>NC_081835.1:31749289-32356710 GCF_030867095.1 Alligator mississippiensis | reverse complement strand
TATCTATAAAATGCAAATCCACCCTGCCTTCTGCCCGACTTCAGATTAACACAATTAACTACCTCTCTCTGAAATATATGGTTAAGGCTGTGATGATACTAGTTCCTAAGATAAGAAATAGAATAGTACTCCAACCCCATTAGTGGAAGTTCCAAAAGAAGCCTACTCCAATATTATAATCTACCTGAGAAACTGGTTGCGTCTGAAGATGTGTAACATTTGCATGCTAACTCTGTTCTTGTGAGCCTGCAGGGAATTGAAGTTAACACATTTCCTACCCACTGAAGCATTAGAACAGCAGGAATCTTGTCGGTTTCAAACCCCTGCTGGTATACAAGAATGGAGCCTGCAGGGAGAATGCACAGACAGCAATGTGCCCATGCATAATGAGAGCTGCAAAGAGATCCTGTGCCCACGCATTAGGATTAACAGACTGCTCAGTCCAGCAGCTGTTTTTAGACAGCTATGTTCCTTGTTTTGCAATATAACTTTTCTTAAAACCACACAACAGTGTAGTACATTTGCATGCTTGTATGCAGGCAGATTTTACTGAGGAGGGAAAGGAAGTGTTGGAATAATTTCATACAGCATACCATTCAGTTAATCCTGACAAAGGCCTTCAAAAAGTTCAATGATCCTGTCAAGTCATGGGTTAACTTTTCGGCTTCACTAGCAGTACATTTTCAAAATGCATTAAGTAGACAGGGTAGCATGGCAGGACCTAGGGTTGCCAACCAAGATAGAGGTCATTTAACCTGTTTGCAACAAGAATACCCTGTAGGAAACAGCCCATACTGCAGAAAGGTTATCACCTAAACAGAAGAGATAGTTAAAGGCCTATGAGAGTTCGGCACCAAACTGTCATGTGTGCATGTGAAATTTTTCCCCAAGAAAGATAAGTGCCTTACTCAAGAGCACACAGGTAGTTTGTGGCCAAGGTAAGAACTGAATCAGATATTGCAGATTCCCATCTGCAACCTTAACTACACAATCATTCTTTTAAAATCCACTACATTTACTCAAATCTGAGATGAGGTGCACCCCCCAACAGCATACGGCAAAAAGCCCCTTGTCTTAGATCTGCATACCAAGTGGGGATGGGGAGAGGGGAGAAGAAGGGGGCAGGTGGCTATTCCAACTCTTACTCTGGACCTGAGCCCAAGCCCCCCTACTGTAAAATGCAGCTTAACTCAGGCTGGGTTCCCTCCCAGGCATGGAGCACAGGAAAACTTTGTCTACTGCCCAGCCAATTAGCAACGCTGACACTGCTGCACTGCCTGCCTAACCAATCAGCAGTGCCAACACTGCTACTTGGCTCAGCAAGGGCTGATCTTTCACATGCTGTGCAGCAGGAGGGAACAGTGCCCAAGATGCATGGGGGGGATGTGGAGGGGGGGGGAAAGAGACAGAGACTGCAGAGAGCCGGGAGAAGGGGCAGAGATTATAGGGAGTGGGGGAGGGAGACAGAGGCTGTGAGGAGCTGTGGGTGAGGGGGTGCCAGTGGCAGGTGGGGGGAGCAAAAAGCAAGGGGACTGTGTGATTCCCCCCCCTCCTGCTACCTGACCCCCCCCCCCCCCACCTTGCCATCTACTATATTCCCTGCTGTAGCAATGGGAGAGAGAAAAATTTAAAACAACCCTCAAAGAGTTAAATTCTATACCTGGAAAAGCATAACACATTTATAAATTTTCCATATATAGAATCTAATTATTAGGGGGTCAACTTAAATTCAGGATTGACTTAGATTCAAGGTATTTATGGTACTTTAATACAGATTTTCCTCTTTATTTTTATTCTATTACTGTCAGAACACAGATATGCACAAGCTCTTTAATAATGGACAGCCCTTTTGCAAGGTACTCATGCTTATATAAAAATGAGTCACTAAACACTAAATAGAATCAATCATACTCTATTAAATTAATTAAAAAGTTTACAATATGCCCCTTTAACTGTTTAAAAGCTTATAAATTAAACACTTAAAATGTTTGACACCACCTGGTTTACCAAGGATTATTAAGATGATGGTTTCCATTTCCCACCTCTACCTAGGGCTCTACAGTGGGTTTGCTTGTTTCTCTGTTTTACTCCTTCTGCTATAGGCATGAAAAAATGCATCTAAAGCTTTGTTGTGAGAATTTTTTTTTAAAGCAGGTATAAGAGGCAGTTGGTAAAAGTGATTAATAAATAAGATGCTTTTGAAGGAATTAATAAATATATTTTTAGCTAAAACACTGAACAATTGCTCCCAATACGTGTGAAATGTTTTAACACGTTTATTAATTAATTTGAGACAAAGCAAATAGGTCATCTACAATACTTCTCAATTAGCTCTGAAGTCTGATCACATTTTGAGGCTACATCTCAGCTAATAAGATAATCTATCCTCCTAGAGAAGCAGTAAATTCACATACCACAAACTACTTACTGTAGGTTTGGAAACTAAGTAAAGAACTTGCAGATTGCTCACAACTTGAGACAGAGCCTCTCTTGGTTGGCAAAATCAACATTTCATTTCCCTCTAGTGGTGGGACCAGAAAGAATGACACCCTCCAACTATCATCAGTTACTTAGTTAAGATGGTTATGGTTAACTCAGTAGATCTAAATTCCACATTCTGATGATGAATTATACAGTCACCAATTTTTCCAAATGAAGAAAAAAAAAATAAAACAAAAAAACCCCCAAACAATTTAGGACCCAGATTTGGTTTTGTTTTTTTAAACAGACACAAGGAAATTACATATGTAATGCTGTGAGAAAGTGGTAGTTAGGCAGGGACAAGGCAGTGTGGCACATTAGAGATTAATTTATTCAGAGTTAAGAGAGACCAGCAGGCAATGGAAGAGTCCCTGTTGCCCCCCGAGCACTACTGGGAGTAACAAGGAATAACAGCCATAAGTTGATGGACAGTAGATTCAGGCTAGATACCAGGAGGCACTACTTCACAGTCAGGGCGGCTAGGATCTGGAACCAACTTCCAAGGGAAGTGGTGCTCGCTCCTACCCTGGGGGTCTTCAAAAGGAGGCTAGATAGACACCTTGTCGGGGTCGTTTGACCCCAGCATTCTTTCCTGCCCATGGCAGGGGGTCGGACTTGATCATCTGCTCAGGTCCCTTCCAACCCTACCAACTATGAAAAGAAAACTAAGGCTGGAAGTAAGCTGGAGGCCCTATGGGGACACCCTCCTCCCCCATGTTTACCCAAGTCCAAGATGACTGAATTTAAGACAACCAACCCAATAATTAGATTACATACATGAACAATGTATACATTTGTTATAATTTTCCAAGTGCAGAATCTAATTATTGGACAGTTAAATTCATGTGTCCTCCACCACATACCAGCATCGCTGCAGCAGGGAAAGCATGGGAGGGTGGGGGGGCAGGGGGGATAGGTGTGTTGGGGGGAGGGATAGAGTCAAGTAGTCTGACCCCTGCCCCTTCTCCCTCACACAACTTGCTCCTTGCTGCCTGTGCCCCCACTTGCCCCCCCTGCTGCCATCTCCCCCCCCATGCCTGTCCCCCTACTACTTATCCACCCCGCCAAGCTTGCATCCACTGGCACGTACCTGCTGCTTGTCTCCTCCAGCTTCCTCCCCAACATCACTTACTCTCTGGGTCTGGCAAGATTCTGGTCCTGCTCCATTCTACAGCTCAGGGCACACGGTTGCTCTGGCCCCAGCCCAGGCCCCAGCCCAGGCACACAGCAGCTGTTGCTGTGGTGGTGGATCCAGCTGGGTCCCACCACTACTACTACTGGGTTGGTCTGGGACCAGAGCAACAATGTGCTCTGTGCCCTGGGCTGTAGCAAGGCAAGGCTGGAGGAAGGGGGCTGGAAGGGGACAGAGGCAACACCTGGGGGAAAACTGGGTAGAGGTGTGAGGAGAGGAGAATCAGAGAAGGGCAGGCAGCAGCTGTGACCGACTTCAACCCCAGGTCACAGCTGAATTCAGAGCCACAGCACCCGTCTGCTCTGCCCCCACCCAGGACTGCCTTGTACTCAAATTTAAAACCAGGAGCTTCCCCCCTCACCCTCCCCCATGTTAAATGCAAGGTGGGGGGAGATCATCTTGGATTCAACTAAATGCAAACACTATGTGATCATGTAAGTACAGACTGTGGCTTTGCCTACACTAGGACAGAAGTCCTAGCAGCAACCACCAGTGGATGAACAACTGCACATATGACCCACCGGTGGGATTCAGCCTGCCAGGCTAGGGAAGTTGGGAGAATAGCTTGCTTCAGAATTTGGGACCCCTAAGCCTCAGTGGACACTGGCCTTCAGTGGCAGGATTCAATCCCACACAGCCTGCAGCTGCTGGGCCTGCTGCCACCACCATGCCCAGTGATCACTTGCCCCACTGCCACAACAGTCATCCTGTGCTCTGAGCCAGATCCAACCCATGAGGAGCCCTCTCTCTAATCCAGATGCAGCCTGGGGCATGGGGTGAGTTTAACACCCTTGATCTACAGGGATCTTCTGCAACCTGCTGGGTATAAAAGAAGCCCTTTTTTGTTGGAGAACTTGTGCTGCTCTATCAGCATAATGAAAGGGAGCAGGAAGTGTAGACTCAAACACGGTATTGCTGGCAAAACTATGAAGTCTAGACAAGGCCTGTACCATAACGCATAGGGACAACAAGAACGGGTTGTACATCCTTAATAATCTTTTAACACAGTATCTTATACGTAATATTGTGATCAATTCTTTTAATATTTCTCTAATAAAAATCTATTCCAGCTGTTGTAATGTTAAATACTACTGCTCAAAACATTTTATCTACCACTGCACCCATTCCCACTTTAGTACAATCAATCATATATAATTAATGAGAATTAAAAGCCTAATACAAGGATGCTACATAATTACTTATTTTTGTTTAAATCCAGCTGCAACCAGAACTTCTTTTTGATTTTATGATAATGGAGTTTGGAAGGGGGGTGGATATTTGAAATGTAATTATTTTTATACTGCTAGCATATTACTTAATTGCTCATTATTTGTTAAGACATCTGATTACCTAAATCTAAATCAATACATTGAAATCAGAGCCAACAGCTGTGGATTACAGATACACCCTTCCCTTTCTTATACTTTAGGGAGGATTGTATAGGCACCTGTAAAACAAGCACTGGAACTGCTATCATTGACATGCATCTCAGCTGCTGAATTCAGCAGACAGCAAAATTCAAAGCTGTTTGTGTTCAGACAGAATTAAACTAAAAGAGAAATAATGCAAAACCTCACAATGTTAGGTGTCTGGGATCCCCAACTTTAGAGAGGAATCAAACTAAATATTGAAAAAATAAAGCACGTGAAACAGAAAAGTTCATTTTCAGTTAAATCTGTGAATAACAATTCTGTGAAGACCAAAATTGGTGGGCCCTAACTTCACTAAAAGTAGACGTGGAATCACAGATGTTGCTCTTTAGAAACAAAGGCCTTTGCCACTAGGTAAAAAAGTTTGAGGCTCATAAAGGAGTTAAAGCAATTCGATTCTAGGGCTGCTTGTACATGCCACAGGGGTTTACTTTGGTTTAATTCTCTCTAAATTGAAGCAGTGGGTTTTTAAAAACACCGCTTCAATTTAGGGTGAAGTAAACCCCCATGGCGCATACACAAGGGTTGGGCCCGATCATTACCTGCCTCTCTGACAGCAGGGGGAGGGCACGCTGCCAGCAGGCCGAGCAGTCCCCGAGCTGGGGAGGAGCTTCCTTCCACGGTGGAGTGGTGCCCCACAAATGGCACCCACCTGCAGGCACCTGGCCTGGGCAGTCCCAGGGGGCACTGCAGCCATGGAGGGAAGCACCAGTCCCCCCCAACAGCCACAGAGGAAAACACCAGGACCCCGCACAGCTCAAGCAGGCAGGGGTCTTTTAAAAAAGATGAGGCTTGCTGCTTTTTTCCCCCCTCCCCTTCAGCGGAACCTGCTAGCACAGGCTGCCTGCATAGCCCCTGAGCTGCATGGGGCTCGGTGCTTCCCTCCACAGCTGTAAAGTAGCAAACTAAAACACCTTGGATGTTTTATTTTGCTATGTCCCAAGGTCATTTAATGCGCAATACGCCACTGAGTGTAAACAGCTGTGCCATTAAAGCACATTACACCGCCAACAGTGTAAATGGTCCATTTACCATTAAAGCGGTGCAAAAGGGCATTTAAGCCACTCTGAAGGCCAATTTTGTGGCACATACAAAGGCCCCACAGCTCTAACTTAAAACACCACTGTGTACTCAATTACTGGTTACAAAACTTGATCAATTCTGCTTCTAAATGTAAAAGAATATTACTGTATAGTACCCAAGAATCAACATTTATTAATAGGGATCTACTGAAAGCATGTGAAGCCAAAGTGTGCGGGCCGGGCCCCGATCCCGCCCTCGTCGCCATGTGCAGCGGTGATTCCGATCCCATTCTGGCTGCCATGTGAGGACCGGGAGCGAACTGGGGTCGTACCGGACCCGTCTCCGGTGCACGCAGGCTGGGGCCAGCAGCCCGGGCACGCGGGGTTGGAGAGAACCGCGGGGCGGTTTAGCACACGCGAGTTAGAATTAGTTACGGAGGCGTAATGGTTGATTGAAAAGATTGTTTACTTACACCCAAAGATGGTATTGGTGTAGGCTGGACAGGTTTCCAGGCACAGCTCCCGCTTGAACCCTCGTTGGAGGACTCTGACAAATCAATTGCTCCCACAGAGTTTGCTAGGCTCCGCGGGTCCGGTTAAGTTGGGTTCAAAAAGTTTCTCCGGAGTTACTTAGGCTCCGCGGGTCCGAAGTTACAGGAAAGGGATACGTCTAGGATTGCACTCGGCGACGGGGAGAGGCGAGAAGCGAAAGCTCCGTAGGCTCGGTTCTATCGCCTCTATTGCCTGCTTAGGGGAGGAGCATCGGGTCCGCAGCGCTTGGAGATCTTCACACAGAATCTCTCTCTCGTCCTCCCTCCTCCGACTTGGGCGGAAACTACCCAAGCCTTTTGTATGGCTAGCAAGCCAATCGCTAGCTGCCACGTGTGCCTAAATTAGGAATCGGCCAATAACGTGGCGAGAATCCTAATACAAATGGCGGGAACTTCTTTACAGCGTGTATCACTACGATGCAAGAAAGAGATGCACACTGCAAAGAAGCTGTAATCCGACAGGAAATCCCCCGCTGCACCAGAGTTTTCTAGCAGCAGAGAACTCTACCGTGCAAAGAAAGCAACAAATTGGCGGGAAATAATTTAGCGGTGCCGAAGCACACACACAAACAAAAAACCACAACTTTGGGTTGTGACACAAAGGAAAAGCCGCAGGTCACCTGAAGAATCTGGCACCATTTTCATGGTCTTTTTGAGGCAAACTCCTCCTCCCCGCATTGCTAATTAGCTGACAGGGCTCCTTTCATGCAGTCCCATCCCTAACCACCAACTGGCAGAGAGGGCTGTCTTTTATGTAGCCTTGCCCCTCACGCTGATTGGCAAAGAGGGGTGGGGCCACACAAAAGGCAGCCCTCTCAGCCAATCAGCAATGGAGGGAGGAGGAGGCAGTCACCATTTTTGGCTGCTCTCCTTTGTGCTGGCCACTTCCCCCCTTGCAGAGCCAGCATTTTATTTTTTTCTGGCCATTCCACACAAAATTACTGTGAAAACTGGCATTTCCCACAATTGCAGAAACCACCTTAGTAGTAGATCCCTGCTTATTAAGTAGTACCTATTAACAAATTTACATGTATAACTTTTGATACAGCTCACTCCCCAGCAGATGGTGGTCCCCATGCTGAGGGAGGGAGTGGGACAGGGGCAAATGGGACTCCAGGGCAGGCAGGGAGAGGAACAGAGCAGTGGGAAGTTCATCTAGGACTGCGGGGGCAGGGCAGCTCCCCACTGCTGTGCGCAACCCCAAGGGAGGCATGTGCCCCCCAGATTTGTTTGTGGGGCAGAGGCGGGCTGCCCACTGTAGGCTTGAGTTTCTGTTCTCTGTAAATCAATCCAGGGACAGAACTCAAATTTGTGAGGAGCTCTGACACTCTGCCAAGGAGACAGCACAGGACACATTTATGTATACCAGAAGAGGCAATGTACTCACTCATATTTTTGGCAATGCTATTCTAAACGCTGAAGGACTAGGAGTCCTGGCTTCAAGTCAATGTGTGGTTTACAATAAAGTTTCTTACATAGTCATTATTAAGTTTCCTTTATATATAATTCATGGAAGGACCTATTTTTCACCCAGGTTGGGGGTTTTTTGTAATTGCAGTGTTGTTTATTTTCAAAGAACTTAGTACAACATATTTAACATTTAAAATTTAACGTGGAGCGACATTTCTCCAGATACAATGATGCTACACAAAGTAACATGGGGCAACAATTCCAATTCCAGTGATAAATTAATGATCTTTATTGTAGAATTTCTTTGTAAACAATGTTCACGGTGTTTCCTGTTGGCGCCAGTATATAGAAAGATAGACTGAAGGGCCTGAATCTATTCAGTCTCTACAAGAGAAGACTGAGAGGGGATCTGGTGGCTGTCTATATACTCACTGGGGAGGATCAGCAGAAAACAGGTGAGGCTCTGTTACCCTGGGCACCACCTGGGATAATAAGGAATAACAGCCACAAACTGATTGAGAGCAGGCTCAGGCTTGATATCAGGCTTGATATACTATACGGTTAGGGATGCCAGGCTCTGGAATGGGCCCCCAAGGGAGGTGGTGCTCTCCCCTACCTTGGGGGTCTTCAAGAGGAGGTTGGATAGATATCTGACTGGGGTATTACGATCCCAGCACTCATTCCTGCCCAGGGCGGGGGGGGGGGGAAGGGGGTCGGACTTGATGATCTGTTCAGGTCCCTTCTGATCCTAAAAACTGTGAAACTACTATACAACCCTCTTCAACTACCAACTCTAGAGCAAGCCACATATAACTGTCCATGTGAAAAGCACTGATCCCTTGAATCAATACCAATGACTTTTAAAAATTGTCCTTGGGGTCTGTTTATCATCATAGCGAGGCATAACTTTACTGGAAATTGCAGCCATTTTAATTTGAAAGGATAATTGGTGGGAATTATTGGTATTCTGGGAATGAAAACCATCTCTCCCTTTGTTCATCTGGTTCAAATGGTGGCCTCTATTATATGTTTTTTTAAACTAATGAATCTAAGCCTATGCATTTCAGGTATTCAAAGTAATCGGTCATCCCTGTAATGCAGTACAATGTCCCGCTTCTCAAATTCTTGTCGTACGATTACAATTGCAACCTCATCAACTGTCAGCACGTTAAAAGTTGTTGATGTTCCTGTGTAGGTTTCTTGTCAGTACTTATCACAATTTAAAAATCTTTTCTTGGCATACTTTCAAGAGCCATCTTAAAAAACTCTTACATATGAATTCTTTGAATTTAACATATCCTGCAAGGATAACACTTTATCGTGTGTGGTGTCCAAATTATACTTACAATGTAATTTACTCTGGACTTACAGACTGTTTACAAAGTATATTTGTAAAAAACTTTAATTCTTCATCCAGAGGTGGAATAAGGGATCCTGGCAGATGGTACACTTGTCTTTGAATCTTAAATGTTGGCATAAAGTTTTCTTCTGAAACCTGCTTGGATGCGCTGAAAGATGTCATCTGAAAAGCATTATTATATTTTCGTACACTTTGCAGGCAGCGCTTCAAACCCTCAGTATGGCCTAATAACAGAGTTTTAAGTGGTTCTGAAGGCTCTTTGATTGCTTGCAGCTTCACTTTTCCATTAGAGCAACACATGCTAATGGATTCCCTTTTCCATTTCTTTGCCCAACAGTGATGGCATACAATGCACATACTTTGGATTGCAACCAATTTATCCATTTCGTATGGTATTGAAGGATTGTAATCAAAAGCAGAATCCTTTTTATCTGCCCAAATTGCAGTCTGTTGAGCAATGACACATTGACGATTTTATTTGCATTGTGCCGCTGTTTCTTCATTACTTTGTTGCTCTTCTGCCTGCATGTCTTAGACGATCTTCTGAGAGACATTCCACCTTTTCAACATTAGCTTCTCTAGCTCTTGAGGCAGCATTTCTGCAAGTAGCAGCAAGACTGTCTGCTGTTTCTTCTTTACTTTTGGTTGCTCTTGAAGCAGCATTCCTTCTATGATTATTCGCAAGACGTAATGTCTTCTCTTCATAACTTTCTTGCAAACTAATATTTTGCAAACTTTTCTCAGCAGCTGAACTGCCACTAAGAGTTGAAGTACTTTTCCTTGGCATTTTCTGTATTATCCTTTATGCAGAGGAAATTGATAAACAGTGGGGAAAAAGAGAGGAAAAGAAGCCCTGAACCAACACCCAGAGGACTGTGGCTCCCAAATGGCAGAAGCAGCTTTGTTTGGAGATGTTAGGTAAGGATGTATAATAATGACAGTTGAACAGAATTCACTGCATCCTCCAGCCATTCTCAAGTTATAAGTGAACATATAATAATGACATTTTAACTGAATTCTGAATGGAGTGGTACCAATTTGTTACCTGAGAACTGGAGGAAAACCAGTCAATGGAAGCCCCAAAACAGGTCAAGTGAAAAATAACATGCCTATAATTTTCCTTGGGTGGTATTCAGTGATCTTGGAAGGTTTTGAGTAGATAGGACAAAAAATTCTCGAGTTATAAGTGACCATACATATAGACATACAGGCAGTCCTCGACTTACAGTGTTTCGAGTTACGACGTTTCGCACTTACAGTGTTTATAAATTGACACCATTTCAGCCTTTCAACACTTGATCTGATACAGCACCACACTAGCAAAGAAGTTTGCTGCATCACTCATCTCCCTGGAGAGCATCTGTCCAAACTTCCTTGGACACTTTCTTTAAGAAAGCAGACAAGACTCCAGAAAAAACTGTAGCCAAGACTCCTGAGAAGACTCCAGCCAAGAACCCTTCAAAAAGTCCAACCAAGAGTCCTTCAAAAAGTCCAGTCACCTCAAAGAAGTCCTTCCAAATCAATATGATTGCTATTTACAATACAAATACATTAATGTAGCTATATTACTCATCTATAATTGATTGAGTACAAAATTCTGGGGTATTTTTGGTGAAAATGGGGTATCGGGCCTTGGTTCAGGAACCAATTCCCCGTTTATAACATTGTTTCTTATGAGAAAAATCAGTTCTGAGTTACAACGTTTCAACTTAAGACGCGGTTTTCAGGAACCAATTGTGTTGCAAGTCCGAGGACTGCCTGTGCACTTAATTTTATATGTACAGATTTCACATACCTAAAATTGATTAAAGAATGTTACTGTTGCAAAGTAAAGCACATACCAGCATCAAGGGTGCCTGGGCAACTGTATTTTGCCTCCTCCCACAGTGCCATGATAGTTTTTCAGTTATACCAGAGGTTGTCAACAGGGGATATGCATGCCCCTAAGGGTACTTTGGAAGGCCCTAGGGATATGCATGGGTGGGCGGGGATGGAGCGCCACCACCCACAACCCTGCACCGCCGCCTGCTAGGGGCAGGGCTGGGGAAGGAGTGGGGCAAGGGCAGCACTGCCACTACAGGCTGCACAGGCACGGCATGGCCAGTTGGATGCAGGGGGGTGGAAGTTGGCACGCGGACCACGCTGCACCACCACTCCACATTTGGCCATGTGCCACCCCCCACGGCACATCTGGCCACACACCACAACCCACCTCCCCGCTCAGCGTCTGGCTGCCTGCCACCCCCCCAGCTCCACATCCGGCTGCTGGAGGTACACTTCGTAAAAAAGGCTGAAAACCCCTGAGTTACGCTATCATGAGACCCATCTCACTCAATGCACAGGATGGACCTGCTCTACAGCCAAATGAGGATACAGAAGTCAGGAGGCAAGTAGTGAATGAGGCAGGGGAGAACTGCAGGAAGAGATAATAGTTAAGGTTTAGACAGCTGAATTCTTCCATGGAGAACTTAATTCTTTCCTTGCTAGTAATTATGTAACTGAATTACGTAAGTCATAACAAAAAAATGGGTTTCTTTATTTTCTGGGTGCCTAAAAGGAATGAGAACTCTGGGCTACAACTGAAGTCAATGGGAGCTATGCATTAAACATATCAAGTGCTATATAAAGCAAAGTACTCTGAAAACAGGCTCTAAGCCAGTAATTCTCAACCAGGGTGCCATGGCATCGTGGGGTGCTGCAAGATGCATCTACAGATTCTACGGGTTGCCATACAGTATAAACACTGTTAGGTATGGAAACACCTACACAATTCACAAGATAAACCCAGAGATTTCCAGCAGGAATCTATGGTGTCAAACATGGGTGGATCTAGGATTTTGAGATGAGGGGAGGGTGGTGTATCATCCCTTGTAACACAACACATTTTTCTCCAGGCAAAAAGAAACTAGAAGCTTTACTAATATGCTAGAGGCTAGAGCTATATTATATAGTTTAAGATCGAAGCAAAAACAAATAAAACCTTACTGGAATGTACATTAATTTGCTACATCATATATTATGCATAAAATCACAAGCTAGGCAAAAATAATCAAAAGATTTTGTTTCATTACTCTTATAGTCATTAGAATTAAATCATCACCTTTCAGATTCATAGAACAGAATCTAGCCTTCTTGAGCATCTTAACAGTGCATCTAACACTTCACTGAAAGTTATTTCCATACCTGAATTAATGTTCACTGAGTTAACATTTCCACACCCAAGTTATTGTTTTTAGCTAGAGTTAAAAAAAAGAGTCTGCAGGGCTGTAAAACAGAAGCTACGTTACCAAGAATGGCTAACAAACAGCAGAAGTACAGAAGAAAGGATGACTTGATTAGTGGAACATAAAGAGCATTAAAAAGGAGAGAGGGTCATTAACACCTGAATGAAGAATTTAGAAGGAATTTGGTAGATTATAATGAGTCATGAAGTCAATTTACTTCCTCACTGCTATCTAAATAGAAACAGTACTCACAATGCCAGGCAGTTGGTTTTAAACTTTGCAGGGATGAAGAATCAAAGGAGAGGGGTACAACTGCACCACTGAACCTCTCCGGGATCTATCCCTGGTGTCAAACACATTCTGACCTGTTGTGATCTCCCTGAATTCCAAAGAGCTGAAGTACGTCTGGTCCAGTTCTGGGTCCATTGCAGAGCATGCAAGGGACCCTGCCCCTCAGCTCAGCATCTGGTGCCTCCCGGGTTTGGGGGGCATCCGGGGTACCCCCGCAGAAGATCACCGAGTGGGGGGACCCCCCGTGCTTTTGTGGGATGCTCCATTCGTCCCACCATCTCAGCGTTAACAAGCCGCCTGGTACCTTGAGGTATGTAGAAAAAACATTTAAAGCTATGTCTACGTCCGAATCATCAAATCTTTCTGAATCTCTCCGAATCGAATAGGAGTCCTCTGAAACAATTCAGAGAGATTAAAGGGTCTCCTGATTAGATTCAGATACAGAGATTTGGCCACCGAATCGGGCCAAATCTCCGCCAAATCGAATCGGCGACTGAAGCTTCTGCACCCCCTGGCTGGGACTAGGTATGTGTCATTGGCTAACAATTTAACTGATATAATTAGAGATAAAACTGTGTCACAGAGAGAGGCAAACCGGGGAGGCTCCCAAGCCCACGAGGGGAACCCTAGGGCCAGGAGCCAGGGTGGAACAAGAAAAGCGAAAGTAAAAAAAGAAAAATTATTTGCAGCAGGATGGGAGGAAAAGCAAGGACAACGGGGGAAGCCCGCGCGAATCATTAGCCGTGCCTTTATTCAGCTGCGGCCAGCGGATGACGTCAGTCCCAATCACCGGCTGGCGGAAATAAGAGGGCCGGCCCCGGGGGGGGGGGCGGGCATGCGGACACCGAGAGAGAGCCCGACGGGTGGGGTCAGCCAGGGTTGCAAGACGCTGGGAGAGCCTACGCTCACCGGCCATGAAGGAGCAGACGACCAGGCAGCGAGCCAGTGCCCAGAACAGGAGTCCCAGCCATAGGCAAGGCAAGAGGCAAGCCGGTAAGAGGGCTTAGGGCACAGGGAGGAGAATGGTGTGGGGAAGACCCAGAAAGAAGGCAGCTGCGAGGAGAAGACCCAGAGAGAAGGTCACAATAGCAGGAAGTTGGAGGGAGAACAGCTCTAACCTGGGCAGGTGGAGTGAAGCCACAGAGCTGGGTCACTTAGAGAAGGCCCTGTCAGCAAATTGACGTGTAGGGGCGCTGTCTGTGCTCCACAAGGAAGCCCAGTAGTGGTGTGGTGGTGGTTTTCTTAGGATTCATTAAGTCTTTGTTTTGACTAGAGAAGGGTGTTTTATGTTTTCCTGTGTCAGAAGAGGTTGAGGTCAAGTGGAAGCAAGAAAAGCAAGAAGGCGAGCGGAGGGCTTGTTGTTTGGGGGTGATCAGGGGAGCATGAAGTCGGCCACGAAAGCGACCGGGACCCACCGGGCTGGGTATAGGGCAAGGTATAGGGGAGGTGGAGCCTTGCAGAAGACACCAAAGGAGCAGGTGTCCAACGAGGGCAACCGCACTGCACGGAGCCCCACCCACTGTGAGAGATTCAAAGTCGTGGCAGGCGAGAAAGGGGCAGCTTGCAGCACATGTAAAGAACTCCCATAAGACCACCTGCAACGGCAAAGCGAGTACCGGCGAACACTCGAATTAAGGAAGCCCAGAACAAGATGTTCGAGGCCCAGCGGGTGCAAACTGATCATTAAAAAACAATAATATTTACATCCCTAATTTCCTAGAACAGCATTGTCCAGCTTTCGGCTGGCATGGGGCCACATGCCCCACTGGCCATAGATCCCCGGACCACAACTTGCAAGGGCTGTACACCATGGAAGCATCCCTCCTGTAGTGCCCCTGCAGTACAACCTACACCTCCCCCACAACCCCCGCTTCACTGTGGCCAGCTCAGCTCTGCTCCTGGCTGCACATGTAGCCCAGCACCTTTCCCTCCAGCTTCACACAAAGCACAGGCAGCTTTACCCCACCACAATGCCCTGCCCCTAGGAACAGGCCACTAAGCTGAAGATGGAAGAGAGTTGGAAGCCCAGAGCCCACCAGCCTCCATAGTAGCAGGAGCAATGACAGGAAAGGAAGCCAGGTGGGAGCTCATGGATTGTATGTTAAGTCTTTGTGGGCTGCACGAGGTCTGCAGTCCATCATTTGGGACAGCCTTACCTTAGAAGACAAAATTTTGTTGATGTATATACTTAAGTTACAGTGTGCACAACATATACTTTTGTAAGTTAAACTATGTCTCCTACAGGTTCTCTCCTAGAATTTTTATTTCCTTGCCTCTCTTCTGTTCTAATTTTGCAAGTGGATTTAACCTTTAAATATATATCTATCCAAGAAGAAAAACAGAAGAACTCTGTTGATGCACTACTCTGTAAAACTGATCAACCAGCCCTGACTTCAGCTCTCAACAAACTTTCCTTGGCTTGCGTGTTGCTGTGCCAAAACCAATTGACAGCATGTAGTTACCAAATAACCCATAGGGCAAGGCAGAAGAGCTCTTCCACAGCCAGAAAAAAAGAGGTACAAACCATCCTCTTGTACACAGTAACTTCACAAAAAATCTTGCCCACACTTGTAGCTACTCAAAATGCAAATCACAGGATGCATCGGTGGATTGTTAACATTTCAAAGTCACGACTGTTGAATTAAAAAATAAAGGCCAGAACAAAACTGTTTTATGTGGAATTTTAAACAAGTCTCTTTAGGAAACCAAGTACAGCAGAGATGGAGTTTGCTGAAATTCAAGGAGTAAACTTCCAACATGCATGCAGCAGTAATGTAAAGCTTTTGTCATTACACTGATAATTATTTGTATCAACTTCATTAAATTCAGATATAGTCCAGTACTGAAAAGCTACCTATTTTTTCTTGTTCTTCATGTTGCAACTCCATAAAATGTTGCAAAGACTTATAATACTTGAGCTTTTCTAAAACCCCCATTTCTCTGGGGGCATGTGAAAAACTAGTTTTCTCGGTCTTCATTTTAAAAAAAAAATTAAAACCTCATAATTGCACAGAAAATCTTTTACAATGGGTATGTCTACACATCGCCATATGGCAATGTTGCTAAGACACCGTGCTTTAATACTTCCTTTTGGAAGTACCAAAGCACTGTGCACTACAGGTGGTTACTGCACCGGGCACACGACTCATGGGTAGATTTTGCTGCTATATCACTGTAGTGGTGTGCTATACCGGAGAAGCATGCCGCTATGGCTGTGTAGCTGTTGATCATGTGTAGACCCGTGTGATTGCTACATCACTGTAACGCTCCGTACAGCAACGTAGCACATTCCTACGTTGCTGTATGGAGATGTGTAGATGCACCCAATTCAATTCAGCCATACCCTGAGGACTCAAAAACCTAGGAGGCAAGTAAAAGAACTTCAAATTTTTAACATCGTTATTTTAAAAATAATTTTCTGGGAAGGGAAGAATCTAACTCATGATGGTGAAATGCTTAAAAGTTGGCAGTACTAGAATCTCAGAACACTATGCAATGATAGTACCATTTAATTTTAAGAGTTGCTGATGTGTTAAATCAGTCTTGCTCAGTAAGTGCAAGACACTATGCTGTACCAAAATTATCCCTTTCAGGGTAGATTTAATGTCCCAGAGTTAGATTTGAAGCTAGATAATTAGGTACTCAATAAATTTAAATAAAATGTTTCCATACAATAGCACAGCTCCCAAAATGGCATTCTACATTAACAGTGGGTGGACAGCCTGAGACTTGAAACCAATCTAAACTGGGGTCATATAATATGGACAGTATTTATGTAATTTAGGCAGTTATATTATAAAGGAATTATACATTTTCCCATGCTGACAGCAGATGTTAAAACTGTTGTGCACATAAGGTGTTATTTCTAACCTCTACGGGAAAATTATTAACACACACATTCAAACTCTCCCCGAGGCAAATACTACATACACCCTTTCCACAGATAGGTAAATTGAGGCAGGAGTTATGGGATTTGCCTCAAGCAACAGGAGAGAGTTATTGCTTGACTCTACACCAGGTGCCCAACCACACCCTCTCTCTTTCATTCAGTCTAGCAATTAAATATAAAATCACCCTTGGTCTGTATATCCTTTTCAGACAGAACCTGTACAACCTGCTAATTTACTGACAAAGTTCTTGAAATCATAAGACAGCCATTGGAGCACCTCTTCACAAGGAT
This sequence comes from Alligator mississippiensis, assembly GCF_030867095.1. Lineage (NCBI taxonomy): Eukaryota > Metazoa > Chordata > Crocodylia > Alligatoridae > Alligator > Alligator mississippiensis. The sequence continues at coordinate 32,339,569 of NC_081835.1, read as the reverse complement.
CCTGGAACAATACATCTCTTCTATTATTCTAACTCTACTTTGTTACTTAGGACTATAATATTCCTAAACACTGAACTCTACATCAAGTGGGATCAGGTTTGGAAGATGTGATGCTGCCAAATTCCTGTAGCAGATGGGGTGTGCCTTTTCTAAACATGGCTTACAGGAATTTGAAATTAATCTATGCTATCAACAGCAGCAGCAGCAGCAGCACCAGTAACTTTGGGGCTGGACTCTTAGTTTTACAAACCAAGATAGACTGAAGGGGGCAGGGAAAGGCTGGCCTGTAGAAGTCTTGTACAGACAGAATCCTGGAACAGAGTTCCTTCACAGCTGACCAGAGAGCAGGCCTTTTGCAGCGAGTGTGGTATACGCTTATTCCTTTTGCAAGCAACTAGTTCCACAAATCTATATGAACTTTGTATTTTTCTACCCTGTCGCAGACATGCCTAGGATACAGTAATAAATCTAGTGCCATTAACTATAATGGACAAAATAACATGCTAAATATCCCACTTTTCATTACATTAATACCAGTGTAAAAGTACTGGTATCTCAGACTCCAATGGCACTTTTACACGTGCTTGAGGGTGAGATGGGGGCAGGGGGTGCTCTAATTAAACCAGCTTCAAGAGCCGCTCTAATTAAAGCGCTGCAGAGTCTTGTGTATCAGCATTCCTGCACTTCAAAATGACAGCAGGGGAGCTTGAACTAAAGCTCTTTCAATGATTCTGCCATTGTGAAGCATGGGGATGCTGATACATGAGACACGGGAGGTTGTGGGGTGCAGTAATTACAGCCCAGCCACTGTTCTGGAACAGAGCCCGCTCCTCCCATCTCTCCACCAGCAGCATCGGCCTGGGTCTACTGCTCCTCAACCCCTGCCACCGTGGCAGGCCGGCTCCTCCCCCACCTTCGGGCCTGCTCCTCCCCTCCTCTGCCACATCAGCCTGGGCCTGCTGCTCCGCCCCCCACGTTGGAAGGGAGCAGCACAGGAGAGAGAAGGGGCGAGGCCAGCAGCCTCCCACTTTCGTATTTGCAGCCTACAGGGAGCGGGGGGGGTGGGGGGGGCAGTGCTGCTGGCCTCACCCCCGCCCCCGCAGTGTCCCAACCCCACTCCCCCCTGCACCACTGCTGCCACCTCCAAGGAGAAAGGGGAGGCAAGGCCAGCTGGCCTTGCCCTACCACTTCCCATCCGCTTCACTGCCGCCACCTCCAGGGAGCAGGGCAGGTGGGGCGAGGCCAGTGCAGTGTGGCTGGCCTTGCCCCACCCCACTCAGTCCCATGTCCCCACCATCATGGCGGAACTCTACCGAGCCAACACCTCCTGTCTGAATGCTGTATTCATACTCTGGTTGTTTCTGTCAGCCAATCAGAGTATAAATACAGAGTTATGGACAGACAGACTAAGGCTTTTATAATATTAGATTCAGTATACTGTACTGTATCAACTTCTTGTATAATCAAGTACTAAATTAATGCACAGTAACAGGCATTACTGTACAGTAGCACCAGTGCATGCCTTTTTAGTGACACTACTGTGCAGTAGCTGAATAATACTATGCAATAGCATATTAGCAATGTTTGTGTTGTGACACGCTACTGCACAGTAATATTAGGCTACTGCACAATTAGCATCTCATGTAGACACACCCACTGTGTTACTCTATATTCAGCTTCTCCAGCCTAGCTGCAAGCAGAACGCACCTCCCCCTCTTCACAATCCCACATTATGCAGCTGGGAGGCGTAGACTGACTTTGCAATCTGGGTCAGGCAATCAGGACTGCCTTGTACATAGCTGCCATCTCTCTCTGGGCAGATGGAGGGAGCCTTGAGAGAACATTGAGAAGTATGCATAGGGGACCCCTGGCTGCACAGCATCATCACTGCAAGCTCTCTTTTCTTCAGGGCTTAGAACTTGAATGTCTGTTCAGACATATCTGGGTAAGCTTTTTTTTTTTTTTTTTTTTTTAAATCAGAAAAGCAAACCTGGGAGAATTCTGCCAAATCATTTGAACGTGTCCATGAAGCCTTACAGATCTAAAAGCAAATCTGGAACACTGTGTTACAGGAAGTTAGACCTTTTTCAACAGATGGTTATTAATGAGCATGACTTGGGTTATGTAAAAAAAAAAAAATCACTACTGCAAACCTTCTTTAAGAGACTAGGTTCTGCACTTCACACCTTTGGCATTTCCATCATAAACATACATGTACTCAAGAGCATATGCACATGTATTTTTGGAGCAAAAAGCTGTCCCTAAATATTTGCCCTTAAAGTCCTGATGATTTCAGAAGGCATATAACATATATAACTAACAGCACTTAAGAAAACTATACTTGAGAACAGAAAATAACTGTAATATGAAGAGGAATACAACTTTCCCTTGTTACAGTTAAAAGAAAGGGAAATCATATTAGAAGAGGAAATCATACAAGAAAAAGAAGAGGAAGGGATTTTATTTTACCTTAAAAGCAAGTTCGTAATATGCAGTCTATTAGTAACTCTTGTAACAAGACCAAGAGAAAAGTCTATGAAAATGTATCTGTCAGAAGTTCATTTCTGTTTATATTTGAACGCTCCAAACACAATGAATCAGCCATAGCTTCAAACTTAAATGCTGCTGCTGACATAGGTTTTTAACTCTTATCTGCATCAATATTTTAAATAATATAATACAGCTGAACTATAAATAAGCTTTTCACATATTTAAAGCACCAGCACATGTAAACTTGTTTCTGATGTTTTACCAAATCCAGCTGCCACCAGTGCTGTAGTGGCAGCAGCAACTGGAAACGTTAAGGTGCCAGCACCATTAAAGTTTAACATTCCAAGTACCTGCCACTGATGCTAACCTCTGACCTAGAGTACCAGTTGTACCAGCGAAGGAGCCATCCACTCTCCCTCCCTCCTTCTTGGAGAGGGAGGGAAAGAGCACAGGACTGTGGGATGCTGGGGGTCTAAGGGCCCCCCTGTAATGCCATATATAACAATACAGACATTACATATGGAGTTACAAAACTCAGAGCTACAAAGAAGTTTCTCTTTGAAAGAGGCACTTATGTAGCAGATCCAGCATGTTTTTGTGGATACAAATTGGATAAAAATGCACAGCTACTTGCTACTTTTTCTTTTTGTGCTAAAAGGTTGGTTTTGTCCTACAAATGTAGTATGTACAGAAGGCCCCAATCTTTCACTACCTTCTTAAGTTGTCTGCCATCACTGTACAATCACTCTGGAAATCATTCTGCTTCTTCCACTTCATAGCACCACTGCTTAGCTTATTTGGGTTTGGAAAGAAAAGTGTAAAATGTGGACTTCATTTTTTGGGTCGATCAGAATTATGCAATTTGGCAGTATTGCACATTGGGTTCTAGGCCAAGATAAAAACTTCTATTCCAATAGTGACCTTTAGCAAAGAAAGACAACCGCTCTACAGATAGAGGGGGAAGGGGAGGGACAGATTGTGTATGGTACTGGGGTCAACATTTTTAGGAAATGAGCTACAAATTAGTCCCATGCCCTCCCTAAGTATGATCCTCTCCCCCTGCTCAATCTGCTGCTCAGCTTTCTGCTTACTTGCCTACTTCCTGCCCTATCTCCAATCTGTCAAATTCAATACACACAAGTTGGTGATGCCACTCATATGCATGCTGCAGGCTGGCCATCCTTGGGCCAACCTAAGGTAAGGCATATGGAAATTATGGAGGAGACAAGTTAGTGAGAGGAGTGCATTCCACTTACAAGTAAGCCTGCTGTCAATGACTGAAGTTAAATTATTATTTCTGCTCTAATGGGGAACAGCTAGATGTTAAAGAACACTGCAATAAGAAAGCTAAGATTCTGTTTCTGATAAAGAAGGCTCAGGGGGTTGTGTTGGTAAGGGGAAGATAATCCCATGTTTTGTTGTTAAAAAAAAAAAAAAAAAGAGAGAGAAAATTCTCCTGTACTGAAATTCTGGCAGAGAGATGAAATAATCTTGTAAATCCAATGTAGATGTTTGCATATCAAACCAGGGTGGATAAAAAAAATAATAATAATCAACCATTTTTTAAATAAAAAAAATCTGATTGTTTTTATTTAATCTTTTTTTTAATTTTTTGTTAACATGCTTTTAAAAAAATTAACCTATATAAAGATAGTTTTAATTTAAAATATGTTAAAGCTCAAAGATATCATCATGGAATAGGGATTATAACTTCTAATTATATACTGTTTGAGACAATATATTCATGTAACCTTTTTAAAATGTTTTATAAATAGGTCATAATAACATGCCATGGACTATATTAGGGGGTTTCCAAAGCTTTCCCTATAGATTAGTAAAGATTAAAGAAAATCACTCTACCCAGTGGAACTCGGTGCTCAGTCTTTTCAGTTCTCAAACTGTGGATTTGTCTGCAGAGATAGCATCCTTGTTAACAGCAGTATATGGAGATGAGAGATAACAGACCTGATTACCTATCCAACAGCTCTATTGCCTCTTTGCAAGTTTGTGTATAAGTCAAGCCCTCACCTGTCTAAAAGTGCAAAGTTTCAAGAAGTTAAATGAATAGAGGGTGTCAAACAAGAACAACTTTTTGCAACTATTTAGTTGGATCACCTCTACCCAAAGAGCTCATCAAACAGCAAGAATGCACTTTTTGTAGAAAACAATGATTAAATCAAGACTTCCTGACCAATGATTTAAATCAATTTGTTTTAAATCAAATCCACCCTGCACCAAACAGTGCTAATATTGAATAGCACCCTACAATGACCTTACAAAGATCTCATGGCATCCTAGCTGAGAATCACTACTCTACATAGCACAAGCGTGGGCAAATATGACCTGCAGGGCAGATCTGGCCCACCAAGGGACTCTATACAGCCCATAACTGGTGTCTCATCCTAGCCTGGCCAGGTGTGGGGGACAGCCTGGGTACATGGTGGGTCGGAGGCAGTGCAGTGAACAGACTTGGCTTCCCAGAAGCTCCCCTGACAATGGCTCACTCCACCCGGCTGCTGCTACCAGTGTCTCCACAGCTAGACCTGACCCCACTGCCCAGACACCCCAGCCCATCTGCTCCTCACCCACTGCTGGGGTGCTGGATGGACCGAGCAGGTGGGCAGGGTCTCCAGGAAGACCAGCCCAGGACAGTCATGGGCAGGGTGCACATGGATAGGGGTGGGCAGGGAGCAGGACAGGCTGGCGGGCCAATTTTATGGGGCAGTGGCAGCATGAAGGTGGGCCCTGAGCCTAGGGCAGAGCTGTAATTTACTCCCCGCACATCCACGAGACAATATCAGTTCTGTGGGCAGGAGTGTGTGGGAACAGGTTCTGCACAGGCCCCAGCTATCAGTGCCCCATGATTCCAGGCCCACCTGTCTGTCCTAATCCCAGATACTGCTCCCAGCACAGTCAAAGGTGCCCTGCCTGTGGGGGTCCTGGACCAGTTCCACAGAGACTCAATCCACCTGCCCAGTGCCCCTTCCAGTGGGCGCAGGGTGGACGGGACAGACAGCGGGGCCTGGTTTGGTGGTGGCAGCAGAGATGCAACACCGAGCTCCACTGCTGGCCCAGGTCGCCACCCCCTGGCCTGCAACAGCTCACCAAAACTCCTTAAGTGGCCCTCCAACCCAAATAATTGCCCACCCCTGACAGCACGTAATCCAACAACACTGAACTAAGTGGTAGTTTTGCCTTTGACATTGCCAAAGAATTCTACCCATAAGATCACAATCTTTTGAACTTAAATTAACATGACAAAACTCTGAACTGGGTTTGGTCCAACACTAGTTACGACTCAGTAATCTTTGCTATAGAGTAGTAATGCATACTTTTTATTGTGTTTTGTTTAACATTAAATATGTACTTATTTGTAGAAACAACAGTGTAAAAGATTTAATCAGCAAATCTCACTACATGTTTAATAAGCATCTATGTTTAAACTACAGTTGTATACAACACTGGCCGCCAGGGCGAGCAAGCTACCTGTCTATTTGTCCATTTAATTAACCTGAGGGCTAATGGATGAATGGAACTAAATTCTTGGGACAACAAAGGCAAAAACAGGATAGGAGTGACGTGAGGGTCAAAGGGTCAAAATGTGAAAATGAGTGCTCCTGAGGGGGACACTGAGCAGAGCCCCCCCCCAAGCCGGACCCACTGGTCCTCAAAGGTGAGCAAGCCACCTGACTGGAAGTGGGCAGGGCTTGAGCAAAATATAAGGGGAAGTAAGAAGGGCCTTAGCAAGGGCAGTCAGACTGGCCCTGCGAGCTGCAGGGGAAGGAGCTGCAAAAAGGGAACTGCTTGGCTTACAGGAGAGATTCTAAGACCTGCAAACTAGATGTCTACAGCTTATAGGGAAGTAGGATCCAGCATGGAGGAGAACACGATGGTTCAGCCAGGGAGTGGATGTTTATGTGGGAACCCAGTGTGGGGATAGATTTCTGTTGTAACCAGAGGGCTTTTTCATTGTGTTGCGGTTTACACTGGCGGTCTGTGGAAGGGACTAAGGGGAGGTTAGGAGGTTCCACTAGTGCCTGACGGGAATGTGACTGACTTTGAGCCCTGTCAGGGTTCAGGCTCAAGGCACTGACCAGGCCAGAAGGCCCAGAGCCGTAGCAGGTGAGGATAAGGTCCAGGGAGCCCAGAATTTCTTCATAGGCATGGGGGCCATGAACCCAAAGCCCACGAGGGGCAGAGACAGGGCTACAGAACACACGGTCCACGGCAGGGCTAAGACTCAGGCCAGAAATGCCAGAGATGCCTATGAGAGGCAAAACATGGGTCAGGGACCCATAGCCCATGACAGTCAAACTCCGGGGCCAGGGATCCAAGGTGAGAGGCAAGGAGCAGAGATCCTAAGAGCCTGGACTAACATGGCTGGGACCCACAAGCCTGGCCCAGGCAGTGGGCCTAGACAGCAAGGTATCCACTAGAGGAAAGGGGTTGAAACCAGAAAGGATGAGGCCCCTGTGTGTGTGTGGGCCTGGAGTGGCCAGATATTGGCTTGACGGCAAAGTGCCCCATCTAAGTGGGAGTCAGTAACACATGTAAGGCATGGGCAAATCTGTAGGGAAGGTTCTGAGGCCCTGAGGCAATGATTTGCCCATAAGACATCAGGTGCCCTGGGGGTACAGATGGGCCAGGAGGGCCTACCTAGCATGCAGGCTAGTTGAGAATCAGAAGGGTCTGAAAGGGATCCACTGATGGAAGGAAAGAGCAGGGCTCACTCTAGCACCCTGGGGTGCTTCCTTTCCAAAGATAACAAAAAACATCAAGGCATGGCAGGAAGGAAAAAAGGGAGGAAAAACTAGAACCAGAGTGGAGCAGGAGCCAAGTAACCACCAAGGGGGTGTAACAGCCGCCCTTGGGGCATTGGTCCTGTTACAAGGGGATTCCAGGATATGGGTTTCATGCTGCAGAGCAAGGGAACCCTATGGGGTTCTGCACTCCATGTGCCGTGGGTCAGAGCCAGGCATCCAAGGCAACTTTCCCATAGGATAGGGCCCCCTGAACCCCAGGACAATCCTGTGAGATAACAGCCCCAGATGACTTCTGTACTTGCCAATCAATAGGGATCAGCTGTGCCAGGACACATCTCAGTACAGCTGATCCTTTGACAAAAACAATGTCTGTTTCTTGCCTTATTTTATTGATGCTTGGGAATCACTTTGAAGTCCTCCAGATGGACACTGCACTAGGGCAGTATAATGTATACACACACACACAATCATACACTCATGCACTGCAAGTGCCATTAGAAGTTTCATCATCAATATTACAGAGCTCCATAATCAACACGAATTTACATGAATCTAATAATGGAATCAGTTTATGGAAAAGACTGCTACAAGGTATTATTGTAGACATGATATTAACAAAATTAAGACAGACAAAAGGCCACTGACAGAACCAAGCAATAACTATCCATTGTTAGAAAGAAACTGGGTTTGAACAAGACATGACAGACATCTGATGTGGTATTGCAGGTCCTATGGAACAGCAATAATTTTAATGGAAACACATCATTACATAGACTTTAAATACCAAAAGTATACATCTGATATTAGCTTTAACTTCATTCCTATCGGTCTCTCCTATTTTCATAGATTTCATAGACATTAGGGCTGGAAGGGACCTCGGAAGATCGAGTCCAGCCTCCTGCCCATAGGATCCCAGCAAGATAAGTATCCAATTTTTTCTTGAAGGTGTTCAATGTAGGTGCTTGAACCACCTCTAATGGCAGGCTATTCCAGACCTTGGGGGCTTGGGCATTAAAGAAATTCTTCCTTATGTCCAGCCTGAAACGATCTGGCAGTAGTTTATAACCATTCAACCTCGTCATCCCTTGGGGTGCACTGATGAACAAATGTTCCCCAAGATACTGGTGGTCACCCCTGATAAATTTATAGGTGGCCATCAGACCACCCCGAGCCTATTCTTTTCCAGGCTAAAGAGCCCCATAGCTCTCAGTCTGTTGTTGTAAGGTCTGTTCTCCTGACCTCTGATCATGCGCATGGCTCTTCTCTGGACTCTCTCAAGCTTCTCTACATCCTTTTTGAATTGTGGGGCCCAAAAACCTGGACACAGTACTCCAGCTGCGGCCTCACCAAGGCTGAGTACGAGGGGAGAAGGACATTCCAGGATTTGCTTGAGAAGCATCTATGAATGCAAGCCAGCATTTTGCTCACTTTACTAGCTGCAGCATCGCATTTAAGGCTCATGCTCATCTTGTGGTCAATGATGACCCCCAAGTTTTTCTTCCATAGTGCTAGCCAGTGTAGCACTGCTAAGCTTATAAGCATGCTGGAGGTTTTTTCTCCCAAGGTGGATAACCTTCCATTTTTCAGTGTTAAACACCGTCAGATTCTCATCCGCCCATTTGCTGAGCCTGTCCAGGTCAGCCAGGATAGCCCTCCTGTCTTCAGGTGTGGATGCTTTGCCCCAGAATTTGGTGTCATCGGCGAACTAGGCCAGTCCGCTTCTGACTCCAATGTCCACACCATTAATGAAGATGTTGAACAATATGGGTCCAAGGACAGAGCCTTGGGGGACCCCACTGGTCACAGAGCACCATGACGATTGACTTCCATCACCCTCTGGGTCTGACCACGGAGCCAATTCCCCAGGCGGCAGATCGTGGCAGACCCAAGGGCACAATTGGCCAGTTTCGCCAAGAGGTAATCATGGGATACCAGATGGAAGGCTTTTGTGAAGTCAAGATATATGACATCAATCTCTTCTCCCTTGTCCAGGTGATAGGTCACCTGGTCATACAAGGAAATGAGATTAGTTAAACAAGACCTACCTGCAAAAAATCTGTGCTGGCTATCCCTCAGGATGTTGGCGTCGGCCAGTCCATTAAGGATGGCTTCTTTAATAAACTTTTCTAAGACCTTCTCCGGGATAGAGGATAGGCTGATGGGCTTATAGTTTGCCTGATCCACTTTCCTCCCTTTCTTGAAGATAGGCACCACAGTGGCCTTCTTCCAGTCTTCAGGCACTACACCAGAGTGCCAGGAGTTCTCCAAGATTCGTGCCAGGGGCTGGGCTATGATGCTCGCCAGCACCTTGAGTACCCTGGGGTGTAGATTGTCACGGCCAGCTGACTTGAAGGTATCCAGCCTCTCAAGGTGTTCCTTCACGAGGTCAGCATTGATGGAGGGCAGGGAATCTCCCTCACCCAGACCTCCCTGTCCCACAGTGGGCATGGGCGTCCCATGGGATTGATGAAAGACTGACACAAAGTACCCATTTAATAGGTTGGCATTTTCCTGGGTGTCAGTTGTCCCATCTGGTTTAGCAGGGGTCCAATGTTGCCCTTGCTTTTCCTTCGGCTCCCCACATATCTGAAAAAGGACTTTTTATTGTCCTTGATACTCGAAGCTAGTTGGAGTTCAGTTGCAGCCTTGGCTTTCCTGGTTTGCTCCCTGCAGGACTGGACCAGTGCAGAATATTCCTCCTTGGAGGTGAATCCCATTCTCCCTTCTTTGTAGGCCTTTCTTTTTAGCCTCAGGAGGTCTGCTAGATCCCTGGTGAGCCAGGGGGACTGCTGTGCCCTCTTGCTGCCTTTCCTCTGAGATGGAATAGAATTAGCTTGTGCATTTCATGCTGTTCTTTTGAGATGTGAAATTTCTTTGCCTCCACATTCAAAGAGAGTAAACTAGATCTCCTTTACTAACTTCCCTACCATGTCTTCTTCCTCCCTCAGCCTGTTCACTGCATCAGAGTTCTCAAAACATTGCGATCTCTCTGTACAGTACCTAGAGATCATCAGGCTTTAGTCTTATTTAGGCTTTAAGCACTACTATTATTACAAATAAGTATTATTAGTATGTAGTGATAAAGAACAATTTTGCTCCTAAACATTATATTTCTGAATAATTTTATTTTCCCTGTTTTTTGCCATTTCTCATTTATTTTCTAACTTATTCATTCATTATATTATGAGCCTGGGCATGTGTATTCATTTCTTAAATAAAATATACCTACAGAAAAAATAAACTGGTAGAATTTTACTCCTGATGTCAAACAACCACCATTCCCATTCTTACCTGGCAAACTCTTGGAAGCATAGAGCTTGTTGGTTCAGAAAGTTAAAATTGACCTTTAAAGGCAAAAAATCTGTTGAGAGTCATGACACATTCAGCAGAATGGATTAAGGCAGCTGACCAATTCCCTAGTGGTACCACAACACATTAAATGTAGCCAGTGATTATTACAAGTCAGACAAAATTTATCTAGCATTCTAGACAAGGCAAGTCAATGAAAATAAGGCAGGGAAGCCTAAGGTTTCTCTCTAAAACAAGGCAATTTTTCCCATAGGAAAAAATGTTCATCTTAATTACCATAAAAGGATTGTCTGAAAATTTTCTCCCCCTTTTACATGTAAAAAAGCACTACTTCAAGTAAACTCTGTTAGTTTTCTTCATATTGCAGCTTTGGAAGGGATGTTCTATGGCATAAATAAATCCTTGCTTATTTTATTCTAGGAAAACTGAAATCACAAGTATCCAACAAAATATCTTGCAAACTGATGCATAGTATTTTACTTGTGAATAAATGCATTATAACTAGTTATTCAGTTGCATTACTTTGATATGATATTTATCAAACTAAAATACAGACCAATATAATTAAATTATACCTTTCTGATAAAAAAAGAAAAAAACACACTATTATTATATGCATGATAATAAAGCTTGTACTCCGAGTAATAATCGTGTTTGGAAATCCCAATAAAGATGGAGCGTTATTGCACTGCATTGACAGGCTTCACCCAAAAAAAACTAGATTCTGAATTCAGGAGTATCCCTATATGCCAATTGTCTACTAAAGAAACAGCTTTGTTGGCCGCAGAGTGAAAATGATAATGGTATATTTGAGCCATAATTTATAATTTAGTAAATTTATAGTGTAAATTAAAACACATGTCAGTTTTAAAACTGACAACACATAATGTAAAAATGCCCTCCACTGAAACCTGAGCAAGTACTAATGTGTTAGCATACAAATACTAAAACAAGAGATGGTGGATCCATTGCTGAACTAGTTTTGTTATTGTTATTGTCAGTCATCTATAACTAAATATTGGGGTAACTAGAAATAATGGCCACAAACTGAAAGAGAGCAAATTCACACTGGACATCAGGAAAAAATTCTTTACATCGAGGGTTGCCAAAATATGGAATATGCTTCCAAGGAAGGTGGTGTTGTCCCCTTCCTTGGAAGTATTTAAAAGGAGATTAGAGAAACACCTGGCTGGCGTCATCTGACCCCAGCACTCTTTTTTGCCTGGGGCAGGGCATCAGAATTGATGATCTAATAGGTCCCTTCCAACCCTAACATCTATGAAACTATAACTGGGCCCTAAAAAGTAATTGCAGAATAGAGAGTAATAGTGGTACAGTTATACTCCTGGGAGTACAGAGCTGTTCTTAGAAGAAGCAGACCTGGAATGTAGCTAGTAATTGGCTTTCTTCCAGTGTATATCATAGCATTGTTTCAAGAGAACTCAGAAACTTTTATACTAGATAATAAAATAAAATCTGGTTAAAATAAAAGAAACATACCCTGAAAACACTCTGAGCTGACTAGCATACAAAAGTCTGTCATTAACAAAAGAATACAGGGTTCCAGAAGAGAATTCATTTCAGTACCATTTGAGTATTATTGAGTATTTCTGGTAGGTGAAGTTTGAAAATAAATTTTCTTAGGATTTATTTGTTCAGTCTCACAGAAAACTGACCTAATATAAATCAAACCATGGAAAAATTTCCAAATGTCTTTTAGCAGAGTGCAGTTCTTTGAGACCTATGCACAAACATGATATTCAGAAAGTTAAAGAAAATATAAACGTGCAATCCAGATTTACTGAACCGGGAGTAAACGCCCTGTGTGACCTATTAATGTAAAATGCAATCAGGCCAGAATTACTTGTTCTAGTGAAAATTCATGATCTCAAAGAAAAATAACTGTATGAACAAGTGTTGAGATTTTTTTTCCCCCAATTGAGCAGCTGAAGTTAAAAAAAAAATTTGGTTTGGATCAAACCAAAACAAAAAAAATTTTTGAGTTTCTCTCACCAAAACACAAAAAATAAATGTGTTTATGCTTTATTCAACACTGAAATAAATCTGAGTATTTGTAAAAGCAAAAAAATAAATAAACACAAGAATGAAGGGCTGAGTGTATAAAACTGCTGGAGGAAGAGGAGGAGCCAGTCATGATGATGGCATCCTGGGTAGATCACAACACTTATCCACACGATTGGAAAATCCAGGTTCAACTTCAGCAAATTATGAACTCAACTGCCCAGCCAGGACTGTTCTCTTAAGACCAACCTACCAGATATTCCAAAGTAGGGTGCCCTCTCCGTCTCTCATTTACACTATTCCACCTCGTCTAAATTAAACATTCACTGAACCAGAGATCTGAACTCAGGTTGCCACATCCCATTTGAGCAATCTAACCACAAAATTAGAAAATCATTCTCTGGCTGCCTCAAAACAGTATTTAGACCTTGGATACATACTATTGTTGAAGTGCTTCATTTACCCTTATAATGCTACAAAGAAGAGAATGTCCCATGGTTTGGGCTGTTTGCAGTATTATGGAGGAGCCAGATGTGCCACAAATATTGCAATCTGCTCAAAAAAAGTTCCAATTTCAAACAGGGACTTTTTTTGTAGTTCTAGTTTGTGGTGCAACACGTACCATGTGGACACTGAGGATAAAAACAGATGTAACCAAATTAAGTGGATCAAGCTGATTCACTCTACTAGGTGAAACACACATTACCCATTGTCTTGCATTGGGCACAAGCCCGATGCCGAGGCTTGGGACATGGTATAGGGAAGAAACATAGCCATGCACTTTCCTTTAAGGCTACAGGTGCCTGGAAGAGGTAGACAGGCAAGAGGGCCTACTAACCTGGGGGGCAGGGCTGCGACTGAGGGGACCCAGGAGGTGAAGGACATAGGGTCAGGCTCACTCAGAGTCCACAGGCAGTCTCCATTACACAACCTGCAGTAAGAACAAGGCATGACAGGTGAGTGATGAAAGGAGAACTACAGTTGAGCCAGAGCCAGGCAGGGGCCACACAACCATCACGGGGCATCACAGGCTCCCCTGTGGCCATGAGCCTGCTACACCATGCTTCTGCATGAAGCACAGAGAGGCACAAGGCACTGGGGATTCCCCAGATCCTTTGCCTCCATGCCAGGACCCACAAAGACTTTCCCAGCTTACAGAGATGTGCCCCTGGAGAGCCCAGGATGCAATTTCATAGGCGGGAAGCCTGCCTTCTGTGGCATACAGAAAGGCTTCCCAAGATTCTCCGAGACATCTTTATAAGCAAGGCAGAAGTCCCCAGGTTTGAGGGGCATAATCCTATATGGGCATAGGATAGGTTTGGGTCCCAAGCCCCCAGAGCACCTGGCCAGGGCAGCTAGCTCCAGGTCGCCCGCACTCTTATGCCACAGAGGTAAACAGATGTCCATTGCAATGAAGCAACACTAATTAACACTACCTTCTGTCATGCCACTGATGTGGCTCAACAAAGGGTAGGGACATCTTCATACTTGCTATTTGTGCTGCCACAAGTGCTAAATCAGGAGACAAGTGTTTCTATCATTACATGCAATACTCCAGGGGGCAGGGAGAGGGTTGGGGGGAGGGGAATCTCAGTTCCCAGCATGCTCCACTGCCTCCAGTGGGGAGGGATTCAGGGGGAGCAGCTGGCTCCCTTGCAGCCTGAAGTCAGTGGGGAAAAGAAAAGGCTGTCAGTGATCTTGCATGTCTGCACTGGACATGCTCCAATCCAAGGCTGAACATAATTTTACAATTTCAGCTTCAGACTACCACCAGGCTAGCTGGGTAAGAAATAGTGGAGTCTTCGTTCAGTACAGACAATGGACCTGCTGCAAGACTAAATCAGCACTGTGTACTGAAAACAGAAAGCTGTTTACATCTGCAACAGACTGACAGAAATTGGTAGGTGTGAATAAAACCAGAACTTCCATAAGAGAAAAAATGGTTTAATGGCCAAGACAGCTGAATACTGCCCTGGAAAGCTGGATGTTTCCCCTGCCTCTGCCACAGAGTTTCTGTATGATGCTAAGCAAGTTACAGCCCAAAGAAGGGTTTTTAAGCCCGAAAGCCTGCTAAGAATTTTTTTTCCAACTATTTAAATTGGTCTAATAAAAGATATCAGATTCACCCAAAGAACCTTGTCTGCCTATATCCTTAGACCAACAGTTACAACCTACACCCTGATAACTCACAGATGCACCTAATATCAGTGACAGCTGTGCTTTGAAGTGCTATGAAGTGCTACATAAAACTACATTCTATGAAAAATCACATCTAAGATATCACAAAATAGTAGAGTTGAGTATTTGACTGGTCAAATAAAGTTTCGTCAATTGGCCAGTCAAAAATTGTAAAAAATTGCCAATACATCCAAATAATACAAAGGAAAAGCATACATTCCCCATTAAATGCGTCAAAAAACAATTAATGACCCTACAAATTAGTCATCAAAATCACCAGATGCCAACTAATGTTGGTCTCCTTATGCCTCAGTTCACCACCTGTTAAATAGGGAAAATGGTAACTACTCATCTTACAGAAATAAGGTAAAGAGTAAATAATGTTTGTAAAGCATTCAAGATGCTAGAAAGGCGAAGGTCACAGAAAAGCTCGTGAGAAAAATCTATCTTCAGAACAGGGTTCAAATGGTGTGCAGAAAATGAAATATGGGCCCACCCATTAAACAATGGAGAGAAATGAAAAGGTATGTCCATGTGGTCAAACCAGTACTACACAGAAATAGCCAAGCTTGCTATAGACAAAGAACAGGTAGCACAATAGCTGCATTGAAGTAGTGTGAGTGCTGTGTCTGAGCTATAACTGAGTAGCAAGGATAATTAGCTCAGATGCAGAACCACACTATGGACATTCTGCTTCTAGATTCACAGCTAGAGGATACAGAGTTAGCTCAGGCATCTCTGTGCAATGCAACTTTGCACCATAGACTCCAGTGTGCAAGCTACCATGTTCACAACTAAATTTGAGGGCATGACACTCCATTATACTATGAAGACATAACCCAAATACTAAATATCTGTTCATTAGTTGAACACTATCCTGTGCACTAAATGTGGGGCCTCTTTAAAAGCTTGTGCTCACAGGAACACTGTGACATAATGGTAATACAAAGGCGACCAAATTATGATTGCACAGGTCCCCTTCATTCAAGCAACTCCATATTTCTGTACAGATCAACTCGACAACCTTATGAAACCTCTGCTGGCATTTTTTTTTTTTTTTTTTTATACATGGCTTGTACATTATGCATGTATACAAATAAAAACCTGATTTTTTAATAGTATGACACTTTTTAGATATATTTATATAATACACATATTTTAACAAATTCTTTGCCTGTTTGTGGAAGCTGGTATACACCGCTATCTGGAAAATGAATTGAAGAACAATCCTAGAATCTGTGGCATCTGGTTAATATAATCTGTAAAAATCATAGTTGTATTCTGCTGGGAAGGAAAAACACCCTTTTGAAATAGTAACCCTTTTCAAGGACACAAAGTAATGTTTCAATAAAATAAAATAAAAACAATAAAATAGAATGCAATTAACTTCTGGCCGTTTATTTATTAAATTAATGTAGGAAAGCTGAATTCTTATGAAACAGCCCGAAAGCAAAGAAATTACAAAACTACAGAAAATACACCCATTTATAAGTACTGTGCATTGGTAAATTTCATGCAGATTTTTTATATCCCACCCTACTTAATAATACAGTATTCAGTCAGCTGCAATTTTCACAACAGAGTATCTAACAGCAAATTCCATTCTATTAAACATCTACCTTGCCCCTCCCTGCCAATTAATGTGGATCTAAAAGATATTTAAAGAAGTACATTTTCAATACTAAACCCTACTTTTTCCTTTTAATCAATCCAAAATATTTACCATCAATCACTAGGGTAACAGTTTTGGAAAAAACACAGCAGTGCTGCAAAGCAGAAATTCTTCAGAATCAAAGCAGCTTTGACAGTGTGCAGTTTGCAAACAAATGTCTGGTATCTTGAGGAATGTTTAAGCACATACATAACATTTAGGCAGTTGCACCTTTTACAAACATTTATCTATATTTAATTTGAAGATAATGTTTAGGAACCTTTTGGGGGGCATTACCATCAGTCCAGTGATTATGCTAATAAAATTGCAGCGTTATTACAATCTAGGCACCAATTATACAATCACTCCGTTTTCTGACCTATTTAACAAGTTGAAAACATAACTATTCAATCTTAATTTCTTTGCTAAAACATTTGTGGAATGGAAGGCAAAATTGGGGGGCAACATGGGATGGGAGGGGGAGGCAGAGAGCAAAATTTAGTAACTATGTAATGCTCCTATTCTAGGATCTCCTAACTCTGTAAAAGGGTTCAAAAGCCCTAATAAAAGGGCCAGTACAGAGTAGGAGCACACCTCTATCGGGTTGCTCTCAAGAGAGACCATGTGTAGACGTGCTCCCAGGGAAGGTTTGCTGCACAGTATTTTACTGCACAGTAAGCCTTTATAGCAAGCGTTGTCAACCAGGTACCCCTGTGGGTACTTGGATCGGTCCTACAGAGTACGTGCAGGTGGGCAGAGACATAGCGCCACCACCTCCCAGGAGAAGGGCTGGGGTGCGACGAGGGCAGTGGCGCCCCTCTGCAGGGTGCAGAAGCTCGCACACAGTGGCCACCGCCACACACCAGCCCAGTGAGCTTTCCACCCTGCAGGAGGGGTGCCGCTGCCCTCACCCCAGACCAGTAAGCTTCCCCTGGGAGGCTGCAGCGCTCCGTCCCTGCCTCCCTGCTCCATGTCCAGCTGCACGCTACTCCGCCATCGTCCACACACCACCCCCTCCCCCGCTTGGTGTCCGTCCGCCAGTGGTACTTAGACTAAAAGAGGGTGAAAACCCCTGCTTTATAGCATTAATAGCATATGTAGATGCACCCAAAGGGTAGTATGTAATGTACATGGAGGGACAAAATGGCCACAAACACTGATGACTCATGAAACGTGTTCTTTCTGAACAACTAAAACAGGTGCCATTTTTATTTTCACCCCAAGACATTAACAAGCAACCTGGGTCTTGTCTTTACAATTTCTACACTTCTCCCACTTTCAAGACAAACGGATTAGTTATGGTTTTCACCTGCTCTGTCCCAAATCTAGCATGAAAATCCCCGCTAGCAGGACCCTAAGATATATCTTACCTGTAAACTTTCTCTTGACAACTACCATAGCCTCTATAACTTCATGGCTCTCCATTTTGACCACAAACCTCAACACCAACTGCTTAGTTAACTTTTACCAAAGTAATTGATATTAACTGCTTGTCATTTGACTTTTGTTTCAAGAACCTGCTTAGATTCCATTTTGTCCAACATCACAGACACTAATTGACCAGTATGCTCTTGGTCAATACATATTTCAAAATAATTACTTTAACTATTTCCATTCACGAATTACTGGAAAAAATCCGCTATTCAGTATCTGAAATTGCATTTAATGTTTTGCAGCTTTTTTTACATTGTGACACGATCATAAAAACAGATGTCTCAATATTTGTTATTTCCTATATGCGCTTTATAGTTTATATTTATTCCAGAAAAACTTTCAGACATGATTTTTAAAACTCACAGATTTCACAGGCATTAGCAGCTGAAAGGGACCTCACAAAATCATCAAGTTTAGCCCCCCTGCCATAGGCAGTAAGGCTGCTGGGGTCAAAAGATCCCAGCAAGATAAGCATCCAAATGTATTTTGAACGAGTCCAGAGTACATGCTTGCACCACCTCTAGGGGCAGTCTGTTCTAGACCCTGGACACTCGGACCGTAAAGTAGTTTTTCCTTATGTCTAGTTTAAATTAGCATTGCAGAAGTTTGTGACCGTTAGACCTTGTTATCTCCTGGAGAGGCCTGGTGTTATCTCCCAGATCCTGGTGCACCCCACTTATATACTTATAGTCTGCCACCAAGTCCTCCGTGAGCCAGGCTGAAGAGTCCCATGTTCCTCAGCCTCTCCTTATCAGGCTTGTTCTCTTGGCCTTTGATCATACAAATGGACTCTCAAACTTATCTACATCCACCTTGAAGTGGGGGGCCCAAAACTGGACACAGTACTCCAGCTGCAGCTTCACCAAGACTGAGTACAGCAGGAGGATGACATCCCTGGTTTTGCTGGAGATGCATCAGTGGATGTATGCCAGAGTTTGGTTTGCTTTGCTGGCTATGGCATCGCATTGGTGGCTTATGTTCATCTTGTGGTCAATCAAGACTCCCAAGTCTCTTTTGGTCATGGCGCTAGCGAGCGTAGCACTGCCGAGCCTATAAGCATGATGCTGGTTTTTCCTCCCAAGGTGGAGCACGCTGTACTTCTCTACGTTGAATGCCATCAGGTTTTAGTCTGCCCACCTTGCGAGCCTGTCCAGGTCAGCCTGTATCCCCAGTTTATCTTCCAGTGTGACCGCCTTCCCCCATAGTTTAGGGTCACGTGCAAATTTTGCTAGTCTGCATCTGATGCCCGAATCCAGATCATTTATGAAGATGTTGAAGAATACTGGCCCGAGTACTGAGCCCTGGGGGCATGAACGCCATGTGCCCCCAGAGGCTGGGGGGGCACAGCAAGCTCCCACAGGCAGCAGCGGCGCTGTCAGTGGCAGGAGTGTGGCAGCGCTGAGCTCCCACTGGCAGCCACAGCGGGGGTGGGGAGTGTGGAAGGGGTGACCAACAGTCAGCTACCACCCACAGATGCTGCCAGCAGTATTGGCTGCGGCCAGCGGCAATTGGGGACCACCCGCAGACACCACTGGCAGTGTCGAAGGCGCCTTTTCGCAGGGGGTGCACCGCCAAGCTCAGGAGGTGCACATTGCACTATGGCGGGCCAGTAGGGGGTGCTCTTGTGCTAAGCCACCCACCTCACTGTACCCGACCACCTTTCAGGCTCCGAGTGCCTCCCTGGGGGTGCCTCACGTCTAGCCAACCTGCTTCCTGGAGCACACCCACAGGCCTGGGGGGTGGTGCCGCCACCACCCAGGGTTTGGCCTGATTCTGGCACTGTGCCCCCTGGGAAACACAGGCCTAGTAGTCCTTGAGGGTACTAGACCCACTTCAAGAACTTGGGGGGCTTCCCCTCAGTCTGAAGCACAAATAGCGGTCTTCCTCAGTCAGCTGAACCAAGGAGACCCCAAGACATAATCTAGACCCACTCCCAATAAGTCTCCCATGCTAGGTACAAAGGAGAACTTTATTGGTTACAAGGAGTAGGTTTAGAATAGGATACAAGGTAGAGCAATATCAGAGAAATCCCATCGAGCAAACAGGGTGGCTGGGTAGCTTTTGATCATGCATCTGAGTTACTGCAAACTATATACCTAGTTAGACCTCAGGTAGCTTACTCACGAGCACCATCCAGAGGCAGGTGGAGATTCCCTCTGGAGGCAGGCAGTTCATTGATCATGAGTTTCAAGAGAAAGAGAGCAAGTTTCAAATAGTCCAGCTCTTCTCACTCTGAGTTTTCATCATGGCTACTGCCCCTTCTCCTGGGCAGTCCTTAACTTATATAGCCCTTATGACCTCATTTACCTGGTCCAATGGAGACCAGCACCTGTTGGCTGCCAGCCAACCACTTTGAAAGGCATCACTGGTTGCCGGGTAGACTGGCATTGCTCAGAACAATAGGGAGCCCAAGCCCCTCACCCAGGTATGTGATGCCAGTCACATACACAGAGGGAGCAGGTTTCCCCCCTCCCTTAGGAATGTATCCTCTCTTTAGGTACCGAGTTGGATGTTTGCTGTCTGCAGGGCCCATGTTAATTATTTTGTCAGAGTTTTTGGGGAGAGACAGAGGTGGCATTCTGCCACACGCACCCCCTAAGCATTGCCAATGCCTGAAGGGCACCTTTAGTCACCTTGTGCCAAGTTGATTTGCTCCCATCAACTAATACTCTTTGGGTCCGACCCTGGAGCCAGGTCCCCAGCCATCGGACCATGAGATGGCCAAGGCCGCAGTTCTCCAGCTTAGCCATGAGGATATCAGGGGAGACCAAGTCAAAGGCCTTTTTGAAATCCAGATATATGACATCAACCTCCTCTCCCTTGTCCAGGCAATGTGTCACCAGGTCATAGAAGGAGACAAGGTTGGTCAGGCAGGACCCTCCAGCGAGAAATCCATGTTGGCTGGCACTCAAAGTTGCCTTCCGTTAGCCTGCTGCTGATGGAACCCTTGATAATTTTCTCCAGGATTTTTCCAGGGATGGATGTCAGACTGATTGGCCTGTAATTACCTGGATCTTCCTTCCTTCCTTTCTTAAAGATTGGGACCACATTGGCTCTTTTCCAGTCATAGATTCATAGATTATAGAGTCGGAAGGCACCCAATGCATCATCGTGTCTGACCTCCTGCCCCTGGCAGGAAAGAGGACCAAAGTCAGATGACCCCAGCCAGGTGACTGTCAAACCTCCTCTTGGAAGTCTTCAAGTTAAGTGTTAGTACCACCTCTCTTGGAAGCCCGTTCCAGACTCTAGCCACCCTTACTGTAAAAAATTTCTTCCTAATGTCTAACCTAAATCTACTCTCCACTAGTTTGCACTCATTATTCCTAGTTACTCCCTGGGGCACGCTGGTAAACAGCACATCCCCAACTCCCTGCTGTCCTCCCCTGATAAACTTACAGGCAGCTAACAAGGTCACCCCTCATCCATCTTTTGTAAAGGCTGAAGAGATCCAGATCTCTCAACCGTTCCTTGTAGGGTCTTTCCCAGAGACCACTAATCATGCAAGCAGCCCTCCTCTGAACCCTCTCCAGATTCTCTGTGTCCCTCTTGAAGTGCGGCACCGAAAACTGGACACAGTACTCCAACTGTGGCCTGATTAATGCTGCGTAGAGGGGGAGCATCACCTCCCTCGATCTGGTCATGCATCTGCTAATACACAACAAGCAGAGATTGGCTTTGTTTACGGCCTCGTTACACTGCCAGCTCATGTTCACCTCGAGACCAACTATGACTCCAAGATCTCTCTCAACCTCTGAGCTGCTGAGAAGGTCATCCCTCAACCTGTAGATGTGCTAGGGGATTCCACCTTCCTAGGTAGAGTACCTTACAATTATTTCTGTTGAATTGCACCCTATTTCATTCCGCCCATTGATCTAACCTGTCCAGGTCAGTCTGGATCTGCTCCCTGCCCTCCGGTGTATTAATTTTGTCCCATAACTTGGTATCATCTGCGAACTTGGAGAGGGTGCTCTCCACACCCTCATCCAAATCGCTGATGAAGATATTAGATAACACCGGTCCAAGGACCGAACCACGTGGGACCCCACTGCCCACCTCCTTCCAGGCTGAGAACAACCCATCCACCACCACTCTCTGGGTGTGGTCCCCAAGCCAGTTAGCCACTCACCTGACTATGTAGGCGTCCACTCCACAGTCCTTCAGTACCTATCCCGAGCACCACAAGTTCTCATATATCTTTGCTATAGGGCGTGCTATGATGTCCGCCAGCTCCTTCAAGACTCTCAGGTGCATTCCACCCAGGCCTGAAGATTTGTGGATGTTGAGCCTCTCAAGGTGTTCCCTTACTTGATCCATTTAAATTGTGGACCCACCTCCTGCCCCCTGGATGCTTTGCATCCTATCTAACAGGGTGAACCCTTTGGATGGGTGGAAGACCAATGCAAAGTAATAGTTCAGGAGACTGGACTTTTCCTGAGCATCAGACATCAGCTGCCCCAATTGATTTAGCAGGGGTCCAACATCTCCTTCAAGTTGGAGGAAAAACAAAGGCAGACTTTTTGTTGTCCTTGACTCCCCCCATGGCTAGCCCCAGTTTGGCTTCTGCCTTGGCTTTTCTGGTCCACTCACTACAGGTGCGAGCTACTGCTTTGTAGTCCTTCTTGGTGACGAGTCCCGTTTTCCATTTGGTGTAGGCTTCTCTTTTTAGTTTCAGGAGGTACAAACATTTAACACAAAAACTCCAGACAGAAAATTCAATAGGAGTGCATGTGGCAAAATTAAAAATAATATTCTGTATACACAATATTCACTGAAGTTTTTTTGTAGCATTTGCCCTAACACATCCACCTGAAACAGAGTTGGCATTTCTCCAGATTACGCTAGCTAGAAAGGAGAGCCCAAGATTATGGGAACATAAACCCAGTTTATAGTTCTTACATCAATTCAGACAATTAACAATCAGCAACAGCACCCCACAAAACAAAAAGAACAAGATTTCACCACAAGGATCACAGCTGATATAAAGAGCCTTTCCAACATTTATGTATTCATAGGCTAACACAACTGTACCATGATGCGAAAGAGTATGCAATAAAACCAGAGACTGGCTACCCAATTCATTTTAAAGAATGTACCCTTTTCACAGTGCAGAGCCTGCTGGAAACAGTTAATGAACGCAGCAGTATGCTCATCCCTTCTCCAGCAATCTCACATCTAAGGTGACAGAATCCTGAAAGACTGCCAACAATTTTAGCACCAAGGATCATGGAGGTAAGGGCTCAGTAATAGTTTTATACATAGAAAATGCAGAAGTGTCCCCTTCTTCATTCTTGAGAGGACCAAAATGGAAAAAGATGCAAGACTTTTTGTCTCATTTGACATTGGGAGAAACCATAACACTAGATTCCACCAGCGTAGGATGCCAAGTAATCTGAGCCTGCATGAGACTTGTTGGTCTCCCAACTAAATAGATGGCATCTAGGCAGGCTAGTCTTAAGTAAGGAATTCCTTAGACGCATCTCCTCCAGACTCAGTAAGAGCATACATTTACTACTTGGTAGTAGTAGGGGCCTAACATCAAGCAACATATCCGTTTTTCTTGTTGGTTGTTCTGAAGGGGACAGGAAAAACAGTCCCAGGAAAGACATTACTAACACAAACAGCACTTCACAAAACTTCGATCTGAATCCTAACAGACCTGCCCTGAAGGTCTTTGTTGAGGCTGCCCTGAAAATAAGCACACATCAGGGTTCAAAACAGGTTGTAGAATGAGACAGCTCCTATGCTCTAGTTCAGGGGCGGGCAATTATTTCGGGTGGAGGGCCGCTCACAGAGTTTTGGCAAGCCATCGAGGGCTGCATGACAGGCAGCCGGGGCAAATTAATATTAATTTTATAAGTTTTTTTAGGGGCCCCACGAGCCAGATAGAATGGCCTGGTGGGCCGCATCCGATCCACGGGCCACATTTTGCCCATCCCTGCTCTAGTTATTGCTCTAAGGGTGCGTCTACACGAGACACATTAAGGCACCTTAGCCTAAATTACTGTGCAGTACAGGCACACATCTACACATGTGCACCCTTACTGTGTAGTAATATAGGCCAGTGGTTCCCAACCTTTTTTTCCTGCGTACCGGCATGGGAGCAGGACGGGGCTCATGGAGCTGGCTGCCTCCCCCCCAGGGCTGCCCCGACCCCCAGCTTTAACCCTGCACACCCAGAAGTCGCTTGCCCAGACAGGGGTCCAAGTGGGGGGCTCATGCCATGACCCCGCAGCAACCATTTTATGAATTGGGGCACACACACCAGGGAGGCTGTTCAATGTCCAGGAGCCCAACAGGCCTCATGTGCCCCCCCCAAGCAGGCCACTGGCTACCTCTGCCTGGCCTGTTCCCACTGCAGAGCTGTTGCTTGGCTGCAGATGAGTGTTGCAGAGGGCTGCAGATTGCTGCACCCATTGCTCAGCCTTGATATCTCCCCAGGGCTGCTGCCTGGCTGTCTCTGGCAGCAGTTCCAGCACCTGCTCCCTGCTGCTGCTCACCCCGCTGCAGTGTCTTTTTGCATGTGCTGTGGTGAAGTACTTCTGTCACGTGGTTGCATCCATAACTATTCCATGCCACTGAGTGCTCCTGAGCACTATCCAGGGCCAGCCACACAGGGCCAGCCATGCAGGGGCCCAGAGAGCCAGAGTGGGACAACATCATCCTTGTCATCCTCCCTATCAAGCCCCAGCCCCACCTGTGTGTACACAACCATGCCAACTGCCTGGGTCCCCAACTGTTTCCGGGAGGAGGTTGGCAACTTTGTGGCACTCTGGGGCTGTGCTGACATGCAGAGGCAGTTTGCTTGGGACGGGCACTCAAACGCCCACATTTATGAGGCCCTGTCAGGCAGCATGTTGCTGGTAGGTGCTGTAAGGCCCGGCCCCTTTCAGGTCGGTGCCTTCTTCCTTAGCAACGTCAGGGTGAGATCACACCCTGAGGCCACCTAGATGGTTCCGAGTGCTGCCTCTACTCACCTGCCACGACTTTGATGTTGATTCATGGGGAGGCAGCTCATTGTCGGTGGTCTCAGAGGGGTCGTGACCCTGGTCTTTCTTTGTGGGGCTCCAAACCTTCCCTTTACCCCACCTTTACCACATCCACAGCCCGGGAGGACTCTGGTCCCTGTAATCTTCTCCAGGATGATATCTTCTCACCCATGAGGCCTGCCTCGACCGAGGTCAGGTCTGTTGGGCTGTTAAACTTTCCTGAATGGATCCCTTGTCTTCAGGCCAACCTTCAGGTAACTAAACACGCCCCAGCCTGGGGTGAACAATAACTTAGAAGCCACTAAACTAAAAGAGAAGACGTTCAGCGTCTGCCAATAGGGTACCTGGGACTTGGACCCCAGGACCCTTCTGCTTCCCAGGGATGAGAGAAGAACTTTTGTCCATTTCTCTGAGCACTCTTCCCAGAGACCAACAGATTAGGAGTCAATTACTCCTGAACCCACCACCTGGTGAAACTTGCCCCTTTGCCGCCAGGCTCTGGGCCAGTTGCCGCCTGCTCCTCCCTCTTCACCAAGCTGCCTGCAGAGTTTTCCGTTCCTTACCACCCTTCCCTGCCACCGTACCTGTACTCTCCGGAGCAGCCTGGTCTTTGCTCAGAATCGTGAGGACGATCTTCTTCTCTCCACCGTGACCTTATGGTGAACTTTGGCTCCCCGAGACGGACCTGTGGGCTTTCCCGCTGGGTTTCTCTGGATGGCACTGGAGCTTCTTGCCCCGTGCCCCATTTCGCTGTTCTTACCAGGCTTCACCACGCGTCTCTCTCTGCTGGCATTCCACCTCTCCCTGCCGGCATTCTGCTCCTCGTCGCCTGGCTCCGCTGTCCGCCTCCCTCCACCTGCATCCAATCTTTCCCCACTGGTGTTCTGTTCGTCCCTGCCCAGCTCCACCATCTGCCAGCATTTGGTCTTTCCTTTCCCAGGCAGCTGGGTCTCTCCCCAGGTTTCTTTTGATCAGCCCGCGCTGCCTCCGGGACCAGCTCATGGGACTTGCCAATCCACAGGCTCAGGCAGCTGTGGAACTGCCGAGACTGCATCAGCCTTTCTCCACAGCTGCTGCTTGTCCCAGCCCCTGCTGTGAGTTATCGGTGCTCATCAGGCAGGGTCCTGGGACATGTTGGGAGGGGGGGCTTCTACCTCCCCTCCCACACAGCATGCATGCACAGGGGCACTCCCAGTCAGGGCAGCAGTGCCACATAAAGGTCAAGGCCTTGCAGGCACAGTGGATGGCTGTGATTGACAACATTCATCAGTCCGGTCATGCCTGTAAGACCATGGCCTTATAGCACATTGGAGCAGCCTCACTACATGTCTATAGCAGCCCTTAGTGTGGAATGAGTGTACAGGCAATTACTGTGGAATAGTGATTCTAGGATATTTCCCCATACAGAACAGCACTTGGCCTGCAAAGTAAGCATAGAACTCCAAATACACCTGCACCCCAGCCTGAGTTTTCAGGATAGTTTGCCAAGTTCAGTGACAAGCAATTTAAAATTATGCAAATACAGTATGAAAATTTCCTGGACTCCAGATGGTAAAGAATGAGCCCCAACACAGTAGAACATGAGGATGTTATCCATAAATGCAAGTCCAAGGGACTTGTTGAGGGCAGGACTACCTGAGCAGGGATCCTCCAGCAGGACTGAGGTTTCAAAAAGTGTGTATTATGTGCCCACACTTGAGAAGAATGCTGCTACACAGCCAACACACAGTACCTAAGGATTACTTTGACTGGACTCCATGATACCTGGTTGTTGAACTTTCACTCCATTGCTTCCCTCTGTGATAAGGTAGTATGCCTTTTAAAATGTTGTTTAGAGTCCAAGGGACGTTCCTTACAAAAGCGTAACAGTATTATAGTGCAGTCTAAAACATTGGGTCCAACTACTCTGTAATACCTGTGACCAACACATTATAGATAAGGAAGAAAATAATCTGTACTTCCTATAAGTCTATTAATTAATCATTAGTAAATTATTATCAATGAGATGTACAGTCCTTTAAAATATCTGACTGAAATCCTGAATATGTGATAACAAAATCAACTGGGTCCAATTTTAAGTGCGGAGACAGTGAAGAAGAAAAGAAATAACCAGTAGGACTATTTAATTGCCCAATAACTAATATAAATAAACCACAATTATACTTGTAAGATAACTGTAGGCTAACATAGCTTGTGAGGGCCTATGTACACAGAGCTCTTTCAACGAACCTCATTTCTACACAGTATACAGTAAATGCTGAAAAATGGCAAAGCTATTCAGCTACGATTACAGATGAAATTCTTTCATAATGTCTACTTCCAATACTGAACAGCGGCTTGCATGTAACAAACTGTCAGCATACTCGTCTTTTACCACTGGCAACAATACTACAAGGTGATTGGTTGGTAATGACATCATTTTGTTTTCTTTCAAAGAAAATAAAGAACTAGAGTACTGATAAGTAAATAATGAATTCCCATGGGAAATTCATCAATGCCCTGAGCCTTGTTATTCCTCCTACAAAAATCCATCTCTATTTACATATAAAACATTCATTATTTAATTGGTTTCTTTTTATAAAATGGTAAACCATTGTAAAAATCAGTCCAAGTAACTAACATTTATCTCACAGTGGTAATATTTGCAAATGCAATTATCTTGGTCATTTATCCCTCCACAATTCATCATTTTCATGATTCAGATGTTAACCAAATTTGTCTGTTAAACTTGCTACAAAAGCAAGAAGTTCTTTGCATGTCAAAATGATTTAAAGTAGTAGCTGTTAAAGTACCCACCTGCCTGCATATTTGTTGTAATCAAATAGAGATGTCACTTCAAACAACGTACAGCGAAAACATAACTATAAAGTTCAACTTTACTGATATAGGTGCAACTGCAAAAAAGTCTGTCAGATTTGTTTAAGGAAATGAACAACAATCCTGGGAAATCTAAACAGCTACATAAAATAATTCTTCTAAAGCAGGTTTAAGGTCAATGATGGTAATGATATAGTGCCTGATCTCCATTTATACTCAGTTTCTTTACATCACCTTGTAAACAAAAAAAGAGATCTTACAAGTGAGTGATGGTATAAGGGTATTTGTGTAACTAAGAATCAGGTTTTAAGGTAACAGATCATTCTAATCCTTCATCCTTCCTTATGTAATAGAGGGAACAAAAAGTAACTAAAAAATCTCAATTTATGCTAGTGTCTTTAGTTACTGACACCATTTTTTACCTGTCAGACTCAACAAATTGTACCAACATGTTGAGCACCACCTTCAGTAAGTGCACTGGAGATCCATAAACCAAAGCACATTTCAAAGCATTCTGAATTTGGGATTGGGTTAAAGCAAAAGGTTAACAGCAGGCAAAAATAATTTCTAAGGGTGCCTATTCATGAGCAGCAAGGCTGTTCCGATATGCTTGAATTTCAGTGCATCAGAGCAGACTTGATTAATTAAGGTAACAGACTTGATTAAGGTCCAATGAGCTCCAGCAGCCTCCAGCGTCTTGTGCATCAGCATCCATCCCTGTGTTTAAAAATGGTGGTGGGGGCACTTTCATAGATTTATAGATTTCGTAGATTTTAGGGTCGGAAGGGACCTGTTAGATCACTGAATCCGACCCCCTGCCCTGAGCAGGAAAGAGTGCTGGGGTTAGATGACCCTAGCCAGGTATTTGTCCAATCTCCTCTTAAATACCTCCAAGGAAGGGGATAGCACCACCTCCCCTGGAAGCGGATTCCATATTTTGGCAACCCTCACTGGTAAATAATTTTTTCCTGATGTCCAATCTAAATTTGCTCTCCTTTAGTTTGTGGCCATTGTTTCTAGTTACGCCCAATGGATGCCCTGGTAAACATAGCATCCCCCATTTCCTGCTGTCCCCCCCCCCCCCCGATGAGTTTGTAAATAGCCACAAGATCACCTCTCAGCCTTCTCTTGAGGATGCTGAAAAGATTCAGGTCCCTCAGTTGGTCCTCATAGGGTTTTTCCTGTAGGCCTTTATCCAAATGGGTGGTCCTCCTCTGAATCCTTTCTAAGTTATCTACATCCCTCTTGAAGTGCAGCGCCCAAAACTGGACAGTACTCCAGCTGCGGCCTGACCAATGCTTTATAGAGTGGAAGTATCACTTCCTTAGACCTGTTTGTGATGCACCTACTTATGCAAGAAAGAGTGCGGTTAGCTTTATTTATTACTTCATTACATTGCTGACTCATGTTCATTTTGGAGTCATGTTCATTTATATCATGTTCACTCATGTTCGTTTTGGCGTCAACTATGACAAACTTTCTCTAAAGCACATCCAACAAGTTTTAGATAAAGTGTCCCCACTGCCATTTTTAATTACACTGATACATAAGAGCCACTCTTGGAGCCAGTAACTAATGTGGGTCCCCTCACTCCCAAAGCATGTGTATAAATGCCCTTAGTGTACACAAATCCTAAAGAGCTAGCCTTTTCAGCTAAAAACTCCTCCAGCCCCAGATTTCAACGTGCGGTTTCCCTACTTAAACTCTTATCATTAGTAACAGACATGTTTGTAGTATGAGTTCAGCTTGCTCTTCACAGAGATTCTTTCTTGCATTATGACATTTAAGAATATTTCAACATATCCTAAAAAGCAGGATATGGTAGTCTGAGCAGCCATGCTAAGGAATATAAACCACTTCCAGTGCTCAAACCAGCTCACATATCCCTACATGACACTGCACTGGCATGAAATATATCTTGAGGGGTCAACCTTAACCATTCTGTTGCATTACAGTAGTCAGATGTTCCAGTCACCAGCAGAGGATTCGGGATTGGAAGTGTGGTCGGGGGTAGAAAGGTAAGAAAGGTTTATTGACCTAACAAACACACGACTACGTGTAAAAAATAATGTTACAATGACAGACAATAATTCATGTCGGCAACTTATCAGCAGTCCCCTCTGATACCTGATGTACGACAAATTTCTCTTCTGCAAAGCTCAGCGCCAATCAGCGCTGTCCGAGGGGTACCAGGAAGGATCCTGGTATTCAGTCCTTGGGCTCCTTGAGATCCAGTGGCCCACTGAAACCAGGTTAACAGCTAACTCCAAATCAGTAGCTTCTTTTACAGAGCTGCATTTCCCTTCCAAATGATTTCCGGATGTGCCAGCCAATATATAACTTCTGAGCTATACTGACAACTTATAGCCACCCAGATTCTCTCTACTTCAAACTAAGAAGATCTGCTATAGCTTGGCAGAGCTGCCACACTGACTGAAATGTCAATCTGATTTGTAATTTTAAGCATCTGGTAAGGGTTTCAGAGCTCGTGTATGATGTTAAGTGTAAAAAAAAAAGTGAAAGTAATGATGACAGGTACAAAGATGATGGCAGGACTCCAATTTCAGTTTGACTTTTGCCCAGTGCAATGATGTAAGAAGGCAGACGTGAAAAAAATCTTTTACTATATATTACATATATACACGAGTAGTCATTTCTCTCCCTCCCTTTCTCATCATAAACAAATAACTGAAGGAGAAAGATGGAAAAAGATCAAAGGAACCTTAACTGTAACATCTACAATGGAAAACACTGCTGAAGGCTAGTAATTTTTTGAGATTACAGTTAAGAGGTCTTTAATTGCCCAAGCAACCTCATTTCCTTCATTTGACAAACAAAGTGCACATTTAGCTGTTTTCGACTATGTACAGCATGTTAATTAAATCAGAAAACCTGATGTGCAGTGGAACTACTTAAATGAGAAGATTTATTTCTTAACTGGAATTGAACAGCTCAGTATCTTATCATTATTGCCACTTCCATAGAGCACTTAAGAGCTACATTTTCTTTACTCTCCATTTATTAAAAAATATGACTAAGAATAAAATCCAGCCTCTGTCAGTAACATATAATTCTATTTTAGTTCTAGCTGGAATCAGAGTCTTCAGTTGGGTAAGGAACATTTCAGGAGAGAGAAAAATTAGAAATCCCCATTCAAAATTTGGAAAATGGAAAACTAAGCATGAAGTACTCAATTCACGCACTACAAAAAAAAAAAACCCAAAACCACAAAACACAAAACAACCCTGTCCACAAAAAAAACAACCAAAAAAGGTACTTAAGATTTTATCCCAACATGCCATGAGTAGACTTGACAGGATTCAATTTTTATCAGCAAATGCTGATAAACATTGAGTTCACTTCATACTCACGGATTGACAAAAAAATATTTCCATAATTAATCATCAAAATTTATAGATAGGGGACATAAGAAAAATGACAGCCAATGGAGTCTGGGATGACAGGGAGAGGAGTCCTACAGAACTGTAGGTTGGACTGCAACTCAAGAGAGGGCATTGACTTAGTGCAGGGATTGTCAACCAGGGGTATGGGTACCCCTAGGTGTACTTAGACAGGTCGTAGGGGGTACGTGCAGACTGGCAGGGATGGAGCGTGCCCCAGGACGCAGCTGCAGCATCTCCCCCAGCGCATTCCCATAGTTTGCTTTTTACCTGGGGGGGCGCACTGGGTACCACCGGCCCCATGCAGCACACCACAACACCTCTCCACCCCCACCTCAGCTCGCTCTCTGTGCTCGCTCCCAGGAGCAGGGCCATGGGAGCGAGGGCAGCGGTACCCCTCTATGGGCCGCACATGCACTGGCTGGCCAACCGGACAGGGCAGGGGGCTTGCACACAGTGGCCACGGCCATCACCACCACCCATTGCCCGGCTGATGCACCTGCGCCACTTTCTTATGGCCCATTGCGCATGTGGCTCTGTGGGCTGCTGACAGGCCTTGCTCCCAGCCAATTGTGGTCTACCCATCAGCAGCCTGTGGAACCGCACATGCAATGGGCTGTAGGAAAGTGGCAGACACGGTGGGTGGTAATGATGGCGGTGGCCACCACGTGCAGGCTACCCCTCCCCAACCTGGCCGGCCAGGCGGCGCATGTGGCCCACAAAGGGACACCGCTATCCTCGACACCACCCCAGTCCTGTTCCTGGAAGTGGGCACAAGGACATACTCCCCACCATCCCTGCCATTCCCAAACTGCACCCCTCCAGCCCCAGCCCTCTCCCCTGCCCTGCTCCTTCCTCCCACACACACTTACCTGCTGGGGTGTATATGTGCATGTGCATGCATGTGTGCACACGCGCATGCATATGTGCATGCGTACATGTCTGCGTGCAAGTGTCTGCATCTCCATGCGTGTCTGCATCTGCCCGTTTGTGTGTTTGTCCCCTGCTCGCCCAGTGGCAGCAGGCACATGGCGTTGAAAGGCTCTTGGGGAAGTGGCAGCGGGTTGCAGAGTCCAGCCTGCAACAGCAGCTGCCTCCACCCCATGCACAAATCTGAGGGGCACGTATCCCTGGACCTCTGCCAGGATGCATGCAGTGACAGGAGCCGCCCCTGCTCCCCCCCAGATTAATCACACTTGCAGCTCCATCCTGCACTCCGTCCCTGCTGTGCAGGACCTGCTCCTGCTTAGCCTTACTCCCTCCCTCACCACAGGGGCCTCAATCTGCCCCCTTCCTCCCCCAGCCCTTAAAAACAAGAAAAAAATATAAAGAGGTACATGAGCTGAAACTTTGAGGCAGGAGTACAGTTGTTAAAAAAGGTAGAAAACCCCTGATGTAATGGACACCCAGGCGAGCACCAACACCCTAAGATACTCGCATAGTGACAAAAAAACCTAAGGCAACCAGAGAAGAACTCAGGTGCCTTTATGGGAATGCCAGAAGCATGGGCAACAAACAGGAGGAACTAGCTCTCCTCCTGGCAGACAAGAAATTTGACCTCATTGGGCTGACGGAGACCTGGTGGGATAAGATGTACAATTAGGCATTGGATATGAGGACTATAGGCTCTAAAGCAGGGGCAGGCAATTATTTCGGGCAGAGTTTTGGCAAGCTATCAAGGGCTGCATGACAGGCAGCCAGGGGCAGATTAATATTTATTTTCTAAATCTTTTAGGGGCCCTGCGGGCTGCATCTCACCTGTGGGCTGCATTTTGCCCACCCCTGCTCTAAAGGAAGGATCAAGTTGGGAGGAGGGGTGGCCCTCTACGTGAAAGAGTGGTACCCCTCCCTTCAGGTTAGGTATGATAGCAGGAAGAGGTCCCTTGAGACCCTCTGGGTCAAGACACAAGGGGGTTCAAGCAAGGGAGACCTGATGGTGTGAGTCTACTACAGAACTCCACCCTCCCAAGAAGAGGAAAATGATCAAGCCTTCTCCAGGGAACTGACTGAGGCAGCCACAACTAAAGACCTGATTGTCATGGCTGACTTCAACTACCCTGATATCTATTGGGAGGACCATTCAGCCAGCTCCAGCAAGTCAGCCAATTTCTTGGCAGCTATCGATGACCTGTTCCTGTCACAGGTTGCTGAAGGACCAATTAGGGGTAAAGCCACTCTTGACTTAGTGCTTACCAAAAGTGGAGGACATGGTAGGGGACCTGAAGATTGGAAGTACTCTGGGTGACAGTGATCATGATCTGATTAGGTTCACCATTCACCAGAAGGTTAGGATCCCAATTAGTAAAACAAAAGTCCTAGATTTCAGAAGGGCAGGCTTCAACAAACTCAAGAGTTAGAAAGGCCCTCTGTGACCAGTGACTGGGTGATTTGGGAGTTCAGAAACGATGGTGCCTCTTCAAGGGAGCAATTCTCACTGCTCAAAAAACAGTCATTCCCACTCAATCAAAGATCGGGAAAGGAGCCAAGAGACCCGCTTGGCTCAACAGGCACATTAGAGAACTTTTGAAAAAGAAAAAAGTATGTATATAACCAATAGAAAAAAAGGTCAGCAACCAGAGAAGAGTTCACTTATATAACCAGGGTCTGCAGGTATGAGATATGGAAAGCCAAGGCAGGCATGAAGATCAAGCTGGCATCCAAAGTAAAGGACAACAAAAATTCCTTCTACAGTTACATGTGGAGCAAGAAAAAAAAATAGATCTCCACTGTGAGACCCCTACTGAATATGGAGGGACAGCCCACAGTTGATCCCCATGAAAAGGCAAAGCTCCTAAATGAATACTTCACACTGGTATTCCAGAAGGCTAATAGGAGCTGTGCACCCGTCCAAAGGCCCAGAGAACGTGGGGAAGCCTATGCACAACATGAAATCAGTCCCGAACAGGTGAGTCCTCTTAGAACAATTAGATATTTTCAAGTCCACTATGCCAGATGACCTACATCCAAGAGTCCTCAAAGAACTGGCTGAACTCATAGCAGGGCACTTGGCAAAGATATTAGAAAAGTTGTGGAACCCAAGGATGGTACCGGACGACTGGAAGAGGGCCATCGTGGTGCCCATCTTTAACAAAGGGAGGAGGGATGATGCAAATTACAGATTCATCAGTTTGATTTCAGCCCTTGGAAAAACTTTTGGAAAAATTGTTAAAGAGGCCATCAGTCACAAGCTTGTAACCTACAGGGTATTAAGAAAGAAGCAGCATGGCTTTGTGGAGGGTAGATCATGCCTGACAAACCTGATGTCTTTTTATGATCAGGTAACTAACCAGCTGGACAAGGGTCATGAGGTAGACATCATTTATTAGATTTCAGTAAGGCCTTTGATTCTGTCTCCCATGAAATTCTCTCCATCAAACTGGAAGGTACTGGCCTGGACCAGCCTACAGTGAGGTGAGTGGATAACTAGCTTAGAGGCTGGTCCCAGAGTTGTAATTGATAGGATGGCCTCATCCTGGAGGACTGTCTCCAGTGGTGTCCCACAAGGATTGGTGCTTGGACCTGGGCTTTTTAACATATTTATTAATGACTTGGATGAGGGGCTGGAATGCTCTATGATGAAGTCTGCAGATGATACCAAGCTGTGTGGAAATGCAGGCACACTAGGGGATAGGGTAAAGATCCAGGACGACTTGACAGACTGGTTCTATGGGCTGATCAGAATCAGATAAGGTTCAGCAGGGAAAAAGGTCGGGTCCTTCATCTGGGTAGGTAGAACCTTCACCGCAACTATAGGAGGCAGTAGCCCACTGGCTGGCATGGCATCTGAATGGAACCTGGGGTCACAAATCAACCAGAAGATGAAAATGAGCCAACAGTGCGAGGAAGTCACCAGCAGGGCAAATAGAACTCTGGCATCTGCCGATATACATCAGCTGATATGTTGCCAACAAATCCAGGGAGGTGTTTCTCCCTCTCTACTCAGCATTCGTGAGGCCGCAACTGGAGTACTGTGCCCAGTTTCGGGCACTGCACTTTAGGAAGGATATGGATATACTTGGGAGGGTGCAGAGAAGGGTCAACCACATGACTAGGGGCCTGGAGGACAGACCCTATGAGGAGAGACCCCGGGAGATGGGCTTGTTCAGTCTGGGTAAGTGGAGGCTGCGAGGTGACTTGATAGCCATCTACAAATATGTCAGAGGGGAACACCAAGATCCAGGGGAGCAACTTTTCAGGAAGGCACCCCTTGGGAGGATGAGGACTAATGGTCACAAACTAGAGGGAAGATTTAGGCTGGACATAAGGAAGAACTTATTTTCCATAAGGGTAGCTAGAACTTGGAACATACTCCTGGCAGAGGTGGTGCAGTCGCCATCCTTGGAGGTGTTCAAGAGGAGGCTGGATAAACACCTCCTTGAGCTAGTTTGAGCTCTTTAACCTCTTACCTATGGCAGGGGACTGGACATGATGATCTTACAGGTCTCTTCCAGTCCATTGACTCCATGATTCCCAGAAACCCTAGGGGGCTGGGAACAAAAGAAGAGGAAGTGACAAAGCAGATGAGGAAGCTACAGGTGAGTAGAGCTGGAACTCAAGCTGGAGGCAGTCCTACAGTAGATACATTCGTCACTAATAAATTGTCTGCCCCCCAAACTGCTAATTTTGTGCAATCTTGAAAAGTTAAATTGATAAAAATTGAACGAAATGTTTAAACACAAACATTGATAACCATAAAAATTATTAAAAAATAAAAACTGAATTCTGCCAAACCTAGCCATATGTAATTTCAAGTTAGCAGGACACAATACTTAACTGCTAAAACAGAAATGCAGTCACTGAATTATATACTAAATAGCTAAAAATTATGATTAAATGAGAAAATAAAGGCTATGGTTTAAGGGCCAACCTAATTGTAATACCACTTAATAGTCTTCCAGAGAAACATCAAGTTTGTTTATTCTTTGCAAAGCACTAGCAGGACTGCAGGTCTGAAGATGAGACCCTAATTTAAAAGTTATGCATTAACAGTAGGTTTTACTTTAACCACCAATAAATACCCTTCTAGCAACAATTAAGAAAGTCTGTGTTGGTATATTTATGAGCTAAACCAATGCTAAGCAACCTTTTTTAGGTTACTGCTAGGACCAAGACCACCGCTTTTCCACTGTGGTGACACAGGAAAGTTCCCTCTGCTACCACTTTTCCCCAAGATGACCCAGAGAAAGTGCCTGCTGCTGCCGCCCTTCCCCACAGCAGCATGGGAAACTAACTTCTGCTGAAGCTTTTCACCATCAAATGTCACCACAGCCCCATGTCCTGCCCGCAAGCCATAGACTGCCGACCCCTGAGCTAAACAGCAATTCATCAAGATGGAAGCTGGTTGATGGCTGGTTAAAACTGTTCGTGTCCACCCATTAATGCACACATTTTTTTTTGTTCCTTTGGCATGTTATCTATACCAACTTAGAATCCTTTTTGCGTAAAGGCCAAATCCAGAGGAGATGCAACTTACATGTTGTAAATTGTAAGTTTAATCAACTCTAATATCAACTGCAAGTCTAAAGGACTGTAAAAAAGTGCAAGACAGAGATGCACCAATACATGGGTCCGATATTGGATGGACACTGACATAAAGAAAATTGTCTGTATCGGAAGTCAGCCTGATATAGCTGATGATTTGGCCAATAGATGGCCTGTGCGTGCATGCAGCTGCAGTGTACCACATAGGTGGCGAGGAGCACAGCCCAGCAGCTTGGAGAGCTGCATGCAGCTGGTAAGTTTGTTGTGGTGGAAGGGGAGCAGGGAGGGAAGAGGTGTGGGGGGGCAGATCAAGGCCCCCGCAGTGGGGGAGGAGTGGGGCTAGGCCTGGGGCAAGTGCTGACCAGCTGGGGCAGGGCGGGGGTGGGACAGAGCCATGGCTTGTCAGGGGGGAGGGAGGGGGGCGTGAGGAGAAGGGGAGTGGCAGCTCCCACCGCCCCTCCCACCACTTATCCAGAAGGGCATGGGGACGGCATGTCCCTCAACCTGCGCAGGACAGGGCAGGGAGAGCTGGGAAGAGAGTCCCACGCAGTCCTGGCCCCAGCACATCCTGTGCACATCTGGGGACACAGGTCCCCCCACCTCCATACCATCCTGAATAAGCAGCAAGAGCAGCAGTAAGAGCCGCCGGATGAGCAAACAAGTGCTGGACGAGCAGCGCGCAGCAGCAGAAGATGCCCACCCCCCCACCCCAGACAAGCCATGGCTCCATTCTGTGCCCACCCCGCCGCAGCCGGGCAGCGCCTGCCCCAGCCCCAGCCCCACTCCCTCCTTCAGCACAGGGGCCTTGATCTGCCCCCAGTGCCCTTTCCCTCCCTCCTCCTCTTCAACCATAACAGACTTACCAGCTGGACACTGCCCTTCAAGCTGCCAGGCTGGTATCAGAAACCAGATCAGTATCAGCTGATATGCCTCCTTAAAAAAAAAAATCAGCTATTGGTATTAGCCCCAAAAATCTCTATCGGTTCACCACTAGTGCAAGATAATACTGAGTACGGCAAAAAGCATATTACATCCCTTTAGACACCACTTGATACATCAAAGATTCCTAAATAGAACTTAAAATCCAGCTCAAAACAGGATTCCAGTTGAACTAGAGAAAGTTATACTGATTGGGCAAAAACCAGGAGTGGGCAAAATACAGCCCCACAGGCCAGATCCGACCCACAGAGGGGCTTTGTCCAACCCGCAGAAGGTCCCTTGGTCCTGCCTGGGCCAGGTAACCTCCTACAGTGGCACGTCCTGTCAGTCCCTAGGCACACAGGGGTGCTGGGGCATTACCGTGCTGAACTGCCTTTCTAGGCAGCTCAGGCAGTGGCAGCGGCTGGTCCCAGCCCTGCAGTACTGGCAGGGACCCGTGCACAACCCCGACCCACCCTGCGCCTGCTGCATACTTGTTTACTCACACTGAACAGCTGCAGCAGTGCCAGCGAGGCAGAAGTGTGCTCAGCACTGGGGAATAGCAGCCCCACTCCCTCAGCTCTGCCCAGTGCTTCCTGCAGCAGCTGCACAGAGCATGCATTGGGCTGCCCTGCAGTTCCTCTTCACTGCCCCTGCTGTTCCGCAGGGTAGCCTGAAGGTGGCAGAGAGTGCAGGGCAGCTCAGTGCAGGCTCCACACGGCTGCTACAGGAAGCACCGGGCAGCGCTGAGGGGGAGGGGCCACTTTTCCCCCCCGTATCAAGCACACTACTGCCCCACCGGTGCTGCTGTTGCTGCAACTATTTATCGTGAGCAGGCGAGTCTCCAGCAGGCGCAGGGCAGGTCAGGGCTGTGTGTGGATCCCTACCAGTATTGCAGGGCCGGGGCCAGCAGCTGCCTAGAAAAGCAGTTCAGCATGGAGCCACCCTAGCCCCACTGTGTGCTCAGGGAACAGCAGGGTGCACCATGGGCAGGCAATGTGGAGCAGGCACAGGGGTCAGGACTGATGCGCTCCTACTGGGGTCAGTCCAGAGTGGGCATGGGGCACTCTGAGGCTGCATGCTACTGGCAATGGCAGAGAGGCATCGCAGGGTGCATGGGCTCTGGGCTGTTGTGGGGCAGCAATGGGTGCTGACTGGCTCGGGGGGGGGGGCTCCCATACCCACAAACCCTCCCCTGGAAACCCCACAACCCCACTCTATACCACACACAATCATGCCCCACAAACACTGCACCCCACCACACCCCTCTCCACATGCACCCCCCACACACACCCCCACCAGTCTCTGGAGGGAGCCCCACTCACTACTACCCCCACACACACCTCACCACACACATGCACCCACACCCCCCCCACACACAACCCCAGCCATCCCCCTCCACACACGCCACAAACCCCATACCCACCAACACACCCCCACAAGCCCTCCATGCCCACCCACATCCTCACATACCCCCATGCTATCCCGCACATACACCCACAGCCCTCCACAAACCTCATACCCCTCAACCACACACTCCTGCAATATACAAGAGTAAGACTTTATTTTGAGCTATTATGCAATCACCTCTATGTACATGATGCAAACACACAAATCAGGACAAAATATATTTTTAAAATAAAAATAAAATATGCTATTGTGGATGTTTGGTTTTTAGTACATAATTTGGGTTTTTTTCCGGTTCCAAGATGGAAAACCCCCTTCCCAAAAGAAGTACTTCCAGGGCAGGGACTTCTGATGAGAAAGGTCTGGGTTAGTGGGTAGGGCTTCCAGCACCAAGATGGCAACCAAGAGGCTGGAGCACTGGTCAAGGGGCAGGGCTACCTTTGCAGACCTCGACAGCTCACCAAAACTTGTGAAGTGACCCTCCAGCCAAAATAATTGCCCACCCCTGGATTAAACCCTCTCTCTAATGAGGGTAAGCAGTACTAGTATAAGAAAGCAGACTAGTAAACTGATGTAAAAAAAAACATTTCCTATCCCTGAACTGTAAGGAAGTAAAGAATCAAAAGGTAATCAAGTACTGTAACAGAAAGAACTAGCAAATGGAAAGCAATTTGTTAGAATGTGAGCCAGAGATCAGTTCAGACTTTGATGATATTGGGTTTATCTGATCTTAAACATCTGTCCACGCCACAAATCCCTAAATCTTTTAATCCCTATTTTTGTGGAAATTTTTTCAATTGTAATTATTTCAATTAGGTGATTATCATTAGCAAAACTTTGTTTCAGTCAACAGATGAAACCAGCCTTCAGCTTTCAAAAGGAAAAATATATGGATTAATGCAATAAAAATACAACTTAAAGACAGAAGAAGAAATTTCATTCATTTCTCAAAATGATGTCATAACAAGAGCTCCAAGCATTTTATGCTTTGGCAGAAAGACCTTTTATTACACTGCAAGCTACACACAAAAGTAATTGAAAGTCTAGAACAGCATATTCTCTAGCCAAGGTATTTAGACTGGTGTTTGAAGCCAGAAGTAAGAGTAGCAATCAGATACTGAATAGTCTCACATGGCAACATCACTACGTATATAAACTTAAAAACAGAGAACTGTGTGAGGAGAATGATTTGGTTCTTTGCTGTGCTGCTGTTACTTAGTAGAACTAAAACGCTCTTGTTAAACCTAGTCATTCTACTATAATATGCCTTTTACAGTGTTTGTTGTTTTTTTTTATTTCAACTGTACGAATGGCAACACAGCAAGCTTCAACTGGCATCTCTTACGTTAAGATGCCACTAAATTAGCAAAAAGAAAATAAACTTAAGGAGTCCCACAGTTTCATGCAGCGATTAGGAACTCATGGATAACTGATGGTGCAGAGGTGCACTGATACAGCAGTCCGATATCAGATCAGTATCGATATGAAGAAAATTACCTATATCAGATATCAGGCTGATAATTTGGCCAATAAATGCCCGTGCTGCGCACAGCCGCAGCACAGCACAGAGCAGAGCCAGCAGCATGAAGAGCTGCCTCCAGCTAACAAGTCAGAAGGGGAGGGGGGAGGTAAGGAGCATGGGGGAGCAGATCAACACCCCCGCAGTGAGGAAGGGGGCAGGGGCCCCTGTGGTGAGGGAGGGAGTGGTGGCGTGGGCCTGGAAGCGGAGCTACAGCAAAATCTGGGGTGGTTGCAGCCTACTCCCAGGGCTGCCAGAACATGCTCTGAGCCCAGCCTCCAGCAAAAAGAGCCCCCCACAGCTGCAGCCTGCCCCACACAGCACAGATCTTAGAGGCACATGCCCCCCCACTCTTCTGAGGTGCAAGTAGTGGTGGGAGCCACCCCCACCCCACGAGCCGCACCTCTGTCCCACACCCCCCTCCCGCCCCTGCTGGGCAGCACCTACCCCTGCCCCCTCCCTCCCTGCGGGGGGTGTTGATCTACACCCATTCTCTTCCCCCTCCCCTTCCACCACAACAGACTGACCAGCTGATGGCAGCTGTATCAGATATCCGATCAATATCAGCCAATATACGTCCTTAAATATCGGCTATTAGTATCAGCCCCCAAAATCTCTATCAGTGCACCCCTAATATCTGAGCTCATGTCCACAGCCTTCAAAAGTTGAATACTAGCTTTTATAAGCAACAAATGCCATGGCTAGGGAGAAGGGGAAACAAACTTATCTGCCCTTCCTGAAGTGGAAGAAACACTGGAGCTCTGTGGGACACCAGCACAGCCAGGAGGACCACTTGTCCTTGGCGTGGACACTAACTGCTCTAATTCATAAATGCCACAACTGGAACAAAGAGAAGTCCCTACATCCTCTCTTCCTGAAGTGGAGCTGGTGTTAGAGTTTTCTCCCCTGCCACTGACCTGCCATGGGTTGATGAAGTGAGTGAATCATGGTGCCAGCTTAACAAGACACCTCCCGCATTGCCTCTCCCACTGTGGACCTGCCTATGCCAAGCTGGTTGACAAACCAAATACCATATGGCTAGGTTCTCAGTCATGTCCAAGCAGGCACACACACACTAGGGACTGCACACCAGCCCACATAAGAGCTGAACAAGCTCTCTGAAGCAGCAGTGGCAGGCTTTGGCTCTGTTCTGGAAGACTGGCAGTTGCTGGACCCTTGACAATGAACTTAAACAAATTCCAGGTCTTCTGCACATTCATTTCCCTAAACTCTTCTTCCCACAGGACTTCACTCAAACTAGCTCCCTTAGTTTGTCAAAGTCTGTCCTTCAAGGAAAAAATGTAATTAAAGACCTACTTTGCTTGTCCTTCCACTTATACAGAAGTGAATCAACTCACGACTAAAGTTATTTACTATGGTATACTCATATATTTTCAAAACAAAGTCTAAAATAGACTAGTCTGGATTGGGAGCGACAGGGAATGCAGGCAGAATGGATCCACTGTAGCCTGAAAGTGAAAATAACAAACTTTTTCAGTAGTGGAAACTGAATGTGTGCAATCCTAGTATAAGGGGGAGTGCTTGGCGAATGTGGTTCCCTGGGAAGCCAGGAAGTTGGAGTCTCTGAACACCATACCTTGGCTGCAGATCAAAAGCAGTACAGGTTCTTGCCATGCTTTGCAAAGCTCCAGATGTTTGGGTACCTGAATGCCTGTGTATTGCCACAGTTTCACAACACTGCAAATTTTCCAAAAGTTCTTAACACTTAAACAAATGCCTGTCCATATGCTAAAATTAGGTATAGCTTATATGTATATATTAAAAGTAGTATGTTATATACGCTGAAAAGGTCAGAGAAGAAATATAATGGCTCTTTTTATGTCAAAGGTTTCCATCTTTCTCATATCCAAACACTTTGGGAGCCAAATTACATTTGATGAAAAAGGCCAGTCCCAATTGTATTCTTCACAGGATCACAACAAAGTAGGGCTGGAAGGGACCTCACAAGTCCTCTAGTCCAACTCCCCATTCATGGCAGGACTCTCTCAGTCAAGCATCTGTCTAACCTGCTCTTGAAAGTTTCCAAGTATGGAGATTCCACAACTTCTCTAGGCAGTTTGTTCCAGTGCCTGACCACCTTCATAGTCCCCAACCTAAATTTCCTCTGCTGCAGCTCAAAGTCATTGCTCCTAGCCCTGTCTCCTACAGCCACAGAGAAAAGCCATCTCCACCCCCTCTAATCATCCTTTAGGTATTGAAAGACTCATCAAATCTCCCCAGTTCTGTCTTCTTCAAACTACATAATCCTAGCTCTTTCAGCCTTTCCTCATAAATCTTGCCTCCCAAGCCCACAATCATTGTTATTGCCTCCCAAGCCCACAATCATTTTATGTGCCTTCCAATGGAGTCTTTCCAATGTGACCACTTCCTTCTTGAAGTGTGGGGCCCAAAACTAGACACAGTATTCCAGGTGAGGCCTCACCAGGGCTAAACAGAGAAGAAAAGTCACTTTCCTTGATATGAAAGTAGTACTCCTATGAATACAACACAGTATAGTGTTGATCATTCTGGATCCTAGCCTCACTCTCTGGAGTATATGCAATTCCACCCAAGTTGGTATTAGGGCTATGTGAAGCTTCGGGTGCTGACTTAATTCAGAGGAGATCCGGCCCAATTCAGTGGCCGAATCTCCAAATCCAAAATCGAATCAGGGGACCAATAAAAAGGTTCAAATTGATATGAACCTCTCCGAATCTTCGGAAAAGGTTTGGAGAGCTTCGATGATTTGGGCAGTCCTCACCGGCTGCAGCACAGAGCTGGAACCAGACTCCATGCCAGCAAGTAGGGGGCAGGGAGGAGGAAGGGGACCATGGGGGGGGGGGACCCCTGCCAGGCCAAATCCTCTGCCCACTCCCCTAGTCCCCATGGCTGCCCCACCTGTGCCAGCTCCCGGCACTTAAAAAAAAAACAAAAACAAAAAAACAAAAAAAAACAAAAAAAGCCCCCACTCCCCAGGTATTGCCAGGCGAGGAGGCTATCCCTGCTGCTCCCCATTGCCCCACACTGTGTGTGGGACTCGTCCACAAGCCCCCGACCCCCACCTCCCCATGGTTGCCCCGCCCACCCCAGCTCTGGTCCTTTAAGAAAAAAAACCCCAACCACCCTGCCTAGACTCACTGGTTCCTGCAGCAGCCCTAGGGTTTCAGGGGACTCGTGCAGAGCCCCCCCACATGGCACAGGGCAGTGGGGATCGCCCCCTGCTGGGGAGGATCCAGTGAGTCCAGAGTTTTCAGGAATTTTTTCCTTAAAGGGCCGAAGCCTCGGTTGGCAGGGCAGCCGTGAGGGAGTTGGGGGAGTGGTGTGGGGGCTCATGCAGAGCACCCCATGCAGCATTGGGCAGCATGACATGCACCCAGTGAGTGGGGGCTTTTTTAATTTCACAGTGCCAGGAGCTGAGGCAGACATTGCCGGGGCTGGGAGAGCAGGTGGGGATGGGCCTGGGTGATTCAGCGATTCGGCAGCAGCCAAATCTCCAAATCAGATTCAGCCTAATCAATTCGAATCACTGAATCAAATCACTGTCCCCCAAAGCAAATACTAGCCACTTTGCACAGGCCTACTTGGTACCATCCACAAATTTGCTGAGTGTGCACTTGCTCCCATTATCCAAATTATTAATGAAGATATTAAACAATACCACACCCAGGACAGGCCTCTGGGGAACTGTACTTGATACCTCATCCCAACTAGATATTGTGCCATTAACGACTACTTGCTGAGTACAATGATCCAACCAATTATGTACCGCCCTTACAGTACTTTCACTTAGGCTGTATTTCCTTAGCTTGTTAATGAGGATGTTGTAAATATATGTAAATAATTTTCAGCCAGTAACAAATAGATTTACTTTCCATTTTTTAATTGTATCTTGATACATTTTAAAAAGATGAAGGGGAAACAGCTATTGGAAAAAAAAAAAAAAGCATACTTTGCTTCAAAGCAAAGGAATTTCTAGAAATACAAAAATTATTAATTAAGAACTACCTGAACTCAATTATATCTACTATGAATATAGACAAATATAACAATTGAATCAATATCAAAAGTTACCAATACAATGGTTGTGATAATACAACTGTTAGATGCATATGGCGATTCCATATTGATACAAGTGTAGCAAAACCACTAACTTTAACCTTTTTTCATTCAGGGTTACAGCGTGATGTAGCTGACATGAACAGCTACAGCATCATGCAGATATAACAGCTAACCCGTGCCTCTGACCAGCAACTCCCCTTTCCCTTTCAAAGCAACTAAAATGTAT
Source organism: Alligator mississippiensis (assembly GCF_030867095.1). NCBI lineage: Eukaryota > Metazoa > Chordata > Crocodylia > Alligatoridae > Alligator > Alligator mississippiensis. The sequence goes on along the minus strand of NC_081835.1, from coordinate 32,294,908 downwards.
GCTTATATACCCTAAACTTCCTTTGCCTGCTTTTATTCTTTCCTTTTTCAGATATATAGGGAGTCGGAAAAAAGCAAGGGTAACACTGGACCCCTGCCGAACCAAACAGGACAGCTGATAACCAACACCCAGGAAAAGGCCAATCTGCTTAATGGGTACTTAGCATCAGTCTTTCATCACTCCAATGGGACTGCCCTGCCTAGCAAAACACGGGACAGCCAAGGTGAGGGTATATTTATACTCAGTATCAGTGTTGATCTAGTAAAGGATCACCTTGAGAGGCTGGACACCTTCAAGTCAGCTGGCCCTGACAGATTACACCCTAGGGTACTCAAGGAGCTGGCAGGTGTTATAGCCTAACCATTGGCAAAAATATTCGTAAAAAAAACAACTCATGGCACTCAGGTGAAGTACTTAAAGACTGGAAGAAGGCCAATGTGGTACCCGTCTTCAAGAAAGGGCGGAAAGTATATCCCGGGAATTACAGGCCAATCAGCTTGACTTCAATCCCCGGTAAGATTCTGGAGAAAATTATCAAGGAGACCCTTCTGGATAAGCTGGCTGAGGGCAACATCCTGAGGGATAACCAGCATAGGTCTGTTGTGGGTAGGTCTTGCCTAACCAATCTCATCTCCTTCTATGACCAGGTGACATATCACCTGGACAAGGGAGAGGAGATTGACGTCATATATCTGGACTTTGAAAAAGCCTTTGATCTGGTGTCCCAGGACCTCCTCATGGAAAAATTGGCCAACTGTGGCCTCAGCTACACCACAGTCCAATGGCTGGGAAATTGGCTCCAAGGTCAGACCCAGAAAGTAGTGGTTGATGGTAGCGAATTATTATGGCACTCCATGACCACTGGCCTCCCACAAGGCTCTGTCCTTGGACCGGTTCTCTTTAACATCTTTATCAACGATGTAGACATTGGTGTCAGAAGTGCATTGGCTAAGTTCACCAATGACACTAAACTTTGGGGCACAGCGTCCACACCTGAGGACAGGCATAAGAAAAAATATCTTTACTGTCCAAGCCCCTAAGACCTGGAATAGACTCCCTCCAGACATGGTGCAGGCACCTACTCTAGACTCACTCAAGAAACGCTTGGATGCTTATCTTGCTGGGCATCCTTTGACCCCAGCTGACTTCCTGCCCCTGGGGTAGGGGGCTGGACTTGATGATCTTCATAGAATCGTAGAAGTAGGGTCGGAAGGGACCTTGCAGATCTTCAGGTCCGACCCCCTGCCTGGGCAGGAAGAAAGCTGGGCTCAAATGACCCCAGCCAGGTAGGCATCGAGCTGCTTCTTAAAGATCTCCAGGGTAGGAGCCAGCACCACTTCCCTTGGAAGTTGGTTCCAGATCCTAGGCGCCCTAACTGTGAAGTAGTTCTTGCGGATGTCTAATCTAAACCTACTCTCCAAAACTTGTGGCCGTTATTCCTTGTTATCCCGGGGGACACTAGGGGAAACAAGGTCTCCACCAAACCCTTCTGGTCCCCCCCTAGTGAATTTATAGATGGTCACCAGGGCCCCCCTGAGCCTTCTCTTGCGAAGGCTGACAGGTTCAGGTCCCGTAACCTCTCGTTGTAGGGTCTGCACTGCAGTCCCCGGATCATGCGGGTGACCCTCCTCTGGACCCTCTCAATGTTGTCCACATCCCTCTTGAAGTGGGGTGCCCAGAACTGGACACAGTACTCCAGCTGTGGCCTGACCAGTGTCGCGTAGAGTGTTACGTCTCAGCTCTGTGTTCTCGGGCAACCCTGGCACAGGATGCAGTCTGTCTGACTCACTGCCCCCACTCCCCTCCTCTAGATAAATGAAACTGATTAAGATGCAGTGAGAGACACACCTAAGACCCTCCAGATAAGGGCGACAAGAGTGAAACAACTGCCCTAGGTCTCATTTGCATCCGAGATGGAACCAGATGACCATTCATTTACATGAGAGATGGAGAACAGAAAGCCTGAAGCAGAGACTGCAGTGAATTCTGGGACCAGAGAAGCAGGGGAGCACTGTATGATGGGGAATCTGTGCTCCAAATGTTAATCAACCCATGTTCACACACATCCAGCTCAGCATTTTTCAGACCAGTTCTAATCTGGCTTTACAAAGCACTTCCCCCCCCCCCCCAGACACACACACACACCTCTAAGTTTAATAAGCATCTTGGGCCGTACATTCCTCGGTCCCACTATGGGAGGCCTATTTAAACTTGATTGACTAAAACTCGGTTGCCGGGTTAGGGAATGCTGAGGCAAGAGACTGAGTCAGAGGGGGTATGGGCAACATTTGAACAATGGTTAAGGGTTCATCACAGCGTCCAGCCCGTTGGAGCCCTAATCACAGGTGTTGTCATACTTTTCCCGAGACGACTGGTGGGAGTCCTCTCCACAAAAGGTTATGAACACCCCAATAATTGCTTTAAGTCTGTTAAAAGACTATAGTAAGATCTGGAAAAGTCATGCTAAGCTGAGGCTTGTTCACAATAAGTAAAAATCCAAAATCCTGATGCTGCAAGCTATCTATTGTTTCTGAAGAAACCATGAGATATCCCATCAGTATATCTGCCATCCATAGGAATTTCAAGCTGGCTCCCAAGTATTTGGTTACTCCCTAATCTTAAGTGTTTCCTGATTATCAATCAGTTTCTTGAGATGTTCCAAACCAGATAACCCCTTGTCAATAGAAAAGACAATGATTTACACAATTAAGGATGCTTCGAAGCAGCTGAACTGAGGGTATAAAAATCTGTAAAAAAGTGTGTGTGCTTAAAGAAAGAAGAAGAAGAAGAAGAAAACTCCTGTGCTGACACCATCCCCTGTCGTTCTTGGGACGCTGGAAGAACAGATCATCTCTCTTCAAGAATTGTGCTATGGACTATGCCTGTCAGCTTTGCAGCCCCAGTACCTTGGACTGGTAAGATCTCAGCTCTCTCTCTCTCTTTTCACTCTAGGCATAAATTTCTGAACCTGAACTGTATTAGTTAAGCTTGAGCTAAGTTTCCCCAAATACTTAGTGAAACCAGGGTAGTACTGTAATTGTTTGCATTTGTTTTTCTTTTGCATATCTATTACCAGTAGTACCATTATATATTTGTCGCAGGGCACCCTGATGCCTGCTCCTAGAGAGGAGAAACTGCCAGGGAGAGAGCCCTGGCAGAGCCTAATGAGCACAGCTGCGGGTTGCCGGAGCAACTAAGGGGAGTCAGCTGGCCAGAAGGGGGCAGGGCCTGGCCCTTATGAAGCCCAGGGCCGAAGCCAGGCTGGCAGTTCTCTACCAGCAGCCAGAGAGGCAGGAGCTCCCTCAGCTGAGATATGGGAAGGAGCCTGAGTTGCAAGTACAGCTCATGATAGCCCTGGAGGCTTGAGCTATGATACTGAGGTATGGCCATGCGGCTTGTGGTTATGTTACAGCCTAGGGGCTTGTGGGTTTGTGTTGTGTTTGTGTTATTACACCCGGAGGCTTGGGCGAGGCTGTAGGGGTTGGAGGAGGCCTCAAATATAGGGACCCCAGAGAGTGTGGGGTGCCCTAGCGCCGAGGGGGCGCATTATCTTCATAGCGCCAGGGAAGGCGCAGCTCGCACGCCAGTGTGTGAGCAACTGGCGGCGAGGAGCACGGCCAGTGGGTCGTGGGCGCAACCCGTAGGTTGCGGACGGGGACCTAGACCCCGGATTGCGTGTGGGGGAACATAGACCCCGGCCCCAGGAAAGGGGCAATATTATTGAGTAGCCCAGTGTGGGCATGGAGAACCCCACAGAGGGGGAGCGCCATTGTATGTTATTGAGTAGCCCCGTGTGGGCACGGTGAACCCCACAGAGGGGGGGCGCCATACTAAGGAGCCCTAGAGAGATGGGCAATTACCGAGGAGCCTGAGATGGGCATAGCGAGCCTGGCCGCAGGCTAGTGTGGTAACACCCCTCAGACTGAGGCAGGGCGCTGCAGTTGCCCCGAGAAGACAGGGAGTAGCAGCGCGGGGAGCCAGGGTCAAAGCGTGCCCGTGCGGTTGGCCCATAGGTCCGGGGCCCGCTAGGGAGTCCCTGAGTAGGGACCATACCATCAGGGGAGGCCCAGCGGGAGGCTGGGCACAAGACAGACAGACTGGACAACGTCTATTACATCTGCGAGACTTGGGGCGTGGTATCAGGGGAGGTAGGAGCCACGCACAGCCCATAAGGCTGGGGTGCTTGGGTAGCGCCCATTGTACGGGGAGACCCACGAGGGGTCCAGGAGCTTACGTGCCCAAGAAAACACAAGACAGCCTCCCTATTGCATATTACATCAAGACGTGGCGGGCGAGAATGGAGGGTGCCCTCGGGCCGAAGTAGCGCGGTGAGAGGGCCTCAAGGAGATCACGGCCCTCCGTGAGGACCCCGCCGTGACAATATTTCATATGCTTAGCAATAAATAACTTTTATAGTCAAACTGGTAGTAATTGGGTATATTTTTCCTTCTCTGCTTCTCTTTCCTCCTGTGCTCTGCAGCAACGCTTCTTGTACCTAAGCTAAAGATCCCTGTGAAGCCTAAATTATTGTGGGGTCTGCTCATCAAGAGGCCAAAGACTGGGACGTGCTGAGTTTGAAACACATAAGGGGATCAGCTTGTACAGGCTGATTGACCCAATTTGACTCACACGTACCCTTATGAACTGAATGCTGGCCCATGAGGGTGTCAGCTGGACACCCAGCCGGATTCAGAGGGATTCTGTTTACCTGTGTGCTTGTGTCTGACTGCAGTTTATTGTTGCTCTGATGAACTGATTCTTGGCCTATGAGGGTGTCAGCCTGTCCATGCTGATCAACCCGGCTGGGTCAGGCGTGTCACGGTAATTTGTGTGTGTTTGTGTGTATGACTGATTTGGTGACTGGAGGAACCCAGCCCCATTGAGACTGAGTCCTGAAAGATAGCGCCATTGGGGGTGAGGGCTTGCAGAAGGGAGAGATACAGCTCCGTATAGTAACACAAGCAGCACGTTGACAGAATTACCAAGACCCTAGAAACTATCCCTAATAAATGAGCACACCCCAAAGTAATGGGCAAATCTGGTAACAAGATGGGGAGGATCACCTCCTTGGCCCTACTTGAGATGCACCTGTGGATGCACGATAAGGTCCGATTAGCCTTGCCGACCGTGACCTCACATTGTCGGCCCATGTTCATCTTGGAGTCAATAATGACTCCAAGATCCCTTTCTGCCTCCGTGCTCTCAAGAAGGGAGTTTCCCATCTTATAAGTGTGCTGCTGGTTACTACTGCCCAAACTGCAGCACCCTGCACTTGTCAGTATTGAAACGCATCCTGTTTGTGTTAGCCCACCCCTGCAACCTATCCAGGTCTTTCTGCAGTCTCTCCCTCTCTGCTAACATGTCCACCTCTCCCCATATTTTGGTATCATCAGCAAATTTGAACAGGTTGCTTTTCACCCCATCATCCAAATCACTGATAAAGAAATTGAACAGTGCAGGCCCAAGGACTGTGCCCTGGGGGACTCCGCTGCCCACTTCCCCCCAGGTCGAATATGACCCGTCCATCACCACCCTCTGAGTACGACCCTTCAGCCAATTCGCAATCCATCTGACCATGTAGGTCCTAAGTCCTAGGTACAGAAACTGTGAATATTAAGTAAAGAACCTCCTCAAACTGACATTTAACGTGCACAAGGGAAAGCATCACACCACACAAAATATGGTATTAGAGTTTAAACTTACGTTTTTCATCATCAGCATGTACTAAGGATGCTGCTCTTGACAAAACATCCAATGGAGTCTCCATTCCTGGCAGGATCCTGCAAGATAAAGAACCAGGCTTTCTTTAAATATAGCAGATTCCTTACAGTAAGAATCAAGAAATGGCTTGATCAGGGGCTCTTGGCAAATGCTAATTGTGAATTTTGGGTTCAAAGGACTCTTACACCCAATCCCAGAAATAATGCATCTCCCTATGCCAGGTGTGCATGGCAGGATGCATGATTTTGGGGATCAAGAATGAAATTCCTTTGATCCCCACTGCATGACTGCTGGTGCAAAGAGTCCAACTTCAGAACCTGGTTCCCAACGCGGGCTCCCCAACCACTGGTGACTGGAAAGGTGAACCGTGCAGTCTGGCATGAGGGAAATGGTTCCCCCAGGCTGGGCTGCATGCCTACTTTTAAAGGTCTGGGCATGACATGAGCTCAACTATGGGAAGCTTGTCCCCAGTCTCAGGCTCAGGACCACCCCAGAACTTAAAAAAGCAGGCATGCAGGTAGGCTGAAATATCTAATACCCTATCACAAACTGTAAACATTCTAGGGTCATCTGCACATTAGCTCTGAAACTAACTGTATTTCAGTGTCCAGGAAGGCAATATACATATACGTGGTTCAGGTACTATGCAAGTATACCTTTATCATCTTCCCTTCCCTCCACACCAAATTCTCACTTCATTGGCCCTCTCTCCCCCTATATCAGGGGTTAGCAACATATGGCCCACAGGCCACATCCAACCTGCTAAGCCAAGGGATCTGGTCATGGGAGGCTCTGCCCATGGCCATGCCCATGCACAGGCACAGCCTGTGCCCATACCCAAGATGCAGCTGCTTTTACTTGCCCTGTCTGTGATGTGGGTGAAATTTCCAGCCAACTGCAAGTTGCACTGGGGCCAGGCATCTTCCAACTATGCTTATACTTCAGCACCCCCGGCCCATGTCAGACTGGAGCTGGGTTGTTCCAAAAGCTTGTAAAGGTTGCTGACCATTGCCATAAATTTTAAAAAGACTCAACCAAATCTACATATTAATATCTAAGCAGTCTGCTATCTAGCCAGCTGGACATTTATTTGAACATCAGGTTATACTGAGGGAAGAAAACACTTTAAGAATTACTAAGAAAAAATTAAAATAATAACCAAAGAAGAAAAAGACCAGCAATGCCAGACTGTTGCTATCGTTTCAACATTATAAAAACAAAGTTTTAAAAACCCAAAAGAAAACTGGTCCAATCTGTAAGTGCCCTCAACAAACTGATAGCCATTATAAATCTTTTAAAATAGAATAATGTGGGGCTAGAATATCTATATAACCCTTAATAGTCTCTCAAGACTCCAACAGTATGTCCAAAAAAGTAATGTTGGTGGTCCTTGTAATTACTGTTCTTTTTATATATCATTGTCCCACTTCAAACAGCTACTTATAGCAGCTTTCAAAGATAGTATAATGAAAAATAAGAGCTGGAAGGGACCTCAGAAGGTCATCTACTCCAGGTTGCTGCTCAAGACACAATCATCTCTAACTAAATCATTCTAGCCAAGTGTCTATCCAAACTGGTCTTGGAAATTTCCAAGGATGGAGACTACACGATTTGCCCAAGTAGCCTGTTCCAATGCCTGATCACCTTGATAAGCAGAAAATTCCTCATCATCCCCAACCTAAATTTCCCCTGCTGCAGCTTGAGGCCATTGGCTCCTAGTCCCATCCTCTATAGCCACAAAGAAAAGCCCATCTTCATCCTCTCTACTCACCCTTCACATATTGGAAAACTCATCAAATGCCCCCTCACTCTCATCTCTCCAGGCTAAATAATAGGGGTGTGCAAAGTGGGCCGTATTCGATTCAGGATTCAACCCAATTTGGGGGACAGTGATTTGATTCATTGATTCAGATCACTGTCCCGATTTGATTAGGCCGAATCCGAACCTGAAGATTTGATGTCGATTCAGAGAATCGGCGATTCACCCGTAGACATAGCTTTAAATGTGTTTTCTACATACCTCAAGGTACCAGGTGCAACTCGTGAATGCTGCAATGGTGGGGCAGACAGAATGTCCCATGGGAGAGTGCCCCCCCCCCCGGCATGCTCAGCGGCAGACCTAGAAGTAGACCGGAAGTACTTCCTGTCCACTTCCGGGTCCGCTGCTGAGCACACCCGGGGGGGGGGGCACTCCCCGCAGCACCAGTTACCAAGTCGGGGGGGGGGAGTGGGGGAGGGAGGTCCACTTCTGGATCTCCTGAGGTACTTCTGATCCACTTCCAGGTCTGCTGCCAAGCACGCTGGGGACAACCCTCCCCACGGGATGCTCCACCCATCCCACCATCTCAGCATTCACAAGCCACCTGGTACCTTGAGGTATGTAGAAAACACATTTAAAGCTGTGTCTATGTCTGAATCATCGAATCTCTCCAAATCAATTCGAAGGGCTCTGATTCAATTTGGAGGGATTAAAGCAGGCTTGTCCAACATACGGCCTGGGCATTTTCTGTGGCCCGCAGTGCTGCGATGGGAAACGAAAGTAAACACAGTTTACTTTCGTTCCTGCCCCTTGTCCCTCCCCCAGCCCCTCAGCAGCTTCCTAATGGCTGCTGAATGGCTGGGGAAGGGACAAGGTTCCCACACGCACCGCCTCAGCTTGACGTTGCTGACGTGGTGCGTGTGGGAAGAGGAGTAGCCGTGTGCTGCTCAGGATGGGATGAGCCCAGCTGGAGCAGCAGGGGGTTCAGCTGCACTTAGGCAGGGGGAAAATGCAGCTGAGCCCCTATCGCTCCAGCCCGGCTCATCCCCTCCCAAGTGGCACACGGCTCCACCGCCACTTCTGCTGGCCGGTGCAGACCTGGCCCGCCTCCTCCTGTCCCCAGCACCACGTGAGGAAGCCACCGCTTCCCGGCCCGAGCAACTCGCTGCTCCCCGCCCACAGGCGATAGGCAGCCTGGCTTGGCCGCCCGGTCCCAGGCAGAAGCGGAGGCAGAGTGGCACGGGCAGGTGCCTCCTCCCGCTGGGCTGTCAGCATTGGCCGCACCATGTGAGGCGGCCCCAGGCTGGGCTCGGGTGGAGCCTGCACTTGCTACGCCCTGAGGCACCACCAGGTCCTGGCCCCAGCCCCGGCTCCCTCCAGTCCGGCGCGGTGCAGTGATGCGGACCCGCAGAGGTGGCACAGCAGCCAGGCTTGCCCTCGTCGTCTGCCTCTGCCGCCTCCTGCCCGGCCGGGGCGCTGCACCTCAAAGCCTGGTCTTCCCTCCTGGGAGCCAGCTGTGCTCACATCCCAGAAGCCGGGTGCTGGAGCATTACAAAGGAAGGCAAAAACCTCCACAGTCTTCTCTAATCTGACCATGGGGTAAAATTCCTTCCTGACCCCAAATCTGGCAATCAGTGGGACCCCAAGCAGAGGGGCAAGACCAGGGCTCGGCAGCGTTATTTGGGCAGTGCCAAAAACACCCGCAGTCTTGACTTGTAAAATGTTGACGTGCCAGTGGCAGACAGCGGGGGAGCCATGAGGGGCTTTACGTTTGTTGTGGCAGCACAGCCCTGGCCCTTCCCCTGAAGTCTGCCCCGAGGCACACATGCCATGCAAAATGTCTGTGTGCGCTGTGCTCTGGCACCCATGGAAGGGGTTGCCTACCTCTGGACATAACCCTCTGGCCAAAAACCTCTGGATTTGGTCCCAGAAGGAACAGTGACACACCCCAGTCAAAGTCCCCAGCCTCGGCTGTAGCCAACACCCAGTACCTCTGAGGAAGACTTAAAAACACCCTGGCACATATAGCTGAAAGGGGAAGGGTGGTGGTAGGGGCAACCAGCAAAGCCCAGAAGCATGAGAAGTACCCATAGTAAAACATAGGCATAGCTATGCCTAAACCAGAGGTAGGCAAAATATGGCCCACAAGCTGTATCCAGTCCACCAAGTGATCCTATCTGGCTCACCACCAAGAGCCTGAGGAGCAAAGGTTGTGCCCCGTGTTGCTCCGCTCTGCCTCAAATAATTGCCCACCCTGGTCTAGATCAGTGGTTCTCAACCTTTCTTGTACCTGGACCCATTTGTAAACATAGATGGTCAGTCCCGACCCAGTGTCCCTCACTGCTCCTACTTCCAGACCCCAGTGCCCCAGTGTGTGGGGCATAGGGGGGCCCCCAAGTAGCCCCTTGCAGGCTGGAACTCTGCCAGCCCACAAGAGAAAAAAAAGCCAGTTATATGTTTTTCTCCTTTAAAGGAGAACCCATTTTTAAAGTTTGCTCACGACCTTTTCATATATTCTTGAGATCTACTTTTGGGTCGCGACCCATGTTTTGAGAAACTCTGGCCTAGATCATGCCCAACCAGTGCTGTCCAACATCTTTTTGAACAGCTCCGATGATGGAGAGTCCACAACTTCCCTAGGCCATCTGCTCCACTCCCTCGCTGTTCTAACCTCTGTGAACAGAGGGCTGGTACTGGAAATACAGCAAGGTTTTCAGGCTCTGTTCTGTGCCTTGTCAGTTAACACATGGACAAAAAAAAAAAAAAGGGGGGGGGGAGGCGAAGAGGTTCTCTCTTTAATTTCTACCTCCTCCCATTGGCAAGAAGCTGTTCTTCCCAAGGTCTTGTTTGACTGGTGGCAAGATGCCTGCTGCCTCATGGGGTCCAGGTCAGGTACTACCATGGAACCAGTGGGTGTGCAGTCCCTTTCCAAATCTGGCATTGGCAGTTTGCCCAAAGTTACGTGGTGAGTCTGTGGTAGAGCTGGAAATATAGTTCAGCTTGCCTAACTCCCAGTCTTGGTGCTGAATCCATAGGCCACAGTTGCAGCAAGAGTAGTGATTTATGGTCCTTTCTGATTGCTAAACTAATTTTAGTTCAGCATTGGTTCATCACATCTGTGGGGGGGCCAGCAGGGGAGATCATGCTCAGGGGCAATCAGCATGGGTTCATCAAAGGCGGGTCCTGCCTGACCAACCTGATTGCCTTTTATGACCAAGTAACTAAATCCTTGGATGATGGTGTCGCCGTGGACGTAGTCTTTCTAGACTTTAAGAAGGCCTTTGACAGTCTCTCACCCCATCTTCATCAATAAATTAAGCAACTGTGGCATTGATGCCTGCACAGTTGGATGGGTAAAAAAACTGGCTGATGGGGCACACCCAGAGAGTAGTGGTGGACGGGTCGTACTCAACCTGGCGAGATGTGAGCAGTGGGGTACCCCAGGGCTTGGTCCTCGGGCCCGCGCTGTTTAACATCAGCGACTTGGACAAGTGGGTGGAAAGCATGCTGTCCGAATTTGCTGATGACACTAAGATGTGGGGCGAGGTGGACACACTTAAAGGGAGAGAGAGGCTGCAACTAGATTTAGACAGACTACAAGAGGGCAGATGAGAATAGGATGAGGTTCAACATAGACAAATGCAGGGTGCTGCACCTTGGGAGAAGGAATCCACAGCATACATACAGGCTGGGGAGTTCCCTTCTTGAAAGCACAGAGGCGGAAAGGGATCTTGGAGTCATTATTGACTCCAAGATGAACATGAGCCGCCAATGCCAGACCGCAGCCAGCAAGGCCAGCCATACCTTGTCACGCATCCAAAGTCGCATCTCAAGCCAGTCCAGAGAGGTGATACTCCCCCTCTATGTGACTTTGGTCAGGCCGCAATTGGAGTACTGCGTCCAGTACTGGGTGCCGCACTTCAAAAAGGATGTAGCCAGCCTGGAGAGGGTTCAGAGGAGGGCCACCTGCTTGGTGAAAGGGCAGCAGAGCAGGCCCTACAAGGAGAGACTGAAGGACCTGAACCTGTTCAGCCTCAGCAAGAGGAGGCTGAGGGGGGACCTGGTGGCTGCCTACAAACTCATCATGGGAGATCAACAGCAAATAGGTAGAGCCCTTTTCTCCCCAGCAACACCTGGGGTGATGAGGAATAATGGTAATAAGCTGATGGAGAATAGGTTTAAGTTAGAGATCAGAAGGCAATATTTTACAGTTAGGGTGACCAAAATCTGGAACCAACTTCCCAGGGAAGTGGTCCTCACCCCTACCTTGGGCAAATTCAAGAGGAGGCTGGATGATCACCTGTCTGGGGTCTTGTGAACCCAGCATTCATTCCTGCCTGTGGCAGGGGGTCAGGCTAGATGATCTGTTCAGGTCCCTCCTGACCCTAGCTACTATGAAACTTGCCACTCCCTGCTTTCCTCGGTGTGTTTGCACAGCAAGCTTCAGCCAGCACTGAGGAGTGATTAACTAGCTATCTATTGCCTGTAAAGCATGGTGTCCAGAAAAAAGAACAAACACAACAGTAGTTCATCTTCCTTCTGCTTCATCCTCTTCAGTGCAGTAGCTGTTGTACTATAAGTTATCAGATCTTTGGATAAAGTACAAACAAGAGAGGCTTTTGCCAGATCAGCTGTTGTTTCCATTTCCCCCTTTCTTCTCTATTTCTCTGAGCTATAACACAGTATGGCTGGTTGTGTTGTGGTTGCCACCAACCTGACCTTAGACCAGATGACCTGTTTTCAGCCTGGTGACTCAGCTAAGCTAGTCTCCAATACTATTTTGGGAGGGTTATTTTAATCAATGCCTGGTCTGCTACTTTGCAGCTGGGTATGCCGATGAAAGTTTACCCCACTAGTCCAGCCTTGAGCACAGCAAGCCAAGCACAAAGCAGAGTGGTAAAGACCATAAGGGGTATACCAGCTTCAGAGCAATGATACCCTTTTCTTGGAGCCCCTCTGCCTCTTTAACCAGCAGATAGTGTATTGCTGATAAAAGGGATAAGATGGGGTAACACTGGATATGATGGTAGTGAATGAAGAGGCATGTAAGCATCTTTCACTGGGCCAGATAAATCTAAATTCTACCCCTGCTGGTCACTGAGGTCCCACCACCTTCATCCAGACGATGCTTCTGTTTCTCTTTGTGCAGCATTGGGGGTTCAACTTGTTACTACTTGTTAAAGATATGTTACTAACAAGTTATTAATTCAATAAAAGTAAATCTTCTTGAAGATTATTCTCAAAAATGCCCATATTTTGTTGCTTTGATTAGTTTCCACTCTGGCTGATATCTTTTCCACATTTGATCTGTCAACTTGCATTATGCTTCTTTCATTCATTGACAAGAGAGTAGAAGCGAAAGTGTTTATTTTAGTCAAGCGTTTGGTATTAGTTCTTTGTTGCTTTTTATATTGTTTTTATTTTGGATTTTAAACCACATTTCCAGACCCATTTCATTGTCACTTCCTGCAACTTCATTGGTGTAAACGGTCACGTGACATCACTTCCTGATGTGATACCACTTCCTGTGAGGTCTTTGAATATGGCTCGCTGGCCCACTGAGTGACAAAAAGTTTGTGATCCGGCCCCACATTCAAAAAGGTTGGACACCCCTGTGTTAACTGAAGTAAAGTAAATTCTCCTGCCTGGAATGTCCACCAACACCCCCCCCCCCCAAAAAAAAAAAAAACACTCTGTGCTGAAAAAACCCTATAGAAAACTCAGCTTCCTAGTTTATATTTAAAAAGACTTAGTAAACCCAGATTATTTATATAATTTCAACTTCCAGAATGGTTATCTTCAGCAGAAAACATTCCTTATATTGAAGCATAGGCCTCACTTTTTTCTACTACATCAAAAGGTGCATGTTAAAACAGCCTCTGCACTTTAACTTAGATTTAAAACCAGTACCACTTCTTCATCTCTGGGTTTTCCAGTTACGGTCCTGAGCACCCAAATTCCTCCAATGATGCCAAAATTCATAAAAGTAAAAATGGCTATAGGATCACTGCCAACAAATGTACAATGTGGATGTATAATACTGATGGTTAAAAGCTTCTGGATACAAGCAAACTGATAAATTTCAAGGGGAAAGAAAACTGAAAAAAACCCTTCTTGCTAACAAACAATGCAGAGGATGTTTTGATATATTTGACACTGAAAGAAAAACAAATTGCTTTTTCAAGTGATTATTAAATAATGGGAGCAGCAGATGATCTACAGATTTCTTAGTAAGGTTATAAGTTCTTAGTAAGGTTATTAACTGGTGATACTCCAAACTGGGGAAAGGAAACAGGAACCAGATCTTGATTCTATCCAGGAAATTAGACACTTAAAACAAATAGCTAATCAACATAACCAATCTAGATATAAAGGTTAGCATGTTACAATTTTGCATATGCCTCAGTCGCATGTGAAATAAACTTAACAGAAGGGATAAAGACCAAAATAACAAAACCCAAACAAATCAGTGTATAATGAGCTTGGCCACAAATGCCCAATTTTATGATTTTATACATGTATGAAAGTTATCAGTGAAACAAACTACATTTACAGAGCACTTTACAGAGTATTTACAGAGATAATGCTTTCTTCCCCAAAGAACTCATGGTCCAAGACAATGGGGAGGAAGAACCAGGCTGGGGAACTCCCTTCTCGTCAGTGCAGAGGCAGAAAAGGATCTCGGAGTTATTATTGATGCCAAAACGAACATGGGCCGACAGTGTGGGGACGCAGTCAGGAAGGCCAACCATACCTTGTCATGCATCCACAGATGCATCACGAGCAGATCCAATGAGGTGATCCTCCCCCTCTATCCGATCTTGGTCAAGCCCCAGTTGGAGTACTGCATCCAGTTCTGGGTGCTGCACTTCAGGAGGGATGTGGACAACATGGAGAGGGTCCAGAGGAAGGCAACCCGCATGATCAGGGGGCAGCAGGGCAGGCCCCACAAGGAGAGGCTACGGGACCTGAACCTGTTCAGCCTCCACAAGAGAAGGCTGAGAGGGGATCTAGTGGCCGTTTACAAACTAGTCAGGAGGGACCAGCAGGCATTGGGAGAGTCCCTGTTCCCCCAAGCACTACCAGGAGTGACAACAAATAACGGTCACAAGCTGGCAGAGGGTAGATTCAGGCTAGATATCAGGAGGCGCTACTTCACAGTCAGGGAGGCTAGGATCTAGAACCAACTTCCAAGAGAAGTGGTGCTGGCTCCTACCCTGGGGGTCTTTAAAAGGAGGCTGGATGAACACCTTGCCGGGGTCGTTTAACCCCAGTATTCTTTCCTGCCATGGCAGGGGGTCAGACTTGATGATCTGCTCAGGTCTCTTCCGACCCTACCAACTATGAAATTATGAAGACAAACAAAGCCGACATGGGACAGCAGTTCTGAGAGGCAAGAGAACACAGAGGAAGGTATCCTTTCGGTCCAAAAACAGAAGTTTTAAAACTATGATGTCACCACCCCACAGATATAGCATGAACAGCAACAGCTAAAATTAATCCAATTCAGCCCTCACAAGGTTCCAGCCACATTCAGGACAGAACGCCTTTTGGAATGAAAAGATACATCAGTATATTAATTCAGTTTTATACTGTCAAGAGAGATTTTTAATAAAAGGCAGTTTGTTCCATACATGATACAAAAAATCTGTCTGCTATTGAAACCCAAATTCCATTTCATGTATGCCACCAAACAGCTCTTCAACAGTAATCTCCTCACACCTCCCCCACAGCCTTCAGAGGATCTGGTGACTAAAGACAAAACAATAACAGACCCGATTATAAGTCAACTCCTCAAAAACTGAAAGCAATTTATAGGGATCTTATTTCAGAGACATGATAAAGAAACTACAAGATTTATTAGACACAGCATGAATACAAGGACTTAAAAAGAAATCCTAGTCAAATATAACACTCACGTCACAGGCTTATGTGACTGAAAGTATGGCGGCCTTGTACGTAATGATAAAGAACAATAGTAGCTGAACGAGACCATGAGGAAGAAAGACAGAGTGAAAAGTAAGAGATCTATTTTTGCTGAGCTTAAGCTGATGGATGGACATTTACAAGATTTCAGAGAGACCACTAAAGATTTTATTTAGGATAGAATGGAAATGGTTTGAAATAAAGAATTTGGACCGAGTCATCTGCTTAGAGCTGGCAACTGAAGTTACAGTCATGGACAAGACTATCCAAAGAACAGGTGTGGAAAGAAAGAAAGAAGGGAACCAGGAAAGAGCCTTGTGGGATCAACACAGAAAGATGGAGGGAGGATGAGAAGAATCCCTAAAGGGTAAATCAGGCCAAGGGTGGGTTTTTAAAGATAAGAGGAACTAAAAATGTGTTTGCATCGGGAGGGAGGGAGGGGGGGAGGAAAGCAAGAGCAAACGGGGCATGTCCCACACACAAAACATCCACGCAATTATCAAAATTATTAGATTTTGCCAACCACATGCAAGGCAGGGTTTATATGTGAGTATTTTAAAAACCGAAAGATGAACTACCAAACCAAAAAAGTTATCATAATTGTTTAGAAGCATGAAGCAACTATTTTGATTGTGAGCTGCCTTTAGTAACAACCATCTTTTCTCACATGTGTTGCACAGCGTCTCCACCAGAAAACCCCAGATGAAGTCAGGCACCTCTGCTGTATTAAGAATAAATCTCACCATTTTATAGGAACATCTTTAAACTGCTTTCTACCTTGACTATTTTGCACATGGAAACTATGTTTATTCTGACATGACACTGCCCATTACATCCAAAACATGCTAATGGTGTAATTTGTGATGCATTAGACATTTCAGTATCTTTTTTAAGCTTTTAAATTTGTCTTTCATTTTCTTCTTTTGATATGCACAAATCCCTCTTTACAAAGGTTGCATCCTAAAATGAAATTTAAGAATCATGTTTGAAGTACAAAGCCAAAAAAACAAGATGAATCAAAATTAGGGCTGAAATCCCATCTTCGAAGTGCCCTGTTTTTGCAAGCCATTGCAGCGTATTTTCTATAACATAAATGCACTGTCCTGACCCCAGCAATGCCTAGGCATAATGAAGAGAATTTGGAACACCCCTCCTCCCATATATTGGTAAACTTTCAAGTGCATCCAAAGCTGATCTTATCAACTCTCAAATTTATTTATTTTTTTAAGAACTTGCTCCTACTTCAGGGTCCAACTTCTATTTGATTTTGTAGCAAGTCTGAAAAACACCAATCTACACTGAACTTTGTCAGTTCTCAAGAGTTCTTATTAACCATGCTTGAAACCAGTGGTGCTCACAGTGGCCTTGCAAACCAGATAAATGGTGTAAGGCCAGTCTATGAGCACCCACGCATCAAAATGGAGCTCCAGGGACCCAGCACCACCCTGCATGCCCTAGATAGCGTTCAGGGCCATGACCCATGGGGCTCTCCACAGGACCCCTGGGGAGCCCCACAGACCAGATGACATGGTAGCAGGGGCAAGATCTAGCCTGCAGGCTGGGGGTTAAGCACCCTTGCTTTCCGTGGAGGGATGCTTTTTGAGATCAGGTATACTGTCAACACCACTTCAAAGGGGTTTATTGCTGAGTGACCAAAAACAGCTAAGTCAACTTCTTAATGCAGATGGATTTAGAATGTAACCCATGCTTAGCAGGACCAGATCTATAACATTGTACAGGGTTGTCAAAGTCACAGCATGCACGTGGCCAGGAGTGCAGCCCAGCAGCTTGAAGATCAGCATCCAGCTGGTAAGTCAGGGGGAGGGGGGGAGGGGGGGGAGAGTAGATCAAGGCTCCCACAGTGAGGGAGGGAGTGGGGCTAGGTGTGAAATTAATCTGCATTTTGTCCAGTGGGTGGGGAAGGAAAAGGGCAGCTCCTGCCTCTGCACACACAGCTGAGGGAGATGTGTGGGGCACAAATCTGCTGTATGCTCAGGGCTGGAGGCTACGCCAGTCTCTTTCAAGTGGGAGGGGCTGGGCCCAGGCTGCACTCAGGGGCAGGGACAGAGCAGGCAGCCGCAGCACTGGAAAGAGGGTTACGAGGGGGGGGGGGGGCGGCTATGGTGAGTTCTGGGGTGGCAGTGGCCTCCCCCCCATAGCCCTGCACCCAGCGCCTCCACTACCTGCCCAGCCAGGACCCAGGCCTCCCACTGGAAAGAGGCCAGAGCAGCCTCCGGCCCTGAGTGTGCAACCTGTCCTCACCCCGTGCACAGATGCAAGGGGCACATGCCCCCATGCCTCCCCCGGCAGTGCGCACAGCACTGGTAGCCTCCTTCTCCTCTGCCCCCTGGATGAGCCGTGGCTCTGTCCCACGCTCCTCTGCTCCACCCCGGCTGCTCCTGCCCGGGGCAGTGTCTGTGCTTGCCCCAGCTCCAGCATCTCCCTCACCACAGGAACCCACAGGCCCCAATATCCATTCCCCACCCCCATGCCGCTTCCCCCACAACAGATTTACCAGCCAGACGCTGCTCTCTAAGCTGCGGGGCTGCATGTCGGCAATTGGATTGGTATTGGCTGATATGGCTAGTTAATAATCAGCCATCAGTATCAGCCCAAAAAATGTTTACTGGTTCACACCTAAAAACAAGCATCCTCAACAGCTGGCAAACAGGAAGATATGGGACAAGAAAAGGTTGAAGATAAACATTCTCTTTTAAAATAGCATGGATGTTAAAGTCAGAGGTATCAATACAGTCAGATTTTTAGATTCTCACAGACAAGAGCCACAAATCTGATCTCCTTCCTGCATAACACAGACCAAAAGTTTCTGTTCAGAAGTTCCTATATCTAGTTTGCTTTGCTCTGAAATTAAAAAAAAAAGATCTTTCTTGCTCCGTTATATGTTTGTTCTAGGGGGGAAAATAATTACAACTACTTACTCCTTTCAACCCTGCAGAGCCACCTTCACTACAGGGAAGTGACCTGGATTCTATTGCACCTAAACTAGCAGGAATTGAGGGGTTCAAAACCAGGGATCAATAATGCAGGAGGCAGTATGTCCTTTCTTCTTCTGATACTCAGTGGTAGAATCCTTATCTGCCACATGGGAGACTTCAGTTCAATTCCCAGATGTGCATATAACTACAGACATTGAGGCACCAAATGTCTGGACTTCATCTTGCTTTTGGATACTGTCTCAATAGTCTAAAGAGGGGATGGAAGGTCTGGACAGCCTCCACTCCTCCATATTCCTGCCTAGGCATATGCATTGAAAGCCCTGTTGACCTCTCATGCATACACCAGGATCCAGAAAGATCAATGGTTGCCTACTAAAGAAGCAATAGAAGGGGTTGCTGGGTTTCTTTCAGTTACTCTTAATATGCTTCACAAGTGTATTTCACAGGATTCATTGAAACCAGTTCTGCCTTTTACTCCTGATTATGCCCAAGAAGAATGAATTTAGCCTAAGCCTAAGCTAAGTTTGCAGGACTGATGTATAGAAAAAAAATATTTCTATAAATGGACTACATTTGATACATGGTCGCAAACTTAAATGTTGAATTCCAAAAATATTCCTACAAATTTTAATTATACTACCACAATTTATGAATTAAAAGGACAAAGGACTTCTATGAAATGAAGTTATGGCATCAAGAAAGGTATGAATCCAAGGTTTGTTAGACAGACCAATTATTCTGGATATCCACATAATCAGCTGTGATCTGGAGTACTGTGTCCTATTTTGGGTCATCCACTACATAAAGGATATGGACAAACTGGAGAGCTCAGAAGAGGGCAACAAAAATGGTTAGGGGGCTGGGGAAGAGGACAGATGAGGAAAGGCTGAGGGAACTAGGCTTATTTAGTCTGGAGAAGAGAAGACTAATGGGGGCATTTAATAGAAGCCTTCAGGTTTCCTGAAGGGTGGTTCCAAAGAGGATGGAGCTAGACCAGGAGTGCTCAACCTGTGGGCCAAATGCAGCAAGCGGAGCCATCATATCTGACCTGCAGGGCTCTCCACAGGTCAGGAAATTTGGCAGTGGGGGAGTGCTGACACTTAACACAGCTACCCTCCTCCCTGCCAAAGTCCCAAATCCCAGAAAGCGGTTGGAGCCTGGCTGCCCTGTTCCAGCTGTAGGACCGGGTCACCTCCACCCATGGCTGTATTGGGACCAGGCCATACACCTCATGCCTCCACCTCCACAGCTAGCTTGGGGCAGGGCCAGTTCCCCAGGCTGGATGAGGACTGGGTCACACTTTCCCCCACCTTGTGGGGGCAGGTCACACTCCTTTCTCCTGTGTGGCCAGGTTTGGACCGGCCACCGCTCAGTGGTGGCAGATGACATAAAGAGCAACAGTCTCAAATTGCAGCAAGGAAAGTTTAGGTTAGATACCAGGAAAAATTATCACTAGGTGGGCAGTAAAACACCAGAACAGGTTACCCAGAGAGGCTGTGCAATCTCAGCCCTTGGATGTTTTTAAGACCTGGCTAGACAAAGCCTTGGCTGGGATGATCTGGTGCAGGTGGTCCTGCTTTGAGTAGGGGACTAGAAGACCTCCTGAGGTCCCTTCTAACCCTCGTGTTCTGTAATTCCCTCCAGAAGTGGAAATGTGGCAATGAAGGCTCAGAGGGAGTTACCTTCCTTACGCCAATGCAGCAATACTGGTTCAATTAGCAAAACTTTCCCCAAGTCTCACTGGGATGTGTGTCAATCTTAATGTTGCTGTAAAGGGAGGGAGCCAGCCTGCAGCTCACCAAGGCAGAATGTGGGATTCAGGCAGCACAATGTTGTCCAGAAGCAGCACACTGTGGACACCATACACCATTAGGCCAGTAGAAGAGCTCAGCAAAGATCAGAGCCCCCAGGGGTCTCCTACCTGGCTCTGAGGGGGACTTGTGGGATCCCTTCTGCCGCTGCCCAACGGACAGCCCATCAGGGCTCGCATGTAGCCCGCCGGTGCCCACCTAGTTGTCTCCCACGACATTTGGCCTTGCTGGGGCAGCTGGGAAGGACTGGACTGCCCGAGCGGCAACGGGCAGGGCAGGGCTCTGCGGCACAGGCAGCGGTTCCTGGGCTCCTCTCACCGCCTGGCTGCAAGATAGCCCGGAGCCCAGGCGCGGCAGCCTGCGCCCCGCAGCGAGCGCCCGGCGCGGCCCTACGCAGGGGAGCGGGCGGCGGAGTCAGCGGCAGCTCCCGCCGGTTCCTCCCTCGCGGCCGCCTCGGCCAGCGCCACCTGCAGCCGAGGCCGCGCGGAGGGGGCGGGAAGCCGCGGCAAGGCCGGGGCGCTGCTCTCCCCCGCGACGGGGCAGCCGGGGTGACCGCAAGGCCCTCGGCGCCGAGCACGGGCCGGTCCCGCAGCCTCCAGGCCCGGCGCACCTGTCCCCACCCGGCCCGGCCCGCACTCACCAGGGCGCTAGCTCTCCGGGCGGCGGCGGCTAAGGCCGGCGCGGGCGCGGACGCGGCAGGCGCTGTTTGTTTACTCCGCGCCGGGGCGGGGGCAGGAGCCGAGCCCGCCTCCCCAGCAGGAATGCGAGGAATGAGCGGGGTGGGCGGTGCCAGCAGCCTAGGGGCACCCCTCACGCGCGGCCATGGCGGGGGGCGGGGCCGGGGCCGGGCTGGCCCGGCCCGGCCCAGGGGCTGTGGGCGTGGACGCTTGTTCGCCGCTGGCCTCTGGGGTTGGAGCGGGCGAGGCGGGGCCGGGACACTGCCCTGAGCCGAATCCGGGGCAGGGCAGCAGCGGAGGAGAGCCGTGCTGCGCGGGCCCGTTACTCTCCTACGCCACCAGGGCTCGCGGCGGCGGCTCGGGGGCGAAGGCATGAGCGAGCTTCTCGGGCGCCATGTGCACCCCACGCCCCGGGCAAAACCAAGTGCGAGCCCGGACACACATGGGCCGCGGGAGGCGCGGGCGCACGGCCCGACTCGAGTAGCTGCAGCGTCCTGGCCGGGTACTCGACTCGCTCCAGAGCGAGACAGGGCTGAGCCCAGCAGACGTTAAAGAGAGCGGTAGCGCGTCGGCCTGCCCCGGGCTCAGCCCAGGAGACCTTCGCGCTCTTCCTGTCTACCCTCTCTCAGGCGCGGCTGCCAAGAGGGCGCCTCCCGTCCCGCAAGGGCGGGCTGCTGGCACTAACAAGCACCCGGCCAAGCAAACATAGGTCACAACAGCTTCTGCTACATATTAAGTTGGTGTGCAAAGGTGCATCTTTCTCCTGCCTTCAACTGCACTAGTATGAAATGACAATGAATAGTCAGACCTAAAGATTTCAGCATGTAAACTCTCTGCCCCTGAGCAACACTGGCCCCAAAATTATATCCTCAATCTGTTTCTGTCTACCCCAAGAACATCAGCAAATTACAAGCCAGCATTCTACCCAGGGCCAAGTGACTTAAGGATCAGTCTTGCTAAGAAAACAAAGTCAACCATGACAGTCATCCCATGTGAATAGTGGAACTGCCAAATGCAGGGGTTGTGTCGGAACATTTTTCTCTTCAGCATTTGGTTCAGGAGGGAAAAATGGCCACAGCCATGCAGAAGGAAACAAAAGACTGCACCTAGGAAGAGCAAGTAAATGAGAGATGACACAAAGGAGTGCAGGGGGAGAGGAGAAAGATGTACATGATACAGGAAAAAATAATCTAGTAGCCATCTAGGTAGAACGGTGAAATGTAGCACACTTGTACT
Source organism: Alligator mississippiensis (assembly GCF_030867095.1). NCBI lineage: Eukaryota > Metazoa > Chordata > Crocodylia > Alligatoridae > Alligator > Alligator mississippiensis. The sequence goes on along the minus strand of NC_081835.1, from coordinate 32,272,821 downwards.
GTGTTTTGGAGGGTTCCTCTTATGGGGCATAAAGTTAGTGCAGTAGCATACACCAGTAAAAAACTTGAGGAATATGTTGCCTCCTTAAATTTGATCCAGCAATTTTGTCATAATGGTGATTTTATTACACAATAGTAAAGTGATGAGGCTATGACAATAGTAGAGCAGACTGACATACAAGCAGTCCTAGGACTTACGACACAGCTGGTTCCTGAAAACCATGTCTTCAGTCAAAACGTTGTAACTCAGAACCAATTTTCTCATAAGATACAATGTTATAAACGGGGGATTGGTTCCTGAACCAAGGCCCGATATCCTATTGTCACCAAAAATACCCCAGAATTTTGTATTCGATCAATTATAGATGAGTAATATAGCTACATTAATGTATTTATGTTGTAAATAGCAATCATATTGATTTGGAAGGACTTCTTTGAGGTGACTGCTGGACTTCTTGAAGGGCCCTTGGTTGGACTTTTTGAAGGGTTCTTGGCTGGAGTCTTCTCAGGAGTCTTGGCTGCAAGTTATTCTGGAGTCTTGTCTGCATTCTTAAAGAAAGCGTCCGGGTAAGTTTGGACAGATGTTCTCCAGGGAGATAAGCGACACAACCAACTTGTTTGCTGGCGTGGCATCACATCGGATCAAGCATTGTAAGTCAAAACTGACGTCATAAAGTTGAAACAGGGTGCCAATTTATAAACCTAAGTGCGAAATGTTGTAAGTCGAGGACTGCCTGTACTAGCAAAGGAAACAAGCCAAAACACATTCCATTTTGTTCAAATGTTCTCTCTTCCAGATATGGGCAGTCCTCTGATTTAGATCTTGGAAAGAATGTGAACAGCTATGATCTTCAGGGGGAAACAAACAAAACAAAACTTCATGCTATTTCTCTTGTATCTGTTCTCCCCCCTCCCCACTAAAAGTGTAATAAAAAATTAATAATAGAACAGGAGATTCTGTGGTCTCCTTTTTTTATTAATGAAAGGTCACATATTAAAGCCACATGGAGTAGCGTAGACCATACATTTAAGCTTTGTTTGAAAATTATGGAAGGTGAAGTATGTTTACGAACTACACATGTTAGTGATGCCCCACAAACCAGAACCCTAACCAAGTACCTTTAAGATTTGGTATTATATATATGGAGAGAGGGCAGCAATAACCCATGGCTTTAAACTTCCACTTTTAAATTTGTGGGGGAGGGGGAAGGTAGAGGGGGAGAGAAGTCTATGATATCTGATTCTCCAATTCCAATACAGATTAAATCAAAACATTTTAAGAATAACCGATTTGGAGATATTGAAATCCCTCTACAATCAAGCAAGACCAGGTCACGAGGTCTCAGTGACAAACTATAACCTAAAACTCAGCCAGAAATCTTAAAACTTAATCTAAACTAATACTCTGTCAAACATTCAAAAATACTTTCTATTATGCAATAAACATGCTGCAATTTAACTACTCTGAATTGTTTGTATACCAAATGGTTCTGATTCAGCATATAACCTCAGAAAGCTAGACTGTTAAATATAAACTGAAGGGCATAATTCTGAATAAGTATTCCATAAAAATGTATATGTTCTTAAACTTCAATCTAAGGTATTACTAATAATGCAAGAAACTAGTTTACTTGATATATCATTTTTAACATAGCACAGTTCATCTATTCTAAACAACCAAAACACATTTATTTTTCATAATCACAAAGCAGGGCAGAAAGACTTTGAGGCTGCATCCAGACGAGCGCAGCCATGCGGTATGTGGCACCACAGACCCATCTGCAGCACCACACACTGCACATTCAGGCATTCCCAGGGCATTCAGGAAATCCCAGGGCTAAAAAAACCTGCATGGAAAAAGAGTGGGGCAGCACACATGGCAGCACCACACACTGCCCAAAACCGGAGCCTGGTGGCTTGAGCCACACTCCAGCTGCCAGCCAGGTTCCAGCTGCTGCTGCTTGTCCCCAGGGAACCAAACATCCACAGTTGTGTGGATGCAGCCTGAGTGCCTATCATTTGGTAAGGCGGGAACCAAAGTCTTTGTATCCAGCTTACATTGATGCATAGACCCAAATGCTGAACAAAAATAATATTTTATCAAACCATGAAAAATTAGTAAGCCAACGAACGGAGACTGATCAGGAGTAGCCAGTGTACACATCATCAAGGGCATCACCATAGAAGGTAGACAGATTAGGTAGAGAGCATTTAATAGTGTCTTCCACAAGAAAAGAGTATGCTGCTCCTGCTCAAAACTGCTTGAGGGGTTGAGGCATGAAGTTTTTTTAAGTATGAATTATATGGTATGAAGTTTTGCCTCTAATTGAAAAAATATGGACAAGATACATTTTGTCTTCTTGCTAAAAAAACTGTGATAGTAGGATTTTGGCAAGAAGTTTTAGATAACAGCATTTGTTAAACATCTTAGCAGTCTGATAAAATATGAGCTTTAAAGGGTAAGAAGGCCCTCCCTTATTTCTTACTACAGGCACTCCTCACTTAAAGACCGAGTTCCGTTCCTGCGACTAGGTCGTTAAGCGAGGAGCCGCCCCTTGATACTGTGTGCCTTGGCTTGAGACGCTGTGCTGCCGTTTCCACAATACGTTTCGTACAATACCGACTGCTCGGAGAGCTGGTCGTAAGTCCGCGCGGTCGTTAAACAGATAGGTCGTTAAGTGAGGAGTACCTGTAATGCAAATCAGGGAAGGAAAGGAGAAAGGAAAAACCCTCACTGCAGAAACAAGCATCTACAAGCATATGATGCAATGTATTTGCCATCTATTCACTAGTCAAAGAAAGCACAACAGCCAGACCAAACAGAATAAAAGCCTTTATAAATTACTGAACACATGCTACATTAAACAGCACTGTTTAAAAAGCAAATTCACAGGCTAATGTAAACCCTATCCAACACTATCTCTGATGACATTTGAAGGCTTTTTTGTATTTACTGTGCAACTCAGATCACAATGAATGATTCTCCAAAGGATAATCGGGTAATTTGTTTCAGTATACACTAAGGGAGGGTGACAAGGATAGTGTGACCTTACTGATTGTAGTGACTTCAAAACAGAACAAGGGTCTCAACCCAAATCCAGGCAATCCAACAGCATGCATATATTTGTGACTGAGACTGTGTTGCCAATTTAACTCTCAATAGGCATTTATAGTTATGTGCGAAATTAGAGGTGTCATAGTAGATTTAGTGCAAATTATTCCTCTCAATATACCCAGCTCATACAATATGTGGTCAGTGCAATTGAGACATTTACCCAGTATTTTAAGTGATACAGGAATGAGACTAAGACTCGATCCAGACAAATTAGAAGTAATACCTATAAATTGGGAAAAGGAAGCAAAAGAAACAATGAAAAATACAATAGTTGCATTCTCCTAGATTATGAACAGTTGCTTGATGTTTAGTAGTGACAGTAGCAGGAGTACAATTATGGAACTTGCCAGCTGCCCACGTGTTTGCTGAACTTGTTACTGAGTTCATAAGATGTACCATACTTCTTACATTAATAGAGGACTCTGTAGCCTACTTAGCATGTACTGGTCTATGACTAGATCCAGCCAATTGATTTTTAGGTCAGTTGAAAGGATTATGTTGACCAGCTATCACCATTTTTCTAAAGTGTGTGTGCATGTGTACGTATGCAATAAAAATTCGAGATTTACATGAAGCATAAATCACAGCCTGCAGGTAGGTCCCAGTTGTGTAGTCTCTACTCAGATCAAATTAATTGCCACTTGCTCTATGGCTGGAGGGGTTTTTTTGGTTTCTTTTTGTTTGTTTTTTAAGAGCTATTTTCCCTGTAATTACATCTGAGTAAAGCTAACATCTCTGCAAACAGACACAAACAATGCCACGTTTAAGTACCCTAGTACTACTATAGCACATTAACTAAGCACACATTGGGTGCATGTACACATGTGCTTTACTGCAGAGTTGACTAATTAGCTCTACAGTAAAGCATCAGTGTATGCTGTATCCAGGTTGTCTATACAGTCTACATATGCAATATTATTAGGGCACAGTAAATTAATTATCTCCACCATAAGGCAGTACTGTCGGGGACAGTACTAACTTATGGAAAACTACTTTACTGCACCGAAATGCATGTGCAGATGCTGACCAGGCATATTAATTGCACACCGTCAGCCCAGCCAGGCAGGGGCCTGCACTGTCTTGGTTCAAACTGCTTCTGTCCCAGGCACCTGTGTAGACGCTAGGCCTCGGAGTAGTTGACTCTGGCATGAACAGCTCTGGAGTTTATCATGTAGCATTAATTGCACATGTAGATGTACTCACTATGAAGCAGAGGAGTACTGAAGCCCAGTTACAGTACAAACCTGGTTTTGTTAAACTATTTTGAAAAAATTATTTCAGCACTCAGGTTGTTCAGCTGGCAGAGGTGGGACATATCATAAAACTTTTCAGTCAATAATACTAGTAGTTAACTACAAAACACCTAGATTTTCCTTAAGTGTCCACATGGAAGATAAGCTGCCAGCTCAAATTTATTGTCCTTGCAAGAGAAATTTGGGAGAATTTGCCAAATTTCAACTTATTTGCAAAATTCTCTTATTAAAGATTTTACAGTTTTGTTAATATTATAAGCTTTTTCCCTTGCCAGCACTCTGAAACTTTTGAAGTAAAATTATTTAGAAAGGTATTTCATAATTACTATTTGAAAATTGGCATAACCATACACAAAGATGATTAAAGTCACTTAACGCAGCTTTGCAAAGCCATCACACAACATGTAATATCACAGTGTCGGTTAAGCTTGCCATTACTTTGAAACACTTCAGTAAGGTTATAACTTCTTTCTTGTTCCATCCACATCTTGCCTTAATAAAATTGTGGGTCACAGTTTACAACTGATAACAGCTTTTTTAAACTTACTTCAAGAAATATTTAATATAAACCAAATTGCATAGCTCCATATGTAAATAATTTTAAAATATAGTTTTAACGTCACTATATTTTACAACTAAAGCTCTCCATTTTGAAATCTAGCTTTGGTCACATGGCACCTCAAAGCTATACTATATCAAAAACAGACCTACATTCATGAACATATAGTTCATGCGGGAAGGTTTTTAAAGTGTTTCTGAAGTTTAAGAACAGGGTTTATTTCATTAGTTCATGATGTGTCATGTTGCAGTAATTCCAGACAGACAAGTTGGTCTAAACTATAAGTTGTAAGACTGAGTAAATGTATTAGCTACTTCAAGACAAAGCTTGCCCTCTTCATAATGTAGTCAGTTCTCTACCCCATCAGTCTAAGAAAGATTAAAAGAGACAGTCTAATTTCAGTTGGAAGACAGACATAACAGCAGCATTATTTTCAAGAAAACAGCCAAGTACTTACAGTCCAATAGAAACAGGAACAAATGTCATTTAGTTGCATTTGAATGTTTGACCACAAGATACTGATTTCTTGTTTTGTTCTAGATTAGAGACAGATTTGGTTTTATGAATCCAAAGTTGCTGAAATGTAAGACACATTACTTTTTTTGCTTATTTAACATCATTTAGCACTGTAACATTAAATTAAAATAATTCCCTGGAGTTAAAACACTGGTTTAATTTTTATTAGAATGAATAATTCTGTTACTTCAGAATGCTAGACTTGGAATACAAACTTTAGAGTATCAGAGAGTACCATACAAATGACACGTTATGGTTCACAGGCATTGCAATTATAAAACAAAATCCCTTTAGCCAGTAGTTAAGCATTCAGTACAGTCAATCTGAGGATGAGTGGGTGTGCCCGAAAGCTTGCAAATAAAGAAATTATGTTGCAACTATCTAGTTGGTCTAATAAAAGGTGTCACCTGCCCAAGAGTTATGATTACTTTTGCCTGCCGACCAGCATGGCTACAACCTGTATCCCTGAAATATGGAAAGTATCAAAATTAGTAATTTTGAAATATCTTCATAATTTTACAAAAAGGAAGCAAAATTCAACACCTTGAAACCTGAAAGCTGACACCCTTACTCCAGCTTTTTGTTTCAAGCCAAGTTTGTATGCTCACGGGGCAGCCACAACACAAGAGAAATTCCTTGCCCAGGAGAGCCTTCCAGCATCCATCCTCCTGTGAAATATGAAACACCGTAACAACACAGAAGCATAATTAAACTCCTGCTTGCCATCAGACTTTGAGGTAAATAGATTGCTCCAAATTATACCTGAGCCTATTTTGCATAAAATTAACTTTTCCAACCAAGAGATCCTACATCACCTTTCAGCTCTCCTGTAAAATATTAATTTGCATTTCTACCTGGGAAAAATTTTACAATCTTTGCACTCTCCTATGCTTGAGGAAAGGCACGTGTGCCTGAAAGCTTCCAAATAAAGACATTTTTTGCAACTATCTAGTGGTCTAATAAAAGATATCACCTCCCCAAGAGTTCTGATTACTAAGAGTCTTATAACATGCACTTACCAACATCACAGTAAACCAAATGCTAACTGTTGGAGAAGTTTACTTCCGGATTCACTGTTCTCCTGTTTCCATTGTGCAAGATGTAGTATTAATAACAAAAATTGAACTGAAACCTCAAATGCAATGACTTCATTGTTCTTCCCTTGTTCTTACACAAAACAAGAGATAAGCCTTCACTCAGTCATTCAGTAACACCCCAGATCCTTTTTCTGAAGAGTTGCAGAATTACTGTTTCTTACAATTAAGAATGGCAGGTTTGTTAATTCTAGTTAATTATAGCATTTTCAATACATCCTATATATGTTGGTTGTGCAACTGTTTCAGCACCAAATGTATGAACATGTACATTTTTTACTAATTTAAACACCCCTTAAGCCAGTGTTTCTCAACCAGGGTGCCAGGGAACCCTGGGGTGTCACAAGATCCTTTAAAGGGTGCAGTGACATATAAGAAGATAAGGCAGGTGCCAGGAGAGAAGCAAATAAGTACATGCCTAGGCTCCTGCCTGCCTGGCTGCTCTGCCAGGAGGTAAACATGATAATAAATACATTAGTTTTTGAAGTGGGATACTGCTCCATTCACAAAAGTTATGGAGGGATGCCTCGAGACTGATGAGGAATGCCTTGCATCTAAAAAGGTTAAGAACCACTGCCCTGAACTATTGAACAAGAGTAACAACTATGCCCGAGAGATCTGGGCACTGACAACCTGTGAATATTCAAATAGATATTAGGCACCTTGCTTTTTCAGCTAGTTTGAACATGCCTACCTCTCCTGACAACTAGCTACTCAAAAAAGCATCAATGAATCACAGCGGTCTGCTGTTATTAAATGCAATTCTTTCTGATCTAGCCATATGGGTAGCCTTATTCAGGAAACATTAGCTGGAATGCTTAAACTTATTTTTACCAACCAACATTACCTCTGTATGGCATGGCTAATTTAGAACTTGATCTTGGTAGATATTGATTGCTCCCAATTCTTATATTCTTACATTCTTATGATGTTCTCATGACCATAATTTCAGAATACCTTGCAGAAGTGATGGGAAGGATCTGAATTTTGTTTGCTTTGCTTGCCAATAGCGTGCAGGGGAAAAAAAACTACATAATACTAGTTGAAAGAGTCTGTGTGTCAAAATAGTTAAATACAGGCAAAATATCACAATTTACTTTGATGACACATTTTCAAATAAACAGAATGTGCATTCCTTCTTTCTTGATATTTTTTAATTGAAGTGACATTCCTGATTCATTTAGTTAAAATAAGAAAGGAAAGTCATCAGTGTACTTAATTTAAGATAAGAAAAAAGGTAAAGAATAAGAAAAATAAAGGGGTAATGTGGCAGCTTGAGTTAAAATGCAGTTTTGCATGCTTTCAGGTAATTAAACATCAAAACATAATGCCATAACATAAAAGCAACCTGTCTTTTATCTTATATAGCCCTTATACAGCCCCCAGAAACATTAATTTAACATTCTTAAATGTCAACCAAGAACAATATTCTATGATCTAATTAGGAATCTTCTGTGGGGGAATTCCCAGTGGGGTTTGGGGAATTTCCATGGGAATTTCCATAGCTCAGTGTTTCAGGTAAACGACTATGCATTTTCTCCTAAGAGATGATGTGCGCTTTCTGAGGCTTGTATCCATAAGGGATGGCGTCTTCCAAATAAGGGCATGCTCCAAAACCTAAGATTGTGAGTGGCTCAACCAACAGTATAAAGTCTCAGCGCGCCCAAACAGCGGTGGAGACATTCGAGATCGACACTGGGACCATCACCTTTGACTCGATCAGTCAGAGACTGAGGTTGCAATGAGGATCACACTGGACCACACTTTACCGGCCAGGGTCAGCTCACAAACTCGGGGATGCCTGACTTGTGAGAGACTAACAAAGCCTAATTGGACAGAAAGCGTGCACACTTGGCAACCGGCTCTGACCAATAAGTGCCATTGATATATGTTTATGTTTGTGGTGTTATTGTATGTTATAGTCACATTTTGTGTTTTATTGTTATTTGTAACCATCCCTTTGTTGTTAAACACGGTTGTTTAAATAAACCTTCTCCACAATCTAACCCAGAACTCTCTAGAAACTTCTCTCAGATCTGGCTGACTGTTATCAGGCCACAACATTAAATTGGTGTCACGAACAGGATTTCCGGGAGTGGACATGCAGAAGGATTCAGAATGCTCAGTGCTAGCTGTCCTTTTGGAAAATGTAGGTCAGGTTAAGAACCCTGGATGGGATAAGGAGTTTCTGAGGCCCCAGTGGAACGACCCCAGGGAAAAAGAATCAGTGGGACCGACTGTCCGCTAGTTGTGGGAAGAAAAGAGGCCCCAAGAAGGGAGCATTGTCCTGGTTGCTAGCCACCTGTGTAAAATTAGGGGCAGAGGCATATCAGGAGTCGGAGCATAAGAGGATTGACTTAGAACTTGAAAATGAACGGTTGTGAGAGCCACTGTAAGAAGCAAACGATCGGGCAAGGGTAGCTGCGGCAACTGCCTGGTTAGCCCAGGAGAAGTTAGAGGCACTAGAAGGACAACAGGCCCAAGCACTAGTGGTGAGGGCCCGAGCCGCGCTGCAGCGTGCAACCAATCGCGCCAAAACGAAAGACCCTGAGCCCAAAAGGGTGTGGCAATGTCTCTACAGACAGAGATCGATGTTTGGTCTATGGGAGGAGATGGGGAGGGCGGCAACTCGGAGACCACCGCGCCACCTCCACCATATGCCCCTGATCCACTCCATTCAGAAGACAACCCTAGTCCGTTGGCCTGTCCAGTAGTTTCCACCTGAGTAGCACAGGGCGGACAGACCTTGATGCAATTAACTTCTTTTACTCGCATGGACATCCATGACATAACGGAACAGTATAGGAAAAACTCCAAAGAGGGACATTTGGCCTGGCTTGCCCGAGTCTGTTGGGACGGGGGAGATAACATACTTCTGGCCCCCTATGAGGGCAACCTCATAACCTTAGAACCAGGACTTCCCCTCAGACCCCATATCCAGCTGGGAGGAACCTCCCTGGCAGAGGCCTGCATACAGGCCTATGGCATACAATATCAGGACTGGGAGGAAGCTCCCAACCCAGAATGGGCTGATTCAGACCAGATGTCTTCCTGTTTGTGGCAGCTGAGTATCTGAGAGCTGATTTGTACCACCCGGTGGATGGTCAAGCCCGAGAGTATTCAATTCACTGGCCCAATGTGGAGGCAATTTTGTCGGAGGGCGCTGCTGCGCTATAGAGCTGTTCTGTTGACCCTGGCTGGAACCACCATAGGACTGACTCCGCCAGAAGTGGAAAAGGTAGTAATGGAAATTCTGCCCTTAGTGGACTCCTCGGGAGAAGGATCCTCTCGAAAAGCCCCGAACCCAGTTCATGCAGCCAGTATCGACCCTGGCGGTAGAACTTCCAATGCCACCAAACTACTGCCCCCTGGGCCGAGGTCCTCCAATGCACAGGGACCATCGCGGAGTGTAATGTGGTGAACTTTGTTGGGGAACGGTTTCACCAAAGAACAGCTGGATGGAGTCCCCACGACAGTCTTAAGGGGCCTTTATCTGAACTTGCCTACAAGCAAAGCTAAGGGTGGTGGCCCTTCCATTTCGTCACCTTCCCCAACAGTCTGAAGGTTCTTGCTGACCTCCTCACCAGTGTCAGGTGATCGCGCTGGCGGTGAGAGGGGGCGGATTGCAACCAAAAGCCCCCTCTACGTTAGTCCATCTCGACATGAGGGTTTCAGTGGGAGATGTCTTAAAGACGGTTAGGATGTTACTCGATACAGGGGCACAAGTAACCATTTTAGACAAAAAAGACTTCCCCGAGGCAAGAGGCACCCCTTTCCATTTGCAAGGAGTAGGCAGAAGTAAGAAACAAGGAACTTTAGTACAAGCCAAGCTCCAGTTCCCAGGAAGTAGCTCCATTTATTCCATGCCTATGGTAGTTCTTCCCGGAGGCCAGAGCCTACTGGGTCTTCCCGCTATTCGAGGCCAGAGATTTCGGATAGACCATGAGATGTGGGTTTTTGGACAAAACATGGCAAATTTTCCTGCCCCAGATGGTCTAGAAGCCCAGTGCAATGTAGCTACTTGTAACCTTCCACCTCTATCTCTGCCACAAATGCAAATGGTTCATCTCCTGCAATATCAAACCCCTCCCACAACCACTAAACCCATCACTGAGTTGATTCGACAGCTCCTGGAAGACGGGACAATTGAGTGATGTCATTCTGCGGCTAACAGCCCCGTGTGGCCAGTTTGGAAACCTGATGGACGATGGCAAATGACAGTCGATTTCAGAGGCCTGAATGCACACACCAACCCCATCCACACATCCGTGCCCAGGATATCCGACGTATGCAGCCACATCCGAACTGATGCCCCGTCATGGATGGCTTGTATTGATCTCAAAGAATGTTCTTCTCTATTCCCATTGACCCAGAATCCAGGAAATATTTTGCTTTTACTTGGGGTGGGGAAGAGTTTCAATTCTGTGTTCTTCCCCAGGGGTGGTGTCACAGCCCCACCTACGCGCACTGCACGCTGGCACCGATCATGAAAAACATGGAAGCGCAGTATCCTAACGCCCACTGCTACCACTATATTGATGATGTCATGGTGGGGGGGAAAACTCGTGAGGCGGTTAGGGCATGCCTCCAAGATCTAATAAATGCCATCAAAGACGCTAGATTTATTATCAACGACTCCAAGACCCAGGCCCCTGATACCAAATGCCAATTTCTGGGGGTCATCTGGTCAGCAGAAGGGAATCAAATTCCCCAATCAGAAATTGATCAAATGGCAAATGCTAGCCCACCCTAAAATATAAAGGAACTGCAAAGCATACTAGGTATCTTAAATTTTTGGAGATTACACATCCCGGAGTACAGCACCCTAGCCAGACCTCTATATAACCTATGCAAGAAAAGAGCCAAGTGGGATAGGGGTGAAGAACAACGCCTGGCGCTTCAAGCTCTCATACAAGCTGTTTTAATGCATGCAAGGTTAGCCCCCCATTAGGGAAGGCGGGGGAGATGATTCTCCACCTGGGAGTCTCAGATAACGAGGTCATTGGAGCCTATGGCAGCAAATGCCCGATGACTGCCAAGCCTCTCCCATAGGGTTCTGGAGTGAAAGCTGGAAAGGATCAGAACCAAGACATACCCTGTTAGAGAAATTCTTATTAACCGGTTACTGTGCCCTTATCTCCACCCAGGCTTTGCAGATAAATCATCCCACCATCCTAACTACACCGTTCCCCATCCTCCATCATGCTCTTTCAGAAAAGGTAATACCTCCCGCCGGGTGAGCTAGGGGATCCACGGTGCAGAAATGGATCTATGCCATTTTAGCCCAGGTAGAAAATTGTTTTCTGGGAGGACAACCTGCCTTGGTAGAACAAGTAACAGAACAGTGCCTAAATATGTTTCCCAGCTCCCAACCCCCAGAGCAACCTTCACCAGTAACGCCAGCCCCACTGTTTGATGAAAAATCAGGTCAAAACGGTGTGGAATCCTGGTTTACAGATGGGTCAGTGGCAGGAACATCTTGGACAGCAGCCACCATCCGAGTAAGAGATGGACATACTCTCCAGTGCCATGGTACCAGAGCAAGTGCCCAACATGCAGAATTATGTGCCATTGTAATGGTAATAGACTGCAACCTCCACCTCTCCTCCCCACACTGGAATTTATACTGACTCCTGGATGTGCTACCAGGGATGCACCATTTGGCTATCCATGTGGCATGCTGAAGACTGGAAAAGGAAAGGGAATCCTATCTGGAATCATAACCTCTGGAAACACATCTAGGACACCACTGCAAACAAGAAAATCATTTTAGAGATTGGACACGTAGATGCCCACTCGCACAACAAAGGAACACACCACTCAGCAGCAGCAATGTGGAACCACAAAGTGGACCAATTGGCCAAATGTCTAAAGATTTGCGCAGCAGAAGCAGAGACTGGCATAGAGCCAGAAACTCTTTCACCTTTACAGGACCCGATACTTGTGGCAGACAACTGGCTTCACTGCCAAAATGGACATTGTGGGATTCAGGCTTTAGTACAACACAGCCTAGAATGGCTCATAGCTATTTCCCGACAAATGGCAACCGACATTGTAAACCAATGCATCGTGTGCCAAGAGGTTAAAAGGTGTCTGAAGGCACCCACTCAATTTGGGGGCCCACATATTAAGGAAAGATAACAGCTCTGGGATACCTAGCAAATCGATTACATAGGGCTCTTGTTGCCCACTGACTCTAAAAGGCGTTTTGTTCTAGTAGCACTTGAAGTAGTAAGTGGACTCACCTTTGCTCAGGCATCTCAGCACTGCACTGCAGAGGCGCTATCCGTGGCCTAGGTGCCCTCCTTAGTGCATATCCCAAGTCCCTGGAAATACAAAGCAACAATGACTCCAGATTTAAGAATCACCTAATAACCAGATGGACGCAAGAGGCCCAGATTCTGTGGACTTATCATTGCATATATAAGCCTCAGGCTAATGGCATAGTGGAACAGGCCAACTCCATCTTAAAAACTCATTTGAAACTGTTCACGAATTCCACTTGGTCCTGTTGGGACGATTATCTGCATCAAGCAGTCTGTCTAATGAATCATCAAGCACATCCTCTGGGTTCACCTATTGAACTACCTTTGCAATTAAGGATAGGGAACCCCCAACCTCAAGACCTCGACCCCACTTTTCAGAAACCCTCAGGCCAGGGATAAAAGTTAAGGTCTCCCATCCAAATACTGCTGATTGGGAAGGGACAATTATAGCAAGGGGGTGGGGTAACACTTGGTGGGTATTTAACCATGCAGAAACTTCTGAACCTATAACTCTTGTGCCTACAGGATGGATATTCTACTATGCCTCACCCTCCTAAATGCACTCGTCACGATCGAGACTTTAGCTGCACCCTTGTGGTGCAATGAGACTAACACCCGTGCCTGTTTTTCCTCATCTGGACCATCATGTGGCTTCTCAGGGGACCTCAACACTTCATCTTCTATTTCCAAGAATACGAACTGGTATTATAACTTTACATCGCACGTTGCCTGGTATAATGTATCTTTTTCCCCTCTTCTCGAAGTATGAACTTGGAATGTTCCTATACCTTTAGAAAATGTGTGGATGTATGGGTTGCCCAAAATTATATCCCATTCAATTTTCTATTGGCCCGATGCCACCACCGCCTGTAATTGTTCAAACAGATGGTGGCCCAAACTAGGGGCAGGGCCAAACAGGATAAAACAAGACTGGTTGGCCCAACTTACTGGTATACTTGGAATAGTGCAAAGCACCGAGACAAATATCCAGGTCCAACAACTAAGACAGCAATTGGTAGAGGCTTTCCAGCTGGTGCCACAAGGATTTGTGGCAACTGGGCAGTTGTTTCAAAATCTAGTCATTACCTTAGAAAAACGCCAAAGGGATTCTCCAAAGTTTCCTCAAAAACTTCACCATAAATGATACCCTTTCCACACCCATCCGCTGTATGTTTTGTGCTACCCGTGTAAGCCTAGCCACCCTTGAACAGCAAACCACCATTCTAACCCAACCGCCAGGGGAGGGCTGTTTTCCCCTCAAAATAGCCAACCAGGGCAACTTGTGGGTGATCACACGTATTGGTGGAACCAAAAAGCAAAGGTTAACAAAACTCCAATGGCCCCCTATAGGAAAATGGCTCCCGGCCCCCCAGTGGACTGAGGAGAGTTCAATGCAGCCTGTAGACTTAGAATCCTGTGCCCCACAGGGTATCCAAGGTGGAATTTGGTGCACGGTAGTCCGTCTCTGCCCTCTCACCTTCTGGGTCCAGAACCTTCAACCAATCAAAGAATGGGTCTATCTTACCAACCAGACCTACGCGTGTTGGGCCCTACCTCCCAATATCACGGCATACCTGTCAGGTTCCCAGTTACACAACTGTTCCGGATGTGTGCCAGTAAATTCATCAACCTGGTGGGCCACACAACAGTCAGGAAAGGACTCCTGTGACGCCTCACACTACCATGCTCCAATAATCCTCAGCTCTACTGAGGAATGGCTAAATTTCACAGCCCTCCGCAGATGGCAAAGCATTATGAGCAACTGGTATGAAGAGAGACCCCTGCCGTCTGGGAAATCAGTAGCCCAATGGTTAGAACATACTGACCAAACAGATAAAGAGCTCCTTAGGGTATATTGGCAAAGGGACACCATAATGCAAATAAGATCACAAATTGTTCAAGTGAGAGTGTGTGAAAGAGCCTGGTATGAGTGGTTCACTCTGGGAGGGATATTAAATTGGCTGGCGTAACCTGAAACCTGGGTTTTTTTTATAGCCATTATTATATGCATATATACAGGCTAATGGCATATGTTTAAGGGGTTGATATGTATAAGGGGTTGATTGTTTAAAAAGGTACAAAATCTTCAGGTGGCCTATGGGCATCTAGCCACAGTTGAGGATGACCAACTCAACGAAAACGAAGTCAAAGTCATCGCCCTGTAGAAAATGCTAAGTCGGGGAGTGGAATGTGGGGGAATTCCCAGTGGGGTTTGGGGAATTTCCATGGGAATTTCCATAGCTCAGTGTTTCAGGTAAACGACTATGCATTTTCTCCTAAGAGATGATGTGGGCTTTCTGAGGCTTGTAACCATAAGGGACGGCATCTTCCAAATAAGAGCATGCTTCAAAACCTAAGATTGTGAGTGGCTCAGCCAACAGTATAAAGTCTCAGCATGCCCAAACAGCGGTGGAGACATTCGAGATTGACACTGGGACCATCACCTTTGACTCGATCAGTCAGAGACTGAGGTCAAGACGAGGATCGCACTGGACCACGCCTCACTGGCCAGAGTCAGCTCACAAACTCGGGGGTGCTTGACTTGTGAGAGGCTAACAAAGCCTAATTGGACAGAAAGCGTGCACGCTTGGCATCTGGCTCTGACCGATAAGTGCCATTGATATATGTTTATGTTTGTGGTGTTATTGTATGTTATAGTTACATTTTGTGTTTTATTGTTTTTTGTAACCATCCCTTTGTTGTTAAACACGGTTGTTTAAATAAACCTTCTCCACGATCTAACCCAGAAATCTCTAGAACCTTCTCTCAGATCTGGCCAACTATTATTGGGCCGTGACAACTGTCCTTATGACAGGCTTCCCTAACCCAGCGCTAGTCTGAGTGAGTAAGGGATATGCTATGGGAAGTAAATGTCCTTTTAAGGGCAGTTACCTCCAGCTCCAACCAGCTCTAGGGACAGATAAGAAACAGGCCAGGAAAAGCTGTCAGTTGGACTCAGGCCAGTATGCAAGAAGGAACTCCAGGGCTGCAGCTCGATAACCCTGGTGGGGCAATGTGACAGGCTAGGGAGACTAAGGGCCCTGGCAGATGTTCAATTAAATGGTACATGTGCATGGCAGGAGGCAGAATTGTGGGACTGGGGATCAGATCCCAATTGCACCGTATTGCTGGTGCAGGGGGGGAGCCTGAAACACAAATAGTGAACCAGGCAGCTGATTGGCACTCCCAGCCTCTGAGAAATATTGGAACCCTTGAGGCTGGGAGCCCCAATCAGCTGTTGCTCCCAGCCTTGGGACTGCATTGGAATCAAGGGCTCTGATGTGCCCCCAGGCCAAGAGCCCCAATCAGCTGAGCCTGACCACAGGTTCAAATGTAAGGTGCCATAGGAACCAGCCACAAAACTATTATGCACATTTTGCATTAACATGTGGCCCAGTTACTATTTAAGATACAATTAACTGATCAATCACATCTTAAGTGTAGTACCTGCCAGGTGCCTAAGGAATCATAGGCTGGAGTGGTAGGCTAAGACAGTGGAGTAAAAAGGTCCAACAGACATAAGTCTGGGTAGCAGAAACCACATTGCCCAGGCCAAAAGGAGGTGCACGGTGGAAGAAGTAAGTACACAAGTGACCTTTGTAATTAGTGCTGTACTGCACTGGACCATGGCTGGTGGAAGTATTGCTGCACAGTCAGCCAGCCTCAGTGGAGGATGCAAACCTTGCTCCAGAGTTTACCAGACTTATGGTAGGAGCGCTTTATCAACCCCTCACTCCCTGCTGCCTGGAACATTCCAAAAGGCTGCTGTTTTTCCCTGCAAACACTCCCACACACTACAGTGAGTCACATGTTCCTAGCCACTGTGTAGGAACAAGAGAGCTGGGGATAGAAAATGAGCAATCAACCACCTGATCTTGAGATACAAAGGTTTGGGAGAAATTTGGAAGGAAAATCCAGTGGGAAACTCCCATCTTTATCTAATATCCCACAAAACAGTGTTTATATAGTCTAGCAGTGAGCACATACAAAAAAAGGATGGGAGAAACAGCTGGGTTATTATCTCCCTTTTCTGTCACAGAACAGGACCTCTCAGAATACATGATTTTAAAGAGATTTCTGGCATAAGGGGGAAGCCAACAGTGGAAAATGAATACGCCTCTACTTTTCAAAGAAAGAAATGCTTGATGCCTGCAATTTAAAAATCAATTTATTCCCAATTTTAATAGCAATAGGAGCCCTCTGACTGAAGAAGGGTTGCACTATGTACAACTCAAGCCAGAATTTGGCTCTTTGCATATCTTGCCACTGTAGGTATTTAGTTGTTTTTTAAATGAACTGGCCAGTAATTTAATGGCTGGCCACTATTCACAAACCCAGGTTTGTTCAGAAGCCTGGATCATGAAAACAACTGACATCCAGGACATTAAATCCAGTTTCAGGACTTGATTCCCATGCCTATTTTTTGTGGCCAAGTTCTTATATGATCTTTTAATTTTATTATTTCTTAATAAAAACATGCAGTTGTGACTACAGCTCAGTTGAGCCCCCCCCCCCCCCCCAAGACCAGTGCCAGTCCTCACAACACATCACTTTTGCTTAAACACACCACCCTCTTATGGCAACCTGCAGTGCACAACTATTCTAGAGATGTGCTTCAAAAGCCTGTATACCATTATCTGTCTGTTTCCTTGCCACTGTTCAACATTCCTAGGGCACAATTGTCTAAGGCAGGAATGTCAAACTCATCTGTCCCCACAAACTGCATCTAGCACATGCCAGCCCCAGGGCTCACTGCATATGGCACAAGCATGTGGTGTGCACTACCCACAGCATGCAGGCTAGATTCAGCCTTGCAGGCAGCACAGGGGGTTGGTCCAGGGAACTACAACAGCCCATGCCCCAGACCCCCTGTGCTGCATGCAGTGCCAGGTGCAGCCTACGCATCACGGGCAGTGCAAACCCTGGTCTGGGCCTGTGAGGCCTGGGGCCAGAGCAGGTTGCATGTGGCATGAGGGGCTGGAGTAGTGCACATTCTGGAATACCCCCTGTGCTGCATGCAGGGCACACAGTCAGCTCCACCCCACATGTTGCATGCAGAGTTCTGGGCTGAGACTGGTATGTGGTGTCAGTCAAGCAACCCATGAGCCAGATCCAACCCACAGACCATATGCTTGAAAACCCTACTTTAAGGAGGTGCTTTTTCTCACATACATGACTACTCCTTTGAATCATGGAATCTTCCTCTGACCACTGCAGTGTCCTTCTGGTCTCTACAAATGGTTAGAGTGCCCCTCTGGCAGCTTCCCTTTTATCAGGTGAACTGTTGAAGAGTTTTTCCACACAATTAAATACCCTGCCGGGGAATCTGTTTAGTTACCAGCCCTTTTTGCTATGTGCAAAATTAATCTCTAAGCAGGAGTGCTCTATTTGACTGGATGAAGTTTAATAACCCTCAATTGTTAACTGCTGTAGCAGTGCAGGAATGTCTCCTATCACCTGCTGTGGGTATTAGTTCAATATGGAAACAAAATATAGCAGAAAAGGTAATGGAGTCCCACTGCCTTTCTGTCAGTTTGCAGTCTGACAGATGCCCAATATCAAAACAGAATTCCAACAGATTCTCAATTGCCATGGTATCTGAAAGCAAGGAGTAGGCCTATTCCTTTGCATCTCTTGTCACAATAATTTTGAGAAAAATAACAATATTTTATACTCTAGTTGCAATTACTTGTAAAGATTATCTTCATATTAAAGCTGAGCAGCAATATAATGGTAAGAAGGATGTTGTGAAACACAGCCTACTATTTACTTTGGAGAGGCTATTTACAGAAACCATTGGGGAACTACGAGGTATTACTGTATTTTCTCACATAAAATGTGTTTTTTCCGCAAACTAGCTAGGGGACATTGGGGTGTAATTTATATGCAAGAAATATGGATTCTCACATATTTGGCAGTGGGGGCACAATGGCAATTAACACAATTAACACCACCACCACTCCATCACCAAATTTCCAGACCCTAGGGGAGTCCCCCAAGCAGATGACATGGCCCCACCCCAGATGGACCAGTATGTGGGGTCAGTCCGCAGTCAGAACTGACAAGAGGCCCCAGACCAAGCACATGGTCCATGGGTCCCATCCAGCATAGGGCTGGCAGCAGTCCCTACCTGCTCCTACTCAGCTACTTTTCCAGACTAAGATCTTTTTTCTTCTTGCTGCCTTTTCAAAACCTGGGCACGTTATATTCCAAGAGAATATGGTATGTACCACCTGTGGTACTTAGGTGACCAACTTTACAAGTAAATCTGAAGCTATACCACTCCGATTTTTAGTCAAAATGTACTGGCATACTCAAGACGAGAAGCTCAGTGCAGGCATGGGTGAGAATATTAAAGAACCTGAAGTTGAATGTCAAGTTCAAATGCCCAGAGGATAGTATTAGATATCCAAGGGATGAGATGGAAGGACTTCTCTTCTGTCCTAGTCATGGCTACAAAGAACTGATGCAAAGAACTCACATTTCCTGGACTGACTATTGACTGGGGAAGTTAGAAAACTATTCAGAACAGCCAGCCAATTTTGTATACAGAATGATATGCTGAATGCAACACTAAACTGCTGGGATGAGACTACTGGAGAGATTTCGGTAGGTTGATCATCTGTCAAAGAGGTTCAATTCCTGAGATTAGTGGGCGAAGAGATGTGAATCTTGTATCTAGTAAGGGCTGTGTGTGTCAGTTTTCCACTCAGTGGGTGCATCTACACGACATGCTTCACATGCAGAAGAGTAATTCTACTGCACATTAGCGTGGTAGGCAAAACCTGTGCTAACGTGCAGTAGATTTAGTTTAATGCACATTAACATGATTAAGAAAGTGTTCATATGCACTAATGCATAGTAGCATCAATTATGCCACACCAAATTAGTACTGTTATTACAGGTACTAAAATTAATGCACCATAATTACAGCACATTAATGTGTAGACACGCCCAGTCTGTTTTAGCTACTTTGCCACCTCTTGCCTGAGAAATCTTGAAGATAGTAAACTGACCTGTAGATTAAATGGTTTATACTTCAGTGGTGATGCTGGCATGAGAAAAACTAGCTAATCCTATTCTGATTTTCCTATGCAAGTGTCTAGTAGCTTCCAAAGGTGTTCAAGGTCTCTCTCCATTTCAACAAGCATAGAAGTCTTTTAAAACACTTTCTTCATAAGAAGGAAAGGTAGGAGGGAGGGTTGAGGGGGATGACAGAGTCCCTGCTGGAGTTGTTGGATCTGGGGACGAGAAACATCTGAGGGCAAACAGAATGAAATAGTTGTGGATTAAATTTAGGGGAATAGCCGCCAAACAGAAGGAAAACCTGCTAGGGTGAGGGACGGCAGATATGGAGTCAATTCAGTGAAACATAAGAGAGAATGACTGACAATCACAGGGAAGGCAGTTAATGCTAACTACATCCTCTTCTAATTGTTTTGTGTGGTATTACTAGTTGCTTTAGTGAGTCACCGCCATAGACCATAAGAAATGATTTCCAATGATTTTGGTGGGAAAGTTTAAAAACAACAAATGTTTGAAATCAATTTATTTTCTCAAAGTTTTACAGAAAAAAATGTTGCAGCCACTATATAAAGTATTTTATATTAAAAAAAAGAGAGGCATTCAGAATGTATATTGCTCCAGCCCAATTAATTCATGGCACTCTGCCAAAAAAACAAAATATATGCAAGACCAACAACCTCAAGGGGAAAAGTAGATTAGTTTATTTTTTAAAGCACAAGATAAATGATTTATAGAACAAAGCCTACTGAAAGAAGAGCTTTCAGCCTACATTGACCAAGACAGAGAACTTTCTCAAGTCTCTTAAAAGATTTCCTACACAGACTCAAATATTTGTAGTGTATCAACAGATGGAGGAAACTAATCAGTTAAATTAGGATTTTTAATTCTAGCCCTGGAGAATAAGAAATGGCCCATTCTGTTGCTGTATACAAAAAAAGTTCGCCACAAAGCCAAACTAAGATATACAGCTCATATTTTAGTAACATAAAACAAAGCCAACTCAGGTTACAGGCAAACTCTATAATAAAGCAACACCTGTAGTATGAAAGACTGATCCACTGGCAGCATGGCAAGCAATCTCAAGCTTTGGAGGATTTGGCTCGGCACAGCACCTGTTCCACATAAAAATGTTTAATTAGCTGTTGAACTGAGAGCAAATACAGTCCTCTTCTCCCCACCTCCTTTTCTCTCTCCTAAGAGAACGTTTCTTATTAAACATGTGCCCCTGCTCAGCTAGCAAGGCTCAGAATGAAGACAGCTCTACTCTCCTGAAGGAACCAGGGTCAATCATCACTCTCACAGATGGGATCATGTCACTTCTAAATTTGGGGCTATTTTTCATTCATGGGCACCTCTCAAAACAACATAGCCACATTTCAATATTCTATTTCTAGTTTTTTAAAAGGCATCCTCTCTTGTACCCTTTTATACCTCCCACCCATCTTTAAGACTTTATTTCATCACTTAATTTAAATAGTAACCAACTGTATTTCCTAGCATTTTCTGTCAAGGAGGACTTTTATGGAAAAAGACTTGAACTATGAGCCTGCTAAAACATAAACATCCTAATGGGATTTTCTTGTTAAAGTACTGTTCATACCACATTTGAACAGCTTTGATCACTATAGTTTTAGCTGCTAGTTTAAGCTGCCCTGGTTTTATTTGAGTTTTGACCACTTTTTAAAAAAAAGTTTTGCCAAAAGTTGTCCTACATACAGAAATATGTAGTATTACTTATTAGGGCCATATAAAAGATCTTTTAAGGAGTTCTCAAAAACAAATTCCAGCAAAAAAAGATAAATTTCTCTATAGATGAGACAATCTATTTTACTTTTGTTTAGTGGTATTTATCTGAACTAATACATATAAACTTACTAATTAGTAAGCAACTATTAAAGACATACTTTACATGCACTTAAATCAGACCACTGAAAAGTGAAATACAATTTTTAATCAGGTGAAAATTGAAGATATTTTTTAAAAACACAATTTTATTCTTGAAAGAAAGATTCCCGAATGATTGTGATATTCTTAAATATAGAACCTCTGAAAAGAAAAAAAATCACTCAACTTAACACTTCACTTCAATCCAGATTCTGGCCCTTTCCCCCCCTACTTTGGCATTAAGCACTTTACAAATTTGCTTGCTTTCTTTACTCCTAACCTATGTCTTAGTTTCATACACAATAAATTCATATTTGAGAGAATTCTTTGTACTGAACCAGATGCTATGTCTGCTTACAGAGTAAAAAATGTAAGCAACTTCAGATTTAAGCATTTTTTCAATGAAGACCACCTTCTTTCTGGTTTTACATTCAAGTTCTTATCCTCTGAAAAAAACGGCTTTGCACAGGAACTTTTATGCACCTGAAACTGAATTGTCATGGGTGAAAAGTTAGGAGCAATTTCTTGCAAACCTACTGTTTACCAACTTCTTGATCTGGACTTATATTCACCCCTGTATACTGTGGATGATGTGTGTGGACCACCAATGAAGTTGGGGTCACAATCATTAAATTTAGATTTCTGTCACTTGGCTAACAATAAGCTTTACAGTTCATAGATTTCAAAGACATTAGGGCTGGAAGGAACCTCGGAAGATCATCAAGTCCAGCTCCCTGCCCCAGGGGCAGGAAGTCAACAGGGATCATAGGATCCCAGCAAGATAAACATCCAATTGTCTCTTGAAGGTGTTCAAAGTAGGTGCTTGAACCACCTCCGGCAGCAGTCTATTCCAAACCTTGGGGGCTCAGACAGTAAAGAAGTTCTTCCTTATGTCCAGACTGAAATGGTCATGGAGGAGTTTGACTTTGTCAACCCTTGGAGAGCTCGCTGATAAACTTATAGGTGGCCACCAGATCATCCCTGAGCCTGCACTTTTCCAGGCTGAAGAGTCCCATGGCTCTCAGAATAAGGTCTGTTTTCCTGACCCTTGATCGTGCATGTGGCTCTCCTCTACACTGTCTCAAGCTTCTCCACATCCTTTTTGAATTGTGGAGCCCAAAACTGGACGCAGTACTCCAGCTGCGGCCTCACCAAGGACAAGTACAATGGGACAATGACGTCCTGGGATTTGATCGAGAAGCATCTATGGATGCAAGCCAGCATTTTGCTCGCTTTACTAGCCACAGCATCACATTGAAGGCTCATGTTCATCTTGTGGTCAATCATGGCCCCCAAGTCCCTTTAATCCATAGTGCTAGCCAGCATAGCACTGCCAAGCCTGTAAGCATGCTGCAGGTTTTTCTTCCCAAGGTGGAGAACCTTCCATTTTTTGGTATTAAACACCATCAGGTTCTCATTCACCCATTTCCTGAGCCTGTCAAGGTCTGCATGGATCACCCTCTTGTCCTCAGGTGTGGATGCTTTACCCCAGAGTTTGGTGTTGTTGGCAAACTTGGCCAGTCCGCTTCTGACACCATCATCATTAATGAAGATGTTAAATAGTATAGGACCAAGGACAGAGACTTGAGGGACCCCACTGGTCACAGGGCACCATGACGATTGACTTCCATCAACCACCACCCTCTGGGTCCTACCACAGAGTCAATTCCCCAGCCAGTGGATCGTGGTGGGGCTGATGATGCAGTCAGCCAGTTTTGCCAAGAGGTGATCATGGGATACCAGATCAAAGGCTTTTTTAAAGTCAAGATATATGACATCAATCTCTTCTCCCTTGTCCAGGTGATAGGTCTCCTGGTCGTAAAAGGAAATAAGATTGGTGAGGCAAGACCTACCCGCAACAAACCCATGCTGGCTATCCCTCAGGATGTTGCCGTCAGCAGTCCGTTAAGAATGGCCGCTTTGATCTTTTCAAAGATCTTCCCTGGGATAGAGGTCAGGCTGAAGAGCCTGTAGTTTGCTGGATCCACTTTCCTCCCTTTCTTGAAGATAGACACTACATTGGCTTTCTTCCAATCTTCGGGCACTTCACTAGAGCATCAGGAGTTCTCAAAGATCCATGCCAGGGGCTGAGCTATGATGATTGCCAGCTCCTTGAGTACCCTGGGGTGTAGATTGTCAGGGCCAGCTGACTTGAAGGTATCCAGCCTCTCAAGGTGTTCCTTCATGAGGTCAGCATTGATGGAGGGTAAGGAATCTCCCTCACCTGGACCTCCCTGTCCCATAGTGGGCAGGGGCATCCCATGGGACTGGTGAAAAACTGATGCAAAGTACCCATTTAGCAAGTTTGCTTTTTTCTGGGCGTCAATTGTCAGTTGTCCCATCTGGTTTAGCAGGGGTCAAAAGTTGCCCTTGCTTTTCCTCCGGCTCCCCACATATCTGAAAAAGGACTTTTTATTATCCTTGATATTTGTAGCTAGTTGGAGTTCTGTCGCAGCCTTGGCTTTCCCTGTTCGGTCCCTGCAGGTCCGGACTAGTGCAGAGTATTCTTCTTTGGAGGTGGATCCAGTTCTCCATCCTTTGTAAGTCTTTCTGTTAAGATGCAGAAGGTCTGCTAGTTCCCTGGAGAGCCAAGGGGGCTGCTGTGCCCTTTTGCTGCCTTTCATCTGAGACGGGATAGACTTTGCTTGTGCATCCAGGATTGCTCCCTTCTGGAGCAACCACTCATCCTGAACTCCCCTCCCCTTTGGGTTGTGGCCCTTTAGAGTCTCACTGACAAGCCTCCTTAGTTTGTTGAAATCAGCTTTCCTGAAGTCAAGGGACTTCTATATTGCTGACTAACTTGCCAGCTTTGTGGCGGATGGTGAAGGTGATCAGCTCATGGTCACTGTCATCCAGCTTCCCTTTGATCATTAGGTCACTGATTAGGTCATCCCCAGTTGCCAGTACCAGATCGAGCAGCGCTTTACCTCTCGTCAGCCCGTAGACTTCCTGTGCCAGATAGAGCTTGTCCAGACACAAGATAAAGCTTTGTGACCACTCGGATTTGGCCAAGTGCTCTTCCCACGAGATATCTGGGTAGTTGAAGTCTCCCATGACAACCATGCACCGGGAGCGTGCAGCCTCAGCCAATTCCCTAGCGAACTCCTGGTCAAGCTCTTGATCCTGGGTAGGGGGTCTGTAGTAGACTCCCACCATTGTGTACCCAGTGCTGTGTTCCCCACGGATTTTAACCCAGAGGGTCTCCAGTCGTCCACCCTGGGCGCCAATATTGTTTTGCAGGGCTTTGTAGCTTTCCATGACATAGAGAGTTACACCCCCGCCCCTTTTCTCCACTTGATCTCTCCTGTACAGGGTATAGCCTTCTATACCCATGGCCCAGTCATGGGTGAAGTCCCACCAGGTCTCCATTATCCCTATGATATCATAATTATTTGTGTTAAGCAGGAGGACAAGTTCCTCCTATTTATTCCCCAAGCTCCTAGCATTTGTGTACAGGCAGGCAAGTGTCCCTTTGGGGGTCCTTGCCTTGCCTACAGTTCATTCCAAGGCTGGGGCAGGGGTGGGCTCCCTTAAGTGTCTCAGCCTGCTGGCCTTGCAAGGGTTGCTCAGTGGGCCAGCAGTGGCAGTAGTCCCCCCAGTCCCCTGGCGGGTTTAGTTTAAAGCCCGGTGGAGCAGGACAGCCAGTCTGGTGGAGAAGAGCCTCCTCCCCAGCAGAGAGAGGTAGAGGCTGTCCCTTCCCAGCAGCTCACTGCCTCTCTTACCAAAGACTGGGCTGTGGTCATGGAAGCCAAAGCCTTCCCAGTGACACCAGCGCCGCAGTTCACTACCTTGATCCTCCTCTCCCTCCTCAGCCCATAGCCCGAGACTGGGAGGATCAATGAGAACACCACCTGTGCCCCCAACCCCTTAAGCCCCGCTCCCAAATCCCTGTAGCACTCCATGACCTGGCTGGGAGCGCTCTGAGTCATGTCATTTGTGCCCATATGGATAAGGAGCATAGGGTAGTGGTCAGCGAGCTGGAGGAGCTCAGGGATCTTCTCCGCAATGTCTCGGATTTGAGCTCCCAGGAAGCAGCAGACTTCTCGGGCTACGGGGTCAGGGTGGCAGATTGCCCCCTCAGCCCCCCTCAGGATGGAGTCTCCCATGACAAACACTTTGTGTTTTGTCTTAGAGAGAGCGGGGGTGGTAGCTACAGTAGATCCTGTGTTGTCTGCAGGAGCTGGCAGCTTGGCAGACTCTGCTGGGGCTATAAGAGGTTCATACCTGTTGCAAAGCTCCAGTGGTGGGGGGACCTTGGTGCAGCCAGCCTTGGGGCCCTTGACCACCTTGGTTCAACCCCTGGGCTGGATAGCATGGGAGGTCCTCGAACCCCCTCTGTCCTGAAAGGTGACCATGGTCTACCTTCCACCTCCCAGGGGAGAAGGGCCTGGCAGTAGAAGTCTATCTTCCACTCACCATCCCTGATAGCACACAGGAGCTCCTCCAGCTGGCATGCCAGAGACCCCAAAAGGGAGCAGACCTCACAGAGCCTGAAAAAGTGACAGGCAGCCCCTGCAGCTGAGAGCCAGGGGTTCTGTCTGCGTGGAGCCCGGAACCATGGGCTCCGTCTGGGTGGAGGCCTCTGAGGCACCAGAGGGGGAGACTGCAGACCCCAAGGGGACCCTTGGGTGTGGTGCGTGCACATCCATGGCATGCCACTGGTAGGCCAGCTGCAGCCTAGGGGGCTCATAGGCAGGGCTGCGGGCCCTCCTGCGCACCCTCCTACGTGAACTCCCATGGTAACTCATGCGCTGGGCCCAGGAGCATGCCTGTTTGTGTGGCCTGTTCATGAGGCTCCAGTCATGCAGCTCCCTGGGGGGCTGGGCGAAGTAGGAGCTGGGGCAGGGTGAGGCCCTCCTCGGGCCACCCCGCAGCTGGGCTACGTCCCTCCCACCATGGCCCCACTTACCTCCGGCAGTGCTGGGGGTCGGCAGAGTGCTCCGTGGTCGCTGGGGGGGGGGGGGCCTCGAGGTGTGGGGGTGTGACGGGCTTATACCCATGCATCTCATGCCACTTCTGGGGACAAACTGAACTTTTTTTTTCCGGTTGGCGGGCCCTTTTAAACTTCGCACATGTGTAGTGGGCCCACCACCAGAAACATGCTCTCCCTGTCAAGGGGGGCCCTACCTGGGACTTTGGGGGACTCTGATCTTCTGGAGAGGGACTGGTAAGTACCCTCTCCCCCCCTGTCTCTCCCTGGGGGGCTGGGCCAAGTAGGAGCCGGGGCGGGGCAAGGCCCTCTTCGGCTCCACTCAGTTGCCCTGCAGCTGGGCTATGTCTCTCCCACCACAGCACCGCTTACCTCCGGCAGTGTTGGGGGTTGGCGGGGTGCTCTGCAGTCGCTGGAGGCGGTCTCAGGGTGCGGAGGCACGACAGGCTTACACCCTTGTGTCTTATACCACTCCCGGGGCCAAACAAAAGTTAGATGTGTCATTTCCCAGATACTTCATGAAATGAGAGGAAGAATCATATTTTATTATGGGGAAAAAATCATAGTTGTCTTTTCCCTGGTTCTTGGAGAGTTCTCTGTGTATGTTTGTCATTTTGCTTTCATTGTCACTGGCAAAACTTCACATTACAATTGCACTTTTGGTTCTTTGATGGCTTCTGTAGCAAGAAGTAAATGTTATTTTAATCCCTTATGATTACTGCCATTCCAAATTAGTATAAATGTCTGCCCTTCTAGTTCCTGCTGTGTGCTCTGCTTAGCATCACCACTTACCCTTAGCAAATCATTGGAGAGCCTCTTTCTAGAAGGGGCTCCAGATTTAGGCCTTGGATTTCCTACTTCTTTTTTTTTTTTTTTTTTGTAATTGTGACTTGTAATGGGACATTACAAGAATAAAAGTATTTAGCCACATTTCGGTATAGTGCATGTTTGTCCATTTGAAGTTTTTATCACATGCTTCATGATTTTATGTTGAGAAAAGGTCCTACCATATTGAAAGGAATCCTCAGCAGATACCAGTGATGATGATGGTGATGGCAAGAAACTTCCCCA
The DNA here is from genome assembly GCF_030867095.1 of Alligator mississippiensis. Classification (NCBI taxonomy): domain Eukaryota; kingdom Metazoa; phylum Chordata; order Crocodylia; family Alligatoridae; genus Alligator; species Alligator mississippiensis. The sequence continues at coordinate 32,245,108 of NC_081835.1, read as the reverse complement.
AATTGAAGATGAGCTATGAGACTTTCTTTTTATTGATTAAAAAAAAATGAAACACAAAAACCAGAAACATACACATCACACACACACACACACACACACGTATGGCTGTGAGAGGGTTAACACAAGACTGCCTCTAGTTTGCTGAGCAGACACAAACCCAAGCCATCTTGGCAGCTGCCTGGCATGCCCAGCATCTCCAAGAGTGCTCCTTTACCATCAAAGAACACAGCTGGAAACACAAAGGTATGTGTTGCATGAGAGAAAATACAGTAATAATTAATTTAATTACCAAAATATTCTAAGGACTTTTTCTATGACTCCTTATTTCTCATTCTGAAGTACCTTGCATTTCTGTCATTAATTCAGAATCCCTGAGGTCCTCATCTAAAGTCTACTCACTTCTACCCTTGTGCTTTTACATATGAGGTTTCATTCAAAGTAGCTTCCCATTCACTACTTACAATTTTTGTACTTGTCGCATAAGTTTTTCTTTTTTGTTCATTTCTTCAAAGAACCCCTGTAAGGCCAGGCCTCTCTTGGTCTGCTATCTGGTACCATGTAAACCAGTACATCTTGTTCCATGGTTGGGTTGTTGGTGCCCCCTCCTGGGCTAGCCTGGGTGAGGAGGTTGTTTGGACACCCAGCAGAACTAAAAACAAGACCCGTCAAAAGGTGGATGAGCTCCCTGCGAGCAAACAGCCACTCATACCTGGAGAGGAGATGAGTGCTGCCAGGTCACTCTGCCCAAAGAATCACCAGCGATGCAAAGTGACGCGACTAACGGAGGGTTATTACACCATCTAAGGTGCTCCAGTGGTCACAGAAGCCTTGGGACTAACTTGACTCTACTTGCTCTGGCCAGTGTTTCCTGCTTGATCTCTTGCTCTGCTTTATGCTCTGTCCCTGCCTAAACTAACACTGTGTTCCCTCCTCCCTTCATAATGTGCCGCTTGTCACAGAGACTGCCCATGCCACTTGTGGCATGCATGCTGCCGGTTGGCCACCCCTGCTATAAAGATTTCAGAGCAGGAGCAGGAGCTTGAAGTAGAGGGAAAGTTATCATCATGGACCAAAATTATCTATATACAATGTTAAAAAATTCAAATTTAACCTAAAGTGGTGTATTAGAAAGCATACTCATCCTACCTTAACTTTTGATTGAAGAAATGCAAGCAAGCACCAAGTACATACTTATTTAAATTTCACTCTTCTTCAGGAGCTGCAACTAAACTAATAGGCCAAACTCATGGCTGCTTTTATTATATGCAGCATGACAATTAATTTGCAGTTAGAGAAGTTTTGGAATATTCAGGGATATTTGAGAATGTTATAGAAGTTTCTGGCATATTTGCTTGATAAAAACTAGTTTCAGCTAATTTAAGCAACCTTATGATAGTAAAATGAAGGAAACTACATAACGATGAGTTGTTCAGACCTTCAAATTTCAGTCATACTATATTAGTGCTCTAAATCAGGGGTGGGCAAAATACAGATTTTGCCCACCAACAGATTTGATCCAGCCCATGGGTGGGTGGCCGCCAACTTATTGGATCTGGCCCATGGGTGCCCAGCAGCTTCAACTCTTAATGCAGTAGCATCAGCTGTGGACCTGGGCGAGGCTTCTGTCACAGTGACTGGGTGGCAGTGTCAGCTGTGGATGCCACCGGCAGGTTCAGGAGCCCTGACACAGAACCTGCCGGCAGTGTCCACAGCCGATGTTGCTGCTTTCCCTGTGCGGCAAGAATTCCTGCATGGAGCCCCAACCTGGAACCTACTGGAAGCATCAGCTGCAGACAGGCACTTCTGCTGGGCTGGGCAGGTGGCAGCATCAGCTGTGGACACCACAGCAAGTTCTGTCAGGGCTCCAGAACCTGCTGACTGTGCCCACAGCTGATGCCACCACCCCATCTGGTTCTGAAGAACTACAGCTCCAGCCAGGTTCTAGAGGGAGGGAGGGGAAGACAGGACAGGAAAGATGTGACCTTTGACAGCTCACCAGAATTCATTAAGTGGCCCTCCAGCCAAAATAATTGCCCATCCCTGGTTTAAATGCATCTTCTGATACCTTTGTGCAACTTGGACCTTTAGCTTAAAATTCATTTTTGTTGATTTGAACCAACTCTTTAAAATTCTGCTTGATCTAAATAGAAAATGAACGTGTACTCAGTTGAACTTAAATAGATGCCTAAAGCCAAGCATGCTTTTAAGGGCTTTCCTAACAAAGGTGTCAGCCAGATGTTGTTAACTTATGTGGTATTGCTGGAGTGATGTTGTAGCCATGATGGTCATAGAAATATGTGAGGGGCAAAGACATTTTGCAGGAGGAGAGGGTGAAATCTTTTATCGGATTGACTCCATGGTTAGGAGAGATTTTAGACAAGCTTTTGAACACAAAGAGCTCTTCCTTAGGTTTGAAAAAAAATGATACTCCTTACTTTTGCTGAAGCAGTCTGGGATAAGTAAGCAATATCATTTTTTTATTCAGACCTGAGGGAGAGCACTTTGTGCTCAGAAGCCTGTCTTTCCCAACCATGGAGTTGGTCCAATAACAGATATCACCCCCCCTCCCCATAATATCCTTGCCTCTCATTAGCTTAGGTAGGCATTTTTATGCATGAAATCTTGCCAACTATTATGTCAGCCCAGTAAAAGTTATTATTACCTCTCTCTCAAATCTTGCTTCCACATCTTCTAAGACAGTCACTGAACCAGGTGCACATACTAAGACTTCGCTTGTCAAAACTGGTTCTTGTTAAATATCCTGTTTCACAGTCCAGTATATCTGAGTTAATGTCCCACTTTACCAAAGTAGGTATGTGGTTATGGCTTGCTTTTGGATATGTCAAGTGTTTAAGTCCCTGTGAGGACCTTTAAGGGGCTGGTCTATATCAAGGGGTGGCAGGTCTGGAAAAAAGTGGGGCTTTCTTAGTCTCATCCATCTGCATGTATATGCATACCCCAAACCTGGGACTACATCAGCAATACAGCTCTGCACTCATCTCCGTATGCCCACCCTCAAGCCTTCAGGCTCCTCTGTTCTTGCTATGACCAAGTCTTTGCCTCAATGAAGATAAGCCCAAGGTGTTATTGTAAAAATACAAGTTTCAGTTATGAAGGACTTCAAGTGGTTCCTATTGTCAAGAAAGGGAGGAAATAAGATCCAGGAAACTACAGGTCAATCAGTTTGACCTCAATTTCTGGAAATAAACTATTCTTGACAGGCTAACAGAAGGCAACATTCTGAGGGATAGCCAGCACAGGTTCTCTCATTTCTGTCTATGACCAGGTAATGTATCACCTGGACAAAAGGGAAGAGATTGATATCATATATTTGGACTTTAAAAAAAGCCTTTGACTTGGTGTCCCATGATATCCTCATGGAAAAATTGGGCAATTACAGCCTCGACTACACTACAGCTGAGGAACTGGCTCTGAGGCCAGACCCAGAGAGTGGTAGTTGATGAAACCTAATCAACATGGCACTCAGTGACCAGTGGTGTCCCCCCAAGCTCTGTTCTCAGACCTGTACTCTTTAATGTCTTCATAAATGATCTGGACTCTTGTGTCAGAAGCAGACTGGCCAAGTTCACTGATGACACCAAACTTTGGGGACGAGTATTCACACTTGATAGGCTGGTGGTCCAGGCTGACCTTGATAAGCTTGCAAGGTGGGTGGATGAAAACCTGATAGCATTCAATAGAGAAATGCAAGGTACTCCACCTCAGGGGGGAAAAAACCCCACATCACACTTATAGGCTCAGCAATGCTACATTCACTAGCACCATGACCAAAAGAGACTTGGGGGTCACGATTGGCCACAAGATGAACATGAGCCACCAATGTGATACTGCAGCTGGCAAAGCAAACAAAACTCTGGTTAGCATCTATCGATGCGTCTCAAGCAAGACAGGTTATGTTATCGTCCCGCTATACTCGGCCTCGGTGAGGCCACAGCTGGAGTACTTCATCTAATTCTGGGCTCCACAATTCAGGAAGGATGTGGGGAAGCTTGAAAGAGTCCAAAGGAGAGCCACATGCATGATCAAAGGGCAAGAGAACAGACCTTACGAAGAGAGGCTGAGAGCCATGGGACTCTTCAGCCTGGAGAAGCGCAGGCGCAAGGGTGACTTGGTGGCAACCTATAAGTACATAAGGGGTGTGCATCAGGATCTGGGGGAAATGCCTGTTCACCAGAGGTCCCCAAGGGCTCCAACAGTCACAAATTCCTGCAAGACTATTTTAGGCTGGACATGAGGAAAAACTTCTTTACTGTCCAAGCCCCCAAGGCCTGGAATAGACTCCCCCAGAAGTGGTGCCAGCACCTACTCTGGAAACTTTTAAGAAACATTTGGATGCTTATCCTGCTGGGATCCTTTGACTCTAGCTGACTTCCTGCCCTTTGGGCAGGGGGATGGACCCGATGATCTTACGATGTCCCTTCCTGCCCTAATGTCTATGAAAGCTATGACTAGTACTTCCTATGTGAAACATTAAGAGGATATAATACAATCAGGAAAGCTGCTACAGGAACTTCAGTTCCCAGTATTGTGTAGTTCTTCAGTTTTTAGATTCTTACAAATGTTGTACATGCTGATGGTCAATGACAATTGACCATCAATTCTTCTGTTTTTCAAATAAAAGCACCACAGTAGACACTTTTCCATTATACAACTTTTTTAATAGTTTAAAATTTAAGTTACAAAAACTATATATTATATACAGGAAAAGTACAACCTCATTGAATTGACTATGGATAAAATTTTCCAGTGTAATGAGCTCCCTCATCTTTAAACAGGAGTTAAAGATGGCACAGCACTTTTTCAGATGTGGCCCTGAAATAATAAATACTTGTAATTACAAAAACAAACCTGGAGAGCATACATCACAAAATTCAATACCAATTTTTTTCAAATCCTTGTTTGTGATTTAAACAAAGTGTCAATCTAAAATTCTTCACACTGGTTAAAACCAATGGAGCTCAGCCTCTTAGAGAGGTGGGCCAGGTACTTGCGACCCAACTATACCACAAGCCACCTCTCCCCTCCAGCAAGGGAGGTAGGGAGGGCAGTGACTGCCTATACTGCAGGACAGGGAGAGAGGAAAAGAGCTTATCCCTGGCTACAAAGAGGATAAGGGGCATTTGCACAGGGCTGGCTGGCCTGAACTACTTGCTGCTGATCCCTTGTGCCATGGGCTGGATCTACTAATTTTGGGGCCGAGATGTGGCCTGCAAGCCATAGGTTGAGCACCATTAGCTTAAACTAACAGCCAGTAAAATTGTGTGCGTGGGGTTAACACACTCAATGTCAGTCTTCTGAACGTCAAATCAACTCTCAGTAAAAAGTGGAAAGCTTTTTGTCTGCAGTAAATTAGAGAAGTTCGATAATAAACTTTGATATCAAATAATAATTTTTTGCACAACTTCAGTCCTCTGACATGTTCTCTACCACCATGGTACTGTGTCTAGGTCAATAGAAAGTGTTCCTGTCAGAGGGAGACCATCACAAGGCTCCAACTCTGATGCAATTGCACTACCCACTTCACAAATTTATGGTAATTTCCCAACAGGATAATTGCACCCACAGGTAATTCACTCAAATCATGGTCACACATGTCAACGTCTGATTTTAGAAAACTTTATTGATCTTTTCTTCCAAAATGTATCTATTATAGGACTGAGTCTGTGTTCCATACCAATTTAATCTTAGTTAATCATCTTTTAGAACCCCCGCCCCGTAAACTACCTATAAAGGAAATTTTACTTTAGTCCACCACAAACAAAAAAGGAATCCAGTCCAAAATGAAGGAACTCAGAAATAGTGTAAATAAACTCTACTTTTCCTTTTTGTCTAAGTTGTTAAGTTACATTGTACACCCTTCAGAGAGATGGCTTTGTCCTCTTACTGCCATGGAAGCATAATGTTAGTGTTACATTTATTCAACTTGAGAAATATCTATATTTTTTGCTGCAGAATGACACCACCAGCAAGATGGTAAATTATTTTCTTTTTAGAGATGATGGTGCTCTTTTGGTTTTGAGACTAAAATATTTTCTCAATCTTTCCTCTACTGCATGTATGGCAATTCTGTGTGTGTGCAATTGTAAACAAGCCAGCACGGACACCTCTGTGAAATTTTCCTAGATAGACAGAGCAACAGACAACTGTAAGCTATTTGAACACAAAGACCAGTTTATTTACCAATGCACAGCAAATACAAAACTCAATTAAGATGTCTTCCTTAGCCATCCTTTCGTCATTTTATACATTTTCCTCATACTATAAGTCATTGACTTCTTCAGCCCTAAGAAAAACAAGAAAAAAAGTTGAAGAAGAGAGACTGAAATATTTAACTTGTACCACTTTAAGCAGGTTTAAATAAGTATTTCACCAGAAAGGTGACTCAACTCTATTTGTATAGTTATAAATCAGTAACTTTCTTGACATATTTATGATATAGCAGTTTATGGAAGTTGATGGTGCATAAGATGCACAACATTGATGGAACAGATAAGGATAATAATATATTATTCACAACAGCAGTGTAATTGTTTACCCTTAAGTGTTTCTGATGTTAACAAGAATCAGTAAGGAGTATAGCAAAGGAGTATAGCCTCCCTGTGTATACGCCGCCGTGGGGAATACACGGATTTATTTACAAAAATACAATTTCGCACGGGTTATACATGGGTGTGGCTTATACCCGCGGGCAGGGTATATGTGCAAAAATACGGTATTTTCTATGTGTTGGTGAAGATCATCTCTGACCTTTTAAGAGAGGCATGTTGCATGCACTTGTCTAGTAAGTATGGAGTGAGGAAAGGATACTTCCTGAGGATTTCAAGTAAGATATAAATTTTGAGCCAGGGTTCTACAGTAACTATTGCCTAAATATCTGTGTGCATTATAGTTGTGAAGGAAATGTCTGCCAGTTCTCATACACTTTGCAAGGCAATTTTAGTTATGGAGTCAGTAAAGTTTTGCAGGAGATAGATACTCTCTTGTGCTAGTAGTGTGCTGATAATATGATGTCCTACAGTGTTTAACCATATAAATACCAGACTATGACATTTAAAATAAAGTACTGTTCAATTTTGACAAGTCAACAAAGCTCCAAAATCCTGGAAGGCATAGTTTCATATGCTTTGTGTTCCCAATTCCTCCTGCAATTTTTTTCTTTCTAAAAAGGCAAGGAAATTCCCCAGATTACCAGAATGTTGCAGTTGTATTATTAAGCAATATGAAAACTGGAAGGGCAGCATTTAAGACAGAATGAACAGCTTTAATTCTGTCCTTCATGCACATACATTAAGAAATCTTTATATATTTTTTTATAATACTCACATATACTATGAATGCCAGATTAAGTCAATTAAAAGTAATTTAATCATGTCTGTACAACATAATATAGAACAGAAAAGAGAGGTTTTTGGCATGAATAAACAACTTAAGATTCAAAATTAGTTATTGTCCACTGCACACCATCTTTGGAAGAGTTGAAAAGATATACCGTATATCTCTCTCTTACAAAAAGACCTTTGAGAACAATCAATTCCAAATTTAAATGTTTTTTAAAGTAATATGTAAGATACACTGTGAAGATAATGAAAATTGTGTCTGTGTATATGAAATTAATTAATATTACATGATTATTAAACATGGTAGACAAATGTACACGTTGCAAACAGAATGCTATTGCACAGTTAAAAACTATCAGACTTGCACAAAGGAAATAATTTAAAGCTAAGCATGCAATCTTTTTTTTGCACTCCTTGCTTTGTGTTCTTAGGTACCATTAACAGAGATATAGCCACACTGATTCTCAAAATGAGAATCAACAGATCAGTAAATACTGAAAGTTAGATGATAGGCTACTGTAACTGTGTGCAGTCACTAGAGTGTTTGTTATTCTGAGATTATGGTATTCCAGAAAACAGTTTGCTCAGTAGCACCCAGGAACAACTATCACATTCCAGAATCCCAATGTGCTAGACACGATAGGGACACCCATACTCTACATATTAAAATAACCTAACATATAACCCTGATGACTGCCACTCAAACAAGAAACATTTCCATATTCTGTAATTCCAGGAAGGTCAATGTACTATCAATATAAGAGCATGGTGACAGAAACATCAGCAGTGAAACAGTTAATATATGCTTGCAGGAGTCCTTTACAGTGTTAGCACTGCAGGCAGCAAAGACTGCCTGTTGTATCTGTGAGCCAACTAATAGTCTCCTGCAGCAGCTGAACATAGAAAAATCTTTTAAATATCCTTTTTGCAGTCAGCACTCAACTGAACCCCACCCACTACAGCCTTGAATCTGGAATCTGATGTAATAAGATGCCTTTTTTTTTTTGTTTTAAAGTTCTTGCCCAAACTCATCATGCTACAAATCAAAACATGGGTTCTTGTACACAGCCAACTCCTTAAAGAAGCCCATGGGGGGTGGGGGGGGAAGGGGGAAATGAGTCACATCTGTAGTAAAAGTTAATGGCCGCAATTATAGCTTAGTTTCAGAATCCAAACAAGAGGTTCTTGAGTACTTGGACAAAATGAAAATGCCTTTAAACTTAAATGAATCCACAACTACTTGTTAGTTCCCTCTCCTTTCTCTTCAGTTTAGATTTTTCTGCCATAATACAAAACAATGGTTTAATGCAGGCAGAGGATAAGACTGCTAAATTTGGGGAAATTAGGTAAGTAGAGATTGCATGTGTTATTGATCATTAAAGATGTCACCATGCCACTTTTTGAAATCTGGCAAATGTATTTGGGCTAATACTTTCAACATTCCACCTTTCTAAATTTTCTCTGAAGTTATGCTGAATGTAGTATGTAGTCAAGCATGTATCCTGACTTGAATAAAAGTCAAGGAAGGGCTTAACTACAATCTTGAACAATATTACTTTGATTTGTAATGTTTTATTACTAAGCCCCTATCAAGATTCTTACAGGCTTAACTGTACCGTCTCATAAATCTATACCCCATTGGATCAAATGTTGTCATTATAATGAAGTTCAGTGTTATTTCAGATCAGGTTTCCAAACTCATAAATATCAATACAAAACTGCTCCTTAGGAGCAGCTAAATATGAAAACTTTCAGAATTCTTAACTGCACAGGAAGAAAAATAAATCAAATGATGGTGCCATCTCTAATAGGAAACAGACCAGAAATCTCACCACAGATTTTAGAAATTACACAGACATATTTTCAAAAGCTAAGTCAGTCATTTAACAACAAACAAGAACACACTATTTGAGCTCAATTTTAAAACCAAGCTGGCAGAGAAAAATGAAAGGAAATCCTGTTAGCTGGGTTGAAATACTTTGTTATAACTGTGGATTCTGCCAAATAATGTTTGGAAACAGTGTACTCTCTAAATAATGACCTTCATCCCAGATCTGAATTATTTTACTTCAACAGCAGGGTACAGACTAGCTTGTTATAGACAGGAATTGTGGGTTTTTCAAAGTAGCAAGGTTTGAACAGAAATCACAGTAATCATTCAATTATTACTCAAAAGGTTTTGGAATACCGATATCTCCTTTTATATTCTCAGAAATACTAGTCACTAGTTTGCATAAACATGGCAAGAAGAAGAAAAAAAAAAAAAAAAGAACAAAAATGCTTTACAAAAGGTACTGTGGATGAATGGGTGGGAAGCTTTAAATTACCAATTCAATGAAATGTGCGAGTTCCACCTTTATTTTTGCCAATACCATATATTGTGGAACGAACACTTAGAGGATAGGTAGATATATAAAAGTGAGAATCCATAAATGTTTTTAAGCCTCTACTAGCTCAAAGCTTTGCTAGGAAAAATTTAAGAGTACTTAAGAGAGTTTGGGAAGAAAAAGCCTTACATACAACCAATATTAGTTGACAAATTCAAATTCAGGTTCAGTTCAGGCCCTAAAACACATATGCTGTACTATTAAAATTACAGAGAGGCCAGAACCTTTCTGTACTATATTTAAAACATCTGTAATTAAGGAAACTAGTTTAGTGGTCAAAGGTAAACCAAGCAGGAATCGCTACTTGTTAAATATTAAATAAAACAGACATTTTTCTGAAGCACAGCATCAGTGTACTTAGTGCCTCCTGGTAGCAAATCTTTTACATCTTATGAAACTGAAATTGGATCAAGGTTGCTTTTAGAAGATACTATAAGCTTTCAAATTGATATAACCTTCATAAAGATTTCATGAATCACTTACAAGAAAAAAGCAGTTCTAAGCAAAAATTATTTTATTAATAATTAATTCTAAGCAATGAAAACCCAGTATCTCCTTGCTGAGCTCCTGAAGGAGTCATCTAGGTCTATCCAAATATAAATATTTATTCCATCCATTTATTACATTAAAGGTTATCATGTCAAGCAGTCAAAATTTAGGAAATGCCCAATGACAAACTTAATATGATCCCCTTCTATATGTGCATTGTGTTACATAATCAAACCCATTCCCTCCCCCTCTGCCTCCCCCACAAGACCCCTCTCATTCAGCACATTAGACTAAGAGTGATCTGGTGATGAATCACTAGTGTGTCAGGAAGGACGTTATTTGAAGGACCATTTTCTCCGACACTGGAAAGCATATAAAGAGTTACAGAGAACTGCAGGAAGAGAAAGCGTGATCAAGGTTTAAATCAGTGATTATCACCCAGGGTGCCATTCAATACTAGCATTGTTAGGTGTTGCTACCTGCCACTGGGTTATTGATTATAGCCGTCCATACTGGTCTAAGGAAACAGGCAGGCAAAGTCTTTGGGTAGATGCGATATCTTTTATTAAACCAACTGAGTAGTTGGAAAAAGGTTCTTCGCAAGCTTATGGGTGCAATCATCCTTCTTCAGGCATAGAAAGACTGCTATTCTGAGACTCCAATGGCGTGTCCACGCATGCAAGCACGTGCGCTTGCAGCAGCTCAAACAGAAGTGGTGCAAATTTAAGCCGAGGCATTTTGCCTCAGCGCATGTGCTCAGACATGCACTTTGCTGTGGGGCAAAATAACCCTGCCTGGCTCCTCCCAGATCTGCAGCCAACAGGAGCTAGAGCCCAGGGCCAGCACCTGTATGGTCCCCAGCAGTATAAAAAGCAGCCCTGTCTTGTCCCCATCAAGTAGCCCCATCAAGCTCAGGGCTACTCACTCTCAGGAGCTTCTGGGGCCCAGCCAATTGGTACCTGGGAACACTACCCCTTGTGCCAGCTGGACTGGTGAAGCAGTTGCTCCACGAGGTGAACTGTTGCTCTATTGTTTTTCCAGTCCAAAAACCAGTGAGGGCAAGAGCATTTTCTGAGGGGTGTTTTTAGTCTAACAAGGTTTAGAACCCCTGAATAGATAGCTGAATACTACTCTTGAGGACGAGATTCTATCCCGGCTTCTAGCCACAGCATTCCCGGTGAACTCATGCTTTTATTTAAAACTGAGCTTTACATGCAGCCTCCAGAAGAAACTTTACGGAACTTCACAGGCACCCCAGAAGAAAAAAAAAAGTGTGTGTATGGGGGTGGGGCACACAATGTGAGGTACTTGGAACAGATTTACATTAAGCTGGAGTGCTCATGACTGCGGGTTGACTGGATTGTGCTCCAACACATGAAGGATTACAAAATTCTTGGCACTGAGAATCCGAACATCCAAAAATTCACACATTTTATTTTGGCTGGAATTTTTCTCTGCCTCAATTTCCCAGCTGTAATGTGGGAATACCACCACCCAATTTCACAGGGATGTTTAGATAAATCCACTAATGTAATGTTCATGAAAAACACATGTTGTACTGAGAGCACCACAATAATCGGTACCACAAAAGGCTCTAACAAGGGGGCCTAGCAAGTCCAGGCCCAGGAGAGGTATATATGAGTGCAAAGAGCCTGGGAAACAAGCAGGAAGAATTGGAAGTCCTCACACAGTCAAAAAACTATGACATGATTAGAATAACAGAGACTTGGTGGAATAGCTCGCATGGTTGGACTACTATCATGGATGGGTACAAACTATTCAAGAAGGACAGGCAAGGGAGAAGAGGAGGAATAGCAGCATTTTATGTAAAAGAGCTGTATGACTGCTCAGAGCTCCACTACCAAACTGGAGATAGACCTGCTGAAAGTCTTTGGGTTAAGGATGTTATACACATAGACCTTTTTTACCTATTGCTTTTAATCTTATGTATTTTCTTGAGTTTTGCATTGTCTTAAGAAACTCCATTTTGTATTGCTCTGTAGCCTGACATAAGTGTTCAATCTTTGTACGCTGTATGTGTGAGAGAATGGATGAGAGTGTACCTGTGAAAAACCAAAGCATTTTGTGACTGGCTGAAGAATGCAGACAGACTGAAGACCACAAGAAGAAGAATCCATGCCAAGAACAATGGCAACCAACCTTCAAGGAATACAGCAAAAGCCCAGAGAATTGGGTGAATTGACAAGGCTATAAAAGATGGGGCGAGACATATTAATTTTGGGTCTCGTTCTGCATGTCATACTGGAGCATCGGTTCGTCTGACGAGATGGACCAGCAGGAGCCTGGCTCCTTACTTGTGATCATCTTGGCTGGCCACTATGTTGATCCAAGTACTGATAATGTAAACCAATGCAGAACAGAAATTGGGGTATAGATGTGGGGGGGGGGTGTATTAAGCGCTTAAAATCAATAAATGTGGCATCTTGCCTTATCCTCCCTTATAAGGTCTCACTCGCGATTTAAGAAATTGGCAATTTGTGTAACAAGGTCAGAGGGGGGAGCAAGAAGGGTAATGTCATGGTGGGCATCTACTATAGTCCCCCAGGCTAGGAGGATGAGGTAGATAAGGCTTTCATCAGACAACCAGTGAAAGTTTCCAGATCACAGGCCCTGGGTCTCATGAGGATCTTCAGTCACTCTGACATATGTTGGGAGGGCAATACAGCAGTGCACAGGCAATCTAGGAACTTTCTGGAGAGTGTTCCTAGTACAAGTGTTGGAGAGTAACTAGGGGCCATGCTCTTCTTGACTTGATGCTCACAAACAGGGAGGAATTGATGGGGATGTAGAAATGGATGGCACTCTGGGCAGCAGCGGCCATGAGATGATCCAGTTTAGGATCCTGACAAAAGGAAGAAAGGAGAGCAGCACAGTCTGGACCCCGGACTTAAAAAAAAAAAAAAAAAAAAAAAAATCACTTTGACTCCCTCAGGGAACTGATGGGCAGGGGTCCCTTGAAAGGCCAGTCTGAGAGGGAAAAGGAGTCCAGGAGAGCTGGTTGTATTTTAAAGAAACCTTGCTAAGGACACAGGAACAAACCATCTTAATGTGCAGGAAGAATAATAAGTATTGCAAGCAACCAGCTTGGCTTAGCAGAGAACTCTTCAGTGAACTTAAACACAAATAGGAAGCTTACAAGAAGTGGAAGCTTGGACAAATGACAAGAGAGGAGTACAAGTGAGTGTTACTTAGGCATGCAGGGATGAAATCAGGAAGGCCAAAGCAGCACAACTGGAGTTACAGATAGCAAGGGACATGAAGGGGTTTCTGCAAGAGGGGTTTCTGCAAGTATGTTAGCAACAAACAGAAGATCAGGGAAAGTGTGGGGTAGGCACCTACTGACAGATGATGAGGAAAAGGTTGAAGTCCTCAATGTCTTTTCCACCTTGGTCTTCACAGGCAAGGTCAGTTCCCAGACTACTGCACCAGGCAGCACAGTTTGGGGAGAGGGCAAGCAGCCCGCAGTGGTGAAAGAACAGGTTAGGGACTATTTAGAAAAGCTGGATGCAGAGAAGTCCATGGGACCAGAAGGGATGCATCTGAGGGTTTAAGGGAGTTGGCTGATGCGATTAGAGAGATGCTGGCCATTATCTCACGGCAAATGGGAGGTCCCAGACAATTGGAAAAGAGCAAATACAGTGCCCATCATTCAAAAAGGGAAGAGGGAAAATCCAGGGAACTACAGACCTATCAGCCTCACTTGGAAAAATGATGGAGCAGGTCCTCAAGGAATCCATTTCTAAGCACCTGGAGAAGGAAGTGATCAGGAACAGTCAGCATGGATTCACCAAAGGCAAGTCATACCTGACCAAACTGATTGCCTTCTATGACGAGATCACTAGCTCTATGGATGTGGGGACACCAGTGGACCCTATGTACATGGCTTGAGCAAGGCCTTTGATACCATCTCCCATAGCATTCTTGCAAGCAAAGGAATTGTGTTGGATGGACTGTAAGGTGGTCGGAAAGCTGGCTGGATCATCAGGCTCAATAGCTCGAGGTCTAGTTGGCAGCCACTATCAACTGGAGTGCCACAGGGGCCAGTCCTGGGGCCAGTTTTGTTCAGTATTTTCATTAACGATCTGGAAGATGGGATGGAGTGTACTCTCAGCAAGTTTGCATATGACACCAAGCTGGGGGGAGGGTAGTAGATATGCTGGAAGGTAGGGCTAGGATTTAGAGTGACCTAGACAAATTGGAAGATTGGGCCAAAGGAAATCTCATGAGGTTCGTAAGGGCATGTGCGTATGGAAGAGTCTCATGCACTGACCGCTGCAGACTTGGGACCAACTGGCTAAGCAGCAGCTCTGCAGAAAAGGACTTAGGGTTTACAATGGATAACAAACTGGATACGAGTCAACTGTGTGCCCTTATTGCCAGGAAGGCTAACAGCATGCTGGGCTGCATTAGTAGAAGCATTGCCAGCAGATCAAGGGAAATAATTAATTCCCTCTATTCTGCACATGTGATGCCACATCTAGAGTATTGTGTGAGAGCAACAAAAATAGTTAGGGGGTTGGGGCACATGACTTATGAGGAGAAGCTGAGGCCTATTCAGTCTGCAGAAGAGAAGACTGAGGGGGGATTTAGTAGCAGCCTTCAACTACCTGAAGGGTGGTTCCAAAGAAGATAGAATTTCTGTTCTCAGTGGCAGCAGATAACAGAACAAGGAGCAATGGTCTCAAGTTGCAGCAAAGAAGGCATAAGCTGGATATTAGGAAAAACTCTAACTAGGAGGGCGGTGAAGCACTGGAACAGGTTTCCTAGAGAGGTGGTGGAATTTCCATCCTTGGAGGTTTTCAAGGCCCAGCTCAGCAAAGCCCTGGCTGGAATAATCTAGTTGGAAACAGCTTTGAACAGGGGCTGGACCAGATGACCTTCTGAGGTGCCTTCCAACCCTAATTTTCTATGATTCTGGATTCCCAGGTCAGTGTGAGTGCCTGGGTAGACTGCAGGATGGGGACTGGGGACCTACCTGGTTATGGACCCCACTATTGGATTAATCAGCAGGATCAAGACCCTTCGATTTCTGGCACAGTCTTCTCTAACAATTTAACTGATTCTTAGATTTATTCCCTGGTTCTGAAAGGGAATAAGCTCTATGGACCCTGACATTCATCATAAAGCATGGTGGGATACAATCCTCGGTCTCAACCATGGCTGGGATTAGATCCCAATTGCCCCTTACTTGCTGGTACCTGCACCAGCAAAATGACACCAATCATCTGGTTGTCAACAGGGGTTGGGACTCAAACCCAATAGTGTCTTAAATGTAAGATGTCAGAGGCCTAATGACTTCAGGCCTTTCTGACCATGTCTCCCAGCTCCTGGCCTTCTTCCCCCTCTAATGCTATATAATTACTCAGTCTCTTTCTCCTCTTCTCCCTCAAACTAGCTGTAGAGGTTACTTCCTGCTCCTGTTCTATTGTTTGCACCAGTTCCTATTCCTTCAAATCAGGTGACTTCCTCCATTTCACTGCCTGGTCAATGGCAGGAGGAGAATTGAGAGCACAAGATATAGTTTCCTTTCTCACAGTTCTGTGCTCATCAGTGCTAGGAATATTGTGAAGAAAAATTGCACAGAGGTCTGGTCAGCATCTGTATCCCTAGGACAGAGCACATCCAGTACAATTGTCAGTGTATTTAGATATTAAATTAGCATGCTGTGACAGGTGCCCACTCTGGGCCGCCCTTAACGTGGCCCACACCTGTTCCTGGGGCAACCACCCGCCTACTCGCCTGCCATGCCTTGTTCTTGATTAATTAATTAGTATTAATTGACAAGGCTATAAAAGATGGGGCGAGACATATTTATTTTGGGTCTCGTTCTGCATGTCATACTGGAGGCTGCCCTTATACTGCCCCGCCGCTAGGGGGCGATGTCTGCGGCTCCGTTTCCTCCCCTACACTGCAGTCCACACCTTGCCGATGGAATCACCATTGTCTCAATTCTATCCCTCCTTGGCCCCTTCCTGTTCTCCCTGGGCCTTCCTTCTCCGTGCTCACTCTTGGACTCTCAAATGATGCTGCCCCCTCTCTGGGGCTCGCCGTGCCCACACTTGGGCTTCCCGATAATGCTGCCCCCTCTCTGGGGCTCGCTGCGCCCACACTTGGGCTTCCCGATAATGCTGCCCCCTCTCTGGGGCTCGCTGCGCCCACACTTGGGCTTCCCGATAATGCTGCCCCCTCTCTGGGGCTCGCCACGCCCACACTTGGGCTTCCCGATAATGCTGCCCCATCTCTGGGGCTCGCCACGCCCGCACTGGGGCTTCTCAATAGTGCCCCCCTCTGGGAGCTGGGGTCTATGTACCCCTTATGCTGCACCCCTACCTGGGCACTGGGGTCCTCACACTCCGCTGTCAGTCCCCTATGAGGCCTCCTCCAACCCCTAATAGCCTCACCCAAACCACCGGTCATAACAACAACAACGCAAAACACAAGCCTCTAGGCTATAACATAACTTAGAGCTGCTCGGCTAAAACAACATTGCTCAACTCAGGTCAAGCTATACCTGCAGTTCAGCTTCTCCTCACATCCTGCCTTAGGGAGCTCCTGCCTCTCTGGCTGCTGGCAGGGAACTGCCTCAGGCCTCTGCTCCTTTATAAGGGCCAGGCCTTGCCCCTTTCAGTCAGCTGACCTCCTGGTTGCCCTGGCAACCTCCAGCTGGGCTCCTTATTGCTTGCTAGGGCTCTCTCCCTGGCAGTTTTCCCCTCTCTAGGAACAGGGCACCTCCGTGCTCTGTGACACATGCTAACTCAATTTTTAGAAGTTCAGTTTGGGGGAATGGCAAAAGATGCCTTCATGACCCCACTGTGACCCCCTGCCAGATTTTTCATGAAGTGATAGAGCTTCTCAAGTAGATGGCTGTAAAAAAAGGAGATGTGTGTTAAACAAAATGCTCTCCCTGTGGTAAAATCTCTGACATGACCCAACCATAGGGGTTAAAACTTTCCAAATTCACAACTTCGCAAAATATGAAAATTTTTAGCCTCATTTGTTAAAATTTAGCAAAGTTACAAGCCATATAGTGTCAAACAACATTAGCTATATAGGCAGGTCTGCCTATGGAAATTCTCTCTTCCCTTATTCGCACTGAAGCACAAGTTGAAAAGTTTGCTCACAAAGTAGATTCAGTAACAATACAATAGTTTTTCTGTGACATACTTCTATAGGAGGGCAGGTTTGAGACCTCAACCTATGACAAGTAACTGGCTTTAAAAAGGTAGTTAAAAGCCTGGATCCTTTTCAAACAGTGCTGCATCTGGAAGGCTCATATCTCTGCATACTTTCAGGTGGACCAGTAGCCATAACACAAAAAAGGCTGTGGACAGGCATTACATTTGCATCAGGTAACGCACCCTTTTCCTGATGCAAAAAAGTAAGTGCACAAGCATTCAAATGGTTTCTGGTGGGAAAAAAGTGATTCTATCACAAACTGGCAGCTCTTTCAGGGCATTTATACACATACTCTTCTGTCCTGCGACACACTGGAGATCCACTGCTTCGGAGCAGACTTGATTGAGTCCGCTCTGCACATGAGCTGAGGCGAACTGTGCTGTGCCACATGCAGTTGTATAATAGTGAAATGTGCGTCAGTGCACAGAAAATGGCAGTGGTGCACTTTTGAACTAAAGCACCTCTGATGTGTTACAGTTCAAAAGCATGCCACCACCATTTTCTCAGTGCTGATATGCATTTTGCCACTTATACAACTGCAAGCATCGCAGCACTGGGTGCTTTTCAAGGTGCCTGGCGCTGAAGCGCTTGCATGTGTAAAAATGCCCTCAGAGAGCACTGGAGAACAGTCTTCACCAGAGAGCAGTTTCCTAGAGACATGTGTAATGGTGGTACACTTACACATGGAACAGTAGGGGTCCCTAGAACCCCCAGTATCTCACATTCCAATGTTCTCCCTCCCCTGATCCACCAGGGTGGGAGGAAGGGAGAGGGGCTGGCTCCCTGACAGCCCACCTAGTGACTGTCAGGGTGCCCAGAACCATTGCCCCTACCCAGTCTCATATCAATGGCAGCAGGTAGCAATCACAGCCTCCAGGGGCTGTCCCCTGCCCAGGCCTGCTGATCAGCTGATTGGCACAACCAGTTAGGGGAGAGCCATTTTACAGTGAACAGCATTACCACCACAACTGTCCCGGGAGTGGGAGGAAGGCACGAGCACCCTCAGGAGGCTTCAGGTGCCTCTACACTAATGCTCGTAGTATGGGGTGTAAGCAGGAAGAACTATGCCTCCTGATTGCAAGTAAGAACCCAGACTTAGTAGGGCTCACAGAAACCTGGTGGGACCCTACCTATGACTGGGCGGTGGGCATTCAGGGGTACACCCTATATAGAAGAGACAGGACAGAGAGGAAAGGTGGGGGGGTTGCGCCAGGTCTGACCACTTGTGTAGGTTCCTGGCTGTATTACAGAACCTCCAGGAAGTGCACAGCTCCACTAGGGGTAACGCCTTGCTGGACCTGGTCCTGGCCATGGGGGATGACCTGGTGAGGGGACTGCAGGTCCTTGACCACCTGGGCAATAGCGATCATCACCTGCTGAATTTCACTATCCAACGCAGGGCATCTAGGGCTCATACCAAGGCTAAAGCCCTTGACTTCAGAAGGGCCAACTTCAATGAGCTTAGGAGACTAGTGGGGAAGGCACTAAGGGCCCAGAAGGTAGGGGAGATGGGAGCCCACGAGGGATGGTTGTACCTTAAGGGGGTGATCCTCCAAGCCCAAAAGATAACAGTCCCTGAGAAAAGCAAGGGGAGCAAGAGTGCTCAGAAACCCCCTTGGCTCAGCAAGGGCATTCAGCAATGCCTGAGGACTAAAAGGGACGCGTACAACCAGTGGAAGGGAGGAGCTATCACCAAGGAGGAGTACGGCCCAGGAGTGTAAGAGGGCTATTAGGAAGGCCAAGGCAGAGATGGAACTCAGGCTAGCGTCCAGGATTAAGGACAACAAAAAATCCTTTTTCAAGTACATTGGGAGCAAGAAGAGGGCACTAGGCAATGTACGGCCCCTGCAAGACACAAACAGTAATCTGGTGGCCACGCCAGACAAGAAAGCTGATATTTTTAACAGTTTCTTTGTCTCTGTTTTCCTGAACAGGGACCAGGATATCCCACCTACCAGAGGTAGGGACAATCTTGGGGACAGCTCTATCAAGCCTTCAGTCAGTGCAGATGTAGTTAGGGATCTTTTGGAAGGGCTAGACATTTTTAAATCTGCAGGTCCAGATGCCCTCCACCCAAGGGTGTTGAGGGAGCTGGCAGGGGTCATCGCGGAGCCTTTGGCCCAGCTGTATGAGCATTCGTGGTCATCTGGCCAGGTGCCGGGGGACTGGAAACTGGCTAATGTGGTCCCTATTTTTAAGAAGGGGAGGAAGGAGGAACCAAGTAATTATAGGTCTGTAAGCCTCACCTCGGTGCTTAGGAAGCTCTTGGAGAGGATCATCAAGGAGCATATCTGTGGGGGGCCTGCAGGGGAGATCATGCTCAGGGGAATCAGCATGGGTTCACCAAAGGCAGGTCCTGCCAGACCAACCTAATTGCCTTTTACGACCAAGTAACTAAATCCTTGGATGATGGTGTCACCGTGGACATAGTCTTTCTAGACTTTAAGAAGGCCTTTGACACTGTCTCTCACCGCATCCTCATCAATAAATTAAGTGACTGCGGCATTGATGCCTGCACAGTTGCATGGGTAAAAACTGGCTGATGGGGCGCACCCAGAGAGTAGTGGTGGACGGGTTGTACTCAACCTGGTGAGATGTGAACAGTGGGGTACCCCAGGGCTCGGTCCTCAGGCCCACATTATTTAACATCTTCATCAGTGACTTGGACGAGGGGGTGGAAAGCACACTGTCCAATTTTGCTGATGACACTAAGATGTGGGGTGAGGTGGACACACTTGAATGGAGAGAAAGGCTGCAACTAGATTTAGACAGACTACAAAAGTGGGCAGATGAGAATAGAATTGGGTTCAACGCAGACAAATGCAGGGTGCTACACCTTGGGAGAAGGAATCCACAGCATACATACAGGCAACACCTGGGGTGAAGAGGAACAATGGTCATAAGCTGATGGAAAATAGGTTTAGGTTAGAGATCAGAAGGCAATATTTTACAGTTAGGGTGGCCAAAATCTGGAACCAACTTCCCAGTGAAGTGGTCCTCGCCCCTACTTTGGGCAAATTCAAGAGGAGGTTGGACAATCACCTGTCTGGGGTCTTGTGAACCCAGCATTCATTCCTGCCTGTGGCAGGGGGTCAGGCTAGGTGATCTGTTCAGGTCCCTCCTGACCCTAGCTACTATGAAACTGAAACCCTCCCCCATGCAGGGACCTCAAGAATAGGTGCTTGGGAGGCAAAAGCACAAGTTCATAAAAATTAGGAGCTGGATGGGACCTCACAAGATCATCAGGTTCAGCTCCCTTGCTCTTAGGCAGGAAAGACTGCTAGGGGCAGAGGACCCCAGGAAGGTGTGTGTCAATTGTCTTTTGAAGATCTCCAGGATAGGTGACTGTACCTCCTCTGGGGGTTCCAGACTGTGGACACTAACTGTAAAGAAGTTTTTCCTTATATCCAATCTGAAACATTCTTTTAGCAGTTTATGTCCATTATTTCTGGTCTTCCTGGGGTGCCTTGGTGAACAGATGCTCTCTCAGCTTCTGATGTTCACCCCTTATATATTTATAGGCTGCCACCAAGTCCCCACTAAGTCTTCTGCTATGCAGGCTGAACAGTCCCATGTCCTTCAGCCTTTCCTCATATGATTTGTTCTCCAGACAGACCTCTAATTATTCATGTGGCCCTCCTTTGGACCCTTTCAAGCTTCTCCACATCCTTTTTGAAGTGCAGCATCCAGAACTGGACACAGTACTCCAACTGCAGCCTCACCAATGCTGAGTACAGTGGGAGGATGACATCCTTAGTCTTGCTTAAGATGCACTGGTTGATGCATGGGAGTGTACTGGTCACTCTCCTGGCTATAGCATCACACTGGTAGCTCATGTTTATTCTGTGATTGCTCATGACCCCCAGTTCTCTTTCAGTTGTGTTGCTAGCTAGTGCAGCACCAACCAGTCTATCAGTATGTTGCAGATTATTTCTCTCCAGATCACTTTATATTTCTCAGTGTTAAACATCATTAGGTTTTGATTCGCCCACCTTACAAGCCTGTCCAGGTCAGCCTGTATCCTCAGCCCATCCTCCAGTGTGACCGCACTCGCCCACAACTTGGTGTCATCCATGAACATTGCCAGTACGTTTTTCACACCCATATCCAAATCACTGATGGATATGTTGAAAAGTACTGGTCTGAGTACTGAACCCTGAGGGACACCACTGGTCACCTTTCGCCATGTTGATTCAGTTCCATCTATTAATACTCTCTGGATCTGACCTTGGAGCCAGTTTCCTAGCCACCAGACTGTTAAGTTGTTGAGGCCACAATTTCCCAATTTTACTATGAGGACATCATGGGAGACCAAGTCAAAGGCCTTTTTAAAATCCAATCAGGACTCCTAGTAGAGATGATATCTTTTATTAGACCAACAAGATTTTTGCAAAAAAAATTTTTTAATTGCCAGCTTTCAGGCACAAGCACCTTTCATCAGGCATTGGAGAAAAGATTGTAAAGGTTCTCCCAGGTAGAAAAGAAAGCTCATGTTTCATAGGATTTCACAGGGGAGTCAATATATGATTTTTTAATTTTTTAAAATGATAATGAATTTTTTAAAATCCAACTATACGACATCAGCCTCATCTTCCTTATCCAGGTGGCAAGTTACCTGAGACTGTAGGAGATGAGGCTGGTCAAGCAGAACTTGCCAGCAATGAAGCCATGTTGGCCATCTTTTAAAATACTGCCTTCTGTTAGCCTATCACTGATGGATTCTTCAATTTCTTCAAATTAACAAGGAAAGATGGGCAATAGGCTCACTACCTTCCTTTCCTATAATGCAACACAACTATAAAACTGATTTTAAAAGAACCAGATCAGCATTCAGGACACAACTGTTTCTACTTCCATAGTTATTTTAGTCAAACTACTAGGGGCCCCAAACACTATTAAAACATTACTTTCTAAAAGGCAATAGGCATAAACTTGAGTATAAAGTGTGAATTGAAGATGATGAGCAGCTCTGGAATGTCATCTCATCCTTGTGTGGTCTGGATAAAGGGTCTTGAAGTTAGGTGCATGTGTAAGAAATTTCTTGAGGCCTGCACCATGACTTCTTCCGAGCTGCATTTGAGAGACAGGACATGTAGGAGTCACCTATTACTTTGTTTTAAAACTTCCTCTTAAAAAACATGCTTACCAGCTGCATAATCTCCAAAATACCTAGCAATGAATTTGCCTTCACTTAATGAAGGCCCAGCTCACCCTATTACTTGTATGGCTCAGTACCAGCTCAGACTCCAGTCTTTTACTTGAACTGAACTGAGGTAATCAGCTTTTAAAAAAAACTGAAGAGATGTGGGGCTTCAGCTGTGATGCAGGTTCAACAAGAGATTCTGGTAGGGGAATTCACAGACTTTTCCATAGCCAGCCCATTATTTCTCCTCTTTCTTCATCCTCAGTCAGGCAGCCTCTCCCCTTCTCCTTGCCAAATCCTAGCTTTTAATTTGATCAAACGAAACTAGGTTCTCTCTTACGTGTCTTTCTAAAGCTCTTAGTTCTTTTGACAAACTGGTTCCTTTTATGTAAAAGCACTGAAGCTCACCACCTACAAGTCCACTTGAAATGATGAGTTTTGTCTTCAATTTACATTTGACCAGCTTAAAAAATATCTGACTTGTCAAAGATTCATTTGCATGTAGCCTACATTTTGATCAGTAGATGCTTAATCATTTTTACAGAAGAAATTCTCCTCTCTGGTCCACAAAACAGATCTCTTTACTCATTCTACTCTTTCTCCACCTGTACAACTCCCAAGGGAATTCTAAAGAAATCATATTCCTACGGGCGTTCTGTGAAGAAAGAGAGCAGAACACGAGTCTAAATCAGCCAACGTGACAAACAGCAAGCAGTATTCTGACTAAATACATAAATAAAATCAGGTAGCCACCTGCTTTTGTCTTTCTTATGATTTTGCAGGAGTTTCAAAAATCATAGAAGCGATAACTAGTCAAAGCTTCCAGCCGCTTCCAACACTTTCACAAGACCAGAAAAAGAGTCTATACTTTGAAGTTCTGTGACAACAAGCTTAAGTCAGAGTCATATTCTCTGAAACCAAAGGCTTACTTGTATAAAATAGCACATGTTCTTACCAGCTGTTAGAATGGTTTTAGCACTCTGCACTAAACTGGAAGACCTCACAATTCCTGAAATGCCTACAGAAGAGATAAAAGATATAAAAACACAGATGTTATCCATTTCAATCTGTAACTAACAAAATGCATGCACGCAAACACACATACGTTACATTTTTCTGTTTAACAATGAAGTCAGACTTGAAGTAAAACTTACCATTATCCTAATAAAACATGCCTATTTTTATTTTGCTTTGACATGTAGACTCAAACTTATTCTGCATTTTTTCTTCATTTTTATTTATATTTTTTAAAATTTTATACGTGACATAAACATTGCTTTTCAATGTAAGCAATGCCAAGTTGGTAGCAGTTAGAGCTCAATCCAATTAATTAATTTAATATTTCTCCCTTATGCCTGAACCCAATTGACCATTCAGTGGTGATTACCAATTATATTTTTCTATCACTCAAGGCTTTGCTATTATGCGTTAATTACTGGGCTTATTAACTGCACTATCTATATTTTTGCATTTTCTTTGTTAGATAACTGTGGCCATGTTATAGCTCTTGTTGCCCTGCATTCAAATCTCATCACTTAATTTACAAGCTTTTTGTGAAGATCCATCTACTACTATAGATTTTAGAGTGACTAACAATGGGCATGTCCACACATTCAAGCGCGTGCACTTGCAGCAGCTCAAATAGAAGTGGTGCAAATTTGAGCCGGGGCTTTTTGCCTCATCACACATGCACTTTGTTGTGGAGCAAATTGTGCCACTTGGGGCAAAATAACCGTGCCTAGCTCCTCTCAGATTTGCAGCCAGGGGGAGCTAGAGCCCAAGGTCAGCACCTATGCTGGCCCTAACAGTATAAAAACTTGCCCTGGCCAGCAGCTCAGGGCTACTTGCCCTCAGGAGCTTCTGAGGCCCAGCAGCTTGGTACCTGGGGACGCCAGACCCTTGTGTCAGCTAGACTGCTGAAGCAGCATCCCAAATTCACTTTTTAAAATACCCCCAAATCCACATTCTTCCACAATTAGAACAAGAGAGAGAGAGGACTATTCAAATGGGCAATGTTTTATTGCTATATTTACAATGTTAGATTTTTGGAAGCCTACCAGTGTCTCTAGCATCATAATAAAATAAATTTTAAATATCTATATTTTTCAATGCTTGCTTTTGGTTTCTTTATCACATGGTGGGTGTGTAATGGGGGGGATGTGGGTGGGTGTCTGGAGGGATGCGAGTCAGTATGTGGGCAGGTGTGGGGGGACTGTGGGTGTGGGGGCTGCTTAGGACGGGTGGGTCCCCTGCATGAATTATGTGTGCCCCAGTGGTCGGTGACCACCCGCAGATGCTGCCAGCATTGTCAATGGTGGCCAGTGGCAATCACTGACTGCCCACAGACACCAATGGTGCCTGACAGTGTTGGCGGCACTTTTTCTGAGGGGGTGCACCCCCTACGTGTCGCCAATGGTTGCCATGAGCTTCCCCACATAGCACATGGGGGCTGTAGCCCCAGGGGCTACAGTTCCCCCCCAGCCCCCTGCTGGTTTCCATCCCCCCTCTGGAGGCTGGAGGAGCAGGAAAACAAGCAGGAAGCTGGAGAGAATAGGAGAATGAGCAGGAGGCTCATTCCCCCCCCACCCCTACCTCCATTAGTTTCCCTAGCTCCCCGTTTGTTCCCCGCGCCCACCCACACTCACCGACAGTAGCAGAGTATACACATCATAGTTAAAAGGTACAATCTCAAAGTTAGGACTTCCTAAGCTTCTAAAGGCTGGAAGCTATAGGAGGAGAGGAGCAGGGAACAGATCAGTCTGGATACACCATGCTAAAATATTCTCCCCCTTAGCAACTGCCCTCTGCCACAGAGATACATGATATTGGGCCAGATGGACCTGTAGTTTCACACAATATGGCACTTCTTATGTTCTTATCCATTAACTTGCAAATGCAACTAAACCTTGATCTGCAGGAACAACTTGTGAAAGCGAAATGTTCATTCTTTTTGCCCCAAGTCAGCAAGCAAGAGGGCACAGCAGCCCCCCTGGCTCTCCAGGGACCTAGCAGACCTCCTGAGGCTAAAAAGAAAGGCCTACAAAGGATGGGAGTCACCTCCAAGGAGGATTATTCTGCACTGGTCCGGTCCTGTAGGGAGCAGACCAGGAAAGCCAAGGCTGCAACTGAACTCCAGCTAGCTTTGAGCATCAAGGACAATAAAAAGTCCTTTTTCAGATATGTGGGGAGCCGGAGGAAAAGCAGGGGCAACGTTGGACCCCTGCTGAACCAGAAGGGGCAACTGACAACTGACGCCCAGGAAAAAGCCAACCTATTAAATAGGTACTTTGCGTCGGTCTTTCATCAGCCCCATGGGACGCCTGTGCCTGCTACAGGGCCGGGAAGTCCGGGTGAGGGTGATCCCCTGCCCTCCATTAATGCTGACTTTGTGAAGGAACATCTTGAGAAGCTGGATACCTTCAAGTCAGCCGGCCCTGACAATCTTCACCCCAGGGTACTCAAGGAGCTGGCGAGCATCATAGCCCAGCCTCTAGCGCGGATCTTTGAAAACTCTTGGCGCTCTGGTGTAGTGCCCGAAGACTGGAAGAAGGCCAACGTGGTGCCTATCTTCAAGAAAGGGAGGAAAGTGGATCCGGCTAACTATAGGCCCACCAGCCTGACTTCTATCCCGGGGAAGATCTTAGAAAAGTTTATTAAGGAGGCCATCCTTAATGGACTGGCCGACGCCAACATCTTAAGGGATAGCTAGCACGGGTTTGTTGCGG
This sequence comes from Alligator mississippiensis, assembly GCF_030867095.1. Lineage (NCBI taxonomy): Eukaryota > Metazoa > Chordata > Crocodylia > Alligatoridae > Alligator > Alligator mississippiensis. The sequence goes on along the minus strand of NC_081835.1, from coordinate 32,218,809 downwards.
GTAGGTCTTGCTTGACCAATCTCATTTCCTTCTACGACCAGGTGACCTATCACCTGGACAAGGGAGATGAGATTGATGTCATATATCTTGACTTCAAAAAAGCCTTCGATCTGGTGTCCCATGATCGTCTCTTGGAGAAACTGGCCAATTGTCGCCTTGGGTCCCCCACGATCCACTGGCTGGAAAATTGGCTCCGGGGTCGGACCCAGAGGGTAGTAATTGATGGAAGTCACTCATCGTGGTGTCCTGTGACCAGTGGGGTCCCCCAGGGCTCTGTCCTTGGACCCATACTGTTCAACATCTTCATTAACGATGTGGACACTGGAGTCAGAAGCGGACTAGCCAAGTTCGCCGATGACACCAAACTTTGGGGCAAAGCATCCTCGCCAGAAGACAGGCGGGTGATCCAGGCTGACCTGGACAGGCTCAGCAAGCAGGCGGATGAGAATCTGATGGTGTTCAACGCCGATAAATGCAAGGTTCTCCACCTTGGGAAGAAAAACCCGCAGCATCCTTATAGGCTCGGCAGTGCTATGTTGGTTAGCACTATGGAAGAAAGAGACTTGGGGGTCATCATTGACCACAAGATGAACATGAGCCTGCAATGCGATGCTGCGGCTAGTAAAGCAACCAAAACGCTGGCTTGCATCCATAGATGCTTCTCAAGCAAATCCCGGGACGTCATTCTCCCCCTGTACTCGGCCTTAGTGAGGCCGCAGCTGGAGTACTGCGTCCAGTTTTGGGCTCCACAATTCAAAAAGGATGTGGAGAAGCTTGAGAGAGTCCAGAGAAGAGCCACGCGCATGATCAGGGGTCAGGGAAGCAGACCCTACGATGACAGGCTGAGAGCCCTGGGGCTCTTTAGCCTGAAAAAGCGCAGGCTCAGGGGTGATCTGATGGCCACCTACAAGTTTATCAGGGGTGATCACCAGTATCTAGGGGAACGTTTGTTCACCAGAGCGTCCCAAGGGATGACGAGGACGAATGGTCACAAACTACTACAAGATCGTTTCAGGCTGGACATAAGGAAGAATTTCTTTACTGTCCGAGCCCCCAAGGTCTGGAACAGCCTGCCACCGGAGGTTGTTCAAGCGCCTTCATTGAACACCTTCAAGATGAAACTGGATGCTTATCTTGCTGGGATCCTATGACCCCAGCTGACGTCCTGCCCTTTGGGCGGGGGGCTGGACTCGATGATCTTCCGAGGTCCCTTCCAGCCCTAATGTCTATGAAATCTATGAAAGTCTGATCTCCGCAAGGCACCCCACATGCATATTTATTAAATTGTATAGTGAGAATTCTGCCACTTACTAGAATTTCTCCTCCAACTCCAAATTAATTCTGCAGTACAAAGCACCTCTACATAGCACTGATGTGATACAGTATTTAGTTTAAGTCCTAGATCTGTTCTGCCAGGCTAGGCAGTCCTACGAATTTCAAGGAACCAGAAATAAAGATAGATGTTCTAATTAAACTAACTCAATTTCATTTTAGATTTTGAAAGAGGGGCTTTATACGTTTTCATTCAAATAAATAGATACCAGTTAATAAGGTTTCATAGAACCTGTCTCTATATCCAATTATATCCAAAACATCTAAAGATCAAGTCTTTTTCTTCCCTTCAAGTTGTTAGGCTATAGTCTATCAGAACTTAAGTGGCACATACTTAGCCGTGGAAGGATTCAATTTTTATCAGTAAAAGTTGATTTTCAACTCACGTGCACAGACAATGGAAAATATTTCCATTGTTAATAACCAAAAAAGGGGGGAACAGAAGGGAGTCACAGGCTGGAGTACAGTGGTCCAATCTCTTTAAAAAAAGAAAACAGCCTGTGGCTTAATGACTCATCAATAAACAGTTAGCTGCTTCTTCACGGGTGCTGGAAGTAGGCTGGAGAAAGATAACAAGCTACTTAAGTTCTGTTTTTTTCATGGTCTTTTTGTTGTTTTCTTTGCCATTGCAGGGGTAGAAGATCTTTATGTTGTTAATTTAAAATAAAAGATTGAAATAAATGCTTAAAAATGAACATAAATTATTAAAAAAAAAATAAAAAAAATCAAATTCTGCCAAGCCTACACATACTATAACAACATTTATTCTTAAATAAACCATGTCTTGAAAAAGAATCTACATGTTAATCTATAAACATACCCTGGCGTACCACTAATCCACAGTCAGGGTCATGGGCAACTTGCAGTAAAATCTCTTCCACATCTCGGTTCTTGCCAGGAGGGTCTACAAGAGCAGTTAACTTTTGTTGCAGCGTCCTGGGCAAAGCCATTAATTGTGTGAATTGACCTTCTGGACTTTTATCAATCTGAACATTATAAAAAATAAGACAGTGCAAACTGTGAACTCAATCATCTTTAGGGGGAGGGGGAGCAGTAAACAAAATGATTACTCTTTAAAGCAAGCACGGGTTTGGGCTATCGCTGGTCCCTGACAAAATTACCTAACATTACCTATCTTTGCAAAAACTGAATGCCATCTATTTTACACACAACAGTAATAAAATTCCCCCAAACCCTTCTAATATGCTCTCTCAGGCTTGAACATGAAAGACAACCTAGCAGGACTTACTGTGTTACCCAAATAGCATCAAAACTACACGTACACATTCTGCAGTAAAAATAACCAAGTTACTTTTTAACAAACAAACAAACAAACAAACAAACAAACAAACAAACAAACAAAATATAGTATCAAAGATCATGGAACACACTATTCCATATTCCATTCCAGCTACTTAATCTCCTTCCTGACTTCAGTCTAAAATGGCTAACCACCTCTCTGTTCAATATTTAATATGTCAAGTACATTCAAGGGTCATGATTTTTCTTAATGTTGTATACAGAATATGTATGTTATGGGATTCTCCTTTTATATATTAATTTACATTCAAACTTGGTCAGAAATGCTCTCTGGCCTTCCTTAAACTTTGACCATGTTCAGTTTATTTGATATACAGGAGGTATTTTGACTACCACTCCCTTGGCTCCGTGTTTTTCAACATATGCCAAAACATCTTTGATCAATGGATCTTTTACTAAATTCAACAGTACCTACAAGTAATCTTGCACACAATTGTACATCCTGACAGATGCAGGAAAGCTGAATTAAATATTCAAGATCTCCAAATCCAGCAAGAACATCTCTGAGAGATCCTAAATGTGTGCATAAAGTTGTAGAATGTGCCTTCAACTATTAATAGAAATAAATCTCTTCATGATATTCTGTTATAGTTTGTTTTGATTAGGGTTTAAATGGCTGCATTTGTGCTCTTTACTTTGGGGAATGAGAGTATATATTTATCATTGTTTAATTTGAAAGAGATTAAGTTACACAATTTGGAAAAGCAAATAAACAATGAAATGCAGACCTCAGTCCAGTATCTTTAGAAATGGTGTTTCCCATGCAAAGGTTTAAGTATCCAACTTGTCTCAACCTTAACAGTGAACAAATCTGTTTGTGTTACTTGGTTTTGATTATTTTGCATGGTAACTATTTTGGCATTAATGTAAGACAATGTCTTAATCTAACTATAGACATATTGGAGAAATGGTCCTTTTCAAGTTTCTTCCTTCCCTTTATCATAAGTGCATTACATAGTGCACTATAGACTAGAAGTAGTTAGAAGTACCCCAAATAGCTTTAAATAGGCTAGCACAGGTACCCATTTTTTATTTAGACAAATTACTTCCCAAATTATTATTTCAAGCCACCTGTTTTGAACCATCGCCTTCATAATTTCTTTATTATGAAAGTCATTAAGCCACATGTTTTAAAACAGGGGTAGGCAATGTTTTTGGCCGAAATGCCAAAAAACCTACAATGTCTACCTTATAAAGTGGCAGAGTGCCGGTATGCCAGAAAAACAACACCAGGGCCAGGGATACATGGTAGGACACACTGCATATTAATGTAGTTAAGGATCATAATTTTTACTTTTTTTCAGTAAATACCAGGTTATCTAAAAATTCTAAATCTGGTGACAATAAATAAAACTTGATACACTACCTTTGTTGCTGAATATTCTTTTTTTGCTAAGGATGTTGTAGAGAAGAAAAAAAAACGGAGAAAGGAGAGAAAAAGAAAGAGGGAAAGAGAAAAAGAGAGAGAAAAAAAGAGGAGAGAACCAGACACACACACACAGAACCAGACATACACATGTAGATAGAAACGCACAGAACCAGACACACAACCAGAGACGCACCACAGAACCAGACACACGCACATGGCTAGGCGACTGGGCTGCAGGACAAAGTCCAACCCGACAACACCCTGGGCCTGTTGCAGCCCCTGTGCTTCTCTGGGGAGCCAGCACCTGGGCTGCAGCATAACTTGCTGAGGCCCTGGCCCAGAGCCCGCCCATCAGCCAGCTGCAGAGGCAGTGCAGGAGGGAAGCTAACAACCCCAAAGTTTGCCTTAGCCCCTCTGTAGCCACCCCTCTCAGTAATGCCGTCATCTGCCCTCCCTGTGCAGCTGAGCCCACAAAGGTGCGGTGCTCCTGGCAGGGGCAATGCCAGCCTCTCCCCAGTGGAGGGGCTGGGCTCGTAGCGAGCAGGAGTGGGGCAGGTGGCAGAAGCAGTGCTGGGAGGGGTAGAGCCTCCCAGCCCAGCTGAGCCCAGCCCTGGTCCAACTGGGAAGAGGCTGGTGCTGCCCTGCTCTGGGGCCCTAACATCAGCTCTGTGCTAGTGGCTGCGCCAGCCCAAGAGCAGATGGTGGGGGAAGGGACTGAGGTAGCAGAACCCCAGCTCCTCTCCTGCGGTCTGCTCTGAGGCACACGTGCTGTCACTGCCAGCACAGAACTGATGCCGGGGCTCTGGAGCCTGGCACAGCTGTTCGTAGCCAGCCTGGACTCTGGGCACCTGTGACAGGCAGCAGGCAGGCTGCAAATCACCTCTGTGCTGGTAGCTGCACATGTGCCTCGGAGTGGATGTCAGGGGAGGGGCCGGGGTTGCGCTGCCTCTGGCCCCTCCCCTGCCATCTGCTCTCAGGTGTGTGTGCAGCCACCAGCTGTATAGAACTGATGCAGGGGCTCCAGAGCAGCTATCTGCAGCCTCCTGGCTGTAGCCAGCCAAGCCTCTATGTAGCTTCTGCCAGCCATGGAGCCTGGGCTGCTTCCAGCAGGCTTGAAGCCTCTCAGGCCTCTGTTGGGAGCAGCCCAGGCTCCATGGCTGGCAGTAGCTGTCCAGAGCCTGGGCTGGCGATGGCGCACCATGTCATGGCCTCATGTGCTGCGGGTTGCTGATCCCCATTTAAAACACCCTTTACCTATTCCCTCGCCAAGCTGATCCTGTTAATGACCCAATAAACTGAACACTAATTACTATTTGCGTTAACCAAGCCTTGGTCTTAGCGACTGGCATTTGTGCCATGTTTGTCAGCTGCTGCTTTTGCTGATTAATCCAAGAATAATATATGGGAGACAGAGGAAATAGACAAAAAGTCACAGAAGTGCATGGTGTAATTCCTGTAGTCTCTCAAAGAATTAAGCACTCTCTCTTGTGGATTAAAAAAGGTATAACATGCACCACTTACCTCCAGCCTTCCAAGCTGATGCTTATATACTACCTGAGGGCAGTCCTGTAATATGTTAGCATAGAGCTTCTGAAAATGGGGCACATTAAGTTTCACAATGTTCTGCACCTTTAACCCGTCTTCTCCAATTATCATTCTGAAGTCACCTAAATCAAAGAAAATAAACCACTTTATTCTCTTAAACCTAAGTAGCCAAAACACAAAGAAACAGAATATAATGGAAATTAAAATGTCACCGAAGTTATCTGAAACACTGTAATCTTTAAATATTTTCAAGCCACATACACTCCCCGATGGAGTGCATCTTCTAATAATGAAATACTCTTCAGACACTTGTCAAAGACGGGACCTGGTCCTTTATCATGCTATTCTGCCAAAAGCCCAGTGTTCACATTTTGCTAACCCCCCCTCCCCCCCAAAACAAAAAAAAACAACACACCAAACACTCTTCCCATCCCTCTAAATTAAACACCCTCAGCCCATGTCTCCAAGGTGGGAGAAAAAAAGATGCACACACCTTTAACTTGTGTAAGTTTTTCACATTTATGCAACAGTTGCAGCAAGCAATCAAGTATAGTTATAAAGCACCCCAAAAATAGCATGGGTAGAGAGATAATGCAGGACTGCTTCCATTCTGAGGGCAGAATTTGGAGCACAGATACCAGCAATCAGCATCATATTATGACTGATGTCACCTTCTCAAGCAAAAGCTGCTGGCAAAGAACCCTATCACAAAACTGCAAGGGAACAAATTTGTTTCACTTTTTTTGACTTTCTGCATTTTTAATGACCTGCACTTTTTTATTTCATGACTAAAGTAACCTCCCCTAAGGTGCAACTTGCAAGAAAAGATGTGGCCACATAACATGCATGCCACAGAATACTACTACAAAGTAATCTACGTGTATTTTGCTCCACAATAAATTTACTTTTTAATAAGCAGCAATGGACCAATGTATTGGTACACCTCTAGAAGATTAGTTAATGATCTTTTAAATAGCATATTTTAGTAAGTCCCTTTAGCAGGAGTTTTTATAATTTTTTCATGTTTCATTATTTGAGAAGGCTAAAATTTACGGGATAAAAAAAATCTTCAATTAAGGAGAAAGTTTAGGAGCTCAACTGTTTATGCTTTTATTCTTTTCCACCTGCCTAATCATCTGTAAGACAGACAAAAGTTACTCAGTTTTTGCCTAAAGTAAGGTGTCTATCAATTTCAATAAGGACTTTAGGATCTGGACCCACCACATTAGGTTATGACATTAGTTAGACTCTAACAAGTTCTTCAACAGTGTACACAGTTATTGTCTGGACTGTCAGCTGCTACTTTTGGCAAGCGTTCTAGAATTTACATGGTAAGACAATTAGTTTCCTCCATTCTCTCTCAGCCTGAGAAGGAACATTATCCACACACAAAGGCTGACTCACCATTCTGTACAAGTCAAGCAAAACTCATCGCTAGCAAGAATCATCATTCTGATTCACTAGCTAATTTAGGATCATAGGAAGTCTCAAACACTGGAAAAACTACAGATGGAGGGGCTGGGGGAGGGGAATGGATCAGCTAAGATAGAGCTGTCAAATTCATTTTGTGACCTGGGCCAGATTCAAACCATGGGGCTCCTTCCGGACTGGACCCAGCACAGGGCATGAGGAAGTGTGGGTAACAGTTCTGGTTCCAACCTGGAGCACACAGAAGCAGCTCTGGTTGCCACATCAGCAGCTCCAGCTCTGACCCAGGACATGTAATAGCAGCTCCAGCCCCTGCTGCAGTGGCAGCTCAAGCTTGGGAATTGCAGCTGGGGCCAGTGCTGGGGAGGTAGGATCATAGCAGTATTGACAGGCAAAGTGGCCAGAGGGTGACCAGAGGTGGGTCAGCCACTGTTCATCCGTGTCTACTGGGGCCCAAGGGTCCTGGATTCTTCAGTAGGCCAGTCTTCCCGGCCATGCCTTGCAACTTCTAGTGGCCTGCTGGTAGTCCAACAGGCTGGACAAAGCACCTCCATGGGCTAAATCCAGCCTAAAGGCCATATGTTTGACACCCCAGGGCTAAGACACAAATCAGATTCACCCTTTCCCAGTGGAGAAAAGAACCTAGTTTATTTTCAAGCCCTTGAAACACTGAAAACAGAATTTTCAGTTCAGGACACCTCAATATGAAAATGAGGTCATTTTCCTATTATCTAAGGCAAATTTTTTCAAGTTTGCAGGCCAGGTAGTCTTGAGAAACAGTTTTGTGTACCAACAAAAAAGAACATTACTTTTAGAAGTTTTACAGAAAAAGTATCGTTTTTGTGGTCTGCAAGCATAAAGTGGCTATCACAGCTTTATCAGAAAGCCATTCATAGAATCACAGAAAATTAGGGTTGGAAGGGACCTCAGAAGGTCATCTAGTCCAACCCCCTGCTCAAAGCAGGACTGTCCCCAACAAGATCATTCCAGACAGGGCTTTGTCAAGCTGGGCCTTAAAAACAAGGACAGAGATGCCATCACATCTCTAGGTAACTTGTTCCACTGCTTCACCTCCCTCCTAATAAGAAAGATTTTTTCCTAATATTCAATCTAAACTTCCCTTGCTGCAACTTGAGACCATTGCTCCTTGTTCTGTCATCTGTCACCACTGAGAACAGTCTAGGCTTCCTTCTCTTTGGAACCACCCTTCAGGTAGCTGAAGGACGCTATCAAATCCCCCGCTCAGTCTTCTCTTATGCAGACTAAATGCCTAAGTACAGACATTCAAAAAGCCCAAGCCTGAATTGATTCAATCTTTGCAGGTTAGTTTAACCTGCATAGGTTGAACTGGCAAGCAAACAAAGACATTCACTTTTGATTCCAGAAACGCAGTCACATGCCTGCAGCGGCTCAAGTTAGAAGCTGGGGAGTACTAGAGCCCTCCCTTTCCTTTGGCAGTGGCCAGAAGGCTAGAGGGAAGCTGAGCTCAGGGGGCCGTGGCCAGGCTGAGTATGATTGAGGAGGGACTTAAACCCCACCCTGGCCTGCATGGTCCCCAGCTGAGGTCTGCCTGGAGGAGGAAGGGGGCAGCAGCCCTTGCCAAGCATCCCCAGCACCCCCACCCCTGTTCACTGCAGGAGCGCTGAAGTTTCCCCTTCCCTGGGTGGGTACTATTAAATTTGTTTGGAATGAGAGACTTCACTGTGCACAGGACTTGGAAATGTTGTTTAATGCTGGACTTAGACATTGGAGGCTGCTTGAACTTAGAGCTGTTGAGGATTGTGAAATCTGTTCCAGGGCTCAGTCACTTAAACTTGCCAAACTGGTTTTGCAAGGGAGGGAGTACAGATGAAGCTGGAATTCAGGACTTGACTTCTTTTTGGATTGACTTGATATGGCAGGCTTGATAAGAGCACTGGAACTAGAAAAGTGGACAATAAGAAAAAGAGCTCCAGATTTTTGGAGTAAGAATATATTCTGTCGACCAGGTGTGTTTGTACAATTTTGTGACCCACCGTCCTCTCAGAGTCTGAGTATATAAACCTTGGGTGAATAAAAAGACAAAAGAAACAAATCATTCTGGAAGGTTACTATTGACACACAAAGCTTTAACTAAAGAGATGCAAGAAAAGGAAAAGCTGTTGAAGACAGTGAAAGAAGAATCGAAGAAGCTGGAGCACCACGGCTTGCTCAAGCACTACCCCAGAGGGGGGAAGGGGCTGGGGGCAAGCAGCCAGGCAAACCCTGGCTGGGGTCCTATGCCAGTGGGAATGGGGACAGAGGGGGGATTAAACTCCTCCCTTCCCCTCAAGCTACTGGGTTTCCCACCCCTGCTCCCTTCTCAGCCAGCCAGAGCAGTGATAGTACTCTGGCTAGGGAGGAGAGGGTTGGGGCCAAACTTGCTCTGCTGGAGCAGACAGCCCAGCCTAGTCCAGCCCAGGGCTGCAAAGCATCCTGGGATGTTGGGGGACTGCGAGTTAACTTAAACCAGGAAGGGGTCTAAGACAGAAGTTCTGTAAACTGGTATGACCTAAATCAGTTAAGTCTAATACTACATTCAGCCAGGTTTATCTTAAACCAGTTTCAGCCATTTTGAAAGAGGTTTATTTGGACTGAACTTCTGTTCTATAAGCCCAGTTCCCCCAGTATCTCCTCATAGTCATATGCCCTAGCCCCCAAACCATTTTCATTGCTAGTACTAAAAATGAAAATTTTATATAGAAATTAGACCCCCTTTGCTTAATTGCATTATTATATACACAAGTGATCTTACATAAATTTTATATTTATTTTTTCCCTTTGGATTGAGTTATACTTTTCAATTTATCTCCCTTGGAACCAAAATCTCACAAAGTTATCAGAGCATGAAATGCTGGCACACGTAATGGGACAGTGACTCTTTCAACTGAAATCAATACCAAAACTGTCACCAAATTCACATGCAGAATCAGGCCACATTAAAGATTTAATAGTCTCACCAAGGCCTACTTACTCTTGAGTTTATGGCTCAGACTTCCTACTATCCCTAGCAACGTACATGAATTACTACAGCTCCACCTACAATGTATGATACTCCCCCAAACACAGGCTTTACTCCTCAAAGGAGGTTATAAACGTATACACTAACCAGAGTAGGAAAGTCCTGCAATCTGCATATAGAGATCTTCTTCACAGAAACTTTCTGGCAACATGAGAAAGGCTGCTGTGACTGCACTCTTCAAATTGCTAACAAGGGCAGCTTGTAGCTTGCCATTCTCATTTTGGGTCAGAATTTTTACCTGGGGGGGAAAAAAACAAACAAACAAACCAGAGCATTCAAAAGCAAGATTTCATGAAGCAACTTCTGTTGAAGACAGAACTATTGAAAAGTATCACTCCAGCCAAAGGAAAATATAAAGTTAATGGTAAGAGATCATTTATGCATAATACAGTGCAATTAAGCCAAAAGGGTCTAATATCTGTATTAAATCCCCATTTTTAGTGCCAGTCTATAATTACAAGACTGTTATAAATAAAAAGTATCAGATCCTCTTTAGCTTCTGTGTGGCTCTTTCCTTTTCCTTGATTTAGAAAAAAAGCTGGTTAGTTAAAATAATAATTCTACCTGCAACAAAAGGAAAATATCATATCTGATTAGCAGGGATCTGAGTTTTCTGTTTGCCATGGGAAAACATGGACTTTTTCCTTTAAAGGAGAAAAATGTGGGAAACTATGGGCTCCCCCTTGCAGGCTGACAGAGTTCCAACCTGCAAGGGGCTGCTTGGGACTGAGGAGAGTGGGAGGAGGGTGATAAGAGGCAGAGGGTAGCATGGTTATGTGTGTGCATGCACACATGCAAATGGCTGGTAACAGAGCCCCAGGCAGCATGGTGGACAGCAGCTCCCACAGCTGCCTGCAGGTAAGTCTATAGGAGTGGGGCCATAGGGGGGTGGGTGTGTGTGTGTGTGGTGGAGGGGGAGGAGTGGTGACACACACAACTTGGGAAATGGAGGTGGCGGCTCACACTAAGCCCACATGGTGAGGGAGGGAGCAGGACAAGTTTAGTGGCTGAGGGTGCTGTGTGGTGCCTAGGGCTAGAATGTGCAACTGCAAGGGCCTTGGCCAGAGAGTGGCGCAGAGCCACAGGCAGCTTGTCTGGGGGGGAAGGGGAAGGAGAGGGAAGGAGCATGAAGTCTGCTCCTCACCACTGTGTACACTCCTGGGGAAGGGTTGAACACCAGTGTCAATGTGCTGGGTGGACATGGAGGGGGTAGGGGGCACATGCCCCCCCAGATTTCTGCACTCACAGTGGGGCACAGGCTGTCATCAGTGGCAGGAACTACCTCTGTAGCTCAGTAGGCAGAAGCCAGCATAGGAGGGTGGAGGTGGGCAGTGAGACTCATTGCAGGGCTCACGGCAATGGTTGCATCAGCCACACTGTGAAGGTAAGGTACCCTCTGCTTGCCACCACAGTGGAGGTGGCTTCTGCCTCCCCACTGCAGTGGTGGGCAGGGGAAGCTTCACCATGGTGGCACAGCTGTTGTGGGGCTTGCTGTGGCATCAGCAGCAACGAATCCCAGCATCCAACTCTGCCTTCCGTGCTGGGGCCTGCCTGCTGGGCTGCAGAGGTGGCTTCTACCTAGTGCCGGTCCAGCTTGGCTACAGCACTGTGCCCCACTGTGGGAAAGAAATCTGAGGGTGGAGCATGTGCCCCCCCAGGGTCTCACAACACGTTGCCTGTGGCATCACCTATGCTCGAGCACCCCTACTACCCCACCCCCCCACCCCATACTGGGGGGCAGGGAGCTGTGGGTTGGGAATAGTGGGCACCTTCAGCTTACTGCCTCCTCCCTCTGCCCCACCCCAGCTGAGGTGGGGCCTGCCCTGCGGTGGTGTGACATTCCCCCCATACTTTGGTGCCCTGGGCAGTTGCCTTCACTGCCTACTCCTAAGGCCAGCTACGCCTGCAAATTATGCTGGCAGGGCTGGCAGTGGAAGGGCAGAGGTGTGTGGGTCACACTGGAAGGCCTGGGGGGAGCTATGGTTTGGGAGCGAGAGGTACTGGCATATCAGGGCTGCTCAATGCCACAAAGCAGCAGGGCAGGACAGCCTCAGTTGGACCCACATCCTGATGAGAAGGGGCAGGGGGAGCTCTGATTTTCAAAGATAAACAAACCAAAATAAAATCCCAAAATATATAGGTATTTAGAATTTTTTAAATTATAATGATTGAGGCACTGGGGATGCATCTACATGAGCTTTAATGTGCTTTTCCTAACACATTAAAAAAGTGGTACTTTCACTACTGCGCATTAGGGAAGCCTAGTGCACATTTATTTAGTGCCTCATGTTGGAGGTACTAAATAGATGTGCATTAGGCTGTCCTAATGTGCAGTAGCGAAAGTGCATGCTTTTGAAGTGACACTTAATGTGCAGTAGCCTATATGCACATATTTTTTACACAACACTTTAATGCATAGTAAAATAGGTTACTGAGCATTAAAGCATACATGTAGATGCACTCTGGTAATACACGCACAAAATTTGATACATACACAGGCAACCCCCACTTAATGCTCTTAATTGGTTCTGGGAAAACCAAGCGTTAAGCAGAACCACGTTAAGCGAAACTCATTTTCCCATAGGCATTAATGTAAATAGAAATAATTGGCGACTGCTGCTTCTTACCGTAGCTTCTCACCACCGCCACTGCCTCTCCCCACCTCTCTGCCTGCCTGCTGGCTGCTCCATGTGCCAGCCCACAGCTTGCACTCCTGCCAGCTCCGGCACTACGGGGCCCCATACTCACTGCTTTTCTCCACTTCTCTGGCCCCATGAGCCAGCCCGTGGGCCATGCTCCTGCTGGCTCTGGCACCCTGGCAGGGGCCCCGCACTCACACCTGCCCCTCCACTTGCTGTTTCTTGCCCCCACCGCTTCTCCCCCCACTTGCCCCCCACTTGCCCCCACCGCTTCTCCCCACCCCCACCCTGCTCCTGCTGCCCAGCCCTGGGTCCCTGCTGGAGGCCACCTACTCGCTGCCACTCACCGTTTCTTGCCACTGCTGCTGCTTCACTGAGCACTATAGTGCAACTGGCTCAGCGCTAATTGAAATTAGGCATTAATTTTAAATGAGCGCTATAGCGCTAAGTGAAACCACGTTAAAGAACCACGTTGCCTATAGAATTTTAAATTATAAATATATCGGATATATTTACATGCATGTATGCATATCTGATATATTTACAATTTTAAAGCAATTTGTATATGGCATTTCATTTTAATATCACGGAAAAACACAAGTCTTGGATTCTTTATCATAAAATTTTGGATTTTTTTTAAATCATAGAAAGCCAGGATCCCTGCTGAATAGGAAAGAAATAAAAAGCAGGCTACCACCCAACAGTAACATATAGGAGGCAGGCAGGAAGGATGGCTTGAGATAAAAATTCTCTTTGTAGAAAGCCAACAGGATCTTCAATCTACATTTTTTCCCTTTACAGGCTCCTTTGATGCTGCTCTAACACATGCATGAAGCAGACCTTTACACACATTAGCTCCCTTCCTAGATAAACACAGCCCTGCTTCCGTATGTTTGCTTTTCCTATGAATTGACAGTTGAAAAACATGGGAAAATTCCTCTTTTTAGTACTAACCTATAATTGTAAGACTTCTATAAATCAGGGGTATTCGACCTCCTGGCCCACGGGCCAAATCCAGCCATCCCACACCCTCTTCCCCCTTTGTGACCAGGTTGGGGTCAGGCTGGCTGCCTCCCACACCTCCCTCTACACCCCTGCACATAGGGCTCATCAGCTGGATCTGGCCTGTAGACTGACTGGGTCCCACTCATCCAGCCTGTGGGACAAAAAGGTTGAGTACCACTGCTATAAAATGAAAACTATTATTTCTTTAGCTTCTGCTAAAGCACAGAGCACTGAAGTGAACTACTTCTACAAACTTAAGCAAAGTTCATTTTTAGGAAGCACTTGAGTACTGTTACAGTCAATAAAATCAATAGTTAAGACAACTAGCTCTCAGCAGACACTGTAGTTATTGGAAATATAAAACAGATGTTTAAGGGTGTTTAAAAAAAACACCTTTTCAAAAACTATTAAATAGCTCATGTTCCACAAGAAACTGGTGACTGAGGCAGATATATTATTAGAGCATTTGGAGGAGCCAAAATTTTCAAAAGATAGTAAAATGGTGTGTACTTGCAAAAATTTGTATTATACACATGGTATATATACAAAAATATAGAATTCATATTTTTATTATATCCTTACCATGAAGCTTAGTGTACAAATTTCTCAGCTTTGTAAAAAAGAAAATAACTTGATATGATCTAAGTATAATGTTCTCCTTGATTTCTCTTGATTCAGGGAAATGTTTTATATTTTACAGAGGGAAAACCTTTCATTCTAAGGACTTACAGACCAGAATAGAATGTCAAACAAGTGGTGGACCTGCCACCACCAAAAAAAAAACAACTTTTACCATAAATAATTGGAAGGTTAATAAACAGAAGGTTTGCTAATAACTTGTGTAAGTGACATTGTTTCAAGTTCCAATTGCCTAACAGGTGATTAACTCTATATATTCTGGCTCTACATGTGGATGGATACAAGGAGAGAGGGTTCAAGTCTTCAGCTACATACCTATAGTGGAACAATGGAATTAAATACAAAGTCTTTAGCTAGCTAGAACTCTTATTAACTTAATAAAAAGGATTTGGACCAATACTTCTTCCTGCTTATTAAAAACACATGCATGAAAAGGTCTCTGGCTACTTATTGTTAAGAGCATTTAAATGTAGAGTGCCAAAATGTTTTGTACATTTTAGTGCACAACTTCCTCTGAGGTAAATAAGGGATTCATAGCATGGCCAAGCTATACCCATTGTAAGCCGAATAGACCAAACGCTCCAGCAAAAAAGTTAAAAATATAATACATTTATTGGAGAGGATGAGGGTTCAAAATGAAAGAAACCTTTAAAAAAAAAATCCAGGTTCAGGTAAACACTTAACTGTTTAAGCTTCCTGCTACTGATTTTTTTTACACTAATAAAGGCAGCTTCTCACACTTTTTCCTAAGTTTTGAAATTAGCTCTCTCTCTCTCACTTAACTCAGACTAGCTGCCACCTAGAGGTCTAACAGAATGCTTAAGTATACATTTAAGAAACGTTTCATACAATGCTGACCTGCAGAGAGGCTATCCAAGCATCCCTGATGTAACACAGTCCATATCACTGAACGGAGGTGTGGTAATAATACAATGAGATAGATTATATTGGTATGGCAAAGCAGCTTTCTTTCTGAAAAATATCAGTTTCTTAGCTACACTAAATTACAACTAATCCTGAAATGTATGTCATAATTAATACCATACTATCCTTTTACAAATACTCAAGTACAATCCAGCTATTTAAAACATGATCTGACCAAGATGCTACGAATGCTATGCCCAGATTTAGCTAAAATGTGGTAGTCTATCTAGTAACTTCTACTTTATTTCCTATTTGAAAGGCTGTGCTCCAGCAGAACGGTATCCCCTAGTCCATGGACAAACAGTTAAGTACTGCCTTAGCAAGAGTGTGATCACCTGAAAATTAACCCTACTTTCTATAAGCAGACAAATTTTAAGTTGGTCTAATAAAAGATATCAGATTCACCTAAAGAACCTTGTCCACCTATATCCTTAGACCAACACAACTACAACCTACACCCCTACTACCTTCTATGGCATCTGATTTTTTTCTTTTCTGTATTTCCATATTTAAAGTACAAGGCACTAAACAAATCAATGTAGTTACCGGCTTTTGTAGGCGTCCAGCAACATAGAGAGTTTTCCAGTGAAGCAAATCTTCAATCAAGAACTTTGTGCCAATTACACCATATTTTATCATCTGAAAAAGCAAAGGAGTAGACCTCAAACAATTGAACATCATATGCTGGCTGCATTACATTAAAGGTTATTTGGTAATGTAGTCATTAATTCCTGGAAAATAAAGCTAAAATAAAATATGAAGTTCACAAAAATTAAAGGCTTTCCTCATCACTGAAATAGTTTCATTTTTAGTTCTCTAGAACTGCACCAAGAGGTTTAACATAAAGAGCTGTTTTCCAATGTCTAGTCATAGCACAAAAAAATTCCTGTGCTGGCACTGTAGACAAATGCCTAGCTGAGCATGGCTTCTACATTACTTTCTCCATAAAACTGTCCCACCAAGTTGTGGCAGCAAAGGTCAGACAGCAGGGAGAAGCCCATAGCCAAATATCAGTAACATTGTAATAGGAATTCTATCCAATCAATTATTTGACAGCTAAAATTAACTGTAAACAAACTGCTTTTTCTTTAGAATGGTGCTTGGAATAGGAAAGATTTTTGCTGTTACACCACAACACAGTAAGGAAATTAAGGGGTCTATGACCATGTTTGTAAAAATGAGAATGGAGGCACATTTGAAAGGAGGAAATCAGAATTCATTACTATTTGTAAAACAATACAGGATTCTTTAAAGGAAGTTGCTATTAAATTTAAGTACTGTAACAGTCAGAAACAAAAATAATGAAGTCCTATTGATGGTTCTGTGCACCTGTAATTTAAGGTCCACATATATTTGCATTTGGTAGAATCTTTCAAAAGAGCACACATTCAAAATATAACCTACTGTTAAAATAAGAAATACTACCAGGACTGGCATTCCCTCAGAAGTAAGGGGGAAAAACCCTTTATCTAAAAAAGTACTGCCAAATGACAAAACCTGAAGTGTCAGTGGCTGCCACATTTACAGAGTCCAAACAAAGAAATTAATAGTCAATTTAATAAATTTTCTAATACCTATACAGCAGGGATGGCAAACTCAATTGGTCCATTGGTAGCAACCTACCTAAAATGCAGCAGTTTGCAACCCAGTGGTGCCTTTAATCTCGCTCTTTTTGCCACGCACCCTCCACCCCATTGCTGCTGAGTAGCCAAGAGGCAGTTAATGCTGTGGTTTTTACCTTAGCCACTCAGCAGCAGAGGGGCAGGGGCAGGGCTTCTGCTGTGATTTAGATAGGTCCATGGGCTATACTCCTTGCAGGCTAACCTGCTCTGGGCTCAGCTGACTCCACCCATGGTGCTGACAGGGAAGCTGGAAGTTCAGCTCTTACTGGGGTAAGAAGCTTTGCCACCATGGACAGAGAAGCATTAAAACAGCTAGCAGTCAGGAGGTTAACGTGGATGCAAGTCCTCTCGTCAGCTTCATGCTGCTGCAAGGGGAGGTATTCGTGCAGCCTCTACTGCAGCTACTCCTGCTCATCCCTATCATCAAGTATCACCAGTTTCCATTGCCACCTATACTGGGGAATGGTAATACTTGTAGCAGCTGCAAGAGGTGCTTGCCGACGCCTCTTTCTGCAGCCATGTTACCTGTAAGGTTGACAAGGGGATGCAAACTCTATAAGATGGTGTCTCCTGTGGCGGGCCAGTAGGGGGCGCTCCTGTGTTGAGCCGCCCACCTCACCGCGTGCAATCACCTTCCAGGCTCTGAGTGTCCTCCCTGGGGTGCCTCACATCTGGCCGACCCCTTCCCTGGAGCACACCCGCTAGCCTGGGGTTCCCACTGCCACCATCCAAGGCTCTGGACTCAATTCTGGCTCTGCGCACCTTGGAAAACACAAGCTTGATTGTCCAATGGGTCCTAGACCCAATACCAGCACTTGGGGCACTTCCCCAAGTCAGGGGCTTATTAGGGAAGCCTCCCTTCGTCCACCGACCTAAGGGGCCTCCTAGGCATAATTTAGACCCACCCCTCAGTAAGTCTCCCACACCAGTCACAACGAGAACTTTATTGATTACAGGGGGTAGGGCGGAAACAGGGTAAAAGGTAGAGCAATATCAGAGGAATATCAGAGGAATCCCACAGAGCAAACCAGTGTGACTGAGGTAGCTGTTTGAACACGCATCTGAGTTACTGTAAGCTAAATATCTAGTCTGATCTCCAGTAGCTTACTCACACGCATCATCCAGAGGTGGTTGGAGTTTCCCTCTGGAGGCAGGTCACTCTAAGCATGCGGTTATGAAGAGAGAGCCAGTTTCAGATTCACCTGGATGACTGCATGGCTAATGGCTGCCTTCTTCCTGGCCCAGGCCTTAAATAACCTCTCTGACCTCAGCAGCCCGGTCCAATCGAAGCTGCCAGTGCTGGCCACAAGTCAACCAATCTAAAAAAGCCTCACTGGCTACCTGGGCTGGTGGGTTGGCCTCCCCCCCCCCAGGTGACCAGAGCATCTGCCTCCGAGGCACCAGACTTTTGTCATGTAGATCCCCGCCCTGAGGAATTCAACCCCAGCCTCTCACGCTAGCACAGACAGATTTCTGGAGAGGGGCACAGACGGTGGCCTTTCTGCCACACTTCCCCCCCCTTTATAAGCCCGGACACAGGGCCTCTCAGGGCCGTGGTTCCGGGCGTGTCGGGTCAGGGAGTTCCCACGGGATGCCAGAAGAAGAGGAAAAAAAAAAGAAAAACCTGAAACATGGAACGAGTTATAACAATAACATACAGAAACCATAAAACCTGATGGGCAGTCTTACACTAGTGATCTCTTCACTAGTCCTGAGCCCAGAGGACCCACTACCCAGAGTCCTTTTGTGACAAGGCATCCGCTATCACATTCTGGCTTCCCTTGATGTGCTCGACAGTGAAGTTGAACTCTTGAAGCTGCCAGGCCCATCGCTGCAGCTTGGCATTAGTGTTTTGCATGGTCTGCAACCACTGCAGTGGGGCATGGTCCGACAGGACAGTGAACTGTTGTTCCCATAAATAGGGCTTCAGCTTGTTCAGTGCCCAGACGATTGCCAAGCACTCCTTCTCGATGGATGACAGGTTCTGCTCCCGAGGGATTAACTTCCGGCTGAGGTACACCACGGGTTGCCGTGTCTCTTGGTGCTCCTGTAAGAGTACAGCTCCTAGTCCTGCGTCGGAGGCATCCGTTGTCACGTAGAAGGGTTTATCATAGAGCGGTGCCTTCAGGATTGGTTGTTTGACCAGGGCAGCCTTGAAGGTGTCAAATGCTTCCTGGCACCCCTACTTCCAGACCACCAGGTCCGGGCTGCCCTTCTTGGTCAGCTTGTGCAGCGGGGCGGCGGATGCCCCAAACCCAGGGACAAATCTTTGGTAGTAACCCGCCAGGCCCAGGAAGGCTCTGACTCGCTTCTTGGTTTGTGGAGGCGGCCAGTATTTGATGGCCTTGATCTTGTCCCACAAGGGAGCAATATGACCTCCACCCACACGATGACCCAAGTAGATTACCTTAGATAGTGCCCACCGGCACTTTTTGGCTTTCACAGTAAGACCAGCTTGCTTGATCTTACCTAACACGGTGGTCAGGTGAATCAGGTGCGACTCAAAATCCTGACTGAAGATAGCGATGTCATCAACATAAGCCATGGCAAACTGCTCACATCCTTGCAACAGATTATTAATCACTCTCTGGAAAGAGGCGGGAGAGTTGTGCATACCGAAAGGTAAAACTGTGAACTCATATAGACCTATAGGTGTGGTAAAGGCAGACTTGGCTATGGCATCTGGGTCCAGTGCCATCTGCCAAAATCCTTTAGACAGATCGAGAGTAGAGATCACTTTGGCTGGGCCCAGGCGATCCAGCAAAGTGTCCATCCTGGGCATAGGGTATGCATCAGGGGTGGTAATAGCATTAAGCTTCCTGTAGTCCACACAGAACCGGATGGTCCCATCCTGCTTCCGGACGAGTACCACCGGACTGGCCCAGGGACTCATAGATGTTAGGGTCGGAAGGGACCTCAATAGATCATCGAGTCCGACCCCCTGCATAGGCAGGAAAGAGTGCTGGGTTTAGATGACCCCAGCTAGATGCCTATCTAACCTCCTCTTGAAGACCCCCAGGGTAGGGGAGAGCACCACCTCCCTTGGAAGCCCGTTCCAGACCTTGGCCACTCGAACTGTGAAGAAGTTCTTCCTTATGTCCAGTCTAAATCTGCTCTCTGCTAGCTTGTGGCCATTATTTTGTGTAACCCCCGGGGGCGCTTTGGTGAATAAAACCTCACCAATTCCCTTCTGTGCCCCCGTGATGAACTTAAAGGCAGCCACAAGGTCGCCTCTCAACCTTCTCTTGCGGAGGCTAAAAAGGTCCAGGTTCTCTAGTCTCTCCTCGTAGGGCTTGGCCTGCAAGCCCTTAACCATACAAGTGGCCCTTCTCTGGACCCTCTCCAGGTTATCCACATCCCTCTTAAAGTGCGGCACCCAGAATTGCATGCAGTACTCCAACTGCGGTCTGACCAGTGCCCGATAGAGGGGAAGTATCACCTCCTTGGATCTATTCGTCATGCATCTGCTGATGCACGATAAAGTGCCATCAGCTTTTCTGATGGCTTCGTCACACTGCCGACTCATGTTCATCTTGGAGTCCACTAGGACTCCAAGATCCCTTTCTGCTTCTGTGCCACCCAGCAGGTCATTTCCTAGGCAGTAAGTATGCTGGACATTTTTCCTCCCTAGGTGCAGCACTTTGCATTTCTCCTTGTTGAATTGCATTCTGTTGTTTTCTGCCCATTTGTCCAACCTGTCCAGGTCTGCTTGTAGCTATTCCCTGCCCTCCGGCGTGTCCACTTCTCCCCACAGTTTTGTGTCATCCGCAAACTTGGACAGAGTACACTTCACTCCCTCGTCCAAGTCGCTGATGAAGACATTGAAGAATATCGGTCCAAGGACCGAGCCCTGCGGGACCCCACTGCCCACACCCTTCCAGGTCAAAACCGACCCATCCACTACGACTCTCCGGGTGTGACCCTCTACCCAATTCACCACCCGCCGGACTGTGTAGTCATCCAAGTCACAGCCTTTTAACTTGTTCACCAGTATGGGGTGGGATACCGTATTGAAGGCCTTCCTGAAGTCTAAGTATACGACATCCATCCCTACTCCTGCGTCCAGGCGTTTTGTAACCTGGTCATAAAAAGAGACTAGGTTAGTCAGGCATGATCTGTCTGCTACGAACCCGTGCTGGTTTCCCCTCAGTATAATTTGTCCTGCCGGGCTCTCGCAAACGTGAGCCTTGATAATTTTTTCAAAGACTTTGCCAAGGATGGAGGTGAGACTGACTGGCATATAGTTGCCCGGGTCCTCCTTCCTCCCCTTCCTGAAAATGGGGACCACATTGGCCCTTTTTCAGTCCTCCGGGACTTGGCCTGTGCATCACAAGCATTCAAATATTCCCACCAGTGGCTGTGCAATGACGTCAGCCAGTGCCTTCAGTACCCTCGGATGGAGTTCATCCGGGCCTGCCGACTTAAAGGCATCCAGTTCTTCCAAGTGACTCTGCACCATCTCAGGTTCTACGCATGGTAGTCTGGCACCTTGCTGTTGCCTCTCTACAATCCCAGTGAGAGATTTGTCTTGCCTCTCGCTTAGGAACACTGAGGCAAAGAACTCGTTGAGGAGTTCAGCCTTGTCCCCCCTGTCTGTCACCAATTGCTTCTGCCCATTTAGTAGGGGTCCTATTCCTCCCTGGGCCTTCCTTTTACTCCCTATATATCTAAAAAATAATTTTTTATTATCCTTTACTTGGGATGCCATCCTCAGCTCCATGGTAGCTTTGGCCCGTCTAACTGCCTCCCTACAAGTGCGGGACTCGTTGAAGGCTGGATTACCCCCAACTCTTCCATCTCTGCGATCTCCTGTTTTATTTCTTGCCTCACCTTCTCATTAACTGGGTAATGTCGGAAGTATATAGGGCGATGGCTGCCCGTCTCTATAGAGTGTACTGCCAGGTCCGTTTTACCTGTTTTATTGGAGAACACATGTCTCAAAGTCCTTGACCGCTAAAAGCAGCTGGTCCTTGTCCTGGGAGGGCAGATGATCCGGCAGGCGGAGTTCCTCGATCCCTGCCTCGCCATCCCAGTCACCATACATGACCGGCTCCTCTGGGTCCTCCGGTGTTCCCTCAACAGAGGGAACCCAGAATACCATCTCCTTTCTGTCAAAGTAGGGTTTAGCATGTTCATATGAACTGTCTTAGGCTTTCTATCCCTAATAGCCACTACATAGGTCACATCATCCAGTCTTGTCCAGGATAGCATGAGAACCTTCCCAAGAGGCTTGCAGCTTGTCTGTTTTTAGTGGCAGGAAAACCATCACATTATCACCCCACTCAAAGGTACGTAAGCGGGCCTTTTCATCATACCAGGACCTTTGCTTCTCCTGGGCCTGTCCCAGGGAGTCCCGTACCACCTTCATCATGTCAGGTTCTGACGAAAGTTAAGCATATAACTCCACCACTGAGGTCTTTGTGGAAGGGATCTTCCCCTCCCATTCCTCTCTCACTAAATCGAGAGGACCTCGAACTTGCCTCCCGAACATCAACTCGAAGGGCGAGAACCCAGTGGACTCCTGGGGCACCTCCTGGTAGGCAAAGAGCAGATGTGGCAATTTCTCATCCCAGTCATTGGGGTTGGAGTCCACATAGGCCTTTAGCATCCCTTTCAAGGTCCCACTGAACCCTTCCACCAGCCCATTTGTCTGAGGGTGGTAGGCTGTGGTCTTAAGGTGTTCCACCCCACAGCAGTCCCACAGGCACTTCATCACCTCTGCCATGAAGCTCCTACCCCGATCTGTCAGGATCTCGGAGGGAAAACCCAGCTGACATAAGACCTTGATTAGGGCGTCCGCAACCACGGGTGCCTCAAGGGAGGTCAAGGCAACTGCCTCCGGGTACTGAGTTGCGAAATCCACTAGAGTCAGTATGTATTTCTTTCCTCTACGAGTCCTATGCTTCAGCGGTTCCACAACGTCTACTGCCACCCTGTGGAAGGGTTGATCGATGACAGGGAGGGGCTGCAGGGGAGCCCTTCTCTTGTCCCCACTTTTGCCCATCCGCTGGCATGTCTCGCAAAATTTGCAATAGTCCGTCACATTCTGGGCAATTCTGGGCCAAAAAAAGTTCACCTGCAACTGCTGGCGTGTCCGTTCCCTGACCATGTGACCAGCACTTGGTAAATCATGAGTCATGGCAAGCAACTGCTGTCTGTATTTCTGGGGTACTATGAGCTGGCGCTGGGGCTCCCAGGTCTCGGCATGGTTCTTCGGCATCCATGACCGATAGAGATGCCCCTTATCCCAGACCACCTGTTCCCTTTTGTCCAGTGTGAACTCAGTCTCTTGCTCCCAAGCCATCTGCTGGAGTCCCTCCAAGCTGGGGTCCTCCAGAACCTCCCGCTTGAACTCCTCTTGCCCAGCAGGGAGTTCAGGTGCTCCTGCAGGGAGTGCACTCTCACCCTCAGGGACTTCCTGGGTCTCCTCCCTGATAGTCTCACCTCCCTCTGACACTGATGGAATACACACCTCCCTGGGACTGTCACTTAACCCACCCTCGGGGTCGCTAGCTCCTTCCGGGACTGGTGTGCAACCGCCATCTGCAGGGGTCCCTTCCACTGCGGCCAATGGTGTGGCTGTCTCCTGGGGATTTTCTAACCCCCCCTCTTTAGCCTTCCTGCTCTGCAGCCGAGTCACCGCATGAACAGTACAGGGCTTTGGCTCTGTTCCCACCTCCGGAGCTGGGATTCCTGCCCCATAAGATCCCGTCCCACCAGGATAGTGACCGGAGCCCCTTCCAGTACCCCCATTTCCAGGTACTTTGCACAGTCGTTCCACACAACAGGTGCACAGACTACCAGTATGGGCAGAGGTGGGGGCCCCACCCCTTGAATAGTAAGGGTCTTCCCCGGGCTTATGTCTGCAGGTGAGACAAGGCTGGAATTGATTAACGTCACACTGGACCCCATGTCCAGGTCCCCTACAAGGGTCCTCTCCTTTACCGTTATCCTGGTCCAGTGGGGGGCCATCACCTCCTCCGAGTTTGTGATCCTGTAGCAACAGAAACTCCCCTCAGAGTGGCTCCGGCCTTCCCCCTCACTGCTCACGGCCATTGCACGCCTGACAGGCCTGGGTCTATTGCTCAGCTTTGGGCAGTTGGGCTTGATGTGGCCCGGCTCCCCGCAGTTATAGCACCCCCCCTTTTCCGAATTGGGTGGTTTGTCCGAATTTGGGGCCGCCTTTCCCCTTTTTGACCTGGACTTCCCTTCCCCCCTCTTTGGAACCCTTTTTGTTCCTTCCCAGAGTAGGGAGGCTTCTCACGGTTTAGCAACAGTCAGTCTGCAATTTCAGCGGCCTCATGAGCATTTTTGGGGCCCCTGTCCCTGACCAGGGTCTTAACCTCTCTCAGACACCAAAAACAGAAATGTTCCAGCACCATGAGATGGCGTGACTTTTCTAAAGTGTCAGCCTTGGCTTCGGCTAACCATTTAATGTATGTGTCGTCCAACAGGGCCACATAATCAGTCAATGACTTTCCGGGTTGTGGGCGCATATTCTGGAATTTTTTTCCGAAAATAGTCCAGTCCTAACTTGAACCTTTTAGACACTGCAGCTTTAAAGGCATTATAGTCATCAGCTGCATCTGAGGGCAGGCTGTTCAGGAACACCGCCATGCCGCCTTCTACCAGAGCAGACAAGTACATCATGATCTTTTCCTCTGGCACCTTACACCGCTGGGCTTGTCTTTCAAAGTTGCTTAGGAACACCGCAGGATCGTCTCCATCTCAGTAGTGAGTGAAGGCTGAGATGTCCAGTTTGGGGTGTTCCCCGGACGCTTGCGAAGCGTTTGCGTTTCCCCCACTGGTCAGCAGACGGAGCTGAGCCTCAAGGTTTTTCTGCTCAAGCTCCAGCTTTCTTTCCTCCAACTGGGCTTCCATCTCCATCCTCTTTTCCTCCAGCTGTCATTGTTCCCGTTCCTTCTCACGCTGGGCCTCCAGCTGTCGTTGTTCCTTCTCACGCTGGGCTTCCAGCTTTTTCTCCTCCAGCTGTCTTTGTTTCCTTTTTTCCTCCAGCTCCATCCTTTTAGCTTCTAGCTGTTGTTGTTCCTTCTCGCGCTGGGCTTCCAGCTTTTTTGCCTCCGTCTCCATCCTCTTCTCCTCCAGCTGCAGCCTTAACTCCAGCTCCTGGAGTCTCTGCTGCTCCCCCTCAGAGGGTGATCTCTTGGCAGCCTCTGGACTTGACGAGCGGGACTGTGTTTCCAGGTCGGACTCAGGACTTGACGAGCGTGAAGCTGACACTGGTTCTGACTCACTGGTGCACAAGAGTTTAACCACCTCTTCCTTCTTTAGCCCTTTCTTCACTTGAAGGCCTCTCTCTTTTGCCAGTTCTTTCAGTTCAGGCACGGTCATCCAGACATACTCGTCCACCATCCTGACTATCTACACTATCCAGTCGACCCGATGCCAAATTAGAAATTGTTTGCTCAAGGGATTTCGGTGACTCTATTCCTTTCCCCAAATTATGCCTTTAAAACAGCAGGGTATTCGGATCCCACCCCTGCCACCATGAGTGGCAGGCCAGGAGGGGGTGCTCCTGTGTTGAGCCGCCCACCTCACTGCGCGCGACCACCTTCCAGGCTCCGAGTGCCCTCCCTGGGGTGCCTCACGTCTGGCCGACCCCTTCCCTGGAGCGCCTCACGTCTGGCCGACCCCTTCACTGGAGCACACCCACTAGCCTGGGGTTCCCACTGCCACCATCCAAGGCTCTGGACTCAATTCTGGCTCTGCGCACCTTGGAAAACACAGGCCTGATTGTCCAATGGGTACTAGACCCAATAACAGCACTTGGGGCACCTCCCCAAGTCAGGGGCTTATTAGGGAAGCCTCCCTTAGTCCACCGACCTAAGGGGCCTCCTAGGCATAATTTAGACCCACCCCTCAATAAATCTCCCACACCGGTCACAACGAGAACTTCATTGATTACAGGGGGTAGGGCAGAAACAGGGTAAAAGGTAGAGCAATATCAGAGGAATCCCATAGAGCAAACCAGTGTGGCTGAGGTAGCCATTTGAACACACATCTGAGTTACTGTAAGCTAAATATCTAGTCTGATCTCGAGTAGCTTACTCACACGCATCATCCAGAGGTGGTTGGAGTTTCCCTCTGGAGGCAGGTCACTCTTCGAGCACGCACTTATGAAGAGAGAGCCAGTTTCAGATTCACCTGGATGACCGCATGGCTAATGGTTGCCTTCTTCCTGGCCCAGGCCTTTAAATAACCTCTCTGACCACAGCAGCCTGGTCCAATCGAAGCTGCCATTGCTAGCCACAAGTCAACCAATCTAAAAAAGCCTCACTGGCTACCTGGGCCGGTGGGTTGGGTTTCCCCCCCCCCCCCCCCCCCCCCAGGCGACCAGAGCATCTGCCTCCGAGGCACCAGGCTTTTGTCATGTAGACAGGGAGAGAGATCCCCGCCTTGAGGAATTCAACCCCAGCCTCTCACGCTGGCAGAGACAGATTTCTGGAGAGGGGCACAGATGGTAGCCTTTTTGCCACATCTCCTGCCCCCACTCCTCTATTCTGGGCCTGGGAAAGATGGCAGGCCAGATAACTCACTTTTATAGGCCACATTCAGATCATGGATCATGCATTTCACACCCCTGCTATACAGGAACAAATGATTCCCATTGGTCACTGGTTGAAATACTGATGGTATCCCACTACTCTATAGTGAGCACTTGAAAGGATGGTGATACTCCCACAGCAGGTACAGCACCTACACTCTTCAAGACACTGCTCTGTGCCAGACTTGCTGGCTCGGTTAGTGCAGGATACACAACGGGACCCGTCTTCTTGCCACATCTATTTCATTGAGGAACTAAATGGAGAAAGTTAAGTAAGACACATTAAGAGAACTATTACATTAAGAACACTATCCTCCAGGGGTCTTTACTCAATCTACTCAATGTTTTCAAAAAAATGCAAGACTACCTACAACTGTAAAAGCTGGGTGACTTCTCCTTTCTGCACTTTAAGGGTGATTTTAATTCCCTCTTATAATGAGATTACATCAAACCTAAACACAGCACAAATCTGCAGAACCAAGGTTGAAAATGTTGGTTCTTCAGCTTGAAACCATAGGTTTCTGCTCTTGAGTCAAGGGAAGATTGTGCTAGCTGCCAGGTAGTACTTCAATGCAACTGACCAACAACCACCAGCCAGTAAAGGCAACAATCTGACCAAACAAAAGCCCCCTGAATACAAGGGAATTACAGTTTCACAGCACTGTAAAATTAGCAGTTCAGTTGTACCAATTGTTTTGAGGAAATTAAAACTATAAAGCTTTGATAGCTTCCAGAGTTGTTATATCATCCTGTCAGTGAGTGCTGTTTCTAATTTAAATAAATGTATTGTAAATAAAAAAAGGAAAGAATGAAAAAAGAAAACTAAACTTGCTAAAACATTGTTATTCAGATCAAATTCTCAAGATTTAAATTCATTTTGCTTCTGAATGTTTCCTCAATACCCACGCTGCAGCCTAAAACTGCGCACATTTTAAGTAAACAATTTAGATGATATGTTGCTAACACAGTTTACAAGTCAAGACTTCCTACTTTTCTTATTCTTTGCTTCCAGGATGCAAGGGTCCTACAGGACTCCTAAACGTTGCAAATGCAGTTAGAATGATATTTAGAGAATCTAGGGAATGAACTAACTGGGAGATGGGCGGAAAGTATATGCTAAGCCTTGTGGAGCCAATCATCAATCCACAGTACTAAGTATAGAAGCTCAGGGATAAAGGAAAAAAAAAAAAAGGATTAAAATAAAAGCACTGCTACTCCACTTTTGTAAATCTGAGCTCTTAACAGTAATGCCAGAAGAAGGCTTAACTTAACTTCCCACAATTCTTGAAGGGCTCCAGTTTGATTCCCATTATTTTCCATTAATTTTAATCCTCTTTGGCAAGTTAGACTGACATACAAAAAAAGAAAAAAGAAAGGTACTTTCATAACAGTAAACAACACACTGGAAAAGAAAACACTCCTAGCAGGAAGAGTAAGCCATACGCTAAAGGAGATAACATACCATACAGTATAATACCTTAATGTTTGACAATGCTTTCAAAAAGGAAATGATCATTTTAACTCCATCCTTGTAACATATCCTTAATTTTAGATGGGGAAAGTGACATACACCAAGTGCATTACTGAAAGCTATGCAACAATTTGCTGCCTCGTGTTGGAACGGGAGATATAGTAGCGCAACAAGGGGTGGGTGAGTGAGCCACAGGTCCTGGGCACAGACTTAGATGAAGTTCCAGAACACTGTTGGGCCAGACAACACCACTGGGGGCACAGCCAGCAATTAAGAAGTTAGAGGTGTTAGTCTTCCCCCATACTGCAGCTCCTGGGCTTTTCACCACCAAATTTACCTTTAGCAATCACTGAAATTTGGGGGCAGCTGCAATAGGAGTGTGCATGAATCTTTCAGTTAGTGGCTGCTCAGTTAACTCCTAGCCACATCCACACCTTCCCCCCAGAGGAACATCTGTCCAGGAAATAGCATGAGGCTGCCTTGAGCCCTGGGCCCAAGCACACCAACAGCTCTTCATGGAGGATGGGGTGCAGGGGGTGAGGCTGACTCTCTGTAGGAGCCAGACACAGCAGCAGTTCCCCCTGCAGCAGGTTTGGCCCATAGCATATCTTACTAATTATGCCTCCAAGAAGATGGAGAGAGAAGCAAGAATGCAGAATGGAAATAAATTGAAATGGGGCTAGTTAATGGCCACAAACTCCTGGAAGACTGATTCAGGCTCAACATTAGGAAAAACTTCTTTAGTCAGGGTGTCCAGACTGCGGAATAAGCTCCCTCCAGAGGTGGTGCAATCACCTACCCTGAAAATCTTCACGAGGAGACTAGACAGTCACCTTGCTGGGGTCATCTGACCCCCAGTTATCTTTCCTGCTTGGTGCAGGGGACTGGACCCAATGATCTTTCAAGGTCCCTTCCGGCCTTACTATCTATGAATCTAGGGTAAGCAACCTACAGAGGAAAAAGCCTGATCCAGCACACGGGAAGTCCGTTTTACAAAGCAGTTTGGCAACACTGCTGCTCCACAGTGTCTGAGCTTCCCTTGCTGCAGAGGGGCCAGGAATTTAGCAGCCTTCTGCTCAGAGGTAGGGAAGGACACTGCGCTGGCTAGGTCATAAGCTACACTTTGTGCCAGAAAAAGGCTGCAAGAAAGTTCCTGTTTCCACTATTTAGTTTGTTCTCCCAAGACAATCTACTTGTAACCCTGTATTACCTAGAACAGGAAAATCCATTAGAACTCCAAAGGGAATAAAGTTTTCAGCCTTCTTCAAAATGCCCACCCCCAAATAATTTAGCCTGCTGACATCTTGTGTTCTCAGAGAAGGAGATTCCTACTTATCTGCAATCCCTCCTAGGCCGAGTAGAGAGAAAAGATGGACAATATGCTGCTAACATGTTCTTTCTAGAATCAAAGTTAGAACAGTTAATTCTAGGATCAATACATATGAAGAAGAAAAAAAGATAAATCTCAAACTAGAGCCAGCTTAGATGGCCCTGACCCTGGTAGAGGTCAAGGCCCAGAAAAAAAAAATCCAGGGAAAAAAAGATCTCTCCCCTCGTTCCCCTCCCCCCCGCCGAGGACTTTTGTTTTTTTCTGAAAATGTGGAAAAAGTTGAAATTTTTTGAAAAAAATAAAAAAAACCCCTCTTATGTAATATTTTCTTTTTGAACGATGAATAAAATGTTTAAGACAAGGTGTTCATATATTGCTACCCTTTAGTGCCCCAAAATGTTTTCTAATAGCTATGTAATAGGAATAATTTTATGTAAGACTATCTACAGTACCAGATCATTACAATTCCTGTACACCACAGACAAGCAGTACAATACAACTCTGAAATGCAAGAGAAAGATGTATTTCTGCCCCCCAGGGGGCATTGCCATTTTCAAAGATTCAGTGCCTTCTTTGCTTGTGGACTTCCTCTACTGCTGACTTTTGATCTAAAGGTTGGTGGATCTGCTCCTGTCCTCTTGACTAGGCCTCAAAGGGCTGGGAGTGGACACTGGCAACAGCATCCATTCGTTCCGGTAGAGATCAGAAAGAAGGAGCTTATTGTCCTACTTGCTCTAAAGCCTCAGGAGAGGAGACAGAGCAAGTCTAAAGGATTTGGAGTTGAAAGGAACCTGCCTCTTCCTGGCCCTTGCGACCTTGAGATCCACAGAATTACAGAAGCAGCACAAAGGAGCTGAAAGAAAGTATACTTCTTTATTGAAAAGGTAAAGGTTTAAATTTCTCTGAATTCAGTACATTAAACTATATTTTAGCTGATTTAATATATTTTCATAACCTATGTAATTCATAATTGAATTCCTATTAATCTGATGTTTTGTGAGAAATCACCCAACCTCAGCAGTGAGGTAAGACCTGCAGGGCAGGGAAGCTGTTCACAGTTAACTCTGAGGAGGCCTCTCCTCCATCCATTACTAAATTTTTACATGCTGCAGCTTAGTGTTCATCTATCTATATGCAAGCTAGCCACTAAATTACATTTTTCTTTTTTCTTCCTCAGAAAAATGGTGCAACCAACTTCTAGCACATGGAAGCATTTCCATACTGCAAGTTATTCTGAGGGAAAAAAAAGTGATTTGCAAATACTGTCAAATGAAACGTGCATTTCCAAATGCTATTAGGATGACCAAACACATCCTTGTATGTAAGAAGTGTCCTGCAGACATTAAAAAATCCTTCATGGGTGTAGGTGAGGAGGAGGTAGATCATGATGACCGTACAAGTAGCTCTTTCCAACGTTCTCAATCCGCAAGTCCTCCTACTGCTTCTTCTATAACATCAGCATCACAAGGGTTGCCCAATGAACATCCTCAAGTAACCAACTATTGCAACCAACTGTACACAAAAGACTCTCAATAGCTTCATTTGAAGACAAGATGACACCTGAAGGTCAAGAAAAAATTGTCCAAGCTCTTGCAAGAGCAATATATTCTTTCAATAACTGAGAGTACATACTGGCAGGAAGCTTTTAAATTACCAAGACCATCATACCATTTGCCCAGCAGACATTCTTTGAGCATGTAACATGAAAACAGCACGGGAGATCATTCTAATATTATAAAAGCCTTAGTCCGTCTGTCCATAATGCTTTATTCATACTCTGATTGGCTGACTAAAACAGCCAATTAGAGTGCAAATACAGCACTGGGACAGGAGGTGGTGGTGCAGTGGAGTGCCACCATGATGGTGGGGACACAGGGGACAGAGCTGGGGGGTAAGGGGGGAGGCGAAGGCAATGGAGCAGACGGAATGGGGGGGGAAACGAGGTCACCAGAGCTGGCTTTACCCCCCTCCCCTTCTCCCTGGAGGTGGTAGCGAAGGTGCAGGGAGGGGGGGAGCGGGGTCAGGACGCCACAGTGCGGGGGGCGGGGGGGGCCCACTGGCGTTGGCCTTGACCAACCCCTCCCCACTTCTGTTGTCACCATGGCAGTGGTGGGGGGAGGAGTGGCCCTGACGGGAGGGGAGAGGAGAGGGGCAGGCATGCCGTGGCAGGGAGGAACGAGTGGGCCTGGGCCTGACACAGGGTGGCTGGGGGGTGGGGCACAGGGCTCCATCCCTGCCCACTCCCCGCCGTCATTCTTGATGGGGAATTGGCTATTAATGAATAAATTTCCACATATTACTGCAACAGGATGTACATCCCATGGGCTAAACTTGCTTCTTAATGACATCATGAAGTTGGACACTCTGCAGAAGATCTACAGAAGAGCAAAAGAAGTTATAAAACATAAAAAGCTACTCATATTGTAGCTGCAGTCTTTAAGAAAAAGCAGGAAGAAAAGAATGCAAAGAATACAGTAGTGACACTCAAACTCTACAGTCAAACTAGATGGGGTGAAGTGGTGATCTTATTTGAAAATCTACTAAAAAAAAAAACCAAAACAAAACAAAAAACACGAAGAAGCTCTTCAAGAAACAGTAATAACTGAGGATCTTAAAGTACCCAGAAATGTAAGGAACACTTGATGATTCCTCTTGCTTCTCTTCTGCTTCAGATTCCTTCATCTTCTGCAGCACGTGAAAAAAACTGGTCTGTTTAGAAATACATCAAATCAAGAACTAAACTAACATGTGAAAGAGTAGAGAAGCTTGTCTCAATCCAGGCAAACTTTCAGTTTTCAGAAGTCCGTGAAGATGATAAAAATGAAGGATCAGAAGAATCACAAACTGCTGATAGTGATAGCTCAGAAAATGAGACTGCTTAGACAACGTTTCATATAGCAAAATTTGTATTCAATGAGTCTTGAGGGGGTTTTTTTCCCCCCCCTCAGCATTTTTTCTAAAAATGAGCGCTTTCTGTATCTGCTCGACACTGTGGTGGAGACTAGGTCAAGGATATATAATAACTTTCTTTGTTTTACTATAATGTTGATGGTTTCTTCTATTTTCAACTTTAATTTTTGCCTGCTTCTCACAAACTGGCAAAACCTAAGAGATACAAGGTTCCTTAGAGTTCAGCAGCTTGTAGCTCCATTTGTAACAAAAATTAAAAGCATTTTAAAGTAAATTCACATAGTAAATTTGTAATGATTGTCTGAATAAACTATACTTTTAAATTTAATAAATATACCAAACACGATAATTTTATGATCCAACCAAGTTATACATAATGCATTTTATGTTCTTAAAGTAGCAACGTGAATTTAGATTTGTAAGGGGTGCTAAGAAAATAAGTATTGCATATATTTCAATTCTCCCCCCATTTTTTTTTTTTTATTATTTGGAAAAAAAAAAGTTGCTTTCCGTGGCCTCAAAATTTCTGAAATTTTACATCTCTAGACCCCGGAGAAAACTGAGTGATAGATTATTTAAAAAAAAAAAAAAAGAACTAAAAGTTGTTGTCAGTGCAATTGTGGCTCACAAGTGTCACAACCCAAAGTTGTGATTTTTGTTTTGTGTGTGCTTTGGCACTGCTAAATTATTTTCCCGCTAAATTGCAGCTTCTTTGCACGGTGGAGTTTTCTGCTGCAGAAGAGAATCCTGGTGCAACGGAGAATTTCCCGCCAATTTGTAGCTTTCTTTGCATGGTGCATTTCTTTTGCATCTAAGAAATGCTCGGTGCAAAGAGTTCCCGCCATTTGTATGAAAATTCGAGCCACATTATTGGTTCACGTTAAATTATGCATACGTGGCGGCTAGCGATTGGCTTGCTAGCCGTATAAAGAGCTTGAGTGGTTTCCGCCCAAGTTGGAGGACTCCACGAACACCAGGAGGAGGAGACTTCACGCTGTGTGAAGATCTCTAAGAGCTGCGGATCCTTACGGACCCAGCGTATTTCTTAAAAGGCAACAGGGGCCTGACCAGCCTCTAGCCTCTCCCCGTCGCCGATAGATTCCTAGACGTATCCCTTCCTGTACGAGAAACAGATGAACCCACGGAGCTTCAACAACTCCGTGGGAGAGAACGAACCTGTTGTAGTCCTCTAAAGAGGATTTAAGCGGAGCTGTACCTGGAAAACTGTCCAGCCTACACCACAACCACCTTTGGTGTAAGTAAACAATCTTTAAATCAACCATTACGCATCCATAACTAATTCCAGCTCGCCCCCGGTCTTCTCCGACCCCGCATGCCCGGGCTGCTGGCCACAGCCCACGTGCACAAAAGGGCCCGGATTGCTCCCGGCCCGCACAACAAGTACCAGAAAACAGTTATGTTATACTCAATTCTCCTAGAGATGAATTGTTCTCTCCATGGCTTTTTTCTAACATAAAAGTACCTTTATGCCTTAAAGTTTAAGGTTTCTTTTTTGTTTAAAAAACCCCTAAAACTGCTACTTTCCATTGCCAACACACTTAAATTAAATAAACTACAAACTATTTTCATACAAAGTGTCTAAGTTCCACTTGGTCAAACCAACTGACTCCAGAATGGTTGGACAAGACAAGAATGGAGACTGAAATATACTTGTGTACTACACATGCACCTCCCTGCCCCTACCGGACCAAAATCAGCCCTCTAGTAGCCATACCTAAAGCAGCAATTGAGCTGGTTCAGGATAAATGAGCTGTTGTGCAGTCTGTAGTATCGTGATGAGGCTTGTGGCATGGAAAAAAGACACTTCATTTATAAGAACTTATATAAAAGAACTAGGGGTGCACCGATAGAGATTTTGGGGGTCGATAGCTAATTTTTGAGGCAGCATATTGGCCAATAGCAATCAGATTTCCGATACAGCTGCGTGCAGCTGGTAAGTCTGTTATAGTGGAAGGGGAGAGGAGGGGCATGGGGGGAGGCAGATCAAGGCCCCCCAAGGTGAGGGAGGGAGTAGGGTTGGGGCAGGGCACGGGACAGAGCCGTAGCTCATCCGGGGGGCATGGGGAGGGTGGCTCCTGCTGCTGCATGCACCCCGGGAGGGTGGTGTGTGCCCCCAGATCTGCATGGGGCATGCTGTAGCTGTAGGTTGGGGCCAGGGCTGCGCTAGGCAGCAGCGCTGGAAAGGGGGATACAGATGGGGCGGGGGGGAGGGGACGGACGGGACACTGCAGCCACCCCAAAGCCTCCCTTCCCAGCACCCCTACCTGCTCTGAGTGCAGCTCTGACCCCGGCCTGCAGTGGCAGCCCCCCTCACCCCCACCCATGCAGATCCATGGAGCACCCTCCCATGCCTTTTCGGGGGGCACACAGCAGCAGAAGTTGACCTCCCCTCCCCGCACCCTCTGGACAAATGGCAGCTACGTCCTGTCCCAGCTGGGTGGAACCTGCCCCAGGCGCTCCCTCACCATGGGGTGCATTGATCTCCTCCCCACTACCCTTCCAGCACAACAGACTTACCAGCTGTATGCAGCTCTCCAAGCTGCTGGGCTGCACTCCTTGCTGCCCGAGTGCTGTGCTGCGGCTGCAGGCATGCACTGGCATTTATCAGCCAAATCAAGCCAATTTTCAATACAAATTTCTTTATATTGGTGCCAATCTGACAGAGGTGCACCAATACATTGGTTCACTTCTATAAAGAACAGTAAAAAAGTAAGTCTTTCTACTAACCCTGCAAGAGTCTGGGGCCTAGTCTTGTTGCTGTTCTGCTGCCTTACCCAAACTGTCTCCTGGAATGCCACACTTCCTGGACACAGTCTGCTTACAGACAAAAAAAGAAACAGACAAACCCGGCACTTTACTTTCAACTTGGTGCACCCCTGCACTGAGCCCAGCGGATGCCCAAAAGAGGCACTGTGTTAGTATGACCTGAGTCGCCCAACCTCTGTATAGACCGCACGCTTCAATGGGGCGCTTTGGCACTTTTACCTAATAGTTGACTGAATCAGCTTCAGATAAAAGCGCCAAAGCCCCACTGAAGCCCCCAATCTATACAGATGCTGGAGAGCGAGGCTGAACTAATGGGCTTCATCTCTCAGTAAAGCACCGTTTTATTTTGTTTTTTCATGTTTGTCAGTAGCCTCGGTATTCTAGGAGGGCTAGAGCTTTGTCTCAGTCAGCCATGACTCTCAAAAAATGGGTTTTCTTTTCCATATATTCTGCCATCCAAAAACCAAGTGCATGTATCATTGGGAGGTGTGATAAGCAAGAAAATGCAGCAACTGCTTTACTGCAACAGAGGAAAAAAAATCAAAAGGGAAGGGTAGGAATCATAACTTTATCAAAGGCTTGATTCTACTCTGAGTTCAAATATTTAAAACCCATTTAAGGTTGAAAGGACATGGATCATGCTGTAAATTCTTATCTTACCCAAGTCCCTTAAACTCACAAGTACATTAAGAATGCCTATATCTGCCTCCCTACCCCCAGATTAGGAGGTGGCTTTCTGATGTAAAACCATTTATACCTTGCTCAATCTGGGACTTCAAACCCAATTTTCCTTTGTAAATTTGTAGATGGCAGAAAACATAGCTTTTCTGCATCCTTAATTACATCTTCTGCTTTCAGTAAAAAGATGAAATTTTATTTTCTTGTAGTTATAAGTTGAGAGTGTCTCAAACTCAGTATTGAGGAGATAAGAAGTAAACATACACATGCATCCCTCAACACAAAAACCTTGAAAGCCGGTGTGTAGGAAAAGAAAATACCACTTCTATGATTTTTTAATTACAGCCAATACTCATAGAAGAGAGCACTAGAAGTTAAATAATACAGATGCCAATTACAAGTGGTCAGGTCTAATTTTTTTCATATTGGTATCCATATAAATGGAAACAATTATCTACCCTGTTCTGTGAATTGGTCATTCACTGAATTCAGGTCTGTCTTTCTGTTCTGTAAGTGGCAATATAATACTTGTCCTGCCATAATGAACTGAAATATAAATCCAGTTATTAGTCTGTAACATTTTCACATTATTTATAAGACTTGTGATTTAAAAAAAAACCCAACAAAACATTGCCTCCTGTTTGCCAACCAACAATTCACACATTACTTGGTAGAACAGCTTCAGACACTGATTAAGCATACTGGGTGCATCTACACGTGCTTTAAAGCAACTCAATAAAAACTCTGGAGCAGTTCGCACCCAAGTTAACTGCTCCCAGGCACAGTGTCTACACATGTGCCTGGGGCTGCAGCAATTAGAGCTAGGGCAGAGCAGCCCTGGGCTGTCAGGGAGCACAGAGGGTCAGCTCCAGGCAGAAGAATTGGAATTCAGAGGGGCTGTCCCCCAGCTGGCTGAACTGACAGGGTGCAATTTGCACCCAGCGGTCACCATCCACATGGGCATTTGATTGCAGTTAATCACTATGCCGTAAGATAGTATTGTCTTATGATGGAGTTAATTAATTTACTGTGCTCCAATACTGGAACACGTGCGGATGGTGAAGCTTTACTGAGTAGCTAATTAGTTAACTCCACAGTGAAGTGCACATGTAGATGCGCTCACTAGTGCCGCTGATGTCCCAGGAGACCCCCAGGACCCCAGACAAATGCTGGCCCCAAACTCCCCTACTCCACTTGGGTCACTGCCGCATACCAGAGCGTGCATGCCTGGGGACAAACGTGTGCCGCTGCTATCTGTTCCACAGGAAACATGTGCCCCGGCATGTGAGCTGAAGTGCCCACTATGTGCAAACAAGGGTTTTATGTAAGCTTGTAAACATCAGCCAAAAATCAATTACATCTTCAGTTAACATTTACATCATAATTTCTATTTTTTCCAAAGAAAACTGACCTTGACTTAGTAAATCCAATACTCTACAATACAAATATCTAAATTATCCCACTCCCAGGCTGTTATACTTACCCTACCATGAAAAGGCACTAAAGTGTTGTAGTAAATTCCAGCTCCATAGTTCTGTATATTACTTATTTGTTTTGGCCCCAAGAATTTTAGGAAAGAATAATGACTCTTATTCTTTAACAAGTTCATCATGTGCCAAGTCACAGAATCATCCACAGCAAACACAAAGTCCAACATATCGTTCTACAAAATAAAGAAAAAAAAATATTGTTACACAGTTTAAGAAGCCACCTATAGACACTATAGTTAACTGATGCATGCAGCCAGGGAACTACTATCCCTTCCATGCTTAAAAAAAAGGAAGAACCTAATCAGCTTAAGTCTGCCACTCTTAGACAAGTTGCAGTCTTGACACTTGTGAACTTTTTTCATTTGGATTTCTCAATATCTATAAAAAACCCCATACAATAGAACTCTTGGTGCAGTTACTTTGAAGTTGCACTAGAGAGGAACTGAATTTTTACCGGTATCAGTGGTTTCTTTCAACAAAAAAAGTGATGCAAAATAACAGTTTGAACCGAAATCCAAATACAAGACACTTAACTTACAAAACCTTCATAGACTATCAAAATATCTGCTTAAGCGCCCTGAACTGGACAGTTGATAAATGCATACAACACATAAACACATACTGGCAAAACATTTAGAGCTCCTCTGAAAGTTAAGAGCTCTTCTCTTTCTGTTTGTCATTTCTAAAGTGATTTTTGCTAAAATGTCCGACTGAAGAGCACCCTGTTCAAAATCAATTACAAGCATCTATCCCGCCCCTTTGCAACATGTTAAGCAACTAAAAAAACAAATCTTGTTTTTGTTTCCTCTGAGCTTTGGTTCAGTTTGGCTGGAAACATGGCTGTTCAGTGGAGACAAGCTGCAACTAGGAAAGAAATTATTCCATTTGACAATTTTAAACACAGAAAATAAAAGCCATTTCCAGATGCAGAAGTCCAATCGCCAGACACTTAGCAAATGCGCAGAACAGACTCAAAGGTGGGGCTGCAAAGCTCAGGATAGCTGCTGCTGGCCGGAGGCACTTGAGTCTGCATGTAGCCTCCCCCTAACTGTCATGGGTTCAAGCCAGTGAGGTAGGTCAATAATTTCCTACCAAAATACTGTTAAGAGGTATTTAGACTATGGGACGGACTACACCTAACTGCCAAGCTCTCTCCGGTTAGGACAGTGCTTCCCAGCTCTTCGTTTTCACACGCGTTTTTGACCACGGAAAAAAAACTGTAGAGTAAGTCTGCGGTAGGGCGGGCCGGGCGCTGCGGGCTCGTGCCCGCAACTCTGGCTCAGCCCGTGGGGGCCGCGGCCACCCGCACCTTGGGGCCCGGAGAGCCAACACACGCAGCGCGGGTCAAACTTTCCTGCGCGGAAGTTCCGCGGGCAGCACTTCCCCGCGCTGGCGCCGCCACTTTCCCCGCCTCGCCCCCGGCCCGT
This sequence comes from Alligator mississippiensis, assembly GCF_030867095.1. Lineage (NCBI taxonomy): Eukaryota > Metazoa > Chordata > Crocodylia > Alligatoridae > Alligator > Alligator mississippiensis. Next base: position 32,180,288 of record NC_081835.1, on the reverse strand, counting down.
CCCCCTGAGCGGCTCCGAGAAGCTGCAGGAGCAAGGTCCGGCCCGGACAGCAGAGTTGGGCCGCGCCGCCTCAGCGGGCTCCAGTCTCGGGGGTGGCCGCCCCGGGCCCGCGGCGGCCTTGGTCCCCCTCACCGGGCTCCTGGCGGCTCACCCGGCGCCTCCCTGCCTCGGGGACCGCAGCCGCCCCAGTGAGGCCGAGCCGGGCCGCAGGCGCTGCCCGAGGCGCGCGGAACCCGCTTACCGCGCTGAGCCCAGCGGCCGCCCCCGCCTGGCGGAAGACGCCGGAGCCATAAGCGAAGGCCAGGCTGAGCTCTTGCGGGAAGTGCGCCAGGATGCGGCGGAGCTGCACCGCCGAGCCAGGCAGCGCCATGAAGGCGGGCTACCCCGGCCCTAGCCCCGCCTCCCACCGGCGCCCAACTCAGGTCGCCAGGCCCACAGCGCCCCCTGCGCCGGGCGGGGAGCCGTGAGGTGTGGCGGCCCTTGAGCGCTTCCCGCCCTTGCGTGGTGCAGGAGGTGCCAGTCCCGGCCCCACCCCGCTGCAGCTGTGGCGGGAGGCGCGACCGGGCTTCGTGCTAGAGCGGCTCTGGGGATTTCTGCAGGGAACCGCTCCAGTTCTCCGGCTGGTGAGACGTGCGGGGTCGGGGCCGAGTCGCTGCTGTCTGGTGGGGCCAGGACCCCTTGGCCTTTCCTGTGGGCTCCAGCCCAAGCTTTGGGAATGTAGGATGGGAGCTACCCCTGAGTCTGTGCTGGCCCAGGCCGCCGCCCCACTGGGGAACTAGTTTGGTTTTTCCCCCAAGTGAAAGCAAACGGGAAGCCTGGTAGCGCCTGCCCAGCTCAGAAACCTTACGAAGGAAGGATATGGGCCTGATCTGGTCCAACACGTTACTCAACAAAACTCCGTAAAAAAATCGTCAATCCTGTGGCAGATAAAAATAGTTACCGTTTGAGTTTATAATGTCAAGTTATTCAAGGTAGCCCAGCCTCGACCCGGTCGGGTGCAGCTCCAACCTGGCCCCATAGGTGGCAAGGAGGCCCAATCCATGAGGGGAGGGGGCCATGCTCCAGCCCCAGCCCATGGTCTGATGGGTGGGCAAAATGCGGCTCGTGGGCTGGATGTGGCCCGCCAGGCTATTCCTGCCTGCAGGGCCCCTTGAAAATTTAGAAAATTAATATTTATCTACCCCTGGCTGCCTGTCATGCGACCCTCAATGGCTTGCCAAAACTCAGTAAGTGGCCCTCTGCCCAAAATAATTGCCTGCTCCTGGGCTAGGACCTAGACACAGGGAAGGGAGCAAGACCCAGCTCTGACCAGCTGTGTGGGGCTTGGGGTTTGGAAATTTGGCAACCGGAGAGGGTGGTAGTCTCTCCTGCTCACTGTCACTGTTTTCCTGCTGCCAAATTTCTCAACCCGTGGAGAGCCCCATGGGCCAGATGCCATGGCTCCAAGGGTTGCACGTGGCCTGCTTACTGATTTCAGTGTCAGAAGTCTACCTTACACTTATTAGTAGCTTTTGTCTAGGTAACTCCATCTTGTAAGTTGGGAACCAAATATTTAGCTCTCGTAAAAAAACCCAAAAACTAAACATTGTTTTAAAAAAAAAAGACTAAATATTGTAAACATTTAGCTGTTGGAAAAAGACTCAACTAATCTTTTCTGCCCAATTTGACTTCACTTTGCAGTCTCAGACCTACTTTGGATAAGTCTGAGCTTTGGTCTTTGTCTCTCTGACTTTCCTATGGTGAGATCACTAAAGATGAATATACCTCCTCTGCTCGTGCTTGTAGGGAGGCAGTTAGACGGGCCAAAGCTACCATGGAGCAGAGGATGGCAACCCAAGTAAAAGACAACAAGAAATTGTTTTTTAGATATATTGGGAGTAAAAGGAAGGCCCAGGGAGGAATAGGACCCCTGCTAAATGGGCAGAAACAATTGGTGACAGACAGGGGGGACAAGGCTGAACTCCTCAACGAGTTCTTTGCCTCAGTGTTCCTAAGTGAGGGGCACGACAAGTCTCTCACTGGGGTTGTAGAGAGGCAGCAGCAAGGCGCCAGACTTCCATATGTAGATCCTGAGGTGGTGCAGAGTCACTTGGAAGAACTGGATGCCTTTAAGTCGGCAGGCCTGGATGAGCTCCATCCGAGGGAGCTGAAGGCACTGGCCGACATCATTGCAGAGCCACTGGCGGGAATATTCGAATGCTCGTGGTGCACGGGCCAAGTCCCAGAGGACTGGAAAAGGGCTAACGTGGTCCCCATTTTCAAAAAGGGGAGGAAGGAGGACCCGGGCAACTATAGGCCAGTCAGTCTCACCTCCATCCTTGGTAAAGTCTTTGAAAAAATTATTAAGGCTCACATTTGTGAGAGCCCAGCAGGGCAAATTATGCTGAGGGGAAACCAGCACGGGTTTGTGGCGGGCAGATCGTGCCTGACCAATCTAGTCTCTTTCTATGACCAGGTTACGAAACGCCTGGACACAGGAGGAGGGGTGGATGTCGTATAGTTAGACTTCAGGAAGGCCTTCGATACGGTATCCCACCCCATACTGGTGAACAAGTTAAGAGGCTGTGATGTGGATGACTACACAGTCCGGTGGGTGGCAAACTGGCTAGAGGGTCGCACCCAAAGAGTCGTGGTGGATGGGTCGGTCTCTACCTGGAAGAGTGTGGGCAGTGGGGTCCCGCAGGGCTCGGTCCTTGGACCGATACTTTTTAATGTCTTCATCAGTGACTTGGACGAGGGAGTCAAATGTACTCTGTCCATGTTTGCAGATGACACAAAGCTATGGGGAGAAGTGGACACGCCGGAGGGCAGGGAACAGCTGCAGGCAGACCTGGATAGGTTGGACAAGTGGGCAGAAAACAACAGAATGGAGTTCAACAAGGAGAAATGCAAAGTGCTGCACCTAGGGAGGAAAAATGTCCAGCACACCTACAGCCTAGGGAATGACCTGCTGGGTGGCACAGAGGTGGAAAGGGATCTTGGAGTCCTAGTGGACTCCAAGATGAACATGAGCTGGCAGTGTGACGAAGCCATCAGAAAAGCCAATGGCACTTTATCGTGCATCAGCAGATACATGATGAATAGGTCCAGGGAGGTGATACTTCCCCTCTATAGGGCGCTGGTTAGACCGCAGTTGGAGTACTGCGTGCAATTCTGGGCGCCACACTTCAAGAAGGATGCGGATAACCTGGAGAGGGTCCAGAGAAGGGCAACTCGTATGGTCAAGGGCCTGCAGACCAAGCCCTATGAGGAGAGACTAGAGAAACTGGACCTTTTCAGCCTCCGCAAGAGAAGGTTGAGAGGCGACCTTGTGGCTGCCTTTAAGTTCATCACGGAGGCACAGAAGGGAATTGGTGAGTATTTATTCACCAAGGCGCCCCCGGGGGTCACAAGAAACAATGGCCACAAGCTAGCAGAGAGCAGATTTAGATTGGACATTAGGAAGAACTTCTTCACAGTTCGAGTGGCCAAGGTCTGGAACGGGCTCCCAAGGGAGGTGGTGCTCTCCCCTACCCTGGGGGTCTTCAAGAGGAGGTTAGACGAGTATCTAGCTGGGGTCATCTAGACCCAGCACTCTTTCCTGCTTATGCAGGGGGTCGGACTCGATGATCTATTGAGGTCCCTTCCGACCCTAACATCTATGAATCTATGAATCTAAAGAAACTTGCTTTAATGTACTTGCTTTTTAAAGCTTTTTCACCTAGAATCTTGACAGTGCTGGATTCTCTGGTGTTAGAGGCAGAATTAGAGAGAGATCTTTTTTTCATTATATTATCCAGTCTGATAAAGCATCTTAAGAATTTATCTTTAGCACCTTTCCATTCAAATGAATTGTAATATCTACTGCAGTATGTCATGCCCTGCCACATGGAATAAAAGTCAGTGCTTAAGTGACAAGGTTCCTTGGGTGAATCTGATATCTTTTATTAGACCAACCCAAATAGTTGGAGAATAGTTATTAAGCAAGCTTTCGGGTTCAAAAACCCTTCGTCAGGCTAAGGAAGTTTCAGCAGTTGGTGTATGCTCTTCCTGGATGGAATGAAAAGTAAAGAAGCCAGAGGCTGGGCTGGGGAGTCATTTGTCAGGCAGATTAATAATGTGTCATAAATCCCATGTCTATATTTAGTCCATGATTTTTAGTATCCAGGAGGTTGATGAAGTGGAGTTCATAGGCTCGTCTCTGGGGAGCGTTGTGTAAGTTTCCTTTGAGGATCAGGACTGAGAGATTGGAGAGAGAGTGGTTTTCTTGTGAGAAATGTGCCCCCACAGGTAATTGGGTATTTCTGTCTTTGATAGATTTCCTGTGTGCGTTCATTCTGGTGCGCAGTTGCTGTTTGGTCTCTCCTACATATTTTCCATCAGGGCATTTGGTGCATTGGATGAGGTATATTACATTTCTGCAGGTGCAGCTGTAGGATCCAGGAATGCTGGTGGCTCTGTTGTGGGGTGTAGTAATAGTGGGGGTGGTGGAGATGTGTTGGCAGGTTTTTCATTTCTTGTCATGGCATGGTCTGGATCCTTTTGGTGTGTTCTGGGCTTGAGGAAGTTTGCTTCTGGTGATGAGGTTAGCAAGGTTCGGTGCTTGTTTGAAGGCTAGGATGGGTGGCTCTGGGAAGATCTTTTTAAGAATAGTGCTTAAGTGAAGCTTTTTTTTTTTTTTCATTTGTGCCTCTGGCAGCTAAGCATGTGCTTTGAAGAGCTCCCGCATCACTGGAAAGATTTTCTCTAGAGCAAGTTGAGATATGGCTTTTATTTCTCATTGCTGTGTCATTCAGTAGTTACAGAGAACTCAGACGGTCAACAGAGGTTCCTGCATAGCATAACGGCTGGTTCCAGGTGACTCATGCAAGTACCTCTTAAAAGTACAGTTATCCACATCTTCCTTTCCCAGCTAAACGTAATGAAGAATTAATATAAATACAGAATTTCATACACTTATAACCAGTTTATTAACTCAGCTAACTGGCAGTACAGGCAGTCCTCCGACTTACGACACAATTGGCTCCCGAAAACCGCATCTTAAGTCGAAACGTAACTCAGAACCAATTTTCTCATAAGAAACAATGTTATAAATGGGGGATTGGTTCCTGAACCAAGGCCCAATACCCTATTTTCACTAAAAATACCCCAGAATTTTGTACTCGATCAATTATAGATGAGTAAGATAGCTACAGTAGTGTATTTATATTGTAAATAGCAGTAATATTGATTTGGAAGGACTTCTTTGAAGCAACTTTGCTGGACTTTTTGAAGGTTCTTGGTTGGACTTTTTGAAGGGTTCTTGGCTGGAGTCTTCTCAGGAGTCTTGGCTGCAGTTTTTTTCTTGTCTGCTTTCTTAAAGAAAGTGTCCAAGGAAGTTTGGACAGATGGTCTCGAGGGAGATGAGCACTGCAGTGAACTTGTTCGCTGGCATGGTATCACATCGGATCAAGCATTGTAAAGTCGAAACTGATGTCATAAAGTTGAAACCGTGTCAATTTATAAATGTTGTAAGTGAGAAACGTTGTAACTTGAAACATTGTAAGTTGAGGACTGCCTGTATTCAGTTAGTTTTTGAGATGTTATTTGCTGTTTTGAGGACTTGTACAACTCCTTTAAAACATCAGCACTAAATTTGTCAAAGAGTGGTAGTCCTTTAGTTCTGGTTGTCTCATGTCCTGCAGCTTAGTTTTCTCAGCCTGCTGTAATTATTCCCTGCCTGATATGATCTTGGGCAAAAAGAAACTCCTTAGTGCCTTTCTCTTCCAGCTTTCTAGGCTTTGGTGAAATTACAACCTAGTTCTCCACTATATGTGTTCACCTGGGGTGAAATCCTTGTGTACAGAGCTGCTTCTTTTAGGATCTTTTGGTGACTGACCAGTTTCCTTTTGTTAGATGCATACAGGGCATGTTTATATGAGACGCTTTATGGTGCAGTAGACTAATCTACTGCTCAGTAAAGCGTCACCGTCTACACAGGTGTACCATTTATTGCACAGTAAATTAGTCTAGTATGCAGTTAACTAACTACATAGTCAGAGACGATCTCATCAGGGTGCGGGGCCTGGGGCAAATCAGCCTGTGCGGGGCCCTGCCCCCGGATGCAAGGAAGCTGGCGGCAGATTTGGTGCGGGGGGAGAAAGAAAGGGCGCCAAGTGGGGAAACGCGAAGCTGGTGGCAATGCAGAGTTGCCGCGGCCACTCTAGCCGGCTCCACAGGGCCTCCCAAAGCATGGGACCCAGGGTGGTCACCCCAATTCATCCCCCCTCAGGGATGGCCCTGTGTGTAGTAGATACTGTGCAGTAAATAGTGCATGTGTAGATGCTGATTGGGAGCAAATTTGCTCCCAGTAAACCCCAACACCAGGGGCCCACAGGGGATGGGGAAACCCCCCCCCCCCCCCCCCCCCCCCCCCAGTCTTGGTGCCACTCAGCTCCTGGCTTCCCACAGGAGCCAAGCAGCACCGGTGTTGGGGAAAAATTGCACCTTTTAAACCAAATCTTGAAGCTGGCCTAAACAACCACTTCTCAGATTTCCCCTGAAAGGTAAGGTGGATCTTGACCCTGTCCGTATCTATCACTGGTTTAATTAATAATCACTAAGAGGGAGGCTTGTGGTACACGAATGAAACGGTTTATTAAAGAAACACAAAACGGCCACTACGATGTTAGTAATATATATAAAGGACAATGGTAACACCAGTAACAATCAACACTAAGTATTCCTAAGTCCTATAAATCCTATAACCTGAACAAAGGGACAGCAATTATGATTTATTGTACCACTGCCATCCTTGGCTCTGTCTGCCTCTTCAGACCCAGTGCCAGGGCTTACCTTACCCTATGACCGGTCACTGGTCTTACACAAGCGTATACAACAGAAAGGATAGCCCACAAAAATATCCCTTCCCAAGGTATGGGGGATACTCACCAACTACTCAGTGAGGCCACTACCAAAGCCCTTATGCACCCGACAGGAAATTGTCAGGGAGCCAACCTCTGACTGAGTATAGCAGTGTATTGAGGGGTGGTCTCTGATTGCTCCAGGAATCCTTGCTCCTTGCAAAGGGCCCAGATTCTGTGGAAGATCTATACCCACTCACACAAGCTATCACTCTCTCTTGGTCCCCTCAATCACTGTCTCTCTATCAAATCAGTCCTTACAGGCCCTCAGGCATTCCTACACAATCTCTCTCACAAGTGTACCCACACAGAACACCAGCCACACATGCATACATACATACGTACATACATCAAGCCCCTCCCTCACAGAAACCTTTTAAAGGGCTGGTGCACACAGCACTTTGGATGATGTACTCATCCCCAAAATGTGCACACTGCACTCTATCCATTATACCTAAGGGGTGTCGTATGGAAAATTATAAAACCGAGGACCAGAATGACATCATTCGTCCTACTTACAGTCTCACCTGTGAATGGCCTTACCAACTTGAACTGTCCTGGTCCCATAACCTAACCTGAGCCAGCCACGAGCATCTTAATTTGCTCTCAACACCGGGGCTAGGGAGCTCTGCTTCCCCACCCAGCCAGCCCCTGGCTGAAGCAGGACAGCTCCTGGCCAGCCTCTAGCTGCTCAGGGAAATCCCTGACCAGCTAGGGGCCGGCTGGCAGCTGCCCAGAAGCAGGACAGTTCCCAACCAGACCCTGGCTGCACAGGGAAGCCCTGCTGGGGCTGTCCCCATGTACATGTGGTGGGAAAGCTCTGCAGTGGCAGCTGTCTCACAGCCTTGTGCACATCAGGACCCCTTTGGATGTGCACAGGGGCAGAAGACAGCTGCTGCTGCAGCTGGCAGAGCTCTCCTGCCCCCATGCTTACTGGGACTGGCCCCTGTACTCTTTGCCAGCCCCTGAGCTAGCACCCTGGGGGAGCCTGGAGCTCCCCCTGATTGCTGCAGGGGGCCAGAGAAGAGTAGGAGCAGATTTGCTCCAAACAGGGAGCACGTGTAAACTTGCTCCCAGGGAAGGCTTACTGTGCAGTAAGCCTTTATAGCATTAAGAATGGAGATGCAACCAGTGTGTCATTTTCATGAAACAGTGGCAACTCTTGGAACCTATAAGCATGCCACGTTTTTTGTGTTGTCTTTTGTTTCTGTTTCTAGTACTTTAGATTTTCTTTCATGGTCACTATGAGAGTGAAAGAATTATACAGTACTAAGTACACAACCCCTCTGTGTTCACTGTATAGTAGACATCTAAATTCCCTTCAACCTCCTTCATTTCCTAGGGCACTGGACAAATTTACCACCCTCCTGCCAGGGTTTTCAATAGGACAGTCTGTTACAGTCAACTAGTCCCTGCCCCTGTTCACATAGAGTTCTCACTCTAACAGAACAATCCCTTTGGGCCTCAGATACCACACATACTCCAGCCTTGTCGTTAGCAGAATTTACTCCCCTCACCTCAGTGGTACACTGAACATGGTTGCCAGCAACCACCACCTGCAGCATTCAGGCCTGGGTCCAGTGTGAGATGCACGGGTGTAAGCCTGTTGTGCTCCTGTGAGTCCAGGGACCCCCCCAAGTGACCCCAGGATTCCCAGCGAGCCCTGGTCTGCCTGCAGGTAAGCAGGGGTCTGTGGTGGGTGGGACATAGCTTAGCTCAGCTGTGGGGGGCAGCTGAGTAGAGCTGAGGAGGGTCACGCCCCCCGCCAGCTCCTACTTGGCCCAGTCCCCCAGGGATCCATGCAACTGGAGCTGCCAGCATATGAGACAGAGTAGGGGGGGCACTTGTCCCTTCCTTCGGTGGGGGAGAGGGACCCCCCTGGCCCCCAAAAGTGGCGTGGTGCTGGCGGGCCCTCCTCCACATCCACACAGTTTAAAAAGGGCCCAGCAGTGGCAGAAGCCACATTCAGACCCTGGCTCTGGTGTGAGACACATGGGTGTAAGCCCATTGTACCCCCGTGAGCCCAGGGACACCTCAAGTGACCCCAGGACCCCCAACTAGCCCCAGCTTGCCTGCAGGTAAGCGGGGGCCTGTGGTGAGTGGGAGGTAGCGTAGCTCAGCTGCGGGGAGGCAGCTGAGTGGGGCTGAGGAGGGTCACTCCCTCCCCCCCCAGCTCCTACTTTGCCCAGCCCCCCAGGGAGCCATGCGACTGGAGCCTCATGAACAGGATGCGCAAACAGGTGCACTTCTGGGCCCGGCACACAAGTTTAGCTGGGGAGTTTGCACTGGAGGGTGAGCGGGAGGGCCCAAGGCCCTGCCAGTGAGCCCTAGGGAAACTAGTCCCATCAGTAGCTGTCAGTAGCCAGACTACCAGCCACATGATGTGGATGGGCACACTGCACATTGATGGTCCCCTCGGAGTCTGTGGCCTCCCCCTCTGGCACCTCAGAGGCCTTCAACCAGATGGAACCCATGGTTCTAGGCTCCACGCATATGGAGCCTCTGGCTCTCAGCTGCGGGTGCTGCCTGGTACGTTTCCAGGCTCATGGAACCGGGAGCATGGCCACCTCCCCTTGTGAGGTTTGCTCCACTTTGGAGTCTCTGGGGTGCCAGATAGAGGAGCTCCAGGCTGCAGTCCAGAGACTGTGTGCCATCAGGGATGACGAGCGGGAGATAGACTCCTGCTGCCAGGGCCTTCATCCCCTGGAGGCAGAGGTTAGACCAAGGTCACCTTCCAGGACAAGGGAGGATTCGGGGATCTCCCATACTGTTCAGCCAGGGTGTTGGACCAAGGTGGTCAAGGGCCCCAAGGCTTGCTGCACCAAGGTCCCCTCCCCTCTGGGGCTTTGCAAGAGGTACGAACTTCTTGCAGCCCCAGTAGAGCCTGCAGAGATGCCAGCTCCTGCAGGCAAGGGAGGATCACCCATCCCTACTCTCCCTAAGACGAAATGCAGAGTGGTCGTCGTGGGAAGCTCCCGACTGAGGGGGACTGAGGGGGCTATCTGCTGCCCCGACCCCTTAGCCCGAGAGGTCTGCTACTTCCAGGGGGCCTGTATCTGGGACATAGCGGAGAGGATCCCAAAGATTATCTGGCCCTCTAACCACTACCTTCTGCTCCTTATCCATGTGGGCACAAACAACACGGCTTGGAGCAGTCCCAACCAGGTCATGAGAGACTAAAGGGCTCTGGGAGTGGGGGTTGGGGGTGCAGGTGATCTTTTCCTCACTTCTCCCGGTTGTGGGCCATGGGCTGAGGAGGGAGAGACAGATTGAGGTAGTCAACCAAAGACTGCGGCACTAGTGTCATCATGAAGGCTTTGGCTTCCACAATCACAGTCCGCTTTTTGGTTGGAGAGGCAGTGGGCTGCTGGGAAGAGATGGCTTCCACCTCACCCACACCTACCCCAGCCCCAGAGCGATCTGTAGGTAAGGCAAGGGCCCCCAGTGACAGACTTATGTGCCTGTACACCAACGCCAAGAGCTTGGGTAACAAACAGGAGGAACTGGTCCTCCTGCTAAACAAAAAGGATTATGATCTCATAGGTATAACAGAGACCTGGTGGGACTCCACCTATGACTGGGTCACAGGTATAGATGGCTATACTTTGTACAGAAGAGATTGTGTGCAAAAAGGGCAGGCGGGTAGCTTTCTATGTCTAGGAAAGCTATGCGTCCCTGCAAGCTGACATTGGCACCCAGGGTGGATGATTGGAGACTCTCTAGGTCAAAATCTGTGGCAAACAAAGCACAGGGGACACAATGGTGGGAGTCTACTACAGACCTCCGAGCCAGGATCAAGAGCTGGACCATGAATTCGCCAGGGAACTGCCTGAGGCTGCACGCTTCCGGTTCATGGTTGTCATGGGAGATTTCAATTACCCTGACATCTTATCGGAAGAGCACTCGGCCATATCCAAATGGTCGCAAAGCTTCCTCGTGCATGTGTGAGAGGGGCAGAGAAAACCCCCCTAAGGGGTCCCAGACCCCCACCCCATGCACCCCAGGACTCACCTTAGGGATTCTGGAGAGTGGCAGCTGGGAGGAAGCATGAGCGGCGGCCCCACAGTTCTAGAGCTGCCTGCAGCTGAGGATCAGTGAGGGAAGGGGACAGAGCCTCCAGAAACCACAGGCTGCTCAAATGGCAGCTAGAAAAACAGCTGAGAGGTGGCAAACGACAGAAGAAGAGGACACTGACCCAGAAACGGGGGAAAAGAAGAGGAGGACACCGACCCAGAGATGCTGGGAAAAAGGAGGGTGCTGACCCAGAGACGCTGCTGGAGGAAGAAGAGAGCACCGATCCAGGGATGCCGGCAGAGGGAAGAATGAATGGCAACCCAGAGACGCAGGCATCCAGGAGAAAGATTACTCAGCTGCAGGCAAGAAAGGGGAAGCCGAGGGCCCTGGCAGAGGAGGCGGGAGGCACCGGCAGGAGCAGGTACTCTGCACAGGGGGGCACAGGGTGGGGGGCACGAGCACCAGCATGGGAACCACACACTCTTCGTAGCCGGGGAAAACCAGGAGCGACTCCAGGTTAGCCGGGGGCCAGTACCAGCCAAACTGAGGTGCTGGACCAGGGTGGGACACGGGACGGAAGTCCACCCCCATAGTCACCTGGGGCGCAAGGACATGTGGGTCCCTCGTCTACTCCTTCAAGTTTCTCCTTTACCATGAACTCTGAAAAGGGCACTGGGTGGCGAGATCCCAGGGAGTACCCTCCGGTGAAAATCTAGGTGTTGAGTTTTGTTGAAAGCCCTAGCTAGCCCAAGACAGGGCCAGCTTGGATACACTGGTCGGCCTGAAGCCAAGGAACCAGCTACAGTGAAGGGCAGACCGACCAGGAAGGCCCAACCCAAAATAGAGGCGGGCAAGCCGGGCGAGGAGGAAAAGCCATCCAAGGGGACACCGACTGAAGATAATATTCATCCTGGCCATGGATGTGGTAAGGGTGGGGTAAAGGAGAGGTTTGGAGCCCCACGAAGAAAGAACCAGGGACTGAGGCGTCTTCATCCTTGGGCGGGGGCCACCTGATGGGAACTGCCTCCCCAACTAGAACATCAAAGTCATGGCAGACAAGTAAGGGCAGCACCCATGCCACCCAGGTGGCATCCGAGCTTGAACCCCACCCTGATGTTGCTTGGGGGCAAGGCGCCCAGTAAGAGAAGGCTGAGGCCGTACAACACTTTCCAGCGACAGTGCAGTTGAGCTCTATCTGACTCAAGAAGTCTGGACCAACGAGAGGCAAAGCGCTACTCGACCTGGTACTGGCAATGGTGGATGATTTAATCAGCGAACTAATGATCAAAGGGAAGCTGGGAGATAGCGACCATGAGCTGATCACCTTCACCATCTGCCGTAAGGCTGGCAAGTCAATCAGCAAAGCAAAAGCCCTAGATTTCAGGAAAGCTGACTTTGACAAGCTCAGGAGGCTTGTTGGCAAGGCCCTAAGGGACCACGACCGAAAGGGGGGGGAGTTCAGGAAGAGTGGTTGCTCCTCAAGGAAGAAATCCTGGAAGCTCAAGCAATGTTTATCCCATCTCAGAGGAAAGGCAGGAAAAGGGCACAGCAGCCCCCTTGGCTCTGCAGGGAACTAGTGGACGTCCTGCATCTAAAAAGAAAGACCTATAAAGAATGGAAGGCTGGATCCACCCCAAAGGAGGAGTACTCTGCAGTGGTCCAGACCCTCCTAAAGAGGGGAAACTGCCGGGGAAAGAGCCCTAGCAGGGAATAAGGAGCCCAGCTGTGGGTTGCCAGGGCAACCAGGAGGTCAGCTGACTGGAAAGGGCAGGGCCTGGCTCCTATATAAATCACAGGCAGGAGGCCAGAGGCAGTTCCCTGCCAGCAGCCTAGAAGGAAGGAGATCTCTGCTGCAGAAGAGAGGAGAAGCCTGCTGCAGGAGCAGCACATGACATGGCTGTGGGATGACGAACCCTGGTAGGCAGAGTGTGATTATAGCCAGGTGGCTTATATTTAAGTTATAGCCAAGAGGCTCGAGTTTGTGTTGCTGTTTGTTACACCGGTGGTTTGGGTGAGGCTATTAGGGGTTGGAGGAGGCCTCCTAGGGGACCCACAGTAGAGTGGGGACCCCAGCACCAGTGAGGGCACAGCATCTGGGGTACATAGACCCCGGCCCCAGAGAGGGGCAGTTGAGAAGCCCCTGTGTGGGTGTGGTGAGCCCCGGAGGAGGGGGTAGCAGTGCGGTCAGCCCCAGAGAAGGGGGAAGCATTGTGGTGAACCCTGGAGAAGGGGACAGCCTTACTGAGGAGGCCCTGAGAGAAGGGCAGCATTGTAGAAGAGCCCCGAGAGAGGGCGGCTTTACTGAGGAGGCCCCAGAGGAGGGTGGCTTTACTGTAGAAGAGCCCGAGTGCCAGAGAGGGCAAGGAGAGAGAGACAGGGCTGTGGAGAGCCCTAGTGCCAGAGAGTGAGTGGAGACAGAGAGAGACTGAACAATGTCTATTCCAGCTGTGAGGCTTGGGGTGTGGTAAAAGGGGTGGTTGGAGCCACGCATAGCCCCTAAGGCTAGGGTGCCCCTGAAGTACCCACTGTAGAGCGGGACCCACGAAGAGTCCGGGAGTTCACGGGGCCAGAAGTAACCATGTCCAAGGAGACGTAAGGCAGCCTCCCTAACATACGTGAACATCAAAGACGTGGCGGGAAAGAATCTGAGGGTGTCCTTGGGCCAACTTGGCATGGGAAGGGAGCTTTGAGGAGATCACGGCCCTCCTGCAGGACCCCGCCTGTGACAGGAACGAACCAGGAAAGCCAAGGCTGTGACTGAACTCCAACTGGCTACACGTATTAAGGACAGTAAAAAGTCTTTTTTTAGCTATGTGGGGAGCCGGAGGAAAAGCAAGGGTAACATTGGACCCCTGCTAAACCATATGGATCAACTAACAACCGACACCCAGGAAAAAGCCAACCTGCTTAACGGGTATTTTGTGTTGTTTTTTGACCAGCCCCAAAGAATGGCCCTGCTCAGTATGGGACAGGACGGGACATCCAGAGCAAGGGAGAACTGTTACGCTTTATCAAAGTTGACCACATGAAGGTAACACCTTGAGAAGCTGGATACCTTCAAGTCAGCTGGCCCAGACAGCTTACACCCCAGGTTACTTAAGGAGCTGGCAAGCATCATAGCTCTGCCGCTAGCATGGATCTTTGAGAACTTGTGGCGCTCAGGCAGAGTGCCTGAAGATTGAAAGAAGTCCAATGTGGTGTCTATCTTCAAGAAAGGGAGGAAAGTATATCTGGGGAACTACAGGCCCATCAGCCTGACCTCTATCCAGGGAAGATCTTGGAAAAAATCATCAAAGAGACCATTCTTGACAAACTGGCTGACGGCAACATCCTGAGAGATAGCCAGCACAGGGTTGGTTGTGGGTAGGTCTTGCCTGACCAATCTCATTTCCTTCTATGACCAGGTGACAGATCACCTGGACAAGGGAGAAGAGATTGACATTATATATCTTGACTTTAAAAAAAGCTTTCAATCTGGTATCCCATGATCATCTCATAGGAAAACTGGCCAACTGTAGCCTCGGCTACATCATGGTCCACTGGCTGGGGAATTGGCTCCATGGTCGGACCCAGAGTGTGGTAGTTGACGGAAGTCAATCATCGTGGTGTGTCATGACCGGTTGGGTCCCCCAAAGCTCCATTCTTGGGCCTATTCTTTTCAAAAACTTCATTAATGATGTGGACATCTGTGAAAGAAATCAAACTTCACGTTGTGGTTGTATCAGAATTGGCAGAGTCATCTTGGTTTATTTAAAGCTATACAAGTGATCACAAGGAAGGTTCTCTAAGGAACTCTGACCTCTACAAGTTTACAAGCGTATTTATACTTTAGACAGCGAGAAAAGATGCAGGGTTCAGACAAAGCAACCTTGAGAGAAACAGGAAGAAGTTGATCATTTGTTTGTCACATGTAAGCAGTTTACTTTTTCAGCAAACACGTTGTGTTTTGGGAACAGCTATCAGTTTGGGGGTTTTTTTGATTCCTGGAAAGGAGGAGGTTAACATCTGCACACAGACAAAACAAGACATGAAGGTTTTTCCTTATCTTAGAACATTTTAAAACACATAGCATTAGCATCAACATCTTTTTCTCTTCTCTTTCTCTCTCTTCTTAGTCAAGTAAGAGGCCTGGTTAAGCTTATTTCCACACATTGGTGTCAGCAGTGGAGTAGCCAAGTTTGCTGATGACACCAAACTTTGGGGTAAAGTGCCCACACTCAAGGACAGAATGGTGATTCAGGCCAACATTGACAGGCTCAGAAAATGGGTGGACAAAAACCTGATGGCCTTCAACACCAAAAAATGCAAGAGGTACTCCACCTCGTGAAGAAAAACCCACAGCATGCTTATAGGCTCGGCAGTGCTCCGCTTGCTAGCACCATGGCCGAAAGGGACTTGGGGGTCATGATTGACCACAAGATGAATATGAGTCACCAATGTGATGTTGCAGCCAGCAAAGCAAGCAAAACTCTGGCTTGTATGCATAGATGCTTCTCTAACAAATCCCAGGATGTCATCCTCCCGCTGTACTTGGCCTTGGTGAGGCCGCAGCTGGAGTACTGCATTCGATTCTGGGCTCCACAATTTAAAAAGGATGTGGAGAAGCTTGAGAGAGTGCAGAGGAGAGCCAAGCACATGATCAGCAGTCAGGAAAACAGGCCTTATGACAAGAGGCTGAGAGCCATGGGACTCTTCAGCCTGGAAAAGTGCAGGCTCAGGGGGGACCTGGTGGCTGCCTAAAAGTATATAAGGGGTGTACATCAGGATCTGGGGGAACTCCTGTTCACCAGAATACCCCATGGGATGGCAAGGTCAAATGGTCACAAACTCCTCTAAGACCGTTTCAGACTGGACATAAGGAAGAACTTCTTTACTGTCCGAGCCCCCAAGGTCTGGAACAGACTGCTGCCAGAGGTGGTGGAAGAGTCAAATGAACGTTTATCTTGCTGGGATCTGGTGACCCTAGCTGATTTTCTGCCCCTAGAGCAGGGGGCTGTACTTGATGATCTTCCGAGATCCCTTCCAGCCCTAATGTCTATGAAATCTATTAAATTTCCCCACTGAGCAGGTTCAGGAGGGCCTTACTGACCTTCACAAGATAGGTGCATTTTGAAAAGTTCCCTCTGTGAAGAAATCCCCCTCTGTCTGTCCTTGTCTTGGGTCATTCCAGCTGTGCCCCTCTCTCTTTCACTTGCTTGCTATTTGGTTCAGGTTGGCTGATCAGGTGACCTAGCCAAATAAATTCCTGAGGGAAGCGGGGAGCGCTCTCTCTTCCTCTGGTGGCATTTTGGAAAAGCCACAAGCCCCCAGGTACTGCCTGGATGAATCCCTGTAAGTAAAGGACTGGAAACTAGCTAGTAGGTTAGAACTAAGTATAGATAGTAATGTCTTAAAAGGGTCACCCTACCCAATATCTGTAAAGGCTCAACTTATTTTGGTTTGCTCAAAGTGTATTCCAACTCCTTTGTTCTAACCACCCACATCAATAAAGGTATCAGGTTACAGTGTGCCTGACTGTGTAAGGGGCTGAGAAGAGGCATTTTTTGCTCCTGGCCCGGCCAGCAGAGCTTGGCTGTTTACGTTCCTTCAGTCATACCTGAGGTTACCCTGTGAGGCTTTGGGCTGAAAGAGGCACCCAGAAATATTGCCAGTGAGCAAAGCACTCCCAATGCTGGCAGGGTCTGTATACCCCAGGCTGTATAGAGCCCTAACAGATACCAGTGTCCAGGTGGTGGCAGCACTACCCGAGGCTTGCAGGTGTTTTCCAGGAAGGGGGCTGGCGTAGATTCCCCAGGGGAAACTCCTGAAGTGTGGTTTTGGGCTTGGCACAGTGGGGTGGGTGACTCTATGTAGTACCACCCCATACTGTGCCACCACACTCTCCTGCAATACAAGGGGGTTATGAGAGTACTCTCCACCCTGCATAATGTTCAGTCTGGATTGAGTGACTTGCTGCTACTCAGCAAATTCTAATTATTTTATCATGAGTTAATTTTGGGTTTTCCTTAAGTATCTCTGAACCTTTTTTGTCCTGGATCTGTAATGTCAGTGACTTCACCCCTCAAATAATGAGATTGGCTTTTCACTTGTCTGTGTTTTTACCTTATTTCTCCTCTCTCTTGTTAACAGTGCCTTGTATGTAACACAGTGTCTTGTTTAAAATATCTAATTTTTTATAGATTACAGTACTCAAATTTCAGTAATCCAGGTTCATAGTTCAACTCGTCTGCCCAAGTTAATTGAAAATTTAAACATACCAAGGGTATTTCACTCAGTAGATGCACCATATGGATAGTCTGTGTATATTTGAGGTACATGGGCAAAGTGTAGGTGCAGTTACACCTCTGCTCTCCCATAAAAGTGATGGAGAGCAGTGCACTCCCTTGAGGAGCCTCCACAGATAGTGGCCTGCCCCTTGGACAGGCATAAGAGAGCTGGGAGTTACTCTGTAACTAGGGGTATGGTTCAGGGCCTGGAGCCCAGCTAAAGGGTTTTAGAGGGTAATCACCAGGGATCCGGGTTTTCCGTTTCCCATGAAAAAACAGAGAAAACCACGGACTCCCTGTTTTTATAGGAGAAAACGTGGATTTCTCTTTTTAGCAGAGACGTCCACGGATTCTCTGCTTTTGCAAAGAGCTCTTGCAGGCTGGCACAGCTCCAGCCTGCAAGAGCCAATTGCGAAAAGGGCGGGAAACCCCCACCCTGGCCGGAGGGGGGGGGGCAGGGCCTGAGCCTCTGAGGCAGCCAAGTCTGGGCTCAGGCTCAGACTTGCCCTTCGCCCTTGGAGCATGGAGGTAAGTGGGGCTGTGGGGCAGAGCTGGGGAAGACTGTTGGGGGCTGAAGGAATGGGGGCTGCTGCTGGCCCCAGGTGGCACATCACAGCTGGGAACAGGGCCAGGGGGTGAGGGCAGGGGTGCCTCTCTGTGGGGGTCTTTGCAGGCAAGAGATGTGGGTTCCAGTGTGGTGGTGCCCGCCATGTGCGGGCTGCACACATGCCGCCCAGCCACCTGCCCAGGGGAGGGGGTGAGGGAGGCTGGCATGTGACCAGAGCACAGCTCCGTGGCCAGCTCTGCAGCCATGGCAAGGGATGGGGGTACAAGGGGGGGAGCTTGGGCTCACACGTGGCGGTGCCGCTTTCCTAGAGGGCTGTGATGGCAGTGACGGCTGCTGCCTTCAAAACCTCCCACTGCCACCATGGAGCTCTGCCTGGAGCTGTGTGGCTGGCTGCTGGGTGGCAGCAGCAGCGTGGTGGTGGCCGGACAGCACGCAGCCATCCCCACCACCACCCTGTGCTGCGCTGCTGCTGCCAGCCACACAGCTCCAAGCATGGCTCTGCAGCGGCAGCGGGAGGTTTTGTAGGCAGTGGCCATCATTGCCGTCATGGGCCTCCAGGTAAGCGGAAGCGTCGCGTGCAAGCCCGAGCCCCCGCCCCTCCTCCGCGCCCCTATCCCTCGCCATGGCTGCAGATCTGGCCATGGAGCTGTGCTCCAGCCGCATGCCAGCCTCCCTCTCCCCCTCCCCTGGGCAGGCAGCCAGGTGGCATTTGCGTGGCCCACACATGGTGGGCTCCACCACACAGAGCCCCGCATCGCATTCCCACAAAGCACCCCTCCCCCCCCCACAGAGGGGCACTCCTGCCTTCACCCCCTGGCCTTGCTCCCAGCTGCGATATGCTGCCTGGGGCCGGCAGCACCCCCCACTTCCTCAGCCCCCCACCATCTTCCCCAGCCCTGCCCCACAGCCCCCAAGCTCCACTTACCTCTAGGATCTAGGGGTGAAGGGCATGGCTCCACGGTGGCAGCGCTTGCCCACAAAGTCCCCTCCACCCTGCATGCAGCTGCCACCACCCCGTACTGGCGCAGAGCCATGCAGCCGGCTGCAGGGCATGCCGCTGCATGCAAGTCCCCTGTTTCACCCCCTAGCTGGGCAGCACATATGTGGCCCACACACAGTTGTTGCCACTGCACTGCCACTGCCATGCCCTGCGCCACTTGCCCACAAAGCCTTGCAGGTGGCCGTGGGATGATAGCGCAGGGTGGAGTGGCAGAGTTGTGGTGGCGGCCTCCATGTGCGAACCTCCTGTCAGGCTGGCCAGCATGTGTGTGGCCTACAGAGTGGCACCCCTGCCCTCACCCCCTGCCCTGCTCCTGGGAGTGGGCACAGGTGTACACTCCCCTCCTTCTTGATCTACCCCCCCAGCACCTTCCCTTTCCCCTGCCCTGTCCCGCCCCTTCCCCCCCCCCACACAGTTACCTGCTGGGGTGGGTGTCAGTGTCTGCATGTCTGTGGGTCTGGGGGGCTGTTGTGACTGTGGGGGGGGGGGGAGTGCAGGGCACCAGTAGCGCTGGGAGGGGCTGTGGGGGGCCTTTAATTTTTATCACGGATTTTTGGTTTTTAATCAGAGAATTTGCAATTTTTAATCGGAGAAAACCAGGATCCCTGGTAATCACCTGCCTGCCTAGGAGCTCTGAGCCAGCTGACAGGGATGACTAGCTGGCCCTGGAGGAAATTAAAAACTCCCAGAGAGATGGTACTGGGGAAGAAGGGAAGCTGAAAAGAAAGGCAACACTGAAGTACTATGGTGAAGCCTTTTCCCTAGATAGGAGAGGCGAGGCAGGTGGAAGTGTTGTTGATGTTTTGTTACTCTGTTTAGTTTGAGGTAGGAAAGTGGGGAGGCTGGTTCCTGGGCCTGGCTAAAGGAGTAGCAACCTGCTACATGTGGTGGTGAATGTGGCCATTTAAAGTTTAGCTGCAGCAACGGAGACAGGAACCCTGCCAAAACCCCATGGAGGGGCAGCAGCAGCAACAACAGCAGCTTTTCAGGAGCTCCAAGTCCAGCAGCTGTGGTTCCAGAGGGAGCAGCAACAGCAGGAATTGCTGAAGCAGCATTTGGAGTAAAAATATACACCAACCTAAGATGGTGAGTCTTTTGGTTTCCAGATGATAGAGGCTGGAGTACTCACCAAGATGGGACCTGCAGATAACCCGGAGACCCTTCCTCACAACTTCTGAGTGGGTGGCAGAGGCCTATGTGGCAGGGCACTGGTAGTGACTGCCACTTTAAGGACTGGGCCATGGAGGGGCAGCTGCAGGTGCTGATTAGGGCAGCCATTTTAAGTCCCAGCTCCCTGAGCTGAGAGCAGTTCATGATCAGCCAGCAGAGGAGAAACACCTCTTTGCTAAGCTTTGCCAGGAACACCTTGAAGGTAAGGGTAAGGCTATGGGGATGGCTTGGAGGCCTCGTTGGTCGTGGGCATGATCTAGAACTGCACTTGGCCAGTAGGAAGGCCTGTTGGGGCTGCTGTGGTGTGGCAGTCCCCATGTAAGTAAGGTGGGTTGGGGTGCTTTAACCTTGGCCCCCACCTTTGGGTGGGTTATTTAATGCAGGGAAGGCTGGGTAATCTTGAAGCAGCTGAGCTTGCTGGGGTGAGTGATCTCGTAGGACCAGGCACATATTGCGAAGCACCTGAGCTGGGAATGAGGGACCCTGGAACTCTGTGGACAGGCATGCAGCTTAGACCTGCCCTGAGGTACCTCGACTGGCCCATGCTGGAGCCAGGACCCAAAGGGGGGTTGAAAGGCCAGGGGCCCACTGCGAAGGATGCCCAGAGAGCAAGTGGCTCAAGATCCCAATTGTCTTGAGACGGGGCCAGGGCCTAAGGGGGAGCCAAAGGTCCCAGAGAGGGAACCACAACTAATGGGGTGAAGGATACAGCTAACTGTAGCTGCTGGGGATGCCATCTACGAGGCTTGGGCCGCAGTGTAGGGGTGAAACGGAACTGTAGATATTCCCCTAAGCATCAGGGGTCAATGGGCAGCCTCCCACCTAATTAACACCTCCTTACTATTACATAAAGGCATGGCAGGTGAGTTAGGTGGGCAGCTGGCTCATAGACAAGAGGCAGACTGGTGCTTGCCTTGGGGGTGAAAGCTTGCCCTTGTCAGCCTATCAGTGGCCACAGGATTCATGGACTGTGAGAGTGACCCCTCTGTTAACTGGGGAGGTGCAAGCCACTTACCGGCCCCTAGGAACAGATTCAGCCCAGGATTATAAGATCCTTAAAGCTGCCATACTAGACATGTTGACCCTTACAGAGGAGGCCTATCACTGCAAGTTTTGGCAGGAGACTTAGGACCTGAATGCACAGCCTCAAGCCATGGCTTAGAAATTAAAGGACTTGTGCATCTGCTGGCCAAACCCTGACTCTCACAGTCAGCTGCGGAAACAGTGGAACTGGTGACCCTAGAGCAGTTCTGTGCCATCCTCCCAGTAGGAGGCCAGAGGTAGATGTATTGACAGTGGCTGACCAGCTTGGAAGAAGCAACCTGGAAAGTAGAGGACTTCATGGGGATGGCATTGGACTGTATGGATCCCCTGGAAGGCCAGCAGGTCCCAGAGCTGAAAAAGCCTGGACTTCAGAGAAAACAGGCAAGATCTCTAAAGAGACCTCTTGTAGGGGTGCTACCTCCTTCTCCTCTGAGACACCAGCCAGGGGGAGGGCCCTAGAGTGATCCCTCTGTGGAAGATAGCCACCTGGGGCATCCTTATGGCCCAGGAGGAGGAAGGGGTGCTCTGATGACTTGTTTCCAGTGCAGGAAGAAGGGCCATCAATACTAAGACTGCCCTCAGATGGACTGTGAAGTATGTCCACACCTATGTCTCAGAGGTGTGGCAGGAGAGCCCAGACCAAAGGGATATGTGGTCCGACCCAGTTAAGATAGGGGTATATCCATATTGCAGGGCTTATAGACTCAGGCTCTAGCCAGACTTTTCTCCACTAAGTGATTTGTGAATCTGGCAGACATCCTGGTAATTGAATGTGTTTGTGACATGTATTCATGCAGATACCTGACCAGAACCCATAACACAGCTGAGCTTGACTATCAAGGGACAGGAAGTTCACATGACAGCTGCAGTGTCCAACCATTTAGCTTACCCAGTGGTGGTGACTGTTGAGCCCCAGTCTCACCCCAAGTTGTTTCAATTGGCTTAAAGAGTTGCCCGTAATAAACAAAGTAAGGCCTAGGTGGAATCTCCAGTGCCAGCAACCAAATGGAAGGTGATGTCATTTTTAGGGTTAGTGAGCTACTATTGGCAATTCATCCCACAATTGTTTGCCATTGTGGCTCCACTAACTGACCTGCTCTAGAAGGGAGCATGTCAAAGGATGCAGTGGTCACCCAGGTGTGAGTCAGCATTTGGGACAGTAAAATAGCCACTATGCAGTGTGCTGGTCCTGTACAGCCCAGTCTCAGCAAAGCAATTCATATTCTAGAAAAATGCCTCTGAGCAAGGCTTGGGGGCTGCTGTCTACCAGGAGTTTGAAGATGGAGAACACCCCAGCCTGTACCTCAGCATGAAGATCCTCCCCCAGGGAACCAATATATGCTGTGATAGAGAAGGAGTGTCTATCAATTAAGTGCTCAGTGGAGACTCTCTGTTTATCACCTACTAGGGGCCTGTTTTCTTTTGGTTACTGACCATGTTCCTTTAACGTGGCTTAATACTATGTGGGAGGCCAACCCTTGGTTAATAAGATGGTACCGGTCATAGATTCATAGATGTTAGGGTCGGAAGGGAACTCAATAGATCATTGAGTCCGACCCCCTGCATAAGCAGGAAAGAGTGCTGGGTCTAGATGATCCCAGCTAGATACTCATCTAACCTCCTCTTGAAGACCCCCAGGGTAGGGGAGAGCACCACCTCCCTTGGGAGCCCGTTCCAGACCTTGGCCACTCGAACTGTGAAGAAGTTCTTCCTAATGTCCAATCTAAATCTGCTTTCTGCTAGCTTGTGGCCATTGTTTCTTGTGACCCCCGGGGGCACCTTGGTGAATAAATACTCACAAATTCCCTTCTGTGCCCCCATGATGAACTTATAGGCAGCCACAAGGTCGCCTCTCAACCTTCTCTTGCGGAGGCTGAAAAGGTCCAGTTTCTCTAGTCTCTCCTCATAGGGCTTGGTCTGCAGGCCCTTGACCATACGAGTGGCCCTTCTCTGGACCCTCTCCAGGTTATCTGCATCCTTCTTGAAGTGTGGCGCCCAGAATTGCACGCAGTACTCCAACTGCGGTCTGACCAGTGCCCTATAGAGGGGAAGTATC
Organism: Alligator mississippiensis; assembly: GCF_030867095.1. Lineage (NCBI taxonomy): Eukaryota > Metazoa > Chordata > Crocodylia > Alligatoridae > Alligator > Alligator mississippiensis. Next base: position 32,157,289 of record NC_081835.1, on the reverse strand, counting down.
ACCTCCCTGGACCTATTCGTCATGCATCTGCTGATGCACGATAAAGTGCCATTGGCTTTTCTGATGGCTTCGTCACACTGCCGGCTCATGTTCATCTTGGAGTCCACTAGGACTCCAAGATCCCTTTCCACCTCTGTGCCACCCAGCAGGTCATTCCCTAGGCTGTAGGTGTGCTGGACATTTTTCCTCCCTAGGCGCAGCACTTTGCATTTCTCCTTGTTGAACTGCATCCTGTTGTTTTGTGCCCACTTGTCCAACCTATCCAGGTCTGCCTGCAGCTGTTCCCTGCCCTCCGGCGCGTCCACTTCTCCCCATAGCTTTGTGTCATCTGCAAACTTGGACAGAGTACATTTGACTCCCTCGTCCAAGTCACTGATGAAGACATTAAAGAGTATCGGTCCAAGGACCGAGCCCTGCGGGACCCCGCTGCCCACACCCTTCCAGGTCGAGACCGACCCATCCACCACGACTCTCTGGGTGCGACCCTCTAGCCAATTCGCCACCCACCGGACTGTGTAGTCATCCACATCACAGCCTCTTAACTTGTTCACCAGTATGGGGTGGGATACCGTATCGAAGGCCTTCCTGAAGTCTAAGTATACGACATCCACCCCTCCTCCTGTGTCCAGGCGTTTCGTAACCTGGTCATAGAAGGAGACTAGATTGGTCAGGCACGATCTGCCTGCCACAAACCCGTGTTGGTTTCCCCTCAGCATAATTTGCCCTGCTGGGCTCTCACAAACGTGAGCCTTGATAATTTTTTCAAAGACTTTACCAAGGATGGAGGTGAGACTGACTGGCCTATAGTTGCCCGGGTCTTCCTTCCTCCCCTTTTTGAAAATGGGGACCACGTTAGCCCTTTTCCAGTCCTCCGGGACTTGGCCCGTGCGCCACGAGCATTCGAATATTCCTGCCAGTGGCTCTGCAATGATGTCGGCCAGTGCCTTCAGCACCCTCGGATGGAGCTCATCCGGGCCTGCCGACTTAAAGGCATCCAGTTCTTCCAAGTGACTCTGCACCACCTCAGGATCTACGTATGGAAGTCTGGCGCCTTGCTGCTGCCTCTCTACAACCCCAGTGAGAGACTTGTTGTGCCCCTCACTTAGGAACACTGAGGCAAAGAACTCGTTGAGGAGTTCAGCCTTGTCCCCCCTGTCTGTCACCAATTGTTTCTGCCCATTTAGCAGGGGTCCTATTCCTCCCTGGGCCTTCCTTTTACTCCCAATATATCTAAAAAACAATTTCTTGTTGTCTTTTACTTGGGTTGCCATCCTCAGCTCCATGGTAGCTTTGGCCCGTCTAACTGCCTCCCTACAAGCACGAGCAGAGGAGGTATATTCATCTTTAGTGATCTCATCCTGTTTCCACTTTTTATGTGCTCCCCTTTTGGCCCTTAGGCTGCCCTGGATTTCTCTGGTCAGCCATGGAAGCCTCCTGGCCCCTTTCCCTTTTTTGCCTCGCTCAGGGATTGTCTTGCTTTGTGCTTGAAGGATCGTTTCCTTAAGGCACAGCCACCCTTCTTGGGCTCCCATCCCTTCAAAACTATTCTGCAGTGCGTCCTTGACTAATCGCCTGAGTGCATTGAGATCAGCTTTCCTAAAGTCTAGCACTTTCACCCTACTAGTTACCTTACCCACTCGACGTCTTATGTTGAATTCTATTATTAGGTGATCACTGTCTCCCAAATGGCTACCGATCTGGAGGTCCCCTATCATGTCATCCCCTGTTGCCAATACCAGATCCAGTATGGCATTCCCCCTAGTGGGACCATGCACCTCCTGTGTCAGGTGGAGGTCCTGTACACAGGTTAGAAACCTGCGTGAGCGATGGGACCTTGCTGTCTGCGTCGATGGGACCTTGCTGTCTGCGTAGCCTTTTGCTTTTTGTAATCTCCCATGTGTGTCCTTTGATGACCAGCAGGACCCTTGGCCTGGAGAGTGGAAATTTGTTCTCTGATGCATAATCAGCTTGCCAGCTAGAGCGTCTGTGTGCGCGCTGTCAGTTCTTTCCTGCCATGACTCTGATGTTGCATGAAAAATAGAGAGGCTGATCTTCTTTATTCTCATATAGCTTCCACACAGATGCCGCAGGTCCCATAGTTTGGGGCTCCACCTTCCCTACACTCCACCTAGCACCTCCCAGATGACAACACAAGAAAACAATGTTCAATCAGAATTTGCAGTAGTCTCTTCCCGGTGCTGTCATGAAGGTATATGCAATCCTCCGTGCCAGTATGTTTTCCCCCTTCCCACTTTGGAGCTTAAAAGTCCTTCTCACACCACTGTTCGCATACTGAGGCTAGGGGAATTCAGCTTTCTTTCCTCAGTGTTCAGTCTGAGGCTACACTGTAGATCATCCTGGCCTGTCTCCAGTAGTCATCATTGCTGAGGCCCATTCTCGGCTGTCCAGCAATTGATCTGGCTCCTCCAAGCTGGCTCCAGTGATAGCCGCTTGCTGCTGTGGTTCCCACCATTTTGCTGCCAGGGCCAGCCTTTCAGCGTGCGGCTGCTGCAGAGCCACTACATGCACTTCTGGTTCCCCTCTTACCATCTCTGGGTGGGTTTTAAACTCCGTTGCTGCGTTCTGCCCCTCACAATGGGCCTGGTGGGTTCCTCTTAGCTGGGCTCATCCTGGGGCCGGCATCCCCAGACGTGCCTAGTGTGCTTCTGGGTCACCATCAGAGAGCTTCAGCCCAGCTGCTGTTGCAACTGATCGGGCTCCGCTGCCACACTTTTTCAATATGCCAATGCCCAGGGGGTTGCATGTGCAAATGCAGACTTCTTCTCCCACGGTCGAAGGGTGGGGGGTGTTAAAAGTGGAAGAATGTATCCATTCTTGGGAATGTGGAAATAAGTTTAACCAGGCCTCTTACTTGACTAAGAGAAGAGACAGAGAGAGAAAGAGAAGAGAAAAAGATGCTGCTGGTATGCGTTTCAAAATGTTCTAAGATAAGAAAAAACCTTCATGCCTTGTTTTGTCTTGATATATTAAGATCTGTGTGCAGATGTTAACCTCCTCCTTTCCCTCAAACCAGCAGCTGATAACTGTTCCCATAACACAGTGTTTTTGCTGAATAAGTAAACTGCCTACGTGTGACAAACGAATGATCAACTTCTTCCTGTTTCTTCAAGGTTCCTCTGTCTGAACCATACATCTTTTCTCACGGTCTAAAGTATAAATACGCTTGTAAACTTATAGAACTCAGAGTTCCTTTGAGAACCCTCCTTGTGATCACTTGTATAGCTTTAAATAAACCAAGATGGCTCTGTCAATTCTGATACAACCACAACGCGAAGTTTGATTTCTTCCACAATTTGGTGCTGTGACTCAGAGACGCCTGGAGTGATCGGTTGAGATACAGACCGTCTCCTCACTGACGCCCCGGCGCCAAACTAAAGTAAGAGACCTTTTGAAATCTCTATTGGGGCTTTTCAGTGAGAGACTGCCTGTGTGTCTTCCTGTTCGCTGCTTGAGGCTTACCCTATCCGACCCTTTTGCTTCCAGAATTGTCAGACCCACTATGTAAGTAGGAACTGTGAGTAGAAAAGAGTTTGAAACTGTGTTGCTGTTGTCAGTGAATGTGTTTCCTCGTGTGAATTGAGTTAAGCTCTGTAAAGAACAATGAGGTCTTTCTGAAGCTAGGAGTGGAAACCTTGTGCAGCCACCCCGAGGATGACAGACTAGTTCTGTGTGCTCTTCAAAAGCAAGGGTGCAAGGTGGAAACTCTTAGACTGAAGGAGATCAGGGTTGTGTGATGAATTTTCCCTACCCCCACTCTCATGAATGAGCCATGTCTAACAGTGAATAACTGCATTGTGTGCCGGTGCTGTGAAATCTTGTCTTTGGACATTAGCCACAGCATTCCTGTGCCACTAGCAAATGTCACAACCTGACCAGACACCCTCAATAAACATTTCCTGTGTGAAGTGAGCTTAAAGACATGGGGAGCGGAGGGTCTAAAGACATACCGGCTCCGCCAAAAGGGACTCCAGCATTGTACATGTACACACACTATGGCCATAAGTTGTAAGTTTCTAGACAAATGGAACTGGTATACCAGAGATGATTCTAGCTTGCAGTTTCCCCTGGAGGGAACATTTGATTTAAGTAAAATCATTCATCTCTGCGGAGCCCTTGAGTCGTGAGGCAATAAAACGCCACAGACTCAGTGGGACACATTTTTTGATTGGTATGCAGAAGCTTCCAAAAGACGTCAAGAATCTCAAGTTTGGAGTCTTAAGGACTTCCAAGAAAAACTAAAATCTCAGATAAAGGAATTGAAACAGGAAAATGCACCAATAGGGGGTCCCCCATCAACAGCACCATCAGCACCAACACAACTTTATCCACAATTGACTGAAAATGAATCTGTAGAAGACATAATTGATTTTTTTTATTTTTTTTTAGTGTGCCACCCCCATACCAGTCCCAGGAGATCTCCTAAACCTTGTTAAGTAATTCCCCAATATCCGGGAAGAAGCTCCGAAGTTTAGAGACATATTGGAAACTGTAATCAATTGTTATGAGCCAACATGGGCATATTTAAACCAATTAATGAGAAGCGTTCTGTTACGCCTCAGCTCTGCATTCTTGGGCAACCCTGGCACAGGATGCAGTCTGTCTGACTCACAAAGGACTCACCCCCCCCTCCCTCCCCTCCTCTACATAAATGAAACTGATTAAGATGCAGTGAGAGACGCACCTAAAACTCTCCAGATAAGGGTGATAAGAGTGAACAACTGCCCTCGGTCTCATTTACATCCGAGATGGAACCAGATGACCATTCATTTACATGAGAGATGGAAAACAGAAAGCCTGAAGCAGAGACTGCAGTGAATTCTGGGACCAGAGAAGCAGGAGAGCGCTGCATGATGGGGAATCTGTGCTTCCAATGTTAATTAACCCATGTTCACACACACCCAGCTCAGCATTTATCAGACCAGTTCTAATCTGGATTTGCTAAGGACTTTTCTCCCCCCAGACACACACACACAGCTCTAAGTTTAATAGGCATCTCGGGCCGTACATTCCCCGGTCCCAGTATGGGAGGCCTATTTAAACTTGATTGACTAAAACTCGGTTGCCGGGTTAGGGAATGCTGAGGCAAGAGACCGAGTCAGAGGGGGTATGGGCAACATTTGAACAATGGTTAAGGGTTCATCACAGCATCCAGCCTGCTGGAGCCCTAATTACAGGTGTTGTCATATCTTTCCTGAGACGACTGGTGGGAGTCCTCTCCACAAAAGGTTATGAGCACCCCAATAATTGCTTTAAGTCTGTTAAAAGACTATAGTAAAATCTGGAAAAGTCATGCTAAGCTGAGGCTTGTGCACAACAAGTAAAAATCCAAAATCCTGATGCTGCAAGCTATCTATTGTTCCTGAAGAAACCATGAGATATCCCATCAGGATATCTGCCATCCATAGGAATCTCAAGCTGGCTCCCAAGTATTTGGGTTACTCCCTAATCTTAAGTGTTTCCTGATTATCAATCAGTTTCCTGAGATGGTCCAAACCAGATAACCCCTTGTCAATAGAAAAGACAATGATTTACACTACTGAGGGTGCTTCAAAGCAGCTGAACTGAGGGTATAAAAATCTGTAAGTGTGTGTGCTTAAAAAAAAGAAAGAGAAAGAAAAAGAAGCAGAAAAGAAAAGGGAAAGAAGAAAGAAGAAGAAGAAAGCTCCTGTGCTGACACCATCCCCTGTCGTTCTTGGGACGCTGGAAGAACAGATCGTCTCTCTCTTCAAGGATTGTGCTACGGACTGTGCCTGTCAGCTTTGCAGCCTGGGTACCGTGGACTCGGTGAGATTCCCAGCGTTCTCTCTTCTTTCTAGGCATAAACTTCTGAACCTGACCTGTATCAGTTAAGCTTGAGCGAAGTTTCCCCAAATACTTAGTGAAACCAGGGTAGTATTGTCATTGTTTGTGTTTGTTTTTCTTTTGCATGTCTATTACTACTAGTACTATTATATATTTCATATGCTTAGCAATAAATAACTTTTATAGGCAAACTGGTAGTAATTGGGTATATTTTTCCTTCTCTGCTTCTTTTTCCTCCTGTGCTCTGCAGCAACGCTTCTTTTACCTATGCTAAAGATCCCTGTGAAGCCTAAATTATTGTGGGGTCTGCTCATCAAGAGGCCAAAGATTGGGACGTGCTGAGTTTGAAACACATAAGGGGATCAGCTTGTACAGGCTGATTGACCCAGTTTGACTCAGACGTGCCCTTATGAACTGAATGCTGGCCCATGAGGGTGCCAGCTGGACACCCAGCCGGATTCAGAGGGATTCTGTTTACCTGTGTGCTTGTGTCTGACTGCATTTTATTGTTGCTCTTATGAACTGATTCTTGGCATATGAGGGTGTCAGCCTGTCCATGCTGATCAGCCCGGCCAGGTCAGGCGTGTCACGTTAGTGTGTGTGTGTTTGTGTGTATGACTGATTTGGTGACTGGAGGAACCCAGTCCCATTGAGATTGAGTCCTGCAAGATAGCTCCACTGGGGGTGAGGGCTTGCAGAAGGGAGAAATACAGCTCCATATAGTAACACAAGCAGCACATTGACAGAATCACCAAGACCCTAGAAACTATCCTTTAATAAATGAGCACACCCCAAAGTAATGGGCAAATTTGGTAACAGTTCTGCCCTCCGAGGTCCGTAACCACCTCATTGCACAGGCTAATTGGCCTCCTGAAGACCCCGGAATGGGAGGTCGCTTAGTAGGTACCTGAGAATGTCTTCTTGAGGCCGTGCTTAAAATCTGCCCCAGGAAAACTGACTGGGCCAAAATAAATAACTGTAAGCAAAATAAAGGAGAATCCTCAGCAGACTACATGGATCTCTTGACACTCGTATTTGAAAGACATTCTGGCATTGAAGATGCAGCTGAAACTGCCCCAGAAGCAGTTGCTGCTGCTTTTGTCCAAGGACTTCTTTCTAAAGTCCAGGAACAGCTACGTACCAGCTATGTACAATTGCTGTAGGTTGGCAAACTAAGACACTTATAGAACTAGTCACCATTGCTAATCACTCTCCGAGCTGAAGAATTTTCTACAACTCCCCTCTCCTCTGCTGTTGTAAACGCTGTAGGAATTTCAAATCAGATAGTTCCTCATCCTGTTTCCCAACCCTTACATGTTTCTCTTGGCCCTGTTTCTGATCAACATGCCTTTCTCCTCAGTCCTTTTTCTCCTGTTAATTTGTTAGGCAGTACTATTTATTGTTCTCCTAATGGTGTTTATTTAGATGTTCCCTGTGTTAATGAAATGGCTGTACTTGCTACCCTAGCTAGCTTACCTCCTGAGCCTGAGTCCCCTAATCTTTCTGTGTTACAAGAGGAAATAATAAAGGCTGTCCTTCTGTTTCTCCGGTCCCAACATGCTAATGAAGTAGGGCAAATCCATACTGCCCAGCCTGTAAAAATTAGATTAAATCCAGCCACTATCTTATCCTGTATTCTTCCTAATGCCTGTTATTTTACTGTTGTTGACTTGTGTTCTGCATTTTTCTCTATCCCTATACACCCTGATAGGTGAATGCAAAGAGAAACTGGCTATCAGGAACTTCAGTATACCTGGACTTGATTGCCCCAAGGCTATACTGAATCCCCTTCTCTTTTTTCTCAAATTCTGAAGAAGGATTTAGATGACATAATATTTAAAGAAAATTCTGTGCTTGTACAGTACGTTGATTATCTGCTCTTGGAATCTACCTCACTTAAAGCCTGTAAAGCTGATTCTTTAACTCTTCTCACCTCTCTTGCTCTAAAAGGCCAGAAGGCATCTAAAGAAAAGTTACAACTTTGTCTCCCTTGTCCACTATTTGAGTCATGATATTTCCGCTGAAGAACGGCTGCTTTCTTCTTCAAGGAGAGAAGCTATTCTTAAAATCCCTAGACCAACTACTGTGTCCCAAATGCATACTTTCCTAGGCATAGCTGGCTACTGCCGCTAGTGGATACTTGGCTATGCCTCTATAGTCAAGCCACTGCAAAACCTGACTCTTGTTAATACCCCTGAGCCTTTGCCCTGGACTTCAGAAGCCGAAGCTGCTTTGGCCTCTATTAAACAAGCTGTCGCAAGCTCCTGCCCTAGGCCTTCCCGATTATACTAAACCCTTTATTCTTTTTTGTCATGAAAAAGACGGATTTGCACTTGCTGTGCTCACTCAAGCACATGGAGACAAGCACCGTCCCATTGCTTATCATAGCTCTGTTCTTGATCCAGTTGCAGCCGGACTTCCTCCATGTCTTCGTGCTGTAACTGCAGCTGCTATTATTGTTGAACTGTCCTCTACCCTTGTATTAGGCTCTCCCCTTTAAAGTTGCTGTCCCACACGCTGTAGCAGCCCTTTTACTAAAAACTAAAACTCAACACCTTGCAAATGTTAGATTGACTAAGTATGAAATTTTGCTTTTTCTGCTAGAAATATTACTTTAACTAGATGCCCTGTTTTAAACCCTGCCTCCCTGTTGCCTGCTCCTTCAGATGGTGAACTCCACGATTGTATTGCTGTTACTGCCCACCTAACAATGCCCCACACTGATCTAAAGGACACCCCCTTGCAAAACCCAAATCTAGTATTTTATGTTGATGGATCATGTAAAAAAAACTCAAAAGGTTCTCTTGTTGCATATGCAGTATGTTCCCAATATGATGTTATAGAAAGCCATCACTTGCCCAATGTGTATTCAGCTCAAGTTGCTGAGCCTGTGGCCCTTACCAGGGCTTGTACCCTAGCCTTTGGTACCTCTGTTAATATTTACACTAATTCTCGCTATACCTTTGGTATTGTACACGATTATGGTCAACTTTGGAAGCAAAGGCTTCCTCATGTCAGGAGGTGCCAAAATTAGTAATAGTTCATATATAAATGCCTTGTTAAATGCTTTACAGTTACCTTCTGCTGTTGCTATTATTAAATGGCAAGCTCACCAGAAACCTTATGATGATGTTACATGTGGGAATGCTCTGGCAGCCTCCGCTGCCAAAGCTGCAGCTATTTCCAGTCCTCAGGCTACACCTGTGTTTTTGCCTATCTCGATTAACCAGTCTCCATTGGCAAGTCTTCACGATGTTGCCCTCCTCCAAGATCAAGCTCCAGAACCAGAAAAATATATGTGGAGACTGGCTGGGTGTTTGTTACACCCTGACCATTTGTGGCGCTCCCCGGACGGCTGCCTGGTTGCCTCAATGGTCCTTCTTTCCTATCTTGCTCGCATACACCATGGCATAGCACACGTGAGCAAAGGGGAGAAGATAGAAGCTGTTAAGCTTGATTGGTTTGCTCAAAATTTTCCATCTGTGGCTCAACAATACTGTTATACCTGCCCTATTTGTCAAGCCCATAATGTGGGAAAGCCTGTAAAAACAAAAAAAGCATCACATCCCCCACCTTGGTGGCCATTTGTAAATTTACAAATAGATTTTATTCAAATGCAGAAATGTTGTTCTTATGAATATGTTCTTGTTACTGTATGTATGTTCTCTGGATGGGTAGAAGCCTACCCATGTGCAAAAGCTGATTCCATCACTGTGAGCAAAAAGTTGCTCAGAGACTTTATTCCAAGGTTTGGTATTCCTTTATCTATAAACTCCGATAGAGGAACTCATTTTACTGGGCAGATAATGAAAGAAGTCTACAAAGTCCTGCAAATCCAGTAGAACTTTCATTGCCTTTACCATTCACAAGCCTCGTGCCAAGTGGAATGCCAAAATGGCATTTAAAAAAATAAACTGGCCAAAATTTGTGCTGAAACTCACCTGAAATGGCCAAATGCACTTCCTATAGCCCTTATGAGTCTGAGATCTACTGTCAACCGAAAGACTGGACTCAGCCCACATGAAATCCTGATAGGAAGGCTCCCTGCCTCACCACTTGTTGCCTCCCACTTTTGCAATATACATTTACTTGATGATATTATTTTAGACTACTGTACGGCACTAATGAAGTGTTAAGGCTTTTCATTCACAGGTACAAGCAGCTCTCCCCAAGGAACCAGATGAGCCATGCCATTCCATCCTGCCTGGTGACTGGGTTCATTTAAAAGTCTATCAACGGAAGCCATCGCTGGAACCCCGCTGGAAAGGCCCATTCCAGGTACTCCTGACAACCAACACTGCAATAAAGTGTCAAGGACTCCAAATGTGGATCCACGCTTCACACAGTAAGAAAACATCAGCCCTGTTAAACCCAGAGTCTCCTCCATATCAACCTTGTAAACAGCCTCCACAAACTGGTCGTGAGCCTAGTGCCTGCCAACAGGAGAGCTCAAGACCAGTAGTAAGCCAAGTGCCTACTGACAAAGAGGATTTGCCACTACAGAGTGAAGAAAATGTACCCCAATGACACCACTATGCCCTTCAGGACAGGAAAAAGTACTCTACCTAGTTCCTGGTTCCTGAGGTGGGGTTGGTTAGTCATGACTTGAGTACTTCTCAGTCTTTCCTTTTGGATCATCTTATATGAACTTAAAGACTCACCAGCTAAAAGAAACTTTGTAAATGAAACTAGACTTCAAAACAGGTAAAAAAGATCACTTCCACACTGGCATGCTCACCAAAACACTTTTTTTAACTGTCTTATTAGTATGCAAAGGATTTAAATGTGTCTAAATGTTGGGTATGTTCCCATTTGCCTCCTAGTACAATGACAGGGGTGCCCATAATTGCTTTATCCCTTAATTGGACCAACTTTTGTGATATGTATGTTAAAATAGCGAAAGGTAAAGAAAAAAAGAAAAATTAGAAGTTAAAAGGCTCATGGCTATAAATATCTAACATGTTGGGCCAAAAAGGCCCAAAAGGGGGGAATGTGGAAATAAGTTTAACCAGGCCTCTTACTTGACTAATAGGAGAGACAAAGAGAGAGAAAGAGAAGAAAAAAAGATGCTGATGCTATGTGTTTCAAAAGGTTCTAAGATAAGAAAAAACCTTCATGCCTTGTTTTTTCTTGATATATTAAGCTCTATGTGCAGATGTTAACCTCCTCCTTTCCCTCGAACTAGAAGCTGATAACTGTTCCCAAAACACAGTATTTTTGCTGAATAAGTAAACTGCCTACGTGTGACAAACAAATGATCAACTTCTTCCTGTTTCTTCAAGGTTGCTCTGTCTGAACCATACATCTTTTCTCTCTGTCTAAAGTATAAATATGCTTGTAAACTTATAGAGTTCAGAGTTCCTTTGAGAACCCTCCTTGTGATCACTTGTATAGCTTTAAATAAACCAAGATGGCTCTGACAATTCTGATACAACCACAACACGAAGTTTGATTTCTTCCACAGGAGAGGGAATGTGTAACAAGGTGTATGGCTTAGGGGCTGGAGCCCAGCTGCAGAGGATTAGAGGGTAATCGCCTGCCTGCCTAGGAGCTCTGGGCCAGCTGACAGGGGTGATTAACTGTCAATGGAGAAAGTTAAAGGCTCCCAGAAAGATGACACTATGGAAGGAGGGAAGCTGAGCAGAAAGGGGGAAGGCTGGATTTTAAGTCTGGCTAAAGGAGTAACAATCTGCTATACATCCTGTCAGCAGTTGTAGAAAGGAATATTGGTCACAAGCAGATACTCCCAGGATATGCCAATCTCAAAGAACAAAGAGCTCTCGCACATGCAGCTTCTTCAACATGCCAGTTATTGTATGTGAAAGCTGCAAAAGTACACTGGTACTCACACATGGCATGCCACAAAAGGACACATGGATATCTCCCTGTCCCAGCCAAGGGGACCCTACAACTTGGCCCACAGCACTGCCAGACCCCACAGCAGTGATTCAGTGGCACCCTGGGATGCCGCAAGATTCTTCCAAGATGCTGCAACGTGTGAAGAGATAGGCAGATAAGCACGTGCGCAGACTTTCCCCTGCTTGGCTGATCCCCCACCCCACATTGTCTAGCTCCTCTGGAAGAAAGTAAGTACTGTAATATATAAAATAGTTTTTTTAAACTGGATGCCACTCAGTTCACACAAATTATGGAGGGATGCCTCAAACCCAGAAAGATTGAGAACAACTGCTCTATAGTCACCTTAAAAACACAACCCTGGATCACAAATAGTTCTGGTGGGCTGCTGCCCCATTGTCTCAGCCTTGCTAAATGCATCCATGCAAGGGCCTGTGTTTTCAAGCTCAGTATAACTGAGGAGTGGAATAGGATCAATCCAGATTGCAAATAGTCACTGAACACCTTGGAAATGGTGCTTAGCTCTACTGAACATGTACAGTGTCCATGAAGGTAGTTTACCCAGCTATAGCACTACATGTATAGATGTAAAAAGAGCAATTATGTCATGGTGGAGGGGAAGGATGCAGAATAACAATTAGATGCAGAGGCAAATACGTGATGCATAAGGGGTACTTTAATGTCTTCTCAGTGAACAAGGCATCTTCCCCAAGAATTTCAGAAGCAGGTATTCCAGAAGTTGGCCAATATTCTTTTTTGCTGGCTCTTATCACTTATATATCCAGAATAAAGCTTATTCAAGCCTTCTTCAGTTGCCTTCCTTTGAAAGAGTTTCAGTTCTGGTCTCTTAATGCGTCCTTCACTCCAGTCACAGTAGCTTCATTTATTTTGCTCCTGGCACCACACTGTGCTCAATGACTGAGAGCTAAGGAGGGTGACAGAGGTCTGCTCTTTTCAGCATCTGAGTTGTAGTTACTCAGCTTTACTTAACATGAGACCTTGACTTGGGTGACTGGCTTCATGCCTTTTTAATTACAGATGGCACAAACTGCTAAACTACTACAAATGCACTGACTGCTTTAGCATCACATTTATTTGGATTAAAATACACCATAAAAGAGTGTTGGCTTTGTTAAAGGTGGCTTTCCATTAATTAAACATATAATATAAAAATAATGGCAAAGCCCTCATAGTCACTGCATAATAGTCTACGATCAGCAGCTTAATTTAGAGCTGCAAGCTTACTTAGAAGGGTCTTGATTAGCTTGAAGTGGTCAACCACCATCATTTGCCCTTCCAGAGCTTGCTATAGTGACCACATCTGTAGTGTTGTAGCCTTTCACTTTACTATTAGCTTCCTAAAGGTTTACAAGTATATCTTTGACAGGAGTTAGGCTGCAGTGGTTTATGGTCCAATAACTATCTCTCTGGAAAAAATTAGCATATAGACCATTCTTGAAAAGTGGGCTGATGGCAACATCCTGGCTGAGGGACAACCAGGATGGGTTTGTTGTGGGTGGGTCTTGCCTGACCAATCTCATCTTCTTCTATGATCAGGTGACACATCACCTGGACAAGGAAAAGAGATTGACATCCTATATCTGGACTTCAAAAAAGCCTTTGATCTGGTGTCCCATGAGCTCCTCTTGGAAAAATTGGCCAAGTGTGGCCTTGGCTACATCATAGTCCGATGGCTGGGGAATTGACTCCGAGCCCAGATCCAGAGAGTGGTGGTTGACAGAAGTGAGTCATCCGTGACCAGTGGTGTCCCCTAAGGCTCCATCCTTGGACCTGTACTCTTTAACATCTTTATCAACAATGTGAATACTGGTGTTAGAAATGGAGTGGCCAAGTTTGCCAATGACACCAAACTTTGGGGTAGAGTGTCCACACCTGAGGATAGGCTGGTGATCCAGGCTGACTTGGATAGGCTCAAAAAGTGAGCAGATGCAACCTGATGACATTCAGTACTGACTAATGTAAGGTACTTCACCTTGGGGGAAAAAAACCTGCAGCACATGTACAGGCTCGGCAGTGCTACACTCACTAGCACCGTGGCCAAAAGGGACTTGGGGGTCATGATTGACCACAAGATGAACATAAGCCTTCAATGTGATGTCACAGCTGGCAAAGCAAACAAAACTCTGGCTTGCATCCATAGATGCTTCTCAAGTAAATCTCAGGGTGTCATCCTCCCACTATACTCAGTCTTGGTGAGGCTGCAGCTGGAGTACTGCATCCTATTCTGGGCTCCACAATTCAAGAAGGATGTCAAGAAGCTTGAGAGAATCCAGAGGAAAGCCACACACATGATCAGAGGACAAGAGAATAGGCCTTATGAAGAGAGGCTGAGAGCCATGGGACTCTTCACCCTGGAAAAGCACAGGCTCAGGGTTGACCTGGTGGTAGCCTATAAGTACATCAGGGGTATCCATCAGGATCTGGGAGAATGTCTGTTCACCAGAGCACCCCAAGGGATGACAAGATCCAATGGTCACAAACTCCTCCAAAACCATTTTAGGCTGGACATAAGGAAAAACTTTACTATCTGAGCCCCCAAGACCTGGAATAGACTCCCTCCAGAGGTGGTGCAAGCACCTCCTCTGGACTCCTTTAAGAAGCATTTGGACGCTTATCTTGCTGGGTTCCCTTGACCCCAGTTGACTTCCTGCCTTTGGGACAGGGGGCTGGACTCGATGATCTCCCAAGCTCCCTTCCAGCCCTAATGTCTATGAAATCTATGAAACTACAGCAATCCTAATTGGTTCTATTGTGTAGTACTTTGCATGTGTCAGAGGGAGAGGGGAAGGGTGAAAATTTAAGTTTTCAGTTTTTGCTGATAATATGTATCATCTTTGGCAATCCCTCACAGTCGAGGATGATTGTCTTCCCTGATCATTTTTTCTCTGTGTCCAAGGATGACTGATGAGGCCTTATCTGGGATCAACAGATTACTGCAGCTGGGACATACATTTCCATGCGGGGCCCTTGAGTCTTTCTGTCAGCATTGCTTGTTCTGCAGCTACTGTTTGGAAGTCAGTTGAGTGACAACCAAGTGGATAAGTTGGTGATCAGTCCAGCAATCATAAGCTCTTAGCATAGCTCAGGTGATGTGGACATCTTTGCAATCCTGGGCAAAGATGATGACATAGTCAGGTGCAATGCTTGGATCATGGGTGTTGCCATAATGTCTTGTGCCTGTTTTTGTGGCAGAACAGGATGTTGGTGATGGTGAGTTTGTGTTCCATGCATTTGGTCAAGAGGAGGATGCCATTGGAGTTGACCTTACCTACTCCTTCCTTGTTGATGGTTTCATTGCAGAGGTTAGAGTCCCTTCAGACTCTGGTTTTGAAATCACACAGAAGAATAAGCCTGTCTCTCTCCATAACAGCAGAAAGGACTTGTTCAAGGTTGGTGTAGAATTCTTCCTTGGTTTCATTGGCTCCCCACCAGTTTAAGATAGAGTTATGAGTTGCTCATTAATTCCATTGAGTTGGTTTATGAGTTCATTCTTAATGACAAAACCAACTCCATGAAGTCAGTGTTCTCCTTCCTGTTTACCCTTCCAGAAGAAGGTATAGCCATCTCCATGTTGTTTGAGCTTCCCATCTCCCGCTCACCAAGTCCTGCTCAGTGCAGCTACATAGATGTTGTCACCTGACTTCTTGGCCATGATTTCAGTGTGTCACTCTGGGCATTCATTATTAGGATTGTCTATTAGGGTTCTGATGTTCTAGGTCTCGAAAATGATGGTGTGTCTTCACTGGTATTTTTAACTACAGTAAAGGTGATCCCACTGGACATGGTTATTTGGCCAGGAAGAAGGTAGACAGGCTATGTTTAGGGCACCTTTTCTAGCCCCTTCTGCCTGTGGGGTGAGCAGAGCAGATCCTGAAGAAGGTTGCTTGGTTATAGTTACACCCGCTGAATCACCCTCCTGTCTCACCCAATTGCTAGATAACCTTTTTGGAACTTCTGCCTTCATGCCAGTTCATGACTAGGAGCTTCCAGACCTCACAATCCTGCTCCTGTCACCATTAGTTGGTTACCAAAGGCCTTGAAGAATGTGTTGGAAAAGCTGTTTTCATGGAAGACACCTGTGCATTACTTCATTTATTATGGAGAAGCTGCTGTACATCAGCTTTCACATAGCTCTTGACAGAATGGGACCTTAATCCAATGGCAAGGAGACCAAGACAATTGGGGATCTCATTTCACTGCAGCCTTCATTCGCCTTTGCAGCTGTTGAGACTCTAACATCTTCTTCCACCTGCTGTGCCATTGAGGACTTGTAGAGCCATGGTTGAGGGCTGGGCAGATTTATTATAGTGGCAACCTGTTCTCACCATGTCATAGTACTGTCGAAGGATACATGTGGCTTTTCAGAAGGGAAAGCATTGCCATCTGTTGTCCTCACCACATCCTGGTGGTTCTACCACTGTTTGGTGAGCAACTGCTTATTCATCAGTTACCCCTATTTATTTCACAGCTAAGGTCATTCTACTACCTACCACCTATGCCTATGCTGGGTAGTGGTACAGCTCTGCCTTATGGAATACGTATCATAACTAGATAATTTTCAAAGATCTTAGGAAATGTTGCACACTAAATACCATCATTCTGCTGTAACTTTACTGAAGTGGGTGGAGCTGCATCAGAGCTTTATGAATAATTACAACTACTCACCACAAGGTGTCTCCTCTTACTGTTTCTATTACGTGATAAGCAAGGATTTTCATGGGTGATATTTTTTTACTGGACAAACTGTATGTTTGGGATAAACTTAGATAAAGCTTTAAACACAATATGCCTCTTCCATATTTCCTGGCATCATGGCTACAACATCAGCCCAACACTATTTCTGTTATGTATTATCTCAAAGCTAGATATCAACAGCATCAGAATTACCTCTTCATCCCCTGAGTACTTATATTAAATATTCTCCTATGAGCATAAAATTACTTTTTCTACTATGTCAAAGGTAACCAGCTGTGTCACAACACATGGCTATTCGACTGAGAATGTTTGTTTGTTTTTTAAGTACCTGTAATTGCATGCACTGTTTGGTTTTAGAATTGTTGTCCAGAACAGAAGATATATCATCAGTTTTGAACTTAAGAATGCCAATGTTATTTGATTTTCACTAGTAAAGTATTATAATTTAGAAACTCGTAACTGATCTTTCTTTCACTGTTAAATCTAATATTATAATAATATCATCTGTGGAGACTGCTTCTGAGCATTCTTGAGTCAAATTCAGTCCTGATGGAAATAAGTGCATCTTACAGGAAGAGCACACAACAACTGCTGAAACTTCCTTAGCCTGACAAAGGGTTTTTGAACCTGAAAGCTTGCTTAAAAATTGTTTTCCAACTATTTAAGTTGGTCTAATAAAAGATATCAGATTCACCCAAAGAACCTTGTCTTATCTGATTTTGGCTTTTTGCTCATAATAGTAGTAACAAGGAAGACTAAAACAGGTTACAGACTTCTTATACCAAATTACCTGCAAGATATGTTATGAAATGTACACACAGGTTTCCCTTGCCAACCATTGGGGTAAGGCTCCTGAAAGTTCCCGTGTTTGGCAAAACCATGGTTGGCAAGACAAAAGGCTTATAGGAAAAATGGTAGGTGGTGGGCTGATGCACAGCCAAGGAAAACCATGGTTACTCAAAATTGTATACCATGGTAGCCAAAATGGTATATTGAATATTAAGCATAAATACTCAAAACCATAGTTGGTGAGTGAAACCTGTACTACTAGCATGGGAAGAAAAGGTTACCAAGCTAGGTTCACCTTAATTTAGTGAACTGCTTCAGTTTAATGCATAGCTGTTTTATATTTAACAGTATTCCTACACTTAAGGAATGTCTGAATGACAAACTAGTGTTAAAAGTATTCCTTCTCCGTGTCTTCTGGGAATAAATTACAGCCTTCTCCTCAGATTATCACAGATCACCACTTCGGCTTCTAAAGGAACTTTTCTCAGTTTCCTCATTTGATAGCTTGTCCATTAAATGGCAAGACAAATAAATGCACCCCAAAAATGACCACTGTACTTAGCTTTCTGCAGGTAGCATCCTTCCCTATTTCTTCTAGGGCCCTCACAGGCATTATTTTTGTAGTGCTACAGTTTGTATTGAGAGGGTCCAGAGAAGGGCCACTCGCATGGTCAAGGGGCAGTGGGTCAGGCCCTACGAAGAGAGGCTAAAGGGCCTGACTCTATTCAGCCTCCACAAGAGAAGACTGAGAGGGGATCTGGTGGCCATTTACAAACTCACCAGGGGGGACCAGTAGAAATTGGGGGAGGCTCTGTTCCTTCAGGCACCGCTGGGGGTTACTAGGAATAACAGCCACAAATTGTTAGAGAGAGGGTTCAGGCTGGACGTCAGGAGGCATTACTTTACAGTTAGGGCTGCCAGGCTCTGGAATGGACTCCCAAGGGAGGTGGTGCTCTCTCCTACCTTGGGAGTCTTCAAGAGGAGGATGGATAGATATTTGGCTGTGGTGTTATGACCCCAGCACTTGTTCCTGCCCGGGGCAGGGGGTCGGACCTGATGATCTGTTTAGGCCCCTTCTGACCCTAAGCACTATGAAGCCATGAAACTATGAAGACTGCAAGCTTCCCTGATTGTGTTCTTATTGGGCAGGCTATCAGGGAGTCAGCTGCTCTCCTTCTCCCCATTAGGGAGAAAGACCAGTCATATGCCCTCAATATCTTAATCTGGAGTTTGTGCAAGAAACCATACCTCTCCTTGTGTTAGACCTTGTGTAACTGGAGTGTTTCTGGTTTCCAGGGGGCAAGGAATAAGGAATTTTTTTAAGGCAGTGCCACAGCATCCTGGGGTGCCTGGAGACCCTTTTAAAGGTGTCACTCAATGAGTACTGTTAGGTGTACAAGCATAATTCACAACATAAACCTAGAGATGTCAAATAGAAATGCATAATGTCAATACTACCCTGACTTGCGGTGGTTTTTTTAAGTTCTTTGCAACAGAAGAATTCTGCAGTAAAAAAATTAGTGAAAAGCTAGCATTTTCTGGGAAGTGCTTTGAATCTGAAAATGTTGAGAACCACTGCTTTAGGGGAATACCCCACAACCACATTTTTGTAAAGAAAGGAGAAGATCATTTCCCTTGGTAAGCACTAATGAGTAGGGCTGTGCGAAGCTTCATTTTGGAGAAGATTCAACCCAATTCAGAGGCTGAATCTCCAAATCTGAATTGAATAATTCGAAGCTTAAAACTTTCCAAATTGAATTGGAGCCTCTGAATCAATTCAGAAAAGATTCAGAGATTTGGAGGTGGTGTTTCAGGGGAAACAGAAACTTAGAAGAGAGAGGGGGAATGGGGGGGGGCGGGGGGACGGGGACTGACATTTCTAGTGGGCCAGTGAGTGTGATTTCTCCCTGAGTCCCCTTCCAATCACAGTGTCTGGGGGGTGGGACATAGAAACAGCATAAAAGCCTCTATCTGCAGGCTTTCTGTCCCTTTTGTGAGCTGCTTCACTTGATTGAGCAACAGTGTCTGAAAGGTACTGGACTGGCTTGGCTTCCTAGTCAGTCACCTGCTCCTTTTTGCTCTTAGAAAGGATTGGGTAGGATATAGTTTAGTTTAGCATGGAATCCCTCTACTTTACTTATCCAATTAATTTCTTTCAATTTATATTTGTTCTCTTCCCCCCCCCCCAATACTTTTTAAAAAGAATGCTCAGTGTTTTCACTGGCAATGTGATCTATCACTGTGCAGGGAAGCACACATTACACACACTCACACGCATAATAGAAGAAAAAGTAGTCAGATATTCATAGAAGAAGAAGAGATTGTATATAGTTATTGGTTTTTAATATTATTAGCTATAGTTAGTTTACATACAGACTAAAGACAACACAGAAGAAGATGTCAGACAGAGATTCAGATTGAGATTAACACACACAACGGAGAACTCAGAGTCCTAGAAGAAGAAGAAGATGTATTATTATTTTAGGTACACAGCACAGAAGAAGAAGAAGTAGTAGTAGTCACACATTCACATTAATAGCACATCACAGAAAAAGACACTACATATAGTTATTAATAATCACTCATCATCCCAGTGCAGTGCATTACCTGAATCACACTATACACAACACAGAGTAAAGAAAACACACAACACAGAAGAAGTAGTATAGTCACACGTTCACATTCGTAATTCATATATCACATCACAGAAGACACCATATATAGTTATTAATAATCAATAATCATAGTAGCAGAGTCCACACACAACACAGAGTAAACAAAACACAACACAGAAGAAGAAAAAGAAGTTGCACATTCGCATTCATAATTCATATATCATGTCACAGAAGAAGAAACCATATATAGTTATTAATTATCAATAATCATCATAGCAGAATCCACATACAACACAGAGTAATGAAAACACAAAACACAGAAGAAGTCAGTCACACACACACCTTTTTGCAGGACAGGAAAGATTAATATGAAGTGTGCTGGAAAGGCAGGTGACAAGTCTTCTGGCAGGGGAGGGAGAGAGGCTAGAGGGGGTAGGGGGAGGGCTAGAGCTGCAAGTTCCGCCCCACAAACACAGACACATCCTCTTCACAAGCAGCCATGAGGCTTCTGCTGCCAGTGCAAGCAAGGAGGTGGGAGCAGTACCTGACATCCCTGCACCTGCATCACCTCCCCTAACTCCAGAAATAGGCACCAACAGCAGAATGCCCGTCTCCTCCACCCCAATTTCATCTCCCAGCATCAGCCTCCCACTGCCAGAGGAGGAGCTGAAGCTGGAACTAGGGGACCTGAGCTCCCTAGCTAAAGCAATTCTTGGGACTGAGGAGGAATCTGACTTTGTGCTCCACACCCCTCAAAGTTTCCCTAGACCCAGGTCTCCTCCAGAAAGCACCTTGGGGGAGGTTGAGGTTGTGGAGGCTCAGGCAAGTGGGGTCTCCTCCAAGCTGAGGTGCTGGATGAGTCCCACACGGCAAGGGAGATCATGACGGGAGATCATGGTGGCCATGAGCTGCATGGTACATGGTGGCTCATTGGACAGGGAGAGCTCACCCATTGGTTCATGGTCACCAACAATGGGGCCAATATTTTCAAGGCTGTCCATGATGCCAACTTTGTTGGAATCCACTGTGTGGCACACAGCCTGCACCTCATAGTCCGGGATGCCTTAGAGGTGCACAGGGCTGCCGGTGACGGCTCTGCCACTACCAGCCAGCTCAATCCAAAATGTAGGAAGGTGGCAGACTACTTCCACTGCAGCATCAAGGGGAGCAAGATACTGTGGGAAAAACAGGCAGAGCTGAGCATCCTGCAGCACAGAATCATGCAGGCTATGGAGACTCAGTGGAACTCCCCATACCTGATGCTGGAAAGGCTGGTGGAGCAACAGAAGGCCATCTGTGAGATGGCCTTGCTCGGGGAGATCGGGATCAGTGGTCTCCTTAACAGAGCTGAGTGGGTACCATCTCCCAGATCTTGGTGGTCCTCAAGCCCTTCCTCAAGGCTGCCAAGACCCTCAGCACTGCCAATGCCCTCCTTAGCTAGGTGATCCTGGTAGTGAGGGAACTGGAGAACCAAATGGAGAAGTTCCAGGGGATCAATGTTCCTGTGTGGGGCAAGCCACTGTCACCAGACATGCAGGAACTAGTGAGGAGGCTGAAGGAGGACATCAGGAGACAGCTGGATCCCTTGTGGTCCAGTACAGTCCACGTGCTGGCAGGCATGTGCAACCTGAGGGTGAAGGGGAGCATGTGCACTGGCAGCACCAAAACCCTTGATCACTGGATGTAGGTGCTGGTCAGGAAGGCAGAAAGGCAGAGGTGAGTGGATGTAGAAGAGGGAGATCCACTTTCCCGTGCCCACACTCCCGTCACCAGCACAAGCACCAAAACCAGAACCAGACAATCTGCTCCATGCCAGCTGCTGCCAATATGGGCCATGGACATGGCTTCAATGCTGGGGTCCAAACGCACCAGACCCCAGCATTGGGCAGGTAGTGCTGAGGCTTTGGTGGCTACCTATCTCGCTGGGGATGTGGAGCCACTAGACTGACCCCCTGGCCTACTGGGCAAGCTACAGTCAGATGTGGCAGGATCCAGCCACAGTTGCTCGGTAACACCTGTCCTGTCCACCAACCAGTATTCCAAGTGAGAGGGTGTTCAGCATTGTTGGGGATATTGTGACACCCCACCACACCTGTTTGGATCCTGGTTTGGTGAAGCAGCTGGTGTTCTTGAAGGTGAACCTCCCACTGTTGGGGCTCTCCAAGCTCCACCTGCAGATGGCATGAGTGCCACCCTCCTCATTCTGTCTGCACCTATTTCTGTTTGATTATTTTACACCGGTTAGTGTTATTGCCCTGCTCTCAGAGCTGGAGGGGGAACTCATTGCATCACTAGTCAGCAGGGGAAGAACATGTTCCTGCTGAGCTCCCATGCCAGGAAGAACTTGGAGGTATGGACTGGGGCTATGGGGAAGGAGGAGGCCCCAGGTCCTGGGCATGACCACTAAAACTGCACTCTACCAGGGTCAGGGAGGCCTCATGGGACTGCTGGCAGCATGGCAGCCCCATAAATGCCAGGATGAAGGATCTCTGTGGTGAAAGGTGGGTAGAGGTGCCATAACCTCCAGCTACCACACGCGCACACAGTCCTGGCTTGGGAAAGCCCAGACCTGTCACATCTTTGAAAGGCCTGAGGTTTGCTGGTTGCAGTGGAGTTGTGAGGCTCCAGGTGAGCTCAGCTTAGCTGCCTGGGATGCCAGCTTTTGGGTTGAAAAACCTTTGTCAGGCTGAGGAAGCACCTGCAGTTGGTGTGTCTCCTGGTGCTGGATGGAAGGAATAGTAAACAAGTCTGAGGCTATAGGGGAGGAGGAGGTCTCATTAGAGGCCCTGTTGTGTAGAGGCCTCAGGGCCAGTGAGGGCGCATCTTAACACAGACACAGTGTCACCCACCCATGTTACGAATTTTGCCTGTCTGCAACCAGAGGTGCAGGGCCACAGAACCCAGAAGCCCCTGCACCTACTTCCTAGAAAGCTGGCAGGCTTCATGCCCCCAGCAAGTGCCACTATCTTTGCAGTTTTCACCCCACTGTGGCTTAATACATACATGTGACATGAGTTTTGCTTTCAAAACTATGAGGTGCAGTTTTCTGGAAACCCCTGCACCTACCTCCTTGAAAGTTAGCAGGCCTCATGCCCTCAGAAGGGGCTACCATCCCTGCAATTTCATCTGAATCAGCCAAAAAATAACAAAAGTTATAGATATTTAATTGATTGTCCATTATACTCTAAGCCTGAATCTCCGAATCTCTCCGAATCGGCGACAAATCTTCCGAAGCTGATTTGGCCGAATCGATTTGGAACAGTGATCTGAATCTCTGAATCAAATCGCTGGTCTCTGAATCAGCCGAATCGGAATTGAATAGTTCGCTATTCTGACAGGCCTACTAATGAGTGTCTCTTGGTAGCAGCATTTGCATCTTGCTTCTGAAAACAATGTGGCAGATACAGATTTCCCTCGCTTTATGCGGGTTCCATATGTGTGTATTCACTGTTATGCAATGACCCTTTTTATACCAAAAATTCATGCATATGCGAGGTAAATTCACTCTTATGTGATCAGTGTGGTGGAAGCCCACAGTCAGCTACTTTGTGTGGTGCATTGTGGGAGTGGCACACACCAAAATATAGTTTCCTGGGTGCATCTGTGCTCCTCGCTTGTTGTCTGAGATACGTGTTTCTGTAGTTGCCATCCCCATTATGGTAACATTCACCACCGCCCTGTGCTTGTGTGTACTATTGTGCTATTGGTGAGTACCAAAATTGTCTTGTTACAGTGGTAGAAATAGGGCTGAGGGTAAGTACAGTTGAGGTCTTGGAATGTATCCTTATTTGTTTCTGTGGCGGCGAAGTGCCCCCACAGGCTAGTGAGGGAGAGAAGGGAGGACCCACAGACCCCAGACCCCAAGAGCAAGCCCCAGAGGGGCATACGTACTGGCTGAAGAGCAGCGGGAAGAGGAGCCGCATTCGCGGCTGCAGCTGCGCGAACCGCCATTACGCCGGTTCTGGCAACAGCTGTTCCTGGCGCGGCGAACAGCTGAGCCAATCCCAGCGGCCGTAGCGGCCACGGCGGGAAGGTTTAAAAATGCCGGCAGGACAGGGAGAGAAGGAGATCCAGGGAGAGAGAGTACGGGCGGGCAGCCCGTGCTGCGGGCTCTCGCACAGAGCGGAGAAGACACAGCCTGCGGGTCTCAGGCAGGCAGCTTATCTAAGAGCTGTACGCCTTTCGCGAACAGCAGAGTGAAAGGCGGTCAGAGAGTGCAAGCCGAGGCACTCTCTCAGTATCCTGAAGCGGCTGACGCTCAGGAGGCAGGGGAGCGCTCTGCTGCCGGTAGGAGAGGGGAGACAGCGGAGGCTCCAGGAGGGAGTTGGAACCAGGGGGAGCACCCACCAGCTCCTCCTGATTTGGAGGAGTATTTTCTGTAAGAAGGGAGGAAGGAGGAATCACTCCCAGCAGGAGGGAGAACGACCGGGAACCGGGGACCCGGTCTGAGGCCGTCATACAGGGCCTGGAAACATCTGGAACGCATCACCCAGCGGTTGGCGTGTGGACGGGGTGTAGGGGAGGCGGAGCCCCGTGGACCACCACGTCACTCAACCGTGAGTAACACCGTCTATCGGGAGGCCCCACCCAGGATAAAGATCTCCACTGTAGACCCCTCTAAAGGTAATTGATTACATCCAAGTCGTGGCAGGCGAGTTGAGGGGAGGGGCAACACCCCGATAGGCCAGGCGGAGCTAGACACAGGCTCCACAGTTACGTTGTAAAGTGGGTTCCCTTTATGCAAATTTGAGTTATGTGCCATTTTCCAGGAATGCATGTACAGCATAAAGCGAGGGAAACCTGTACTTAATTGAGGATATTGCTGATTAACCTCACATACTTTGAATGAGGTAGAATGTGAAGGTAACTTTCAGCATTTTGGGGAAATCTGTCCCACAGAAACATGCCATTTAGCATAGTTGGGCTGTAGTGGGGCCTGGCCCCATCACTATGGTAAGAAGCACACCAGGATCATCTCTGGCCTAGGATGGCTTCCTCCCACCCCAACCCCTGAGACAGATGCAGCTGTGCTCTGGCTGCATGGACTGGCTGGAAGCCCATGCAGTGGGCACAGCAGTGGTTACCAGCCCCAATTGTGGGCAATTGGGAGCCTGGCTGCCGAAACAGAGTGAAAGGTCCTGCTCCTGCAGGCATGGGGAGCTAAGAGCAGCTGGGAGCAGCTGCATGGGGCTGGCTGGGGCAGAAACAGGCAGGTATGTTTCCCCTCATCTAGCAGCAACCTTGCATCCA
Organism: Alligator mississippiensis; assembly: GCF_030867095.1. NCBI lineage: Eukaryota > Metazoa > Chordata > Crocodylia > Alligatoridae > Alligator > Alligator mississippiensis. Next base: position 32,132,240 of record NC_081835.1, on the reverse strand, counting down.
GCCTGTGCCCAGACCTGGGTTGCTGGGGGCACACCATACCCACCACCTGCAGAGCGAGCGGCGGGGACAGTGCACGGATAAGTTCAACTTTTTATTGATTTAGGTTTGATATTCGTGGACCCTGGGCAGGGAGCCCAGGGACCTGAGGGAAGTTCTGTGGTTCCAGTAGTGCACCTTAGGCAAGCTGCCTGGGGAGGCCAAGGGCCAGATCAGTGGATCTCTGGCTGACCATCCGCAGCTAGAGTAAAAAGGGTCAGGGGGCTAGCGGTATGCCTGACCCAACACATTCAGCAGTGCCCCTTAGGGACCATGGCTGCCATGACAGTCTACATGGGCCCATGTCAGAGCAAAGACTTCCTCAGAAATGTGTATAAGCTTTCAGTTGTGACTTAGAAGTATGCAGTGGAAATGTCTTTGGAATGAGTCCAAGATTTTTCTTTAGTCCCATCACATGGCACCTTATTCTCTGCCACAGTCATCAGAATAATTTTTATCTCTATTGCTGAGATTGAGGGTTACCAAGCAACAGATTAATTTTCATTAGTTAAGATCTTTTTTTTTAGGAAGTATTCTAAAAATATATGATTCTCCTTCTAACCCAAGTTCTGTGTATCCAATTATTTTGGTGAGTCAGGAATTTCTGTAGTATAATGTTTTGTGTTACAACACCACCTACTAGTGACTCATATGTGATTATGAGTGTCACTAATGCTACTAGGTAAAGGAGATCTCCCCCTGCCTAAAAAATTTCTAATGACCTGAATTTTAGACAAGTCTGGGCTTGTTTAGAAATTATCCCTGGTACCCGCTTCACCTCCTTTTCTTGCCTGTCATGACTTGATCTTAAAAGTTTACACATGAGAGGTGGGTACCAACACCAGGATCAGTCTCACATTAATGAATATTCCCAAGACTCCTTGCTTTTGCAAACAGACAGTCACTCGTATTAGAACGTATTTTGGGGGGTCACCTTCACCAGTCCAGGCCCCTTACTGTGCACTGGCCCTATCTCTGTCCTGTTCAGGCGTTGCTGGGACCTGATTTACCCCTTTGACAGTCCCAAACCCAAACCTCCAGATTTTTCAGTTCTTAAGACAGAAAAATTAAAACAACCATGTGTTTGCCTAATAAAATCAAGATCCTCTGCCTCTGATGTGGCACAAAGGTAATTGTAACAGGAGGGAGGTCAGGGTCACTGTGCTCTCTCCTGCCGCCTCCTTTACCGTGCCAAGCTGCCGACTCGCACCCTCCAATTCTCGCCCGCTATGACTTTGATTTTATATATTTTTATAGGGAGGCTGCCTTCCATCTTCTTGGCCATGGTTCTCCTGTCTCGGGTGTTCTGTACACCCCAGCCTTATGGGCTATGCGTGGCTCCTACCACCCCTGTACCATGCCCCAAGCCTCGCAGATGTAACCGACGTTGTTCTGTCTCTCTCTCTCCGTGCCCTCTCTGGCGCTTGGGCTCTCCGCATCCCTGTCTCTCTCTGTGCCCTCTCTCAGGGGCCTTCTCAGTAATGCTGCCCTCTCTCAGGGCCTTCTCAGTAATGCCCCCTTTCCTGGGGCTCACCACAATGCTGCCCTCTTCTCTCGGGCTCACCACGCCTGCACTGGGGCTTCTCAGCAACGCCCCCTCTCTGGGGCTTCTCAACTGCCCCTCTTTGGGGATGGGGTCTGTGCACCCTGAATGCTGCACCCTCACTGGCACTGGGGTCCCCACACCTCTGTGAGTCCCCTATGAGGCCTCCTCCAACCCCTAATAGCCTCACCCAAACCACCAGTGTAACAAATAGCAACACAAACTCAAGCCCCTGGGCTACAACACAAACATAAGCCACCCGGCTGTAATCATGCTCGAGCCTACTGGGGATTCTTCATTCCGCCGCAGTGACAGACACTGCTCTTGCATTCAGGCTTCTCTTCTCTTTCCTGGCAGGGATCTCCTTTCTCCTTGGCTGTTGGTCGGGAACTGCCTCCTGCCTGTGGTTTATATAGGAGCTAGGCCCTGCCCCTTCTTGTGAGCTGTCTAGGCAGGTGTGAGCCATTAGTTCCCTTTGGTTGCCTCAGCAACCAGCACCTGTGGGGTTATCCCGGCTCTCCAAGTAGCAGGAACCCTAGTGCCCTGCTACAGTAATAAAGAAAGCAAAAGTTTCTATCCTTTCACATGAGGATCTCTCTCTTCCTCAGTACTTTGACCTCACCAGCCCACTGTTTTCCCTTTTTGGCTCCCTCTATTTCCCTGAAGTTGAATCTTTTCTCTATGGCTTCTCCCCACCAGTTCACCTACTTTCCACTGACTCTGGTCCTGCATGGATATATGTCGCAGGGCACTAAGTTGCCTGCTCCTATTAGAGCAGATATTGCCCAGGGAGGGAGCCCACGTGCAGGTTGCCATGGCAACTAACTAATGAGGGAATTGGCTGCACCTGTACCTGGCCAGCTGGCTGGAAGAGGCAGGGCCCTAGGCCTACGTAAACCCTAGGGCTGGGACCAGACAGTTCAATTCCCTGCCAGCAGCTGAAGGGGAAGGAGCCTTCAGGAAGGAAGGACTCAGAGATGCTACAGCCATTGGTTACGCTACCCTTAGGGCTAATGGGGCACCAGGAGCCCATAAGATACCCTCGCCTATGGGCACCCAGTCCTAGAGAAGGAGTTTTACTCTTTTAAAGGGGCAGAGCATGCCTTGTACTTTGTTACGTTATAGCCCAGAGGCTTATGTTTGATTGCTGTTGCTTGTTTGCTGTCTGATAACACCGGTGGTTTGGGTGAGGCTATTTGGGGAAGGAGGAGGCATCATTGAGGGCCCACTGTAGCGTAGGGACCCTGGCACCAGAGAGGGCACAGCATTTGGGGGCACAGACCCCGGTGCCAGAGGGGGTGCAGCATTTTTGCGGTGCACAGAGCCCAGTGCCAAGGGGCGCAGAGACAGGGCTGCAGAGAGCCTAGTGAGGACAAGGGGCTGAATTATAATGAGGCCTAGGCAAGACAACGCCAGTACCATCTGCGAGGCTTGGGGTGTGGTAAAGGGGCTGTTGGAGCCACACATATAGCCCATAAGGCTAAGAGACTCAGGCACCATACACCATAACGTGGTACACCAAGGTGTCTATGAACCACAGGGTTCAGTAAGATCTAGCCAGACCATGTCTAAATCCAAAGATCAAGGGCAGCCTCCTTATATCCATTATACCAACAAGACGTGGCGGGCGAGATAGAGGGTGCCTGTAGGGCAAGACTGGCACGGTTAAGGAGCCTAGGGGTAACGCGGTCACTTCTAGGGACTCCACCCTGCTACAATATACTTCTCCCTTCTCTCTTCTAATCCCTGGTCAGGGATTTAAGTAGCCAGGTGTCCTGCTCAGTCCCAATTCCTGGCACTTGTGAATGAGCTGTTAATTACTTGATTTATGATCCACTTTACACCCCTTTACACCTCACCCTACCCCTCCCACCATCTTATCCTTTAAAGTTAACGGTCTTCTATTCTCTTGCCTGTCTCCTTTTCATTAGTCTCTTATCTTTAACCCCTCTGACCTTTTACACTCCCAAACAAGTTTAAATTAATTGCTGTAGTTAACTACACTGTTTATTCATTTGTATAAATACTACACCCAGACTTTATGTAGTGAATTTATTTCAGCTGCAGAAGGCATGAGGTATACATCTTCAGGAAATTCCTTCAATGTCTCCTTAGGGATGTTGCTGCCATTTCTTTTCCAGGCCCCTGCTTTGAATTGGTCATGATGGTATTCGTTGAGTAGTCATAACAGTAGTACCATTGTTGTAGAATAACAGTATAATGATAATGGGAGTAGTAATGGTATTTAAATCCCAACAGTTATAGTAGAAGGCACCACTCTTAACTGCCTATGCCACTTTATTCAGCTCAACATCTGTTTTCCATCTCTTTTGTACCTTTCCAAGACCCCTTTTCAAGATTCTGTTGCAAATGGAATTTTGTCATTTATTTTGCAGAGGGTAAATGAGAAGGTCCTTTGGTTTTAGGGGAAAGGGTTTTACAGCAAATATATCTTAAGCCCCAAAGATATGGATGGTGGCAGCCTGTTCTGGGCCTGAGAATGGCTAGCATTATTTTGATTGTGACTATGTCCTTTCTGGGATGGGTAGAATTGTTCATGTCTCTTAGTTTTCTAGATAGATACATGGAAGTAGGCATCGCATCTCCCCTAAGGAAGTGTGTGAAGCTTGGGGTTATTATTGTATGACAATGAGAACACACCTGTCCCTAATGAGCCAAAGGCCTTGTGTGTTTAGATAGCACGGTATGACAGATTATCTCTTCGATGCACACAGAGTTGGTTTACATTGGTATACAATCCAGCAAGCATCCTATGGATATGCTAGTGATATGCTTCTAATTCTGTTTGCTCCAAAATGTGAGTCTTGTTTCACCTTGCAAAGGATGTTGTGTCCTGGAAAGACAAATAAAATATCTTCAGGAGAAACTTCACCACCCCTTCTTTGTTTTCCATTGTATCATCATGGATATCTCACTGCTAGGCTCAGGAACACATATACATAACCTCTAGGTTCAGAACCTCTACCTGAAATAGGAGACAAGGATGCACATTCATATTCTGGTGTTTTGTGTTGTCTACAGGGACTATGAATCAGCATATCTCTAAGCATTTGGTACAGATCATGAGACAATGCCATGGCCATGTTTACCTGTAAAACTGGGTTGGTGGGAGGTTCTTCCTCTGTGCAAAGAAAATATTGAGTTATGGAACTGGTGTGTTAGAAAAAAAAAAACACTTGTCCATGGACCAGCTACCTGATCTTCACAACCGTGTGGCAGGCAACTTAAGCAAGCACTTCTCTCCATGTCATAAGTGGGAGAATTTCAGGATATTCTTCCTGAATTTCTGGACCTGGGCTATCCAAGGACTGGTAAGTTCACAACCTGGTCTTCCGTCCCTTTCATTCCAAGAATTATGTCTGATATCTCATTAATGCATGTCAGAAAGTATCTGCTAACTCGCAGTGCTTTGCAAAGTCAAGTGAGACTCAGGCAACCTGCTTTTGATAGCCTCAGCACTGCTGAGTCTGTTCTGATTTCTAGATCTCTGCTTGTCACCTCTAAAATCCAAACATGTGCTGAGGTTTTTGGATATGTTACCCAGAGCAGGTCCACACAGACCTGATCTCCCTCCAGGGTTTGTTTGAATGCTGTAAGTGTAGTGTGGCTATGTTCTTCACCATTTTCAAACATCTCAGTCAACAGTAGTAAATGCTCTACAGGGAAAAATAATATGGCCAAGTGTAATAGATTTGTCATTGTTGGCAGTCCCTTGGAGTCGAGGATGATGTCCATCAAGCTTGTTAGGTCCTCAGGTAACTGAGAAGCTTGATTCTGGATACACACATTCTTCAGCAATGGGGGGATGTTGTTGCATAGGGGAGTGGGATTTGCAGCCCCAGGTTAATCTCCTGCTCCTTCCTCCACCATTCTGCTTCAGCATGAAGTCATTGGGCCTCAAAGTGGTGCACACCTTGGTGGACCAGGTGGCACCACACTGAATGGTCAGAGCTTGCTCCTCCAGCCATTGATGTTAATGCCTCCATGCTTGAGGGCGACCTTGAGTGTGTCTGTTTCCTTTGTCCACCCTTTGAGTGTTAGCCAATGGAGAGCTGAGAAAAGAGAATCTGGTAAGGGAAGTGGTTCTCAGACATCTGGACACAGTGGCCCATCCATTGGAGTTGATTTCTCAAGAGCAAGGCTTTGATTCTGTTGGGTGCAGCTTCATGGAGGACACTTGCACTGATTCGGTGGTCCTTCCATTTGATCCGCAGGATTCTATGTAAGCACCACTGGTGAAAGATCTTGAGGGCCTTAATGTGGCATTGGTAGATGGTCCAGGTTTCACTGCAGTAGAGGAGGGTGGTCAGTACAACAGCCTTGTAAACCAGGACCTTTGCCAATTTCCGAAGGTCTCCATTTTCAAAAACACATTGTCATAGCTTGACGAAGGTAGCACTGGTGCAGTTGACCTGGTGCTGGACTTCTTCATCGATGGTAGCCTGTTGAGAGAGGTGACTGCTGAGATACCAAAAGTGCTCCACATACTCCAGAGCTTCCCCGTCTATGTAGGTAGCATGAGGAATGTTCAGCTGGCCTAGGGACGGTTGGTGGAGAACCTTCATCTTGGCAATGTTCACGGACAGGCCAAGTTTCTTATATGAAGCATTGAAGAGATCTAAGGTCACTTGCACATCCTGTGGAGAGTAAGCCATCATGCAGCAATCATCTGCAAACTGAAGGTCCTGGATGTCCTTGGTGGTGAGTTTCATTTTTGCCCGGAAGAGCCCAAGATTGAAAAGCTTCCCGTCCAGTCAGTACTGGATACTGATGCTGAATGGTAGATCATCTCGGATAAGGTGGATGATGATGGCCAGAAAGATGGTGAACAGGGTGGGGGTGATCATGCAACCTTGTTTGACCCTGGTCCGGATGTGGAAGGTGTCAGTTTCAGATCTTCCGCTGAGGATAGTGGTGGTTATATCATCATGTAGGAGTCTCAGCATGGTGACAAACTTCAGCGGGCAGCCAAGGCATTGATTGTAGGATGGTCCACAGAGCTCCATGATTTAAGGAATCGAACACCTTGGTCAGGTCAATGAAGGCCAGGAATAGTTCTTGATTTTGCTCCAGATATTTTTCTTGGATCTTCCTGGCAATGAAAGCCATGTCTGCAGTGCCCTGGGATGGTCAGAAGCTGTACTGGGTTTCTGGAAGGATCTCCTCACTGACGGGACGAAGGCAATTCAGGAGGATGCAGGCCAGGATCTCACCCTCAGTGGACAGGAGGGAATCCCCCTGTAGTTCCCACAGCCAGATTTGTCCTCATTCTTGTAGAAGGTCATGATGGTCACATTCTTGAGATCCCTGGGGATGTCCTCTTTGTCCCAAAGGTGGTGGATAAGCTGGTGGAGTCGTGATGTGACCTGGAAGCCTCCAGCATGGTAGACCTCTGCAAGTCTACCAAGTGTAATAGATTAGCAGCCCAGTGCATTCCTGATTCAATAAGACACCCATATCTATATTCTTGGACTATTTTGAGTACAGGCAGTCCTCAGACTTATGACACAATTGGTTCCTGAAAACCGCATCTTAGGTCAAAACATTGTGACTCAGAACTGATTTTCCCATAGGAAACAATGTTATAAATGGGGGATTGGTTCCTGAACCAAGGCCCAATACCCTATTTTCACCAAAAATAACCCAGAATTTTGTACTTGATCAATTATAGATGAGTAATACAGCTACATTAATGTATTTATATTGTAAATAGCAATCATATTGATTTGGAAGGACTTCTTTGAGGTGACTTTGCTAGACTTTTTGAAGGGCTCTTGGTTGGACTTTTGAGAGGGTTCTTGGCTGGGGTCTCCTCAGGAGTCTTGGCTGCAGGTTTTTCTGGAGTATTGTCTGCTTTCTTAAAGAAAGTGTCTAAGGAAGTTTGGACAGATGTTCTCCAGAGGGATAGGTGATGCAGTAAACTTCTTTGCTTGATGGTGTTGCATCAGATCAAACATTGTAAAGTTGAAACTGATGTCATAAAGTTGAAATGGGCTGTCAATTTATAAACATTGTAAGTACAAAACATTGTAACTTGAAACATAAGTTGAGGACTGCCTATGATACTGTGACAGGGGGTTAACTTCCAGGCCCAGTTACAGTGCCAGCCTGCCCACCTGTCTTTGGGCAAGCTGCTTGCCTTACTTTCCTGCCACGCCTTGTTGTTAAATAATTAAGATGATAATTAGTTGGGAGGCTGCCCTTCGAGCACACTGATGTCAAAAGGCAGTACACACATGACTCCAACCTTCCCTTGTCGTGTTGCATGCCTCATAGATGATATCTGTGAGTTGTGCTATGCTCCAGCCTGTGGCCAGGCCCAACTCAGTGCACTGTTAGGCCTCTCTCACACTGCCTTGTCTGGGCCTCACAATACCGCCCCTCTCTCACTGGGGCCTGTACCATTCTGCCTGCTCTCACAAGGCCTCTTAGACTCTTGCCCTTTACTGGGCCTCATTCACCCCACCCTGCTCCCTTGAGCAACCACATGGGCCATCAGGCTTGTCCTTTCACTCCTTGGCTGGCCATGGCACAGCCTTTTGGGCCTCTCCCGCAACCTTCATCTGCATGGTGGCTGAGCAATTAGCCAAACAGTGGACTAACTCCACCCTTGGCCCCTCACTGGGTAACACAGCCCACGAGTTTTCCAACTGGGGCTTCTACTTGAAGCTCCCTCTATGATGCCTCACTTGGCCTCTGGCCTGCTTGCAGCCTCAGGCATCTGAAGACTTACTTGGGACTCTCTCACACTTGCCCACTCTCATTGGGGCTCAGCACATCTGCCTGCTCTCACTGGGGCTCAACACACTCACCTGCTTTCACTGGGGCTCCATGGTTTTACACCCCATGGGCTCAGGTGCCTCTTGTTAGGCATGCCTGCCTCCACTACCCTCTGGGATATTACACCCCTATGGGCTCAGGTGTCTCGCTCATGGGTGTGCCTGGCCCCACTACCACTCTGAATTCAGGTACCTCTTGGTAGGCGTGCCTGGCCCTACTCCCCTCCAATCTTGTTAACCCACTGGGTGATGGGAGCCTGGGTTTTCAGGCTCCCCTACTCACCTTTCATCAGGGAGATAACTGGCTTGGCATTTCTGGGGGACTGTCCCACCATGGCCAGCCCCACCAGGCCACCCATCTCCAGCATGGAGCAGTTTCAAGTCATGTCCAGGAGCAGGAGCCTCCTGCCATGCCCATAGCTCCTGCCTTACCTCCAAGATGTTCCAGCAGCAGCTCAGCCAGATGTTGTCTCCTAGGCTGCTAGCAGCAAACTGCTGCTCCAGCCCTGAGTCAGGATCTTAAAATGGCTGCCTCATTAGGGTTGGCCTGCACCTGTCTGCTGCCTGCTCTCCTCCTTAAAGTGGCAGGCACCAAAGGTGCTTTGCCACCCACCTTCCCCCTTAAAATGGTTTCTGAGGGAGGCTTTCCCTGCTGCTCACAAAGCAGGCTCACTCAGAGCCTGCAACAGCTCTTAAGTGGTGAGCACCCCATTGGTGCTCTGCCACAGATACTCTATACCCCCAAAATTGTTCTGCCCCAAAGTTCAGTTAAGGTGCATATAAAGGTCATCTTTGTTCAACCCCCTGTTGTGCAGAGTCTTTTCTCATCTCACAGAGTTGAAATTTTCTGTTAGGGCTACCCAAGACCTGATCCCATCATGGGTCTTCAATCTCATCTGCAGCTCTTCTGCCCTGTTTTTTCGTGCCCTCTCCCTTGGAGATGTTAGAAAACTTAATATGAACTTCAGGTGTATCTGAGGGGAAATGGTACTACTGAACAGCAACAAGTAGCATATATTATGCTATGGAGTATAGGAGATAATTTTTGCTAGGGTTGCTCTCATTTTTTAAAAATTTTAAATATAAGTTCCTCTGCCTTTTTATGGAATTCACCATTGGGTCAATGCCAAATGCCACTCACATTGTGAGAAAACTCCTTTAATCACTTGAAATGGTCAGACAATGCCTACTGAAATCAGGCATGATTTCCACATTTCAATTGATTTTTTCATTTAATAATATAGTGTTTAATTACATATGTAAGAGTTCCTTGATTAATTGCCTTTTACTTTTCTGCTTCCCTTTGATTTCTACAGTGAATTATGAAAATACATAAAAATAAGTTTATTGAATTCCAACATTGTTTTAACTCTTTCAACATTGTTTTGCTTTCCTGTAATGCCTGTAGTAACAACAAAAAAAAGCAATCCTCATCCAAGGTTCTTGATCAGTTTCCCCATTAGCCTATCATTCTGTTGAAAAATGGGGACAGAGGCTTTGATGACCATCTGGTTTCCTGTTGGCTTTCTAGGATTATTGTATCCTGACAAACTGTCCAGAAGAAGCAGGCTGTAATCCTTTTGCCTGATGGCATAATACTTATACCCTGATTTATAACTTGTATCTGATGCTTATAGTTCAAAATGTTTCCTTTATTGTATTAAATCTTTTAGCTAAAACTCAACTACCCTCACTTTTGTGACTGATTCTTTCTCTTAGGTAACTAAGCACAGCAGTGTGAATACTGATAAATTATTTTCCACTATGCTTTAAAACCATCATATTTATTTAAATTCTCTTGCAAATGAGATATTCTAGCTCATTTACTTCTACATCTCTTTATTTTATTCCATACACTGGAATATACAGCACACGCAGAGAAGAATCTTACTTTCTATGGCCAGTTTTATCACAGTTCCTATAAAACTCCCTTCCGTTTGGAGTGCTGATTGAAGAGTCAAGTACTGTATAGTATAATGTTCATTTTACATAGTGTTTAGGTATATAATTTAATTATTCATAACAAGTTTTTTTGCAATGCTGCGTTTTGTTTAAAATTGCTTATAAGTGAGGGAGTGCAACAGGGGGAAACTACTATTCTATCACATAAATAGAAATAGATTTATTGCTGATAAAATAGCTCTTTAAAAATGATTGTGATCAATAAGTGGTTCCCTTGTAGTGAGTTTAAATGCCATTAATTATATGGGTTGAACTAGATGACCTCCTGAAGTTCCTTCCAACCCTACTATTTTATGGTTCTATATGGGTTGGAATGTGCAGTAAAGGACTCATTGCATTTTAAAATTTGTTTACATAAATTAGTGCACTAAATAATGGCAAACAGCAAATTACTCAGAACATAACATAACCCTCCTGCTGGGCACTGGTCAGCAGCAAAGAAGGCCAGTTCACATTTTGGGATACCTCATAAATTATACCAGTGGATTGAGCCCCCACCTAGAAATCTGGTAACTCTACATTTGCTGGGGTCATCTCATATAAACAAGCCTCCCCTCCTCACAAGCAGTGTAAACACAAAACCCAAATTTATTACAGAAAATAAAATAAAAAGACAACACTAAATATAATTCTAAAACATTATTAACTACAAAGCGAAGTTGATAGGTGGCACCCTCTTGGGGGAGACTCCATCCATACCTATTCAGTCTAGGACTTGGGGCTCCCAAACAATGTTCCGGGGCCTGCACCCCATACCTGCCCTTCACTAATGGGCTGGAGAGGGGGGCCCATATCAGAGAGTCCCATGGGGGAGCATGGTCATGCCAGAAGATAGGTTGCAGATACAGGTGGACCTGGACAGGCTGGAGAGTTGGGCAGACCGGAACCAGATGAAGTTCAATACTTAGAAGTGTAAGGTGCTCCATCTGGGGTCAAACAATCCCCAACATACCTACAGGCTCGGTGGCGACAATTTGACTTGCAGCATGGCCAAAAGGGACGTAGGGGTAGTGATCGACCATTGCATGAACATGAGCTTGCAGTATGATGCTGTGGCCAGCAGGGCAAACAACTCTTTGGCATGCATTAACAGTTGCAACTCATGCAAAACTAAGGAAGTGATACTCCCACTATACTCTGCACTGGTGAGACCACAGCTGGAGTACTGCGTCCAGTTCTGGGAACTGCACTTCAACAAGGATGTGGAAAAACTTGAGGGTCCAGAGAAGAGCCACCCTGTAACAGGGGCCTTCCTCAGGCCAGTTAGAAGTTGGCTCACCCATCTGTTTCTTGGCTAACCACCTGCCTCTCTCTCCTGCCACACCTTCAAGGAAAACGATTAAGATATTACCCAGGTGGGAGGCTGCCCATTTCCTGCCCCGATGCCAGGGGCTCTACCTGCAGCTCTGAACCTTCCCTACACCGTAGCCCATGCCTCACAAATGACACCTAAGCTCTTAACATTTCTGGCCCCACACCCCAACCCCACACTGGGCCCTTTAATCTGGATCCCAACTAGATCCCTTCCCATCAGGTGATTTACTCCCCCTTATTCTGGGCTGCTTAGCTCCCTGCACTCTTCTCCCTCTCAGGTGTGGCCCCCTTGGGACCTTTGGCCACACAGGCCCTGGTCTCACCTCAAAGGCCAGTTGGAATCCCAGGCCCCCAGCTCTGGGCATCTCTTGCGGTGGGCCCCTGGCCCTTTTGACCCTTCTGGTCCCGGCCCCAGCACTGACCAGTCAAGGGTGCCTCAAGTCAGGCTTCTGAGCAACTAGCCCACACTGTCTTATATGGGTCCACCTCCTTGGACTCTATGATGAGGTTACCCACCTGGTTGTGGGGGATGGGGTTATTAAGGCACCCTGACCTGCCTTTCCATGGGTGGCAACTGGCCTGGCACTTCCTGGGGGTGGTCCCACACCACCAGGAGCCCCACCAGGTCACCCGTCCCCAGTAGGGTGCAGTTTTAGGTCATGCATAGGACCAGGAGCCTCCAAACCATCCCCATAAGCTCTTGCCCTTACCTCCAAGCTGTTTCTGAGCCTCAGCTATGCTGGCTGATGTCTCTGTCATAGCTGCCAGCCACAAACTGCTGCTTCACCCTATATATATCCTGGGTCTCAAAATGGTCACCGTACTCAAGAACCTGGCTGCTGCCTGCTCCAGCCCTTAAAGTGGCAGGCCCCAACAATGCCCTGCCACACACCCATATAATCACGGACTTGCAAGACAAGCCATACAAGAAGAGGCTGAGGGACTTGGGCCTCTTTAGCCTACAGAAGAGAAGGCTGAGAGGGGACTTAGTAGTGGCTTACTACTACATCAGGGGAGTACATCAAGAACTCGGTGAACAGCTGTTCACTGGGGCACCCCTGAGGAAGACCAGGAGCAATGGATACAAACTCTGGAATCTCCACTTCTGCGTGGTGGCTTTGAGGGGGTAACTGTGGTTTTTGTCAGCATATCACACCCCAAAATCCCTAGTCCCAATCCCAGCTCTGGTGGGCAGAAAACTACAAAAGAACTTGAAGGAAAGTTCAGGCCTATCTTGGCTTGGGTCTGAACTAAATTAGCACCTAACCTCACCACTTGGTTGGGACATACACTGCAAAAGGGACAAAAGGAGGTCCAGACCTATCTCACTGGGCTTGGACAGGGTAGCAAATTCTGGTCAGGCCTATACTGCAGTGAGGCCTGGATAAACAACCAGAAATTCCAGGTCTCTCCCTGGCTCAAACCATGCCAGGTTTCACCCTGGCCCATATCTGCCAGCCAAACATATGACTTTAGCCAGTTATACAGCAAGACTGATATGCAATAGCTATGAAACAGCAAAAAGGGCCCAGGCCTATGACTGAAGCCTCGACATTGATTTTCAGTTATACCACAATGCTGAGACACTACAATTCCCAAACACAGGGAGCCAGTAACTGCCAGGACTCATTCCTCATCAGTTTGCTCCAGGGATTAATGCCACATGGTATTATTTCACTCAAGGCCTGTGTGGCCAAAACTGCCAGCAGAACTGCCAGGACTCCATTCCTGATCAGTTTGTTCTAGGGATCAACACCCCAACTCAGGGGGGGGAAAAAGGATGGGGGGTTAAAGAGGGAGGAAATAGGAGTCTCAAACTCTGAGACAGAATTTCTCTTCCTATACCTAAGGCTTTCCCATCCTCTCCAGTGAAGAGGTGGGGAGACCCTCCACATGGGGAACAGGTTTCATGGCTCCCAATTCAGCTGTGCCACTCTCAGCAGCCCTGGGAGAGAGAGAGAAAAACCTTAGCTGAGTTCTTCTTATATACCTGGTGTGATATCAGTCAAGCCTTATCCAATTAGGGAGTGTCACCACCAGCCTCTCTCACTCTATTTGCCTGGAGGATCTTCTGCTTCCTCTGGCCAATGAAGCCAGACAGTTTTACATATTTTGCCCAGATACAGGCCCCAGCTTTCCATGTGCTGAGCACATGGCCAAAACAACAGGAGCCATCTTGCCCGCCCACACACACACACACACACACACACACACACACACACACACCATAATACACAACCCCAAGTGTGTATATGGGAATGCTCTAGGCCACTAGGGCTTTTGACCTTCTGGAAGCCCCATGCCTAACACTGAGCTACCCTGCTTCTTACTGGAGAAACTGGAAGCTGACCTGTGAGCCTCTTGGGTCAGCTGCACACAGCACTGCCCAGCCTCTCACTGGGGATCCAGGAGCCCAGTGGGGAGCCTCTCCTGCTGGCTGCACACCATGCTGCCAAGAGCTCAACCACCGCCTGCAGGTCATGCTCCCGCGTGCTCTTCTGGGGCAACTGCTCCTGCCCTGCTGACCCAGCTCTTGCTAGCTCTTTCAAGCTCCTTCTTCATCATCCCTCACCAGTCTCTCCCCCCGAGTCAGCTGCATTGCCCCTTTTATCCCCCTCCAGGTGGCTGGAGGGGCCAATCAGGGGGACATAGAAGGTGAGTCTTAATTCAGCTCTGGTTTCTCTACCTGGGCCATGCGGGGGGGGGGGGGAGCCCTCCCCCCTCTCTGGGGCCTGATTGGTGAGGAAAGGGAATCCCAAGCCCTCCAATCATTTTTACTCTTTCAAAATCCCCTGATCCAAATCACTACTGGCTAGCCCATCTCACAATAGCATTTAAAGTATTAAATCTCTAGGTACTGATTAATGATAGCATAAACAATTTAATATGCATGGCAATACACTTACAGGCCTGGCTCCTGGGAGGTTGTCAGGGCTCTGAATGACACAGTAAATCATGATAAGTCTACTCCTCGCTTAACATCATAGTTACATTCTTGAAAAATGTGACTTTAAGTGAAACTATGTTAAGCGAATCCAATTTCCCCATAAGAATTAATGTAAATGGGGGGGTGGGGGTGGGGGTTAGATTCATAGATTAATAGATGGTAGGGCCAGAAGGGACCTCAATAGATCATCGAGTCCGACCCACTACATAAGCAGGAAAGAGTGCTGGGTTCAGATGACCAGAGCCAGATGCCTATCTAATCTCCTCTTGAAGACCCCCAGGGTAGGGGAGAGCACCACCTTCCTTGGGAGCCCATTTCAGATTTTGGCCACTCTAACTGTGAAGAAGTTCTTCCTAATGTCCAGTCTAAATCTGCTCTCTGCTAGCTTATGGCCATTATTTCTTGTGACCCTCAGGGGCACCCTGGTGAGTAGAGCCTCATCAATTCCCTTCTGCACCCCCATGATGAATTTATAGGCAGCCACAAGGTCGCCTCTCAACCTTCTCTTGCGGAGGCTGAAGAGGTCCAGGTGCCCTAGTCTCTTCTTGTAGGGCTTGGCCTGCAAGCCCTTAACCATATGAGTGGCCCTTCTCTGGACCCTCTCCAGGTTATCCACATCCCTTTTGAAGTGTGGCGCCCAAAACTGCATGCAGTATTCCAACTGCGGTCTGACCAGTGCCCGATAGAGGGGAAGTATCACCTTCTTGGTGCTGTTTGTCGTGTATCTGCTGATGCATGATAAAGTGCAGTTAGCTTTGCTGATGACTTTGTCACACTGATGACTCATGTTCATCTTGGAGTCCACTAGGACTCCAAGATCCCTTTCAACTTCCGTGCTACCGAGCAGGTCATTTCCTAAGCAGTAGGTGTACTGGACATTTTTCCTCCCTAGGTGCAACACTTTGCATTTCTCCTTGTTAAATTGCATTCTATTGCTTATTGCCCATTTGACCAACCTGTCCAGGTCTGCCTGTAGTTGTTCCCTGTTCTGTGTCCACTTCTCCCCACAGTTTTGTATCATCCGCAAACTTGGAAGGAGTACACTTCACTCCCTTATCCAAGTCACTGATGAAGACATTGAAGACTATCAGTCCAAGGACTGAGCCCTGTGGGACCCCACTGCCCACGCCCTTAGAGGTCAATACTGACCCATCCACCACCACTCTCTGGGTACAACCCTCTAGCCAATTTGCCACCCACTGGACTGTGTAATCATCCAAGTCACAACCTCTTAATTTGCCCCCTGTGCCTGTCACTGCTTTGAGGGGTGCAGCCCTGCACTGCTGCCCTTACTGCAGCCCTGCACACAGGAGGCCAGGGCAGCACAGGGTGAGCAGTGGTGAGGAGATCCCCACGTGGCTCCTTTGCTCTCTGCCATGCTGGGTCATAGGGGGAGAGAAGCAGGGCAGCAGGGAACAGTGGTGAGCAGCTTCTCAGACCTGGAACTCTACCAGCTTGCAGGGATCTCACTGCAAAATGGAAAAATCCATGGGTTTCTCTTGTGTAACCCGGGTGGTACTCCAAGAGATACCCCCTCTCCAACTGAAGGGATCAAAGCAGGTGCACAAGCACTGTGGGAAGTATAGGGACTCTCCTCCCCCTGTAGAGCAGAGCCAGACCACCAATGGGAACTTAACCATATACCTTTTAATAAGAGCACAATACTAGGAACATAACCAGTATAAACCAGGGGGTATAGGGGACACTACCACGCCCCGAGGGGGCAGGATTCAACAAAGGTTAGACACTTACAATCATAAACATATTCATCCAGTTGACAAAAGACAGGGTTAACCAAAATGTAAAACACAAACAGCAGAACAAACAATATTGGTTGGTGAATATAAAAGGCACAAAATACAAAATGTCAAATGACAAGGAATATAGGGCCTAGGTACCTGGAGGGGGAGAAAACACAATGGCCCCTTTCTACTGCAAGAAGATTTTTTCCCTGTTAGCTCACTCACCTCAAGTTACCCCACTTGGGAATTGAAATTGGATCTCTCACACGGTAGGCAGAAACTCTGCCACAAAGCCACTAATGCTAGCACTACTTCAGCCTGCTAGGGGTCTTGACCTTCCTGGAGCCCCGCCTCATGTTCAGCTGCCTGGCCTCTTATTGGAGGAACTGGAAGCAGGGCTAGGAACCTCTCGGGCCACTGCTCAGTTCCTTGCTGGAGCTGTGGAGCCTCTCTTGCTGGCCACAGCCTCTCATAGGCGATCCTAGAGCCCAGTGGGAGCCCCTCCTGCTGGCTGCACACCATGCTGTTGAGGGTCCAACTGCTGCCTGCAGGTTCCACTCCTTCAGGCTCTTCTGGGGCAACTGCTCCCGCCCCGCTGGCCCAGCTCTTGCCAGCTCTTTGAAGCTCCTTCCTTGTGGTCCCTTGCTGGTCTCTCCCCTGAGTCAGCCACGCTGCCCCTTTTATCCCCCTTCAGGTGACCCAAGGGGCCAATCAGGGCACATGGAGGGTGAGTGTCTGAGCCTGATTGGTGAGGAAAGGGAATCCCAAGTCCTGCAATCATCTTTTGCCCTTTCAAAACCCCTGGGCTAAGTCACTGCCAGCTAACCCGTCACACTTGTAAAATGAGAAATCTACATTTGCCTCTGGTAAAAGGTGAAATCTGTGGTTTACTCCATTTTTCCAGCAGCCAAACAACATTATAATTGAACATTGCATGACTTCAAATTAGTATGTTCTCTAATAGATCAGCGACGTAATAACGAAACATTAACCAGGACGAAATCAAATGAGCAGTACCTGTACAGTATATGAGGTTATATCTATCAAGATCAGAGTATTAGTAAAGTAGCTGTTTTTTGTAGGTGGAAGGGCCAGAATGGAAAACACAACTGTTAATGAAGGATTTTGGAACACCATGAGGAGGTTTCTTCACAAGGATGGGTGAAGAATATCTAGAGGTGATTGCTGGGAGATAATAGGCAAAAAAGGTACATTTTGTCAGGAAAACATTGGATTGTCCTGACTTGGGGAGTGGAAGGAGGGGGCATAGTTGCCATTTGTCTGGAGTTTGCTCAGGTGGCTTGATTGATAGCATTGCCTCTGCTTTATATATTTTAGGCTGACTGTCCTGAACTTAAAATATATAAATATCCCCCAATGTGATAACTCCTGTATTGTTCTGATTACAAATCTATGGGTTTGTTGAAACAGGAGTTGAAAAAGGTCCTTTCCCATTTGATGGTCCCTATAAAGACATCATCTTGTAATTCAGGGTTGTTGGTCTTTCCTCCTTTAATAATAGATTTAATAGATTTAATAGACATTAGGGCTAGAAGGGACCTCACAAGATCATCGGGTCCAGCCCCCTTCCCAAAGGGCAGTCAGTCAGCAGGGGTCAAATGATCCCAGCAAGATAGGCATCCAAGTGTTTCTTAAAGGACTCCGGAGTAGGTGCCTGTACCACCTATGACGGGAGTCTATTCCAGGTCCTGGGGACTTGGACAGTAAAGAAGTTTTTCCTTATGTCCAGCCTAAAACAGTCTTCCAAGAGTTTGTTACCATTGGACCTAATTTTCCCATGGGGTGCCCTGGGGAACAGATGTTCTCCCAGTTCCTGGTGTACACCCCTTATATACTTATAGGCCACCACCAAGTCACCCCTGAGCTTATGCTTTTCTAGGCTGAAGCATCCCATGTCTCTCAGCCTCTCCTCATAAGGCCTGCTCTCTTGTCCTCTAATCATTCATATGGCTCTCCTCTGGACTCTCTTGAGCTTCTCCACATCCTTTCTGAATTGTGGAGCCCAGAACGGGACATAGTATTCCAGCTGTGGTCTCACCTGGGACGAGGAAAGTGGAAGGATGACTTTCCAGGTCTTGTTTGAGATGCATCAGAAGATGCAGCCAGAGTTTTGTTTGCTTTGCCAGCTGCAGCATTGCATTGGTGGCTCATGTTCATCTTGTGGTCAATTATGACCTCGCTGTCTCTCACCCTAGTCTCACTGTTCTCACCCCATTCTCGTTAAAAAATTAGGAGATTGTGGTGTCAATGCCTACACAATCAGATGGGTCACCAATTGGCTGGAGGGCTGCACCCAGAGAGTGGTGGTGGATGGGTCATTTTCGACCTGGAGTGATGTGAGCACTGGGGTCCCCCAAGACTCAGTCCTTGGGCCCGCATTGTTCAATATCTTCATCAGTGACTTGGATGAGGGGGTGAAAAGCACCTTGTTCAAATTCGCAAATGACACTAAGATGTGGGGAGAAGTGGGCATGCTAGAAGGGAGGGACAGGCTTCAATTGGATCTGGACAGGTTACAGGGGTGGGCGGATGAGAATAAGATGGGATTCAATACTGACAAGTGCAGGGTACTGCACCTAGGGAGAAAGAACCAGCAGCATACCTACAGGCTGGGAACTCCTTTCTTTTCAGCATAGAGGCAGAAAAGGATCTTGGAGTCATTATAGATTCCAAGATGAACATGGGCCGCCAATGTGGGAATGCAGTCAGGAAGGCTAACTGCACCTTGTCATGCATCCACAGATGCATCATGAGCAGGTCCAAGGAGGTGATCCTTTCCCTCTATATGACATTGGTTAGGCTGCTGTTGGAGTACTGCATCCAGTTCTGGGTGCTGCACTTCAGGAGGGATGTGGACAACATGGAGAGGGTCCAGAGGAGGGCCACTCGCATGATCAGGGGGCAGCAGGGCAGGCCCTACGAGGAGAGGCTATGAGACCTGAACCTGTTCAGCATCCACAAGAGAAGGCGGAGAGGGGATCTAGTGGCCATCTATAAACTGACCAAGGGAGACCAGCAGGTGATGGGAGAGTCCCTGTTCCCCTGAGCATTACTGGGAGTAACAAGGAATAATGGCCATAAGTTGATTGAAAGTAGATTCAGGCTAGATAGCAGGAGGCACTACTTCACAGTCAGGGCGGCTAGGATCTGGAACCAACTTCCAAGGGAAGTGGTGCTCACTTCTACCCTGGGGGTCTTCAAAAGGAGGCTAGATAGACACCTTGCCGGGGTTGTTTGACCCTAGCATTCTTTCCTGCCCAAGGCAGGGGGTCAGACTTGGTGATATACTCAGGTCCCTTCTGACCCTACCAACTATGAAACTATGAATTCTCTTCCAGACATGGTGTTAGCACTACCAAACATATAAGTATGGTGTGGGTTCTTCTTCCCAAGGTGGAGCACCTTGCATTTCTTGGTGTTGCATGCCATCTGGTTTTGATCCACCCACTTGTAAGCCTGTCAAGGTCAGCCTGGATTGCCAGCCTATCCCCTAGGGTGGCTGCACTTCCCTATAGTTTGGTGTCATCAGCAAACTTAACCAGCAGGGCTGGGTGAAACAGCACCATTTTGTTTTGACTTCTGTTTCTCTGTTTTGACAGAACAGTGTTTTGTTTCAAGTTTTGTTTAATTTTGAAGGCACTGTTCCATTTTGTTTCATTGAAGCAGCTTTGTTGTTTGAATGCTGTTTCGATGTTTCGCCCATAGGCTATAATGGGGAAACACTAAACTGCCTATAACGTTGTCATTTCTTGTCTGATTCAGATGAAAATTGCAAAGATCATAGCCTCTTCTGAGCCCATGAAGCCTGACAAGTTTCAAGGGGATAGGTGCTGGGGTTTCTGGGAAACAGCACCTCAAATCTTGAAAGCAAAACTCGTGTCACGTGCTAAGGCGCATCAGGATGAAAACAGCAGGGATGGTAGCCCCTGCTGAGGCCATGAAGCCTGCTAGGTTTCAAGAAGATAGGTCAGGGATTTCTGGGAAACTGCACCTCAAGCTATTCAGAGCAAAACTTGTGGCATTTCTAAGTGTGAAGGCACAGAGAAATCTCAGTTCAAAGAATGCTTTTTATACAGTTTTTCCATCCTTCCCCCAGAGCACTGGGATTGGAAGGGACCTCAGGGAAGTACCACAGTCACTAGCCAGCTACACATGTCAATATCAGAACAGTCCTTCCACCCCTCTTCCCCCTCCCTCTCCTTAGTTTATCTTTATCTGCAAGCAAGCCCAACTTTGAAACTTGAAACATTTTGGAACTTTTGAAACATTTCAATTGCCCTCATTTCATTTCAAGGCTGTTTTGAAGCCTTTCATTTTGTTTTGATTTTGCTGTTTTGAGTTTGAAACAAGTCAAAACAGCATTGAAATGAAACAGCTGGAGAAATTTTACACAGCCCTATTCGCCAATCTGCTTATAACACTCAAGTCCAGATCATTTATAAACAAATTGAAGAGTACAGGTCCGAGAACAGAGCCTTGGGGGAGGCCACTGGTTATAGCGTGCCAAGTTGATTTGGTTCCATGAATTATCACTCTCTGGGTCCATCCACAGAGCCAGTTCCCCAGCCATCAGACCATGAAATTGTCTAGGCCACAATTCCCCAATTTTTCCATGAGGACATCTTGGGACACCAAGTCAAAGGCTTTCTTGAAGTCCAAGAATATGCTATCCACCTCTTCTCCTTTGTTCAGGGGATGCATCAACTGACCATAGAAGGAAATCAGATTGGTCAGACAAGATCTACCTGCCATGAAGCCGTGTTGGCTATCTCAGAATATTCTGTTAGGATGTAGGTAATGGTTTCCTTGATGATTTTTCCAGGATCTTTCCAGGGATTAAAGTCAAGCTAATTTTCCTGTAGTCCCCTGGATATTTCCTTCTCCCTTTCTTGAAGATAAGCACCACATTGGTCTTCTTCCAATCATCAGGCACCTCACCCAAGTGCCATGAGTTCTTGAATATTCTCACCATAGGCTGTGCTATAATGTCAGCTAATTCTTTTAGCACTCTTGGGTACATTCCATCCGGGCCAGATGTAATGTGGATGTACTATAAAATATTGACTCATTTTAGGAGCTGCCCTGGAATTAGGTTTTAAAGTTCTCTTCATCTGTCAGGCTAAAGAAACCACCATGTAGTTGGGGTCCATATTTCCATCCAGGCTAACAGCCCCAGTATAACTGGGGTTAACAGGTTTCCATATCTATGCATCTAGTCAAGGAGTACCACCAGACTACCTTGTTGGGGTTCTCAGGTCTCCCCATTTTTGCAAGGCTAGTCAAAGAGTATGTCATGTTATCTTGGTTCTAGGGCTCTTTATAAGGGGAAGATGTGAGCTGCCCAGGTAGCTACAACCCTGGAGAGGCATTGCTGGGCATGTTGAGTCAGGTGTACTGCTATGCCCTGCCCCCCTTTGACTCTAGTTGCAGAGGGTTGGTCAAGGATCCACATATTAGGACCCTGGCCTGCCCAGGCAGCTGGCCTGAGGTTTGCCTCTGGATTATGGGCTTTGCCTCAGGTCCTGTGCTCCCTGCCCAGAGTCCATAACTGTTAACACAAATCACTAATAATAATAAATGAAAAAGTTTGCACTTACCTTTGTGCTGGCCATTCATGGTCTCCACTGTTTGTTCCCTGTCCCTGTGTCCCCAGAATCCCTGATCTGGGTGTGGGTTGGCAGCATGGCTTCTGCCAGGTGAGGAAAGTCTGCCCAATGATCATGCCAGCTGTACATCCCTGGCAGCGGCCACCTGCTTCTCACCCCTGCTTCTCACCCCTGTAGAGCCCCACCACTGCAGCTCTCAACTCCCCCCTCTGGCAGGGGTGGGCCCTTCTGCCTTGCATGGGCAGCTGGGCTTCCAATTGCCCACAGCTGGGGAAACTTCCCCACAAGGGCTGCTCATCACAGCTGCACCCATCGCATGGGATTTTGGCTGGTCCATGTGGCCGTGGCACAGTTGCATCTGTTTTGGGGGTGGGGGGAGACATGGCTCAGATGTGCTTCTTCCCTCAGTAACAGGGCTTGTCCCTGTTACACGCATTCCCCCCGCTCCCCCCCAATTCTTGGCTCAGGTGTCCACAGGGCTGGTGGTTTTTCTTCCTTGATCTTTTCCAAGAAGTCTGCATTGCAGTGCTGTCATCCCAAGTGATACTTTACAGAAAAATCAAAACCTTGCAACACTTAACTCCATCGTAACAACTGGAAGTTATCTAATTTGGCCTTTTTTAGCCACTGAAGTGGTGTGTGGTCTGTTATTACTGTAAACTTATGTCCCATCAAATAATAGCAGAAGCTATTAATGGCCCATTTCAGGGCCAAACATTCCTTTTCTATGGTGGTATTCCCCTGCTCCCAGGGTTGCGGTGTTCTGCTAATATATGCCATGGGTGTTCCCCATTGTCCCCCAACTGAGAAAACACAAAACCTAGGGCCACATCTGACATGTCTGTCTGCACCAGGAAGGTTTTGAAAAGTCCAGTGTGTGCACCACAGACTGCATATGTACTGCTTTCTTGACCTGCTGGAAGACTGTCTTGGCTTCCACTGTCCAGATGATCTGATTCAGGGTCATGCCTTTGGTTAGCTTGGACAGTGGAGGTGTTATGTCTGAAAACTGGGGTACTAGGCAGCACTAGTAGTTAGATAGCCCCAGGAAGGACCGCATTTTGTTTTTGTTCATGGTGGGTTATAATCCTGTATGGCTCGCACCTTAACTAACAAAGGTTGTATTTTTTCCCCCTGTTCGTAAGCCTAAATACTGGTTGTCTTCCTGTCTCAATGTGCATTTCTTTTGGCTGGTGGTCAGGTTTGTGGCTCACAGTTCTTCTAATACTGCTGTCAGATGTTATAGGTGTTCTTCCCAGGTCCCTGAGTACACCACCACGTTGTCAGTATAATATGCAGCAGTGTATCCCTGATGAGATGCCAACACCTTAGCTATCAAGCACTGGAATGTTGCTGCCACTCCGTGCAAGTCCAATGGCATTTGAACAAACTCATAAAGTCC
This sequence comes from Alligator mississippiensis, assembly GCF_030867095.1. NCBI lineage: Eukaryota > Metazoa > Chordata > Crocodylia > Alligatoridae > Alligator > Alligator mississippiensis. The sequence goes on along the minus strand of NC_081835.1, from coordinate 32,108,867 downwards.
CTAGGTGGATGTGATCTTCTCCTAGGAGTTTGCTTCCAGGGTTATTTGCGAATACCCTGTGGCCATGTCTTTGGTGAAGATAAACCACACCCTGCCCCCTTTTATTCTAGCTGTGGAGGCTTGGTCAAGGATCCACAGATTAGGACCCCAGCCTTTCTTAGCAGTCATTCTAAATCTTGTGCCTGGATTATGGGTTTCTTCCCAGGCCCTGGGCTCCCTGCCCAGAGTCCATAACTGTTAACACAAATCTTTAGGTGTTTCTAAAAGTTTTGTTGTTGTAAATTTCTGCAGCTTTCAGTTATTTGTAAATGTTTCCCAGAGCAATAACTAGAACTGAATCAGTAACCCTCCTCCCCACCCCCACAACTCCTGCACAGGCACAAAGGTCAAAAGCACTTCCTCCTTTTTTTTCTGGAGCCAGTCCTGGTTTTCAACCTGTAAGAGGCCAAGTAGTCATTAGAACTGTACTGGAATGAGGGTCTTGATGTCATTGCTCTCCATGTGTGGTGTTCCTCCACTTTCATTACTCACTTGGAAAAAGTAAGTATCCTGTAACTAGGTGTAGCAGTGCACTGGGATGTACCTGCTCCTTTAAGGGGGCAACCAGCCTGAGAGGCTGCTTGTAGGTGGTAAAGGGGAATAATTAAGAACTTACCTGGCCAGCAACAGGCTGTGCTGGAGCTATAGAAGCCCTGAGCCAGGCAGTCTAGCCATGGGAGCCATGAAGTGAGATGCTTCTAGTAGCAGGGCTCCTGAATACTGGAAGAAAGCCACTCTGCAATGCAGGGAACAAGGGAAGGTACCTGGGGCAGAGAAAGGCTTAGTTATAGAGAGAGGTGGCTCTGCTTTATGTTAAACCTACAGAAGGCTTGAGTGCCTGCCAGAAGGCAGGTGCTTATTATTAAGTTGTATTAGCAATTTAGCTTAGAGCCCTGCAAGGGCAGGCAAGGCTTGCTTAGAGGGCCAGCTGTCCAGCAGGGAGATAAGAAGCTCTGAGGCTGTGTGGGGCCCAGCAGGGATTGCGAGAGCTTAGAGCAGGGGCAAGCAAAGTCCAGCCCATGAGCCACATTTGGCCTGCAGTAGATTCTGTTTCTCAGCAGCCCCTACCCGTATTGCTTTTGGCTGGTTTCCATGGAGACCCCAGGAGGGACAGGGCTGTGATAGTGCAGGGCTCGGGCTTCCATAGAGACCAGCTCAAGCACTGGTGGCAGGGTGCATGGCTGGGTGGGGAGCTGCTCCAGGGCTAGGGCTGGGATTTTGCAGTGGTGACAGCATGGTCCAGAGCTTGGGCAGAGCCTCAATCTGCTGCCTGCATGCCCTCAGGGAGGGGCATGTAGGCAGCAGATTGTGGCTGTGCCCCAGCAGGACATGCAGGCAGTGGATTGCAGCTCTACGCAGACTCTGGACCATGCTGTCACCACCACAAAATCCTGGCCCTAGCCCTGGAGCAGCTCCGTGCCCAGCCATGCACCCTGTCACAGCTGCTTGGGCCAGTCTCCATGGAAACCCCGACCCTGTGCTGTCATGGTTCTTCCCTGTCATGGCCCTGCCCCTCCCAGGGTCTCCATTGAAACCAGCTGCAACAATGCAGAGAGGGGTTGCTGGGAATTGGAGTCTGGCTGCCCACTGGAACTGCCATTTTGCCCACTCATGGCTTAGAGAGCAGGGACCCAGGGATTCATGAGCTCCAGGACCAGAAAGGGCTGAGTGTGATCAGAGGGTCCTGGAACACAAAGCAGGGCTGAGAGAGAGTGATACCCAAGAAGGTCCAAAGACAGGGATAGTACCTGAGTGTGGGACCTGGAGGTTCAGGAGCCAGGGCTTGACTGACGGTTGGACCAGAGGGTCTACAGACCCAGGGACAGGGTCAGGGCCGAAGGTGGGACCATGGGGGTCCAAGGGCCCAGGGAGGCCAAGTGTGTGAACTGAACAGCATAGTGATAATACCTGTGAGGCTTGTGGTATGGTATAGGGGAGGAACAGAGCCCTTACAGTGTGCTCTTAAGGCTACAAGTACTCTGCAGGTACATGGGTGAGCCAAGAAGGGCTTATTAGGCATAAGGGCCGAGCCTAGGTGAAGGGACCCCAGAGGAGGGGCCCAGTAGTGGTTTGTATGGACTCAGGATCTCCCTAACAGCCCACAGGAAGCCTCCTTTTAAACTAATTCTTGTGAGAACAAGGCATGATGGGCAAGTGAACAAGGGAGGCCTACAGTAGAACCTGAGCCAGGCAGGGAATGCACGGCCACCAGGGGGTAATTTTGTATAAGCAAATGTTTTACAAATATAAAATAACATATTAGAACTGAACAGTACCCATTTATAAAGATGCTCCTTTTATTGTTGCCAATTTAGTAGCAATAGTAGTAACAAATTCATTTTTAACCTTCAAGAAGTCTTTATATATATATGAACAAGTAAGATTTATTGAGAAAATAATGCCTCAAGTTTGAGATGTTCCAGCTCAGGAGTACTCAACCTTTTTCCCCAGTGGGCTGGATGGGCAGTGTGCATTTCATCTGCAGGCCAGATCTGGCTGGTGGTCCTGATCTAGCATCCAGGGTGGGCACAGAAGGCACCATCCAGCCATGCAAAAGGAGGAGGCAGCCTGGTCCCAACACAGCCCCATGGTTGGGAAGGAGATATGGCCGGGCTCTGATTTAGACACAGGGAGAAGGGAGCATAGCCTGGCTCCAAGTGGCTGCATGGAGCTTGGGGTTTGGGAATTTGGCAGGAAATGAAGGTGGCTGTATTAGCTCTACCACTGAATTTTCCAACTAATGGGGATCCCCACAGGCCAGATGTGATGGCTCCGAGTGTTGCATCTGGTCCACTCACTGAAAGCTGAGTACCCTGTTTTAGATCAGTGAGGGCCAACCTTTTTTTGCAGATGTACCACAAATTAGCTCCACACCCTCCTTGAGTTCTGCCCTATCCCCTTCTTCTGATGGATCTGTTGCTCTGCTTTCTGCTCGCTTCTTTGTGCTGCTGGCCTGATCTGCTATTTTGCTTTCTGCTCCCTGCTCTGTCTGCTGCAGTGTTCCCTGTTCCCTCCCTGATCTTTCATGTCCCACACTCAGGCATTGCCCATGCCATTTGTGGCACCCATGTTGGCCACTCGTCTTCTAGATTATTCAATTCTTTGTTCCAGCCTTTTAAAATTGGACCATAATTGCATTTAATCTATATTTTATGGAGCATAATGGTATATTATTGCATGAAAATAGTAAGAATGTATAGCAATTATTTAGAATAGGAGATTGATTGTCTACAAGTTAAGAGTTGCAATTAAAAAGGGGGACCTTCGGATGTGTATTAAGAAAAAAAAGGATTACAGACCTATTATGTGGGGCACTAGTTTCCTTAAAGACATTACAGAAGTACTTTTGTTTAGCACCTATAGGGTTATCATGGACAAAACATTAGATGTGCAATAGGAAACAAGCCTTTCCTGGGGGACAAATACATTAGATGCTTGAAAGACATTTTCATATTTCTGAAGCTGTCCTGTAAAATCTGCTTTGTGTGCTAGAATAAGTCTCAATAAAACACCCTAGCACAATTGTCCACCCACTCCATAATAACCTCATTTTGAATTCTATAGAGATAGCTATAGAGAGGGCAATGCTAAAAGGTGAATCTTATTAAGATGTTGGAATTTGGAAAAGCATTCCCTAGTTAACTGTCCAAAGTTTTCTGAGATGAAGGGATATGTTTTTCTCTTTGATCAAAATATGGCCAAGGTTCACTTAGGAAATTCCATTAAAGTGGTAAGGGATGAAGGCATACATTCAAAGCCAATGAGCTTCTTATTAATGACACATGGCTTCCTTTTTAATTTGAAAACTTCCCTCTACTTTACATTGAAATAAGCTGAGTGCCTCAAATGCTGGAAACTGTGACTCTGTAATAAAATCTGCTTGAAGGAAGCAGTATGTGGTTAAATGACCCATTTTAAAAGCTGTATAAAAGATTATTTTCCCACACAAATGAATATTGTCTTTTGGGTTTATCTGAGATCTAAACCACAACTTTTGAACCTAGGTCCTTGAAGTTAGGCCCCTAAATAAATGTGTATGTTTCAGAGGTGGTGAGACCCCCACCTTTCTCCCTTTGCCTTCCTGGAAGTAGCGTGCATGAAAATAATACCATGAAAGAGAATATAGTTTTCTCTTGATGCATGCAAATATAAATAACATGATACTCCCATGACTGCTAATGGAATATGTACTTCATCCTATGCATGAGAATTCATATATTTACCATGAATGCACATATATTGCATAATATATACAATATATTTCTGTAAAGGCAAGACTATTATCTTTGTAAGTGACAGGTTGCACTACTTCAGGATGGGTCAGATTCTACTTCACCTATTAAGTACCAAAGTAGACTGAACATGATCCTATCCACCTTGTTTTGAGTGCGTTAAAATCCATCTGTTTTTGTAACGTACCATTAACCTTAAAAATAATCAGTCACAAAAATGCAGTGGGGAGAGGAGGACAAACCCACTTTTTATATTAACAATTCTTCTAGGACTGGAACATGATGGAACAGGATCACACTTAGGCAGCTAACAAGCATGGTATGGTCTGGCTCTTTGGCTTCATTCCACATCTTGTCAATATATAAAATTTCATGTGTGTGCATATTACTTTATTATTCTACCTCTAGTCAATCATGTAATGCTTGGTAGTTAAATAAATACCAAACTTAGGTGCCTGAGTGCCAGTGGAGGTAGGTGACTAAATGCCTTTAAAAATCTGCCCTTTGCTCTAGTTTTGCCATTTTATACACAGTGGGCGCATCTACATGTCACCCTATGGCAATGTAGCAATACACTACATTGCTGTACGGTGTGCTGCAGTGATGTAGTGCTAATGTGGGTCTATGTGTGATTGGCAGCTAAGTCACTGGAGCAGTCCACTCCCCAAGTATAGCATGCTGCTATGGTGATATAGTGGTGAAATCTAATTGTGTGCCGTGCGCACAGTGCAATAACTGCCCATGCTGTACTTCCAAAAGGAAGTACTAAAGCATGGTACCCTAGCAATGTCTCCATACAGTGACGTGTTGATGCACCCAGTGTCTGCTGCTTGTTGTGTCTGAATTCTAGAATGTCTTATAATTGATTAACTGATCTTGGAATCTTGTGCTTGTGATTTTACGATGCCCTTATTTTATGGGTTAATATAATAAACAAAATATTAGTCTGACTCTCTCCCATTCAAAATCACTCTTAAAACTGAGCTTACTTGTGTATTAAACAATTGGTCATTTTTAATTTGATTTCTCTAGGGGTCTGTTTGGATGCAGATTACAGGAATTGCTCCTAGTCAGAGGCAGTTTTAGATCTACAAAAATTTGATATAAATTATTCATCTCAAAGTTATACTTATGTGAAGAGCTCTGTGTCCAGGAAAGGCTCATTAATCGTAAGGCTGCAGTAAATATTCCTGTAGCATCAGAATAAATCGTGGCTCCCAAAGCAAAAAGCTTTATCCTAGTAGGCTTGAAAGTACAGCTCAATCTTCTTTTTAAGAAAAAGCAAAAAAAGCTCAGTATTCTTGTCAGAACACAAAAAGTAGGATGAAGGTACCAGCAATCTACACAAGCTGGGAATGAGAACCCTTCAGGCACTCACTCTTGCTGCAGCTCTCTTCTCAACTTCCTTTCCCAAAGCACCTGCTTTTCCTCTGCATGTACTATGTGACTATCCTGCTGCAGCTGCAGAGTGAGACGTGCCCCTGAAGCCATTCCCAAGACCAAGGTGAAAACATTTAGCTGGACTCTTGCAATAATAAACCTCCACTTATGATGGTTTTTAAGGAAAAAAAGACACTTCAGAATTGTGATTCCACTGCGTGTTATATAAGCGTCAAATTTCCAGTGCTCAAATTGCCATCTTAAACTTTAAATGAGTCATTATGTGTTTAACTTGTCATCTCAGCCACTAGCTGACATCTAATGCAGATTTACTCACAAGAGATGGAAATGGCAGTCAGCAGCACTGAACAAGCTCCTTTGTGCATTCAAAGTAGTAGCTCTTTGGGCAGGAACTTCCTAATATTATCAGCAGATACTGTCACCTAGGCCTGTGTGAAGCGGCTAGTATTCACTTCGGATTCAGATTCAGCCGATTCGGGGGGACAGTGATTTGATTTGGTGATCTGAATCACTGACCCGAATTGATTTGGCTGAATCTCCGAATCAGCTAGGCCCATCCTCCACCCGCTTTCCCAGCCTGGCAATGGCTGCCCCGCCCATCCCAAATCACTTTGAAAAAAAAAAAAGCCCCAACTCAGTAGGTTCTGCCAGGTGGGGGGAGGGATCCCTGCTGCCCCCCACTGCCCCCCACTGGGTGGGGGGGCTCTACACAAGCCCCCCCGATGCCATCCCACTGTCCCAGCCCCCCCATTGCTGCCCCGCCTGCCATGGCTCTGGACATTTAAAAAACACAAACAAACAAGAAAACCCCTGGACTCACTATTCCTACTGGAGGGGGGTGATCCCCACTGCCCCCACCACTGCCCTGCACAGTGTGGAGGGCTCTGCATGAGTCCCTTGAAGCCCTGAGGCCAGTGCAAGAGCAGTGAGTCCTGGGGCTTTTCTTGTTTCTTTTTCTTAAAGGGCTGGAGCTGGCCCAGGCGCGGCTCCCATGAGGGGGTGGGTTGGGTGTCTCGTGGCAGAGCACCCCCATGCAGCGTAGGGCAGCGGGGGGTAGTGGGGCTCACCCCCCCCCGCATGGCAGCACCCAGTGAGCACCAGGGATTTTCTTTAAAGGGCCAGAGCTGGACCAGGTGGGGGACCTTTGGGGGGCTGGAGGAGCAAGGGGGGGGTCAGGGGGCTCGTGCACAGACCCCCATGCAGTGTGGGGCAGTGGGGGCCAGCAGGAATCATCCCCCCCTGCCCGGCAGCACCTGGTGAGTGGGGTTTTTTTAAAGCACCAGGAGCTGGGGTGGGCGGGGCAGCCATGGTGGGGGCTTGGGGAGCAGGCAGGGGATGGGGTCTGGCAGGGATCCCCCATGATCCCCTCCCCACTCCTCCAGCTCCCCCCCACACCCTTACTTACCAGCTCTGAGTCTGGCTGCAGCTCCCTGCTGCAGCCACCAGGGACTGTCTGAATCATCAGAGCTCTCCAATTTTCTCCAAAGATTCGGTGAGGTTTGAATCCATTCAGACCTTTTAATTGGTCCCCTGATTTGATTCAGATTCAGAGATTCGGCCACCAAATTGAGGTGAATCTCCTCTGAATCTAATCACCACCCGAAGCTTCGCATAGCCCTGCTGTCACCCAGAGTGTCAAGGGGATAGCAGAGCTTTCCCCATGGAATAGGATTTCTTGTTGGCATGTGTCTCAGCTCAGGCTTCTGAAGTCTCTTTATAGCAAATCAACAAACAACCATTTTGCTGTACCTATCCTGCACACAGGTCCTATTCCAGGTACATTGCTTAACTCTCTAGGCAGCTCTATGTTGCACTGGTCTGGGGTTGGTCCTATCTTTCTATGATGAGTAGCACAATAGAACCATAACACTGTGTAATGCCTGTAGACACTCTTGTAATACAAAGTATCTGGTGTCTAAGACCTTCAGAGGAGTCCAATTAATTCCACTAGAATGGGCTGTAGTTTTTTACATCCTTTTGGCCATTACTAAAAATTCTCCTAATAATAATAATGGGAGAAGCATGTTGGGACTGACTTCTTGGAACCCAGGCATAACTGTGCTATGTTGCTTGACTTGAGAGTTAAGACTCTCTTTCAATACCCTGGCCATTAAAATATGTTCTCTGTTAACTCAGTCCTGACGGTTGCAATGGTTGCTGAGGGAACCTGCCTTATACTCTTCCTGTCTTGGCTCTTCAAGTCTTCCCCTCTTGGCTGTCTAATGGGCCAGCTTCAAGAGAAGGCCTGGAGAAGTTATTGACTAAAAGGCTGGAGGGTTCTTCTCCTCCACTATACATGCCTAATTTTGATTTTTTTTTAACCTGAATGAATTCCAAAACTTTTGTGCATACTTGGGTGTTATTTCTTCTCCAGGCTTACTGCTGGCTGGAGCACACTAAGTAGGTTGGGCAAGATTGAATCATAAACTGAATAAATAGCAAAAAATGCTGTTGTCTGGCTATGTACATGTCATTTAGATCTTCATGCTAAAATAGGATGTAGCCCTGTGTGTCTCAAAATCCTTCAGGGTGTAGACACACAGCTCTTTCGAAAAGGGAATGTTTTAAAAGGATAGCAGCTGGCATGTTCTAATTGTTATGTGTGAATGAGCTGAGAAGAATTCAAATGCAGCAAACCTACTTTGGCAGACAAGATTCTTTGGGTAAATGTGATATCTTTTATTAGACCAACTAAATTCCTTGAAAAATTGTATTTTGCAAGCTTTCAGCCACAAACACCCCTCTTTAGGCATAGGAAGAGTCTGCTGGTATGTGTTCTCTCCTGTGTGGAATAGAAGCCAATATGCAAAATGGCCAGCTGTATTTCTGACATTGGATCACACCTGAATCACTTTCTGTAGAAACAAAGAGGCACAAATAAGGTTAGCTTTTGCATCTTTTTTCCATTCCTGACCTGTTAGTGAAAATATACAGGGATTTGGCAGGACTTGTGATAAATAGTGTGGTGGCGAAGCGCCCCCACAGGCGAGTGAGGGGGAGAAGAGGGGACCCACAGACCCTAGACCCCGAGAGCAAGCCCCCAGGAGGGCATACATACCGGCAGAGGGGCAGCGGGAAGAAGAGCCGTAGCCGCGGCTGCAGCCGCGCGAGCCGTCATTACGCCGGCTCTGGCAACAGCTGTTCACCGCGCGGCGAACAGCTGAGCCAATCCCAGCGGCTGGAGCGGCCGCTGCAGGAGGATTCAAAAACGCCGACAGGACAGGGAAAGAGGGAGAGCCGGGGGAGAGAGTACGGGTGCGCGGTCCGTGCTGCAGGCTCTCGCACGGAGCGTCGAGGACCCTGCCTGTGGGTCTCAAGCAAGCAGTATAGGCAGGAGCGGGACGCCTTTCACCAGCAGCCAGGCAAGAGACGATCAGAGAGTGCACGCCGAGGCACTCTCTCTGCTGCGTCCTGAAGCGGCAGCCGTACAGGAAGCAGGGGAGCGCCCTGCGGACGGGAGGAAAGGGGAGAGAGCGGAGGCCCCAGGAGGGGGCTGGAACCAGGGGAAGCAACCACCAGCTCCCCCTGGTCCGGAGGAGTGTTATCTATAAGGGAGGAGAAAGGAGAAACCCCTCTCTGCAGGAGAGGGGAACGACCGAGAACCGGGGAACCGGGCAGAGGCCATCATACTGGGCCCGGCAACACCTGAAGGACATCGCCCGGCGGCTGGTGTGTGGACGGGGTGTAGGGGAGGCGGAGCCCCGTGGATCACCGCGTCCGATAACCGTGAGTACCACCGCCTATCGGGAGGCCCCACCCAGGATAAAGAGCTCCACTGGAGACCCCTCCGAAGGTAATTGAGTACATCCAAGGCGTGGCAGGCGAGTTGAGGGGAGGGGCCACACCCCGATAGGTCAGACGGAGCGAGGCACAGGCTCCACAGTGGTGCATTGGCCGGGAACCACATCGTTCTCGTACGGTGGTGAAGGGACAGTGTCCCGACCCGGGACCCGACAGCGATGCAACAACCTGCCCTCGCGCCCACGGACCTGCTTACGCAGACTATCCAGGCCATAGGGCAGGTGCTGGCAGTGCAGCAACAACAGAGCGCACACCAGCAGGAGTGGATACAGCGCAATGCTGCTTTATTTAAAATGCCCCGGATGACTAGGGAGGACGACCCAGAAGCTTATATCGAGGCATTCGAGAGGACAGCCGTCCAGACAGGGCTAGACCGTGGTCAGTGGGGCCACCACCTGGGGGCGCTGGTGATAGATCAGGCCCAAGCGGCCTACCGAGCGCTATCGAGGGACAAAGCTCGTGATTACGAGACAGTGAAAGCGGCAATCCTCTACAGGCTTGAGATTTCACCAGAAAGTCATCGCCAGGCCTTTAGAGCCCGAAAGTCCAAGGAGGCCAGGCGACCCCGGGGGTTGTTGCAAGCTCTAAGGGACTCGCTTAACAAATGGTTGCCAGCCGGCAAGTTTGACTGGGCGGGCGTGATGGACTAGATCCTGTTAGAACAATTCCTATGGGATTTGGAAGAGGATGCCCAGAGGTGGGTACGCAGACACCAGCCGCAAACTAGCAAAGAGGCACTTCGCTTGGCGGAGGCTTTTGCGAATTCGGAAAGGGAACAGGGATACGGACGAGGGCCCTGAGGCACGAAAGAGGGACCCACAAGCGAAGGGGAAAGGCGAACGGTCCCCAAACGAGGGACACCAAAAGGGGTGGTGTGTTACCACTGTGGGCAAACCGGACACATCTCCCGCGAATGTGGGGAAGGCCTGAGCGAGCTGAGCTGCACCCCTACAGGATATCCACCCTCCCGGGACAGAGGCAAAGAGACAGAGAGAGGGGAACCCATGGATTGCAGTTTCGGGTCGGCAGCCCAGAACGAGGGGTGGAACCGGCCCGTAGTAACCGCATGGGTTGGAGACAGGATGGTTAAGGCCACATTGGACACGGGGTGTTCCCACTCCCTACTTCGGGCAGACCTCGCTCCACAGAGGGAACGAAAGAATGACGGGCCCCTGACGATGACCTGCATACTAGGGGGGGAGATGCGGTTCCAGACTTGCTATGTCCCGCTTAGGGTAATGGAGTTTAGCGGAGAGCTCCGAGTGGGAATTGCCCCGACCCTGGCATGCGAGATGATACTAGGCCGAGAATGGGGCCCATTCTATACCGTCCTTGAGCGAGTGAGGGCTACGCAGGAGGCGAGGAACCAGATCAAGAGGGGCGACGGGTGGGCCGGCGAGGGCACAGCCCGTCACAACGAGACTACGACAGGCGACATCGACCTGGAACAGTTCGTGAGCGCGGCCCAATTTCGTAGGGCACAACAGGAGGACCCGGAACTGCAGCAGATGTGGGACGCCGACCCCGGGGAAGGACCTTCCCAGGGGCATCCCAGCTTCGAGGTAACAGGGGGGCTACTATATCGGGTCCAACGGGGTGAGGAGGGTACCATACGGGGGAGACAATTAGTGGTCCCGACCTCACTCCGCAAAGCGGTGTGGAGACTGGCCCATGACTCACCCCTGGGTGGCCATCTGGGACGTAACAAGACCCGGGCGAGACTGGTCCAAGAATTCTTTTGGCCTCATCTCCAAGAGGATGTGGAAAGGTGGGGGGCCGCATGCCCAGAGTGTCAGAGGGCCCAGGAATGGAAGGCCCCAAGGGCACCCCTGAAGCCCATGCCCATAGTGGAGACACCGTTCTCGCGGGTCGCCCTGGATATAGTAGGACCTCTCCCCAGGTCTCATAACGGATACCAATATATCCTGGTGATGATAGATTATGCCACCCGCTTCCCAGACGCCGTGCCCCTAAGGTCCATAAATGCCACTCGGGTAGCGGAGGAACTTCTTAAGTGGATAGCCCGGGTGGGCATACCTCGGGAGAACCTCACGGACCAGGGAACAAACTTTATGTCTGGGGTAATGAAGGCTTTATGCAAGACCCTCGGCATCACCCAACTAAAGACCTCGGTCTACCATCCCCAAACTAACGGCTTGGTAGAGAGGTTAAATGGGACCATCAAGCGGATGCTCAGGCGGTGTGCCCAGGAAGACCCGCGGAAGTGGGATACCATCTTGACACCCCTGCTGTTCACCCTAAGGGACGCGCCGCAGGAGTCAACCCAATACTCCCCATTTCAGTTGGTGTATGGCAATAGCCCTCGGGGACTGCTACAAATCGTAAGGGAGGAGTGGGAGAAGCCAATAGGCTTGGGGGTATCGGCGGAGAGGTATCGGGAGGAGCTACAAGATCGAATCTCCACGGCCCAACGGATCGCCAGGCAAAATCTGAGGGATGCCCAAGGCATACAGGAAAGGCGTTACAATCAGAAGACGAAAATGCGGACGTTCCTGCCGGGGGACAAAGTTCTGGTATCGCTGCCAACCTCCTCCAGCAAACAGCTGGCTATGTGGCAGGGGCCATTTACCGTGGTGAGACAAGTAGGGCCCGTGGATTATGAATTGCTTAAACCAGGTCACCGCCGGGAGCGACAGATTTACCACGTAAATCTGCTCAAAGAGTGGAAAACTCCCCAGGGCTGGTTGGCCTTAGGTGAGGATACAAAGGAGGACCTGGGACCGATGTGTCTCGGGTTAAGGAGACCCGGGAAGGAGGGAGCAGTACAGATGGGCAAGGAGTTGGGCCACCACCAACAGCAGGAATTACTAGCTTTGATAGAGGAATTTAGGGCAGTGTTCCAAGAGATCCCGGGGCGAGTAACGGAAGTAGAACAAGAAATCAGGACCCCTCAGGGCGCACTGGTGAGGGAGAGATGGAGGCCGATACCGCAGCGGTGGCAACAGGAAATACGACAAGAGATTATGACAATGCAAGAACAAGGGATTATACGACCATCCCGCAGTCCATGGCGGAGCCCCATAGTCCCCGTCATCAAACCGGCTGGGTCATTGCGCATATGTATAGACTACAGGAAGCTCAATGCCCTGACTACGTTTGATGCCTTTCCGATGCCACACGTCACGCACCTCGTGGAGAAAATCGGGGAAGCACAGTATATAACCACGCTTGATTTGGCAAAGGGATATTGGCAGATCCCGATGCGACCCGCGGATTGTGCCAAAACGGCCTTCGGGACCCCATGGGGCCTATTCGAATTCACGCAGATGCCCTTCGGCCTCAACGGAGCAGCTGCGACGTTTCAGAGGTTAATGGACAACCTATTGGCACCCCACGCAGCATACGCAGCGGCATACATTGATGACATCATTATATTTTCGGCCAGCTGGCGACAACACCTCCAAGACCTCAGAGCAGTCCTGGGGGAACTCCGAGATGCAGGGCTGACCGCCAACCCGAAGAAATGTAAACTGGCGGGGAAAGAAACAGCATACCTAGGGTTTCGAGTAGGCCGAGGGACAGTTCGGCCACTCACAGATAAGATTGAGGCTATAAGGCAGTTCCAGGAACCAAGAACCCGCAAACAACTGTGTTCCTTCTTGGGACTCATTAACTATTATCGACGATTTATACCCTGCTTCGCGACGCTCGCCACGCCGCTTACTGACACGTTAGCTGGGAAATCTGTGACACCACTGAAATGGACACCGGGGATGCGAAAAAGCTTCCAGAATTTGAAAGAAGCAATGCGCCATGACGTTGTCGTGCACACGCCTAACTTTAACGCCCCTTTCATTTTACAGACGGATGCATCAGGACGGGCGCTGGGAGCAGTGTTACTGCAGAAACACGGGCAGGAGGAGCGCCCAATTGCCTTTGCCAGCAGGAAACTCAGTCAGGCAGAAACCAGGTATGCCACCATCGAAAGGGAGTGCCTGGCAATACGCTGGGCAATAGAATATTTTAAGTACTACCTGATGGGGAGGGAATTCGTGGTAGTAACAGACCACGCACCACTACAGTGGTTAACACAGAAACAGAGCATGAACACCAGGATCACCCGCTGGGCTTTGGCGTTACAGCCATTCAAATTCACGGTGATACACCGTCCAGGCCGAGATAACTTTGTGGCTGACTTCTTGTCCAGGTGGGGAGGCGCAGACGACGCAGAGGACGGTATGGGCCACATCCATAGGGAGGAGCTGCAGGTGACACATGCCGTCACGAGAGAAAATCAGCCGCCACAAGGCAACTTAAGGGGGGAGGTCTGTGGCGGCGAAGCGCCCCCACAGGCGAGTGAGGGGGAGAAGAGGGGACCCACAGACCCTAGACCCCGAGAGCAAGCCCCCAGGAGGGCATACATACCGGCAGAGGGGCAGCGGGAGGAATAGCCGCAGCCGCGGCTGCAGCCGCGCGAGCTGCCATTACGCCGGCTCTGGCAACAGCTGTTCACCGCACGGCGAACAGCTGAGCCAATCCCAGCGGCCGGAGCGGCTGCTGCGGGAGGATTCAAAAACGCCGACAGGACAGGGAAAGAGGGAGAGCCAGGGGGAGAGAGTACGGGTGCGCGGCCCGTGCTGCAGGCTCTCGCACAGAGCGTCGAGGACCCCGCCTTCGGGTCTCAAGCAAGCAGTATAGGCAGGAGCGGGACGCCTTTTGCCAGCAGCCAGGCAAGAGGCGATCAGAGAGTGCACGCCGAGGCACTCTCTCTGCTGCATCCTGAAGCGGCAGCCGTACAGGAAGCAGGGGAGTGCCCTGCGGACGGGAGGAAAGGGGAGAGAGCGGAGGCCCCAGGAGGGGGCTGGAACCAGGGGAAGCAACCACCAGCTCCCCCTGGTCCGGAGGAGTGTTATCTATAAGGGAGGAGAAAGGAGAAACCCCTCTCTGCAGGAGAGGGGAACGACCGAGAACCGGGGAACCAGGCAGAGGCCATCATACTGGGCCCGGCAACACCTGAAGGACATCGCCCGGCGGCTGGCGTGTGGACGGGGTGTAGGGGAGGCGGAGCCCCGTGGATCACCGCGTCCGATAACCGTGAGTACCACCGCCTATCGGGAGGCCCCACCCAGGATAAAGAGCTCCACTGGAGACCCCTCCGAAGGTAATTGAGTACATCCAAGGCGTGGCAGGCGAGTTGAGGGGAGGGGCCACACCCCGATAGGTCAGACGGAGCGAGGCGCAGGCTCCACAAATAGTTTGTCAGTGTTTGTGCCTATTGAAAAGATCCTCATTATCTTCTAGTAGGAAAGGTTACCATTAATGCCTGCATGTAAGCTGTTTATTAACTTGATGGTACATTACAGGGTAGAATAAGATGGGGGAATCATGCAACAAGTATTATGTGGATGAAGTGGACTTACAAAGATCTGGCAGAGGCCAGTGCCAGTTTTATGCTTTAGAACATGTGATATGATCAAAATAATTTCTGTGGGTGACTTCGTGGGCTGAGCTCTCAACAATTTCCTCTTCTTTCACTGAAAAGCATGTTGATCTCTTTTTAGATGTATTATTATTTGGTGACTTGCCAGAAAGATCTCAGTGGTTCTGTGTTGAGAAAAAAAAATGTTCCTCATCTATTAAAATATAAAAAATGCTCTGTCATAAAGATCTAAAATAGTATCCTAATGAGGGGTAGGTAAATGCCTGCATACAGATAGATAGAAAAAAAAATTCTGTTAGATGTACAAGCTGAGTGAGAGACCTTTCAGACCATACCAGGAGAATATTTATTAACAACAGCATGTTGCAACTGTGCACACAGATCCTTCTAGTTTTTCTCTTTTGGTTCTTCTGTAGCAGCCAGTACTCCCATATGCCTGTGGTAAATAAGGTGGTCATCATAGAGGACAGGTCAGTTGTCCTCTGTCCTCTATTGATACGAACCCAGATGCCTTTATGTCCTCTATTTTTCTCTTAAAGGCATTGGGTTTCATATCGATAGAGGACAGAGTAGCAGAAAACTGGAATGTCCTCTATGATGGCCACCCTAGTGGTAAATGAAAATGGCAAATATTGCGTAATGCAAAAATATATGCATTAAATGTCACTCATCTAAAAGTAGTCTGATCATGTAAATAATGCTCTCGTTAACATTTATAAAGTTAAAACAAGTACATGAAAACAAATCTCTGCCAGGACTGCTGGGGCATCACCAGAATAACTACAGCCTGGTAATGAGATCAGGGTTAGCTGGATATTAGTGCTTCTCCTGTAGCTGTGCCTATTAAGAAGAAAGCTGTATTAAATTTAGACCTGGGTGCTAAGTAGAGATGTCCTACTCTGCTTCTACCAAGTTGAGGCTTGCCTGAATTGTTTTTCAGCAACTGTATTGAGCATCAATAATAATATGATGTGTGCAGGTATTATGCATGAAACTTAAAACTTGTACTTAGAGTGTGATATCTGGGAAGTTAGCATGAGTTTACTACTTCCTTAAGCAATTAAGCATCATGCATTAGGGCAGTGATTCTTGGTCACGGTGCTGTGGCACCCTGGGGTGTCAAATGTTTTGACCTGTTGTGGTCTTTTATTTTAGAGAAGAATTGCTCTATTTTTCAGTCAAAAACCAGTGAAAACTAAGAGCTGGCATTTTCTAAGAGGTGCTTGAGTCCAAAAAAGTTGAGAACCACAGCATTAGGGCTTGGTTAGCCAATATATTTGGTCTTATGGCCTCATGGATATTCTATTGAAGTTCTGTGATGTGGGGTTCTGAAGAACCCAGAAGGACTAGACTTCTTTCTCTCATCAATATTAATTTAGTTGTCAGAACTGTGTGGTTTCAGTTAAACTGAACTTAAGGCTTACTCTTAAAGTGAATTGTTTTCTATTTCTGTCTCGTATTCTTTACAGTTACCCCCAAAACAACACCCAGTAAGGATTAAACCTAAGATGTTGTTTTTTCCAACTGTTATTTAGTGCCTTTTATCTCACTCCATTAATACTCTTTTTAATGTCCCAGTGGAGAATTACAGTTTTTAAATAACCATTGGCACTAATTCTGCTCTTGAGACAAAGAGCAAATGATGCTGTTTCATCATTTTTGTTTTTCAAGTCTTGAGCTGTTCCAAAATTCCAGAATCAGAAATAGTGATATTTTTCTCCAAGGTGACTACGGTAGATTTGCAAATTCATCTTATATCTTTGTAACCAAATAGAAATGTCTAGGTGATAGCCCAAGGTTTATACTGTCACTATTTCACATGGAGTACAACAGACCTGACAAGAGAATTTCATTAGGAGAATTTCATTAACCAGGGACATACATCTTTCTGGTAAGATTCCTGGCATTATAAACATAATTTTAGTTGTAATTGTCTGCAAAAATTCATGGTACATGTGGTGGAGGATACATTTGTGGTGGGGGGGGGTGCGGTGAAGGACCACATGAAGCAAATACAGCAGAACTGCGTAGTTTAACATGTTGACAGGGCTGTAATATAATGCATTTCTAGCAGATTTAGTGTGATAAGTATAACTAAGGAGAAAAATGCCTACTTTTTCCATGAAGCAGTTATAGTTAAAGGCAAAGTGTGGTAGTTATCTTCATTGCAAACTTGGGTTAAAAAAACCAGAAGGATGCAGTAAGATAGCAGGTCCTTTACCACCTGTCTGGATATTTGAGAGCTGGATGACTCAGCAGCATTGATAATAGTACAAGGACACTTTTATTGCTTGCCCAATAGTTTGAATATCCAGGTCACTAATGACAAAGGGCTGCCAAGTGACAGCTGTTTGAGGGTTTCTGCCAGTTCCTAATGGATAGTTGTTCACCTGAAGAAAAAACACCTATAGAAAGGGTACTAATTAGCAACCCATTGGCAATCTGAGTGGCTGGGGACAGCCTCCTTTGAGGTTCCTTCAGCTCAGCCCTTCAGTACATTGGCAAAGTAATGGGCAAGCATGTGTTGATACTGTGTAAGTATTGTTTCTGGTTTCTGGCTGTGTATGTTCCCAGCTGTCTTTCTAGCACCTTTTATAAGAATTAAATTATCATCTTCTGAAAATTAATGTATTAATAATACCAGAATGTGTGTTCTCTAAATACCGTATTGACAGAGTAGTTAATTCTAAGCCAAGATTGTAAAGGTTTCAAGCTAATTAAGCTGGCTCAAACATTTCCCTTCTGTCTTTGAGACTCATTTGTTATGGTACTAAGTACAGTGACTAACATTTCTGTTGGCTTATTGGGATCTATACAAAATCTTGTATTTATCTTTCTAATATGAAAAACCAGGCTGGTTGACATGCACCAGTCAAATGTGGGTACATCCAGGAGTTCAAATTAGGATTAGATCTCACACCCTTCAGCTTCAGGTAACAAAAAAACAATTTTCTGATGTAAGTGACTGAATAATAAAACCATGTGAATGATTTCAGAAACTTTCTTATTGTGACACCACCTCAATTCTTCTCTTGTTGTGATGTACATTAACATGTATGTCAGACTGAAATGTATCCAGGAGGAAAAAATTTCTCAAATTACTTAGAATGATGTAATGGAATAAAATGAACAGTAAAGCTGCCAAAGTATCAGAAAATGTTTCCTGTAAGATAAATGAAGGAGAGAAATAACTGTCTGACCCAGCAGAATATTCTCAGCCTAATATAGGTCATCTCTGCCAGCTTACAAAAGGTTCTGACTCATACAGTTGTTGAGCTTGGTTCCACTGTGATAAGATTTGTTAGAATAGAAAATCGAGCTCTAACATTCTTCTGTAATTTTAATGAATGGCAGGAGGCAGGACAAATGTCTCATCTGGTAACGTCTCAGAATAACACATCTTTTAAATGCTTTGAAAATGGAAAAATGCTAAGGGTTACTGCCAACTTTTAGCACAACTAAAAAGGAAAAAATCATTCCTTTGCATCTTCCGTGCTCTGCAGAAGATGAATTCTGATCCTAAATAAAAGCAGATTTCCAGTAGTGATACCCTTCTCTCAGATTTTGGAATTATCATGCCATACAGAACTTTGGATGTCTTTTGGATAATAGGTGTGGGCTGTTGTCATGAGAATACTTTGGCCACTGAATGAAGGGCCATGTTCTCTTGTAGTCTTCCTAGGGCCTGGGACTGCCTGTGGGTTTGTAGGAGGACTCTTTCTAGCACAATTTAGGACTCTCTCAAAAATCCCAGTCCAAGTATTTTATTTCATGTCTACAGCTCTGATCTATTTTGGATGTAAATTTCCTTTAAGGAATATTAGAGTTTGTTAAATGCAATCCTGAAGGAAACTCAGTAAATTCAGAGCTCATTACACTATCACCACAGTCAACAAGAAATAATTATGGTCACAAATACAGATGAGGGAATGAGTGGCTAGGCTGCAGTAATTCAGAAAAGGACCTGGGGTTAGAATAGACCATAAACTGAATGTGAACCAACAGTGTGTTCTTGTTGCTAAGAGAGCCAATGGCATACTGGGATATATTAACTTCAGTGTCACTGGCAAATCAAGGGAAATGATTCTTCTACTCCATTCAGTACTGATGAGGGTCAAAATCATAGTTTGGAGTGTTAGCAGAATTTGCAGGTATTAACACGTATTACCTGACAGGGGTCGCAACATGAATGCTCCTGCTATGACCCCACTTGTGACTGCAGGATCGAGCCTCAGACTATGCAACACCTGCTGTAATGCCCGCTATTGAAGGCACATATACAATGAAAGATCTCACAAAATACAATAAACTAGGACAAGCACGCATAACAAAATGGTCAAATGGTATGTTGAGGCATGAGAAGTAGAAGCAGCACTGGTGATGCCTTACTTGGAGTACTGTGTCAAGTTTTGGGCCCCACACTTCAAGAAGCATGTGGACAGATTGGAAAGATCCATTACAGAGCAACAAAAATTATTAGGGGCCTCGGAGGCAAGACTTATGAGGAAAGGCTGATAGAGCTAAAGTTATTAGTAGGGCTGTGCGAAATTTCAGTGGCCATTTCATTTTGTTTCAGATTTGGATGTTTTGACAGTTGAATCACTGAATCCAAAATGAAATGAAAAGTTCCGAAACAGCTCCGAAACAAAATGGGTCACCTGAAATGTTTCAGAAATTTTCTGAAATGATTTGGATGTTTCAGAGCTGTTTTGACCTATTTCAGAGCTGTTTTGCAGGTGGGCTTGCAGGGAAAGAGACACTAAGAGGGAGGGGGAGGAGGTGGGGGGGGAGAAGGACTGCTCTGACATTGACATCAGATAGGCATCTGGCTGATCCCAGCACTCTTTCCTGCCCAGGGCAGGGGGTTGGACTCGATGATCTGTTGAGGCCCCTTCTGACCCTAGCTTCTATGAATCTATGAATCTGTAGCTGGCCAGTGACAATGATCTGTCCCTGGGATCCATTCCAATCCCAGTGCTCTGGGGGAAGGACAGAGAAGCACCTTAAAAGGCTGTTTGTGAACCACTGTATGCCATTTTGCAGCTGTCTGTGACTGTCTGTATGCAGCAGGAGCACAGAGCAGCATCTGTAAGCTTGCAGCTTGGTAGTGCCTTGCTACAAAGTTGTAGCCATTGCCATTAATCCTTTCCTATTTACCCTTGCCTACCCTTCCCCCCAAATCCTGTTATTTGTTCTTCTTATATTTTTTTCCCCCCAAAACCAAAATAAAGCAGTGCTTTTCCTGGAAAGCACTCAATACACATACATTTATTAAACACACACTCACACAGACACACATTTTTTTTCCAGCACACCAAATATGAAGTGTGCTGGAAAGGCAGGTGCCAAGTCTTCTGGCCAGGGAGGGAGAAGGGGCAGAGGGAAAGGTGTAAAATTCCCCTCCTTACCACCCCTGCCAAACTTAGACACAGCCTCTTCCCTAAGAGGCAGAAGGCTTCTGGTGCTGGTGGCAGCAAGGAGTTGGGACCAGTGTCTGCATTTGGACCCCTTCCAATAACACCAGCCATAATAATAACCCCCAGCACCGCCAGCGTGACAAGCAGCACCAGCATGACAATCTCCTCCACCTCCATTTCAGTTCCCAGCCTGAGCCTTCCAGTGTCAGAGGAGGAGCTTGATCTGAAAGTAGGGGACCTGAGCACCCTAGCAAAAGTAATTCTTGTGACCGAGGAGGAATCTGAGTTTGTAATCCACTCCTCTCCAAGTTCCCCTAAAGCCAGATCTCCTTCCCTGGAAGGCAGTTCAGAAGAGTTGAGGTTGAGGTTGTGGAGGCAATTGGCTCAGCTAACACTGATCCTGCTGTTGTTGTGCCTCTGCCTGCTATGGAAGGGTATCAGGCAGGATCCACACCCACACCCCAGAAGTGACAGGGTAGTGTGGTGTGGGATCATTTTGAGGTGGCAGATAATTTAAGGTATGCTATCTGCCTGCACTGCTGATATAAGACTAGCTGGGGAAAGGAGGAGAGATGCTACAGCACCATGGGAATGCTGATGCATCTCAGAAGGCACCATCCCTTTGCCCTTGCTCCTCCTCAGCCTGGCACCAGTGGAAGCATGCTCAAAAAGAAGTCCCCCTCTCACTCCAAGGCACCCATACCCCCAAAGCAGAGAAAGGCCACTCTGGAGCAGTGGGGGAAAGGTGGGGACACAGGGAGGCATGTTGCATAGCTGAGAGAGATCACTCAGAGCATTGGGGAGATGCTTGCTCTGGATGGCCAACCCTTCTCCCTAGTTGAGCGGCCAGGGTTCAGGCAGCTCATAGCACTCATGGCCCCATCCTACCAAGTGCCTGCATGCACCACCTTCAGAAGGATGGTGGTGCCCTCCCTGTATGAGGCATGAAGGGAGTACTTAAGGGTGGAGCTGTGCAAGGCTGGTTGGCAGGTGGCCTTGCACTTCACCTTGGACATCAGAAGCAGATGGGGTGGAGATCATGACTACCTCTCCCTCACAGGGCACTGGTGCCATCAGTCAAGCCATTGGTGGGCTCTCCTTCAAGCTGAGGTGATGGATGAGTCCCTCATGGCAGTGGAGATCATGGGGCCAAGAACTGCATGGTGCAGGGGTGGCTCGTTGGGCAGGGTGAGCCCACCCATGGGTTCATGGTCACCGGCAAGGGGGCCAACATGGTCAAGGCGGTCTGTGATGCCAACTTTGTTGGCATCCACAGTGTGGCATACAAGTTCCACCTTGTAATCAGGGATGCCTTGGATGGGGACAGGGCTGTCGGTGATGGTGCCATCACAACCAGCCAGCTCATTGCAAAATGCAGGAAGGTGGCGGGATACTTCCACCACAGCATCAAGGGGGATAAGATGCTGCAGGACAAACAGGCAGAGCTGAGCATCCCACAGCACAAAATCATGCAGGATGTGGAGAGTTGGTGGAACTCCACATACATGATGTTGGAAAGGCTGGTGGAGCAAAAGAAGGCTATCCATGAGATGGCCTTGCTCAGGGAGATTTGGATCAGTGGCCTGCTTAACAGAGCTGAGAGGGATACCATCTCCCAGATCTTAGTGGTCCTCAAGCCATTCCTTGAGGCCACTGAGACCATCAGCACAAGCAATGCCCTCATTAGCCAGGTGATCCCCATAGTGAGGGCGCTTGAGAAGTAAATGGAGAAGTTCCAGGGGATCGTGTTCCATGCTGTGGCAAGGTGCTTTCACCAGAGGTGTAGGCACTGGTGAAGTGGCTGAGGGAGAGCATCAAGAAATGGCTGGATCTGTTGCGGTCCAGTACAGTCCACGTGCTGGTGGCCATGTGCAAACTGAGGGTGAAGGGGAGCATGTGCACCAGCATGTGGGCCCTGGATCACTCAGTGGAGGTGCTGGTGAACAGACTCCAGGAGGCAGAAGGGCAGAAGCAGTGGGTTATGGAAGCAGGGGATCCACTTTCCCGTGCCAGCACTCCCAGCAGCAGCCAGTCTCCTCCACAACAGGTTCTGCCAATGTGGGATAAGGGCATGGCTTCAATGGTGGGGTCCAGATCCACCAGTCCCCAGCATCAGGCAGGTAGCGTTAAGGCTTTGGTGGCTACCAATCCCGCTGAGGACATGGAGCTGCTGGACTGTGACCCCTTGGCCTATTGGGTGCCCAGCAGGCAGATGTGGCAGGATCTGGCCATGGTTGCCTGGGAACAGCTATCTTGTCCACAAACCAGTTTTCCAAGTGAGAGGTGTTAAGCATTGCTGGGGATGTTGTGACACCCTACTGTACCTGCTTGGATCCTGGTTTGATGGAGCAGCTGGTGTTCTTAAAAGTGAACCTCCTGCTGCTGGTGTTCCCCAAGCTCCACCTGTAGATGGAGTGAGTGCCACCCTCCTCACTCCATCTGCACTTATTTCCATTTTTTTTTCTTAAACCTTTTAATGCCCAGAGCAGAGCCGGAGGTGACTTTCAGTACATCAGCAGCGAGAAGGGGAAGAACATGTCCCTGCTGAGCTCTCATGCGAGGATGAACTTGGAGGTATGTACTGGGGCTATGGGGAAGGAGGAGGCCCCAGGGCCTGGGCATGACCTAAAACTGCACCCTGCCTGGGTCAGGAGGCCTGATGGGACTTCTGGCAGCACTGCAGCTCCAGGAAATGCCAATTCCAATGACCTCCCTGGTGAAAGGTAGGTAGGAGGTGCCTTATAACCTCCAGCCACCACACACACACACACAGAGTCCTGGTTGCGGAAGCCCAGACCCCGAAGATCTTTGAGAGGCCTGAGACTTGCTGGTTGCAGTGGAGTTGTGAGGTTCCAGGTGAGCTCAGCTTAGCCATCTGTGAGGCATGGGCTTTCAGGTTTAAAACCCTTCATCAGGCTAAGGAAGCATCTAGTTGGTGTGTGTGTGCTTTTCCTGGATGGAAGGAATAATAAAGAATCCAGAGGCTGGCATGCAATGCAGGCAAAAAAGCCAGTCAGTGAAAATGAAAATGGAGGTGTCAGGGTGTGAGAAACAGGCTGGGGTAGTGGGGAAGGGGAATGTAGCAGGTAAAAGTGGAGAGGTACCTGCTACCTGTGGAGTCAGATGTCAGGCAGCTTGTAGTGCATCATAAATCCAATGTCTATATTGATTCCATGAATTTGTGTATCTAGGAGGTTGATAAAGTGAAGTTCATAGGTCCATCTGTGAAAAGTGGTTTGTAAATTCCCTTTGAATCTCAGGACTGAGAGACTGGAGACAGAGTGGTTTTCTTGTGAGAAATGTGCCCCCACAGGTAGTTGGGTATTCTTGTCTGTAACAGATTCTGGTGTGCAGTTTGTGGGGATACTGGAGATATGTTGGCAAGTTTTGCATTTCTTGTCATGGCATGGTTTGGATTCATTTGGTGTGTTTTGGGCTGTAGGAAGTTGGTTTCTGGTGATGAGGTTAGTGAGGTTCAGTGCTTGTTTGAATTTACAATACACTTTTCACAGACAGGCCTATGAACTTCACTTCATCATCCTCCTAGACATAGAAACTCATGGACTCAATATAGACATAGGGTTTATGACACTACAGTCTGCTAAACATCTGACTCCCCAGGTAGCAGGTATCTCTCCACTTTTACATGCTACATCCCCCTTCCACCTCTCCCCCACGTCGGTCTCTCACCCCCTGGTGTCTCTATTTAAATTTTCACTGACTGGCTTTTTTTGTCTGCATTGAATGCCAGCCTCTGGCTTCTTTACTATTTCTTCTATCCAGGAAGAGCTCACACATACCAACTAGATGCTTCCTCAGCCTGACAAAGGATTTTTAAACCTGAAAGCTTGCAAAGAAGAATTTCTCCAACTATTCAGACGGTCTAATAAAAGATATCAGATTGACCCTAAGAACCTTGTCTGGGCTATGTCCTTAGACCAACATGGCTACAACCTACACCCCTTAACACACACAAGTGACATGTATTTTGCTTTGAGGAGTTTGAGGTGCAGTTTCACAGAAACCCCTGTACCACTTTGCCCAAAATCTAATGCCTGCAAGAGGGTCTATGTATGTGGCAGGACAGGTGCCATTTAATGCCCCACTGTCAGAGCTGGAGGTGTCAGTTTAGTTTCTCAACAGCCAACAGGGGAAGAACATCTCCCTGCTGAGCTCCCATACCAGGGAGAACTTGGTGGTATAAGGGCTGGGACTATATGGGGAGGAGGAGGCCCCACATCATCCTGGGCATGACCTAAAACTGCACCCTGCCAGGGTAGGGAGGCCTGGGTGGAACTGCCGGTGGCATGGTAGCCCCAGGAAATGCCAGGACTTTGAATCTCCCTGGTGAAAGATGGATAGGAGCAGGAGGCACCTTATAACCTCCAGCCACTGCACAGTCCTGGCTGGGGAAAGCCTAGACCTTTAAGATCTTTGAGAGGCCTGAGGCTTACTGGTTGCAGTGGAGTTGTGAGGGTGAGAACAGGAGCTACCATGCCTGCAGTTTTCATTCTGCTGAGCCTTAACACACACACACACATTCGCACGTCATGAGTTTTGCTTTCTACACCTTGAGGATCAGTGTCCCAGAAACCCCTGCACCTATCCCTTTGAAACCTGGCAGGCTTCATGGCCTTATAATGGGATAGCATCCCTGCAAGTTTAATCTAAATCAGGTAAGAAATGACAAAGTTATAGGCAGTTTTGTGATTCCCCATTATAGCCTATGGCCAAAACACCGTCAAAATTCCAAAACAGTTTTGGCTGAAATGAAATGGGACAGTGATTCAAAACACTGAAACTAATCACTGTCCCTCCAAAATGATGAATCCAAAACAAAATGAAACACAGCTGTTTTGGACAGCCTTACAAAACACTGTCCCTCCAAAACGCCAAATCCGAAATGAAACACAGGCATTTCACACAGCCCTGGTTATTAGTTTGGAGAAGACTACACTGAGGGGATATTTTAGTAACAATTGTCAAATACCTGAAGGGTGATTTACAGAGGATGGAAGTTGGATTTTCTCTGTGGTTGTAGTGGATGGGACTAGGAGAAATGGCTCAAACTTCAAAGTAAATTTAGGTTGGAGATTAGGTGGAACGTTCTGACTAAAAGGATGGTTAAACATTAGAATAGACTACATGGGGACATTGTCTAACCTGTTCTTGAAAACATCCAAGGTTGGAGATTTCACAGACACCTAGCTAGGATGGTTGATCAGGGGTCTGGACTTGATGACCTTATGTGGGCCCTTTCAGCTTTACTTTCCTAACATCCTCTGATCCTGTAACAGCTGATTTTTAAACTGGTGCCATGTGTGTTGCAGCTCAGTGGGAACAACAAATAATAATACATAATTGTGGTTGTGAGAAACAACATGCCATTATACTGAATGGAAGTGCAAGTGAAGTGGTTGTCATGCTGTAGTAAAAAAATGAATCAGTGCAGCTGTAACAGTACTAATTCAGCATGCAGTCAGTCAATCAGTCATGGATTCACTATCTATACATGCTTCCAGAATACTAGTTTTGTATTCTAGGGTTTTTCATGCAAGAAAACCAGCAGATGTGAGCAATATTTCTTTCTGAAATTCAAAAGTGGAGAAATTGTTATTTCAACAACTCAATCCCATTAGCAAATTACATTCACTTACATATCTTGTTAATGTATCTTACATTTTATATTTCAGGAACCTTTATAATATATTTAAATGTGAAGTTAAGTCCCTCGTAAAATAAAAGGGGATAACAGACCATTATTTTTCTGCATTATATATTAGAAATTAGATATCTACATCTATAAACTGTGGACTTCATTCTCCTAGTGCTTTCAGCCTTTCAGGTCAGGTGTTGGTGAACACCTGGGAGAGCTGGCCCTCATCATAAATCAGCTGTCTAACCACTGTTCTCTTACTGATTGCATCACTGAAAGATCATGGAATTCCTTAAGTGAAATGGTGAAATAACTGCATTGCCATATGTTCTAAAGAAATCTGAGAACATAAATGTAATGAACTGTGGCAGTACACCTTTGGGTGCCTGCCACTTTAAGGGCTGGAAGCAGGTAGCTGGCAGGTGCTTGATTAAGGCAGCCATTTTCAAACTTTGGCAAGCCAAGCAGAGGCAGCAGTGGGCTGCCAGCTGCCGAGGTGCTAACATTAGCTGGCAGAGCTACTGCTCCTGGAACATCTGGGAGGTAAGGGCAGGAGCTATGGGGAGGTCTGGAGGCTCCTGGGCATGACCTAAAACTGCACCTTGCTAGGGAAGCAGGGTCTGGCAGGACTGTCTGTGGTGGGACAGCCCCCAAGAAATACCAGACCAGCTAACCCTCTGGTGAAAGGTGGGTAGAGGTGCCTTAACTCCAGATTCCACCATCTGGTGGGTTGTGTAGAGAATAGTGGGGCCAGGCAGAGGTGTCTGCATCAGGTGCCTCCATTAGGAGGCACCTGAGCCCAGCAGGGATGAATGGTTCTATAGGACCCAGAGTGGGTAGAGTTCTTGTGAAGGGTTATCATGAGGGCCCATGCAGAGTAGGGTGCAAAAAGGGGCACTTGAAGGACTGCATGTGTGGGGTACAGAGTAGAGCCACTGAGAGAGGCTTGAAGGGCTGTACCAGGGGAGTACTGAGTAGGTCAGCAAGGGTGACCTAAAGGACAGTACATGGGCCAACCCCCTCGAGTGAAGATAAAGTTGATTTGCCCAGTGAGGGGCTCAGGGCACAGTTAGCTCAGTATTTGGTGTAAGGTCAGGCCACATAGAGTAGGTGAACTTGAGGGATCTGAAGGGCTGCATGTGTCCTACCAGAGTGCGAGTAGTGAAGCCTGATGGCCCAAAGGGAGTCACTCAGTGGAGCAAAGCAGTAGAGAGTGTCCCAATGATGGGCAGTATGTGAGAGGCCCCTTGTGAGAGGGGGACAGAGGGAGTGCGTGTGTGCAACAGGTCCAATGGCAGACTGAGTTTGCCCTGGCCTGAAGCCAGGGAGCAATAATAGTCTGGATGCCATCTGTGAGGCATAGGCCATGGTGTAGGGAAAGTTCGGAGCCATGGCTAGTGCCCCCTGGCATCAGGGTAGTGAATGGTCAGCCTCCCACTTAATATATTATGAAAACATTCAAGTCGTGGCAGGAGAATTAGGGTAGACTGCCCTAGGCAGGTGGGTGGGCTAACTCGTGGTCTAGTCCTGGAAAGGCCCCCTGTCACACAAAGAAATCTGAGAAAATAACTACTAAGACAGTTAAAGTTGAGGCAGTAATTTTCATGTGACTCTGGCTTGCTGTATTAATATTCTTAAAATAATATACAAAAAATAATGCCCATAATCTGCATTTCACTTTGAAAAGGATTCTTTGCATATTAAATTTTACTTAATTCTTCCTACTGTGTACATACAAGGGCTTTAATGGTTAATAATCACTACATTACTTCTGGGGAGTGATTCATTCCTTGATTGTAAATGTTCCATCAGGATCTCAGACTGCATTTAATAAATATAGAATGCATTCTCAGACCATAGGCAAAGAATGTTGATCAATATTCCAAGGCAAGAATATTACAGCAGACCTTACCAAATGTGTCAACTGCTTCAGGAAGCTTTTGCTGATTATAAGAGTGTAAAATACCAGTTGTATGTGTAAAATACCAGTGAAACTCCAACCCTGAGCACAGTAAATTACTTCATTATTAAGATGGTTTCCTTTCTAGGATTACCTACTTAAGATCATCACAATATATAAAAAAAAAACAGTACTTGAAAGAGTTGTGATGACTGACTACAAATAAACATTGAAAAGTTTTGGAAATTTAAATTCACTAGATATGGTTTAGTACTAAAAGGCACATCTTCTAAAAATCTACTTGGATTCAGAATGTGATATGTTCCTGGATACCTCTTTAGAAAAACATGATATGGAACTTCTTGTGCCACACCAAGTAACAATTCTGAATCACCAACTCTTAATAATGATGGATCAATATAGCCCATGCTTATTTACATTTTTGTGAACTTCCACTATCCTACAAAGCTGCTGACCAGCCTTTAACTGTGGTTAGTTTGATCAAAATCCCAAGTTGAAAATTATTTTAAACACAGAAAAAACTGCACTTTGTTAATGAGCAAATGTCTTGTCAAAGTCTTAATAGACAGGGTGTGCAAAGCAGGCCCTATTCGATTTGGATTTGGATTTGGCCCAAATCAGGGACAGTGATTCAATTTGCTGATTTGGATCACAGTCCCACATTCGATTTGGCTGAATCCAAAGCTGAAGATTCAATGCTGATTCAGAGAATTTGGAGTGATTCGGACATAGACACAGCTTTAAATGTTTTTTCTACATACCTTGAGGTACCAGTGTGGCTTGTGAACACTGCAATGCTGGGGTGCATGAAGCATCCCACAGGAGTGGGGGGGGGGGGGGGGCCCTCCACGTGCTTGGTGGCAAACCTGGAAGTGGACCGGAAGTACTTCTGGTCCACTTCCATGTCTGCCGGTGGGTGTGCTGGGGGGCACCCCCCTCCCCCCTGGCTCAGCGATCAGCCACAGGGGGACCCTGTGTGCTCCCCCCAGACCCAGGAGGCACCAGTCACTGAGCTGGGGAGGCACAGCCCCCCCCACACAGTCCCCAGCAGACCCGGAAGTGGACCGGAAGTGCTTCTGGTCCACTTTTGGGTCTGCTGCCAACTGCGCTGGAGAGCCCCGCGTGCTTCTGTAGGACACTCCATGCACCCCAGCATTGTAACACTCATGAGCCCCTGCTACCTAGAGGTATGTAGAAAAAACATTTAAAGCTGTCTCTATGTCTGAATCTCCAAATCTTTCCAAATCTCTCTGAATCAATTCAGAGGGTTATGATTCAATTCAGAGAAATTAAAGGGTCCTCTGATTCAATTTGGATTTGGAGATTTGGCCACCAAATCAGGCCAAATCTCCGCTGAATCGAATTAGAGACTGAAGCTTCGCACAGCCCTGTTAATAGAGAAGGATGTTGGTATCCCTTTGTATTTTGAGTACTGGTAACAGGGGCAGGGGTTCCCTGTTATAGGAAGTAGGGAGTATAGGCAAAGGCAGATTGCAGAGAACCTGAGGGAAAAGCAGCAGCAGATGTTAGCCACCCATATATGCCCCACCCAGGGGGCTGGGATTGGGGCATATATGCCCAACCTCTGGCTATGCAGGGGGCAGTTTGACCCTGGTTGCTTTGGGACAGAGAACTTCTAACAGTGCTGCTTGCAGTGAGGGGTCAAACCAGCCCAGGAGAGGTACTTGGTGGGACAGAAGCAAGCATGCTTGAGTAAGAAGGTTTGAGCACTAGAGACCCAGAAGAGTTTATATTTGAGTTAAGACTAGTTAGTTGCTGTTTTGTATTTGCATTTTGTGTTTAAATCTGTGGATTGGGGGCTACATACTATGGTGCCTGGGGTACTCTGGGGATGTCAAGCCCTGCCAAGGAGGGAGGAGAAGTGATCTGGGCTAAGGTTAAGAGGGCCAAGGGCTGGGCACAAAGTAAGAGAGATGGGTTAGGCCTGAAGCCAGGGAGCTCAGGTTCTAAACTGTGGATCAGGGCTGAAGGCTCAGGCAGAGAAGAGGGTCATGGCTGGGACATCTGCAGTGGGTTCTGCCTTTAAGGGGGAGCCTCCCAAGGGGAACGTAGAGGGACCTTACAGAAGTCATATATTTTTGCATTATGAGGCCCCTGAAAGCACTCTACATCCATAATGTAACAAACATTCATGGCTACAGAATGCTTTTAAAATGTCCAATCATGCAAAAATTTAACCCTCAAATGATGAAGTATCAGACAGGGGCAGTCTAAGGCAGAGCACCTCAGGGAAGCTATTTATCAGTTCCTTGCAAGGGTAAATTTTGGGCAATTCCACCCACGTCTTATGTGGCTTTACAGGTCCTCCACAGAGAGGAGATGGAGTCTCCTCCCTGTGCAGTGGGTGAAGGAGGGTGGGTGGGGGAAAGGAGCCCCCCCCTGCCACTGTGCATTCCCCCACCCCCAGCTACCACTGCTGGGATCTTGGGAGGAGCTGAACTGGGCCCATGAGGTGTGGGAGGATCCCTTCCACCCTTTGTGCAAATGTCATGACAGCAGCAGAGGTGTCCGCACCCAGAGCTGGTGTGGTGGGGGGGGGGGGAATGGAGTCCCTCCCCATCTCATGGACCTGGTCCAGCTCCCCTCAGACCCCAGAACAGGTAGCAGGGCCCATGAGGTGAGGGGGCTCCATTTCCCCCCACCTTCACCCTAGCTCTAGACACAGAAGCCTCTGCTACCCCTGTTGGGGTTTTGGGGGGAGCCAAGGTGGGCCTGCACAGCAGAGGAGGTTCCCTTCCCCCACCCCCTGCTCTCTGCATGAGCATTTTGACAGTGGCAGAGGCTGCTGCACCTGGAGCTGGGGCAGGGTGGAAACGGAATTCCCCTGCCACGTGGGCCTTGCCTGATTAACCCTGCTGGGGTCTTGGGGGTGGGGGGAGCTGGGCTGGGCCTGTGAGGGGGGAGGCTCCATTTCTCCATTGCCTGAGAAAGTGGGGAAATGGAGAGGATGACAGCCTCTGCCACTGTCAAGACACTTAGGTGGGGGGCAGGGGGAAGGGAGGCACCACGTAGGCATGCAGGCCTGGCTTGGCTCACTCAGCAGAAGTAGCAGGGGGGCATGTGCTGCATGGGGGGTCTCTGTTCCTCCCCTTTTTTCCCCCCTCCCCCCAGCCATTGCTGACAGTTGCCAGCTGCAGGTGTAGGGGGGATGGAACTTGGAGAGGGGTAGCCTGGCAGTCTTCTGGGAGACTGCTGAAGCACCCCTACATGCTGGTCAGGGCTAGTGCAGGCAGCCTCCAGGCCCCTTCCCCTCTTCCCCCCCCCCGGCCTCCTTACCCAACAAGCAAACAAATGCATGCCTCTTGGGTTCAATGATGATCTAACTCATGGCACTTTGTGTAAAGTGCCATGAGTTAGAGCACTTCCCCGACAGGATGTCTGCACTTGCATACATGCCCAGGGTCTTCCAGAACTGAGTGTAGACTTAACTTAAGGATGGCCAGAGAGTCCCAGAGAGGCTACTTCTGGCCTCCCGGGATTGCCTCCTTAGCAAAGTAACAAGAACATCAACAGTGTGGCAAGCAAGAGATTGGGGTGAGGTGGGGCCAGAGAGTGTGGCAGGCAGGTGGGACCTGAGGCGAGACACCAGGCACTGCAGGGGAGTGGACCCATGAGGTTTACTACAAGTATGCACTGCGTGTACATGCATCTGTTTAAAAACAACATTTCTAATATTGTGATCAGAGAGCATGCTAAAGGCAGATGAAATTGCTTCAATAGCAGTGGTGACTGGCATTTACCTCAAAGAGAATGTAAACTGGGTAGGCAGCAATAAGGTATCTTTCCTAGAAATAGCAATAATGACAGGGATACTGTTGGGAAGCCTGGAGGCTTTCATGAATACACTACAGTACAGTTCACTTGTTTTGAAGTGTATTTTAGGGCTAGTCTATGTGTGGTTTTCATGGTAACTTAGATGTATTCTAGCTAATCTGTGGGTGGATTTCATATGTTTACCTAACCATTATTCTCTTTTTCTATTCTTTTAACTGCAATGAAGCATCTTCAAAGTAATCTAAAATAGATTAGAATTTGGCTACTTTATATAGAAAATGTTAATTCCTAATGTTTTTCCAGAAAAAAATCTGTCTTCCCTTAAAAAAATGTTGCCAAACATGGTGGCCTGTATGGAGCATCAAGGAATGGAAGACAATAGTTTTCCCTCAGAATATATATATTTTTTTTAACCTGTGGAAACCGGCTATGGGCCAACAAGATGAGGACCTGGTAATATGAAAAAATTAGAGTATCAGCATAGAGAATTTTTTAGCATATGTAATATGTGACTCAAAGTAACTTCTCTAAACTGTGTAATTAGCTTTAATTTATTGCTATTTCTGTGACCTAAATAGTTTAACTATTTTTTTTTTCAGATTTAGTCATAACAGGATATTTTATTCATAAACATTGTCCTATAGTATCAGAACTGACTTTTTCAATGATAGCGGGACAAAAAGCAGTGCTGAAATGGTCTTCAGTTGTTAGAAATAAAGCAGATAATATATGTATTATGCTGCTAATGATGAAGGCCACACTAAAGGTGGTTTAGCACTTTTTTATTTTTTAACGCATTGGTCTGAAGTCTTGGAAAAACAGATCATGCAAGATCAGGATTTTCTAATCCAAGTCCTAGGCCTGATTAAGCTTTGGAGCTGAAAGGTCAAGTCGTTATTACACCTTTTAACCTAATTTGGATCTATTTACTTGATTTGTCTCTAATATATCTCAGCAAGCCATGAAGTAGAGATTACTTTTAAATCTTATAACTGTAGAACAGGGGTCAGCATCCTTGTAGGAGTGGCCAGCCAAATTGGCACAGCATGCTCTGAAGGCAGGCCACCACTTTTGACCCAGCAGGCCACCTCTGTGCTTTCAACCTGGATGCAGCTTTCCCTGTCTCCTGTGTGCTTCCAGTACAGCTGCTACTTTTCTTGCCACTGGTTCCTGTCACTGCTGAATTGTTGTCAACATCCTGGCTTTGTGGGTCAGATGGAATTGATTGGTGGGCCAGATGTGGCCCACAGGGTATGGGTTGCCAAGCCCTGCTCTATTGGCCTAGCTTATTGGTTTCCTACAAGTAACTGCAGAGATAAATTGGCCCAGTGGGATGTTAGGCAGATAGCTGTTTTCTCTTCATCAGACTCCTGCAGCTCATACTGGTCCTCTTACCTTGGACTCCCCATTTGAGAGAAAAGACAGCCTGCTTTATTTTACTGGAATGGTCTTACCTCTTTAAGCAGTAGTGAGTCTCAGAGCCAGACCTCTACTTGTATGGTAATGTAGCCCTGCTGATGTGTTCCTTGTGACAAACGCTGTGTATCCCTTATCTGTATATCTCCATTGGTATGCATGTTTGGAGAGGGGTGTGTGTCCCCTTTATTGGAATATCATTATTGGTATACATAGTTGAAGGGTTAGGAACTATTCGTGCCCATTTCAGATGCAGTGAGGTAAAGGGCTAAGTGAGCCCAGTCTTCCTATATACTAGCCATCCCTTCCAAAAATATATATTTTTTTATAAGGGCACAAATGCTGTAAGCTAGGCCATGCCCTCTTTTCCTGCCGTTTCCTCCCTGCACCCCATATGGCCAGATTGGGGCAGAGCCACACTGTTTTCCCCTGCGGGGCCCAACTGGGTCTAGTTTGCTCCCTGACATGAATTGGGCCATGCTTTTCTGTCCTGTATGCCAGATTTGGTTCACCAGTGGGATCCGGCCCATAGATAGACTGAGCACTGTTCATCTGGCCCGAGCGGGGGGAGGGAGAAGGTTGAGCACCACTGTTGTAAGTGAAAACTGAGCAAAGATCACTGAAGGGTCAGTACCCACCATGACCTTTGTAGATGTATATAGAGAGTGACACCTTGGATCTGGCATGAAAGAACAGCTGAAGGAGAGCCTCCAGACAGGAACTACCCCTGGAACAGTATTGTGCTGCATTTACTCAAATATAAGATGGCCCTGAAAATTAAGATGAACTCCCCAATAATTAGATTCTATATATGGAAAACTTAAAAATTTGTTATAATTTTTCCAGGTATAGAATCTAATTACTGGAGGTTTGCCTTGAACTTTGTCCCCCTCCCACTGCTACAGCAGGGCAAATAAATTTGGGGAGTCAGGTACCCCCTTGCTCTCCAAAACTCCCCCCCCTTCTGTCAGATCCTGCCCTCCCTGAGTACATGGAAGCAAAGGGTAAATTTGAAAATGCTGACTTTGAAATAAACATACCTGTAGTAATTTACATATAGTACTTATAGGGCATGTCTACACATGCATTCTACACTCACAGGGTGTCGAGGACTTCAGCTTTGCTGACTGACTTGCCTGCTTTACAGTGGATGATGAAGGTGATCAGCTCATGGTTGCTGTCTCCCAGCTTCCCAGCTTCCCTTTGATTGTTAGGTCACTGATTAAGTCATCCCCCATTCCCAGTACCAGGTTGAGCAGTGCTTTGCCTCTCGTCAGTCCATAGATTTCTTGAGTCAGATACAGCTCATCCATGCACATGAGGAAGCTTTGGGACCATTTGGATTTGGCTGAGTGCTCTTCCCATGAGATATTACTAACATCTTTACTCCACCCATCTTCCACTTGGAAAATAGTTTATTCTCAGAACTCACAACTGAATCTGGTGCACCCATCTCTATTAACATCTTCCACCTAGCCACCTGCACATAGTTTTCAGTCCCAAAATGGACTATTACCACAGATCGTCCCCACAGATCACCTATAGGATGCCTGGTACCCCCATTGTGGATCCATTATCAGAGACAGGGGGAGGGAGCATGGGATCCTGCTCCTCATGGGCCACCAACCAGCACAATAGTTCAGCATGTGGGAGCCCACCTATATCCTCCTTTTTTCTGTTTAATCTTCTCCACAATACTGCCCTCCATGAGTACGGTTTTCTAAACCCTTGGTTTTCTTCTCTTTTTTGTTTTTCTGAGCTCTTTGGTCCACAGTTCTTAAATGTGATGGCTGCTAATTTTTCTCCCTTTTTACCACTACTGGTGAAGGCTTGCTGCTGTAATTCATGTCCATTCTTAAGTATTCTTTCTAATTTGGCAGTAGGTCAATTCTGAGCCTCTTATGCTAAAATTCTGCAGCCTGGGGCAAGAACTATCACCAATGCCTTTTTAAATTCTAGTTGGTTCCAATTTGGGGGATTCCCCAGGGACAATTCAGCCAATTGGTATAACATCTTTTTAATGATTTACATAAGAATCATAGAATCATAGAAAGTTGGGGTTAGAAGGGACCTCAGGGTATCATCTACTTCAACCCTGTGCTCAAAGCAGGACCATCCCCAACTAGATCATCCCAGCCAAAGCTTTGTCTAGCTAAGTTTTGAAAATATCCAAGGATGGAGTTTCCACCACCTCTCTGGTCAACCTATTCTAGTGTTTTACTACCCTCCTCATGAGAAAATTCTTCCTAATATCCACCTTAACCTTCCTTTGCTGCAACTTGAGACCATTTCTCCTTGTTCTGTCATCTACCACCACAGAGAACAGTCTAGCTCCATCCTCTTTTGAACCCCTTTTCAGTAGGGCTGTGTGAAGCTTTGGCTTGTGATTCAATTCAGAGAAGATTCAGCCCAATTCGGAGGCTGAATCTCTGAATCTGAATTGAATAGCTCAAAACTTAAAACTTTCTGAAACAATTCAGAGCCTCTGGATCAATTCAGAAAAGATTCGGAAGACATTTGGTGATTTGGAGATTCAGAAGGCAGACGTTGAGGGGAAACAGAAACTTAGAAGAGGGAGGGGGACCAGGGGAGGGAGGGGGAGGAGAGAGGGGAAGGACTGACATCTCTAGCTGGCCAGTGAGTATGATTTCTCCTTGATTCCCCTTCCAGTCACAGTGTCTGGGGGACAGACACAGAAACAGCATTAAAGCCTCTATCTGCAGACTTTTCTGTCCCTTTTCTGAGCTGTTTCTGCCTGAGCAACAGTATCTCAAAGGTACTGTCGCTACTGGACTGGCTTCCTAGTCAGTGGCCTACTATTTTTTGCTCTTAGAAAGGATTGGATAGGATATAGCTTAGCTTAGCTTATCTTAGCTCAGCTTAGTTTAGAATCCTATACTTTCAATTCATTTTCTTTCAATTTATATTTGTTCTGTTTTTTCCCCCAATACTCAGCCCCTTAACCTTCTTCCTGCTCAGCCTGGCACCAGTGTGAGAGAGCACAAAGGAAAGTCCCCCACTCACTCCAAAGCTTCTGTCCCCCCAAAGCAGAGGCAGACCACCTTGGAGCGGTGGGGGAAAGCTGTAGATAGAGGGGCACACGTTCCCAAGGTGAGCAAGATCATCCAGACCATTGGGGAGATGCTTGCTCTGGATAGCCAGCCCTTCTCCTTAGTTGAGTGGCTAGGGTTCAGATAGCTCATGGCACTCATGGACCCATCTTAACAAGTGCCCACGTGCACCACCTTTGGCAGGACAGTGCTGCCATCCCTGTATGAGGCATGCAGAGAGAACTTGAGGGAGGAGCTGTGCAAGGCAGGGCCACAGGTCGCCTTGCACTTCACCTCTGACATCTGGAACAGCCAGGGTGTAGATCATGCCTACCTCTCCCTCACAGGACACTGGTGCAATCAGTCCAGTCATTGGTGGGCTCTCCTCCAAGCTGAGATGCTGGATGAGTCCTACACAGCAAGGGAGATCATGGTGCCCATGAACCACATGGTATAGGGGTGGCTCGTTGGGCAGGCTGAGCTCACCCATGGGTTCATAGTCATGGACATGGGGGCCAATATGGTCAAGGCTGTCCATGATGTCAACTTTGCTGGCATCTGCTGTGTAGCACATAGGCTGCACCTCATAATCAGAGACAATTTGGAGGGGCACAGGGCTGCTGGTGATGCCGCTGCCACTACCACTATGAGCCAGCTCATTTCCAAATGCAGGAAGGTGGCAGGCTACTTTCACCAGAGCATCAAGTCAGGCAAGATGCTGCAGACAAACAAGCAGAGCTGAGAATCCCACAGCACAAAATCATGCAGCATGAGGAGACAAGGTGTAACTCCACATACCTGATACTTAAAAGGCTGGTGGAGCAACAGAAGTTTATCCATGAGATGGCTTTGTTTGGGGAGATCAGGATCAGTAGTCCCCTTAACAGAGCTGAGTGGGGTACCATCTCCCAGATCTTGGTGGTCCTCAAGCCCTTCCTCGAGGCCACCAAGACCCTTAGCTCTGGCGATGCCCTTCTCATCCAGGTGATCCCCCTAGTGAGGGAACTTGAGAACCAATTGGAGAGCTTCCAGGAGATCAATGTTCCTGGCTGGGGCAGGCCACTGTCACCAGAGATGCAGGCACTGATGAGGCAGCTGAAGGAGGGCAGCAGGAGATGTCTGGATCCCTTGCAGTCCAGTATGGTCCACATGGTGGAGGGCGTGTGTGACCTGAGGGTGAAGGGGAGCATATGCACTGGCAGCACCAAAACCCTCGATCACTAGATGCAGGTGCTGTTTAACAGAATCAGGGAGGCAGAAGGGCAGAGGTGAGGGGATGTGGGGGATCCACTTTCCTGTGACATCACTCCCAGCACCAGCACCAGCAAGTCTCCTCCACACCAGCCACTGCCAATGTGGGCCAAGGGCATGGCTTTAATGCTGGGGTCCAAACACACCAGATCCCAGCCCCAGGCAGGTAGGGCCAAGGCTTTGGTGGCTACCTATTTTGCTGAGGATGTGGAGCCACTGGACTGCGACGCCTGGCCTACTGGGCAAGCCACAGCCACATGTGGTAGGATTTGGCCACGGTTGCCCGGCAACACCTGTCCTGTCCACCAACCAGTGTTCCAAGTGAGTGGGTGTTCAGCATTGCTGGGGATGTTGTGACACTCCACCGCACCTGCTTGGATCCTGGTTTGGTGGAGCAGCTGGTGGTCTTGAAGATGAACCTCCTGCTGCTGGGGTTCCCCAAGCTCCACCTGCAGATGGACTGAATGCCACCCTCCTCACTCCATCTGCACCAATTTCCGTTTTTCATTTTTTTAAAACCAGTTAATGCCCTGCTCTCAGCTGGAGGTGACACCACTCACTGCATCACCAGCCAGCAGGGGAAGAACATAACCCTGCTGAGCTCACTACCATGCCAGGACCAACTTGGAAGTATGGGCTGGGACTATCCGGAAGGAGGAGGCCCCAGGTCCTGGGGAAGACCACTAAAACTTCCCTCTGCCAGGGTAGGGAGGCCTGGTGGAACTGTTAGTGGTGCAGCAGTCCTGTAAGTGCCAGAACCAATGATCCCCTGGTGAAAGGTGGGTAGGAGGCACCATAACATCCAGCTAATGCGTGCATGCACACAGTCCTGGCTGGGAATAGCCCAGACCTGTCACATCTTTGACAGGCCTGAGGCTTGCTGTTGCAGTGGAGTTGTGAGGCTCTAGGTGAGCTCAGCTTAGCTGCCTGGGATGCCAGCTTTTGGGCTGAAAACCCTTTGTCAGGCTGAGTAAGCACCTGTAGTTGGTGTGTCTGCTGGTCCTGGATGGAAAGAATAGTAAAGAAGCCAGAGGCTGGCCTGGCAAGCAATGTAGGCAAGAAAGCCAGGCAGTGAAAATGGAAATGGAGGCGTCAAGTGGTGAGGGATGGGCTGGGGGTGGGGGGAAGGTGGATGTAGCAGCAGAGGTAAAAGTGCAGAGGTACCTGGGTAGTCAGATGTCTGGCAGGTTGCTTAGTGTCAGAATTCCAATTTCTAATCTATGTTGAGTCCGTGTGTTTCTGTACCTAGGAGGTTGATGAAGTGAAGTTCATACCCCTGGCTGTGAAAAGTGGTTTGTAATTTGTTCCCTCTTAGGATCAGGCCTGATAGACTGGAGGCAGAGTGGGTTTTTTTTGGTGAGGAATGTGTCCCCACAGGTAGTGTGGCATTGTTGTCTTTGATAGATTCTGGTGTGTGGTTTGGGGGGGTACTGGACATAGTTGGTAGGTTTTGTGTTTTGAGCTGTAGGAAGTTGGCTTTAGTTCTTGTGATAAGGTTAGGTGCTTGTTTGTATTTATAAATCACTTTTAAGAGCCAGGCCTATGAACATCAGCCTCCTATGTAGTAGGTACAGAAACTCATGGACTCAATATAGACAATGGAATTTTGACACACTACAACCTGCCGGACATCTGATTCCCCAGGTACCTTTGAACTTTTACCTGCCTTGCTACATTCCCCCTCCCCCACCCGCAGCCTGTCCCTCACCCCCTGACGCCTCCATTTCCATTTTAACTGACTGGCTTTCTTGCCTGTATTACGTGCCAGGCCAGCTTCTGGATTCTTTAATATTCTTTCCATCCAGGACCAGCAGACACACAAACTGCAGGTGATTCCTTAGCCTGACAAAGAGTTTTTCAACCCAAACGCTTGCTAATATACATTTCTCTACCTATACCGTTACCCTACTAAAAAGACACCAGATTGTTTTACCTGTTGCCTTGTAAAGTGGTGGGCCAGTCTGAGGCTATAGAGGAGGAGGAGACCTCACTGGGGCACACTATCATGTTGTGCAGAGGCCCCAGTTCCAGGAAGTGTGCACTTGAACACACACACACACACACACACACACACACACACACACACACACACACACACACACACACAGAGTCACACAGTGATGGAACATCTTAACAAACATGCAGCTGCTCCTACTTGAGAGGAAAGAAGGGCTGACAGGTTGGCTACCTGAGATGCTGCTTGTGCTACTGGTGCTGAGTCACTAAGATATTTTATACCTGTTGCCATGTAAAGTGGTGGACTGGACTGAGGCTGTAGGGGAGGAGGACACCTCACTGGGGCACACTATCATGTTGTGCAGAAGCCCCAGCATCAGTGAGGGTGTACCTGAAGACATACACAGTGCCATGCACCCATGTCATGAGTTTTGCCTGTTATCAGCCAGAGGTGCAGGGCACCAGAACCCTGCTGCACCTATCTCCTTGACAGCTGGCAGGCTTTGTGGCTGCAGCTGGGCCTAGCATGCCTGTAGTTTTCAGCCCGCTGTACCTCAAAACACACAGTGTTACCCATGTCATGAGTTTTGCTTGCCAGCAGCTTGAGGTGCAGTTTCTCAGAAACCCCTGCACCAATCTCCTTGAAACTTGGCACATTTTGTGGCCTCAGCAAGGGCTACCAGTCCTGAAGTTTTCACCCTCCTGTATCTTAAAACACACATGTGACATGAATTTTGCTTTCAAGATTTTGAGGTGCAGTTTCCCAGAAACCCCTGTAGCTATTTCCTTGAAACATGGCAGTCTTCATACCCTGAGCAGGAGCTACCAGCTCTGCAAGGTTCATCTAAAGCAGCCAAAAAATGACAAGGTTATAGATATTTTATTGATTCCCCATTATATTGTATGGCCTAATCTCTGAATCGGTGCCGAATCTTCCAAAGCCTATTCGGCCAAATCAATTCAGAAAAGCAATCTGAACCTCCAAATTGAATTGCTGGCCTCTGAATTGGCTGAATCTGAATCTAAATTGAATAGTTCTCTATTTGCACAGGCCTACTTTTCAGGTAGTTGAAGGCTGCTATTAATAGGGCTGTGCAAGGCTTTGGATCCCGTTTTGGATCTGGACCTGCTTTGGATGATCTGGCATCCGAAGCGGCACTTCTGGGCCAAAGCGGGATACCAGTAATGGTGTCCGGAGTGGGTTGGGGGCATCCAAAGCACTTTGGACCTGCTTTGGATGCTCTGGAGCCGCTTCAGCCATTTTGAGGGCATTAGAAGAGGGAGGGAGAGCTGGGGGAGGGACGGAGAGTGGGAGTGGTGGGGGGGAGGGGGGGAGATTGATGTCTGCAGTTATCCAGTGAGAAGGATTTCTTCCTGGCTACCTTTACAATGGCAGCGTCTGTGGGATGGGACTAAAAAAAAGTATAAAAGCCCCTGTTTCCAGCCTTTCTGTGCCTTTTGCAGCTGGTTCCCTGTCAGCAGCTGTGAGAGAGAGGAATGCTCACACTGAGACTTGCCTGCTCCTTTTTCATGTTGTAAAGAAGTGGTTAGGATTTAGTTTAACTTAGCTTAGTTTAGCTTAGCTATTCAATTCAATTATTAGTAGTATTACAATTCAATTTATTTCTTTGAATTATTTTTCTGGGAACTTCTTTTGGAAACTGCAAAAAGACAGTTGTGTTTTCCCAGCCAGTGTTATCTATCACTGTGCAAAGAGGCACAGATTGCTTGCTTGCACGCACACACACATGCACGCATACATGCACGCACATACACAGAGACCCAGAATATAGAAAAAAAATCACAGTGGAAGAAGACAGACAGATATTTACAGAAGAGCAGGACACAGATAATATATTGAGACACAGGAACACATGCAAATAATTTCATTCAGAACACAAGATAGACAATATCATGAGAGCCAGAAAGAAGACACAGGAATAGACATGAATAATTTCATTCACAGCACAACACCAGATAGCACAGGAAAGATCAATATGAAGCGTGCTGGAAAGGCAGGTGCCAGGTCTTCTGACAGGGGAAGGAGAGGGGGTAGGGACAGAGCTAGAGCTGCAAGCTCCCCCATCCCAAACACAGATGCATTCTATTCCCAAGCAGCCATGACATCAGTGCTGCCGGTGGAAGCAAGGTGGTAGGAGCAGTGTCTGCACCTAATGTCCCTGCACCTGCACCACCTCCACTCAGTCCAGAAGTGGGCACCAGCAGTGGAATCACTGCCTCCTCCACCCCAATTTCAGCTCTCAGCATGAGCCTCCCACTGCCAGAGGAGGAGCTGGAGCTGGAACCAGGGATGCTGAGCATGCTGGCTCAGGCAATTCTGGGGATTGAGGGGGAATCAGAGTTAGTGCTCCACACCCCTCACGTTTCCCCTAGACCCAGGTCTCCTCCAGAAAGCAGCACCTTGGAGGAGGCTGAGGTTGTGGAGGCAAGTGGTGCAGCTGAGGCAGCTCCTCCTGCTGTTCAGCCTCAGCCTGCTGAGAAGGGGGAAAAGGCAGGATCCTTCCTCTCAACCCAGAAGCAGGGAGTAGTGTAATGCGGGTGTACCCGCCGGGCCTTGTACATCTTACCTCGGGCCTCCTTGCTCCGAGCGCTTGCCGGTACTTGCCTTGCCGTTGTAGGTGGCCTTATGGGAGATGCTCACACACACCGCACTCTGCCCCTTCTTGTCTGCCATGACTTTGAATCTTCCAGTGGGTGGGGCTTTGAGCGACGCGGTCGCCCTCATCGGTTGCCTGCTTCTTTGATGTCTTCTGTGAGGCTCCTCCTCCCCTACACCTCGCCCTCCACCTTGCTGCTGCCCTCTCTCTGAATCTTCCCTGATCCACAGCCCTCTCTCTGGGTCTTCCTCAAATTGCAACCCTCTCTCGGGGTCTTGCCAGAGCAGCAATCCGCCCTCCGGGTCCTCTCCTCATGGCTCCCCTCTTTCTGGGTCTTCCCAATGAGGCTGCCTTCCCTCTGGGTCTTCCCAGGTTTGTTGACCTCCCCGCACCCTGGGATCTCCTACCGCTTCGTCTCCTTGCTTGCCTGCAGCTATCGTTCTTGCTTCAGGCACTGGCTCGCTGCTGAGCTCCTCCGCTCCACTGCAGCTGGCACGCGCAGTCGCTTCTGGCGTCCCACGCCTCCAGCTGACACCACCGGCCAGGCTCTCTCCTGGCACCCATGCGCCCCCGCTCCCTCTCACCGCTGGCCCTTTTATTTCTGCCGGCCGGCGATTGTGAGTGACGTCATCCGCCGGCCGCAGGTGCCTTAAAGCGTGATCAATGCCCTGCGCGGGCTTTCCCTGCCGTCCTTGCTCCTCCCATCCTGTGGTGAGCAAATTTTCTTTTTTTACTTTCTTTTTTCCTGTTCCAACCCCAGTTCCTGGCCCTGGGGTTCCCCTTGTGGACTCGGTAGTCTCCCCGGTTTTTCTCTCCCTGTGACAGTGGGATAATTTTGAGGTGGCAGATGATCCCAGGTTTGCCATCTGCCATCACTGCTGAAGGCACATGAGCCGTGGCAAGGATGTGAGACACTCCTCCACTATGGCCATGCTGCTGCATCGGAGGAGGCACCACCACCTTGCCCTTCTTCCTGCTGCTAAGCCTGGCACCAGTGTGAGTGTGCCAAAAGGGAAGTCCCCTGCTCTCTCCAAAACCCCCTTACCCCAAAGCAGAGGCAGGCCACCCTGGACCAGTGGGGGAAAGGTGGACAGAAAGGGGGGCGCGTTCCCACAGTGCACGAGATCACCCAGAGCATTGGGTAGATCCTTGCTCTGGATAGCCAGCCCTTTTCCCTAGTTGAGCGACCAGGGTTCAGGCAATTTGTAGCACATTTTACAAAGTTCCAGCATAAACCACCTTTAGCAAGGTGGTGGTGCCTTCCCTGTATCAGGCATGCAGGGAGTACTTGAGGGAGGAGCTGTGCAAGGCAGGGCTGCAGGTAGCTTTGCACTTCACCTCTGACATCTAGAGCAGCCGGGGTGGTGATCATGCCTACCTCTCCCTCACGGGGCACTGGTGTGATCAGTCAGGCTGTCAGTGGGCTCTACTGCAAGCCGAGGTGCTGGATGAGTCCCACACGGAAAGGGAGATCATGAGGGCCATGAACTGCATGGTGCAGGGGTGGCTCATTGGGCAGGCCAAGCTCACCTGTGGGTTCATGGTCACTGACAATGGGGCCAATATGGTGATGTCTGTCCATGATGCCAACTTTGTTGGCATCCTCTGTGTGGCACACAGGCTGCACCTAATAGTGAGGGATGCCATGGAGGGGGACAGGGCTGACGGTGATGGCGTCACCACAAGTACTGCTACAAGCCAGCTGATTTTGAAATGCAGGAAGGTGGTGGGCTACTTTCACCACAGCATCAAGGGGAGCAAGATGGTGCGGGAGAACCAGGCAGAGCTC
Organism: Alligator mississippiensis; assembly: GCF_030867095.1. NCBI lineage: Eukaryota > Metazoa > Chordata > Crocodylia > Alligatoridae > Alligator > Alligator mississippiensis. The sequence continues at coordinate 32,065,124 of NC_081835.1, read as the reverse complement.
AGCATCCCGCAGCACTGAATCATACAGGATGTGGAGACTCGGTGGAACTCCACATACATGATGCTCAAGAGGCTGGTGGAGCAACAGAAGGCCATCCATGAGATGGCCTTGCTTGGGGAGGTAGGGATCAGTGCCCCCCTGAACAGAGCTGAGTGGGGTACCATCTCCCAGATCTTGGTGATCCTCAAGCCCTTCCTCAAGGCCACCGAGACCCTTAGCGCTGGCAATGCCCTCCTCAGCCAGGTGATCCCCCTAGTGAGGGAACTGGAGAACCAAATGGAGAAGTTCCAGGGGATCAATGTTCCTGGCTGGGGCAGGCCGGTGTCACCAGACGTGCAGGCACTGGTGAGGTGGCTGAAGGAGGGCAACAGGAAACTGGCACTGGCAGCCCCCAAACCCTTGATTACTGAACGCAGGTGCTGGTGAACTAAGTCAGGAAGGCTGAAGCGCAGAGGTGAGGGGATGTGGAAAAGGGGGATCCACTTTCCCGTGCCAGCACTCCCGGCACCGGCACCAGCACTGGCACCAGCCAGTCTCCTCCATGCCAGCCACTGCCAATGTGGGCCATGGGCATGGCTTCAATGCTGGGGTCCAAATGCACCAGACCCCAGCCCCAGGCAGGTAGGGCCAAGGCTTTGGTGACTACCTATTTCGCTGAGGATGTGGAGTCACTGGACTGTGACCCCTTGGCCTACTGGGCAAGCCACAGCCAGATGTGACAGGATCTGGCCACAGTTGCCCAGCAACACCTGTCCTGTCCACCAACTAGTGTTCCACATGAGAGAGTGTTCAGTATTGCTGGGGATGTTGTGACACCCCACTGCACCTGCTTGGATCCTATGTTGATGGAGCAGCTGGTGTTTCTAAAGGTGAACCTTTCACTGCTGGGGTTCCCCAAGCTCAACCTGCAGACAGACTGAGTGCCACCCTTCTCACTCTGTCTGCACCAATTTCCTTTTTGGAGGTTTTGAAAAGCCAAGTAATGCCCTTGGCTTTAGGGGGAGGGGGCACTAAGTGCATCACCAGCCAGCAGGGGAAGAACATGTCCCTGATGAGCTCATTCCCCTGCCAGGATGAACTTGGAGGTATGGGATTGGGGCTGTGGGGAAGGAGGAGGCCCCAGATCCTAGGCATGACCACTAAAACTGCACCCTGCCAGGGTAGGAAGGCTTGGCAGGACTGCTGACAGCGCGGCAGACCTGTAAATGCCAGGACCAATGATCCCCTGGTGAAAGGCAGGGAGGAGGTGCCATAACCTCCAGCTAACGCACGCACACACAAAGTCTTGGCTGGGGAACACCAAGACCTGCCATGTCTTTGACAGGCCCGATGCTTGCTGGTTGCAGTGCAGTTGTGAGACTCCTGGTGACCTCAGCTTGGCTGTCTGGGATGCCAGCTTTAGGGTTGAAAACCCCTTTGTCAGGCTGAGGAAGTACCTGTAGTTGGTCCTGGATGGAAGTAATAGTAAAGAAGCCAGAGGCTGGCTTGGCATGCAATGCAGGAAAGAAAGCCAGGCAGTGAAAATGGAAATGGAGATGTCAGGGGGTGAGGGACAGGCTGGGGTGGGGGGAAGGGGGGATGTAGCAGTGCAGGTAAAAGTGCAGAGGTACCTGGGGTGTCAGATGTCTGGAAGGTCGCAGTGTGCCAGAACTTGAGTCCATGAGTTTCTGTACCTACTACCTAGGAGGCTGATGAAGTGCAGTTCATAGGCCCAGCTCTGAAAAGTGGTTTGTACATTCAGCTTTGCTTTCAAGCATTTTGGGTGCAGTTCCCCCCCAAACCTGGCACTGATCTTGAAACTTGGCAGGCTTTGTGGCCTCAGTAAGAGCTACCAGCCCTGAAGTTTTCAGTCCCCTGTGGTGTAACACAGAGTCATAACATGAGTTTAGCTTTCAAGAATTTGGGGTACAGTTCCCCCCAAACTCCTGCACCAATTTTCTTGACACTTGGTAGGCTTCATGCTCTTAGCAGAGGCTACCATCCTTGCAAGTTTCAGCCAAATCATCCAAAAACCAACAAAGTTATAGATCTTCCATTGATTCCTCATTATACCCTATGGCCGGATCTCCGAGGCGGCTCCGAAGCTTCAGAGCTGCTTCGGCCGGATTGAGGCGGAAACCTGGTCCAGAGCTCTCGATCAGATCATGGCCATCCAAAGTGGCTGGATCCAAAGCCGGATTGGATCGCTGCCGACTCACACAGCCCTAGCTATTAAGTCCCCTCTTAGTCTCCTCTTTTCTAGACTAAATAAGCCCAGTTCCCTCAGTCTTTCCTCATAAGTCATGTCCTACAACTCCCTCACCATTCTTGTTTCCACTGGACTCTCTCCAAATTGTCCACATGCTTTTTGTAGTGGGGGGGGGGTCCAAAACTGAACACAGTACTCCAGATGTGGCCTCACCAGTGCTGAATAGAGGGGAATAATCACTTCCCTTGGCCTACTGGTAACACACCTACCAATGCAGCTTAACATGCCGTTAGCCTTCTTGGCAACAAGGGCAAACTGCTGGATCATATTCAGCTTATTGTCCCTGGTAACTCCCAGGTCTTTTTCTGCAGAGCTGCTGCCCAGCCAATCAGCCCCCAGCCTGTAGCATTGCATAGGATCGTTCCATCCTAAGTGCAGGACTTTGCATTTGTCTTTGTTGAACCTCATGTCCCAGTCCTCCAATTTGTCTGTCACTTGCCATCTCTTTGCCTGTTACAATTATGTCAAACTGCCTCTGAACTCTTTACCTCTCCCACCCCTTCTGTTCCCTCCCCCAGTCAGCACTGACTTCATCATCCTCTTTTTCCCCAATATGCTCATTGCTCACCCTCTCTTAAATGCTATTGTCATCTTTGGGGATCTTGCTGTTGAAGAGTCCATGGCAGTATTCCCCTTCCATATGATTTGCACCATCTCCTCCCTGTTATCTTCCAATTTTATTTTTTAATTTTTTTTGGTAGTACAACTGCATCTGACACAGTCCTCAACTGACAAGTCTGAGTGCCTCTACATGAGCATGTTTCTGGTTTTCCACAGGGTATTCCTGAAGCAAGAGATGAACTGGTTGAAGTGGGCTCTTGGGGTCCCTTGCTGCTTGTTTGTATGTCCAAACAGCACCACCTCTCTGGTCAGAATCTTGACCTCTGTCACCATCATAAGGAGTAAGATTACTTTTTTCCACATATCCCTGGTGTAGGTGTAGTGCCAGAGGAGGTAGTTGATTTTTGTTTCCACTTGCCATGGGCTGGTTTGCTTGGGGCAGTTTGGTGGGCCTTCCTACCCCCCTCTATTTCTCAGTGCCCACACAGGTAGTGCCTGTTGGGCTACCTGGAAGTTCAAGTCCCTGTGTTTCTGCAGGTTCTTGTGGAAGACTTGTTCCCACACAGCCTTGCTGCCATTGTCAGGGAGCACGTCCATGGTTGATATTCTGGCCCTTGCTGTTACCACCACCTGTATCTTACGGTGGTTTTTCAGAGTTTTCAGGTTTTTTGTTTGGTTTGGTTTTTTAGCCTGTATCTGTTCTGGAACTGTTCCAGGACCTTGTAGAACCTCAATGGCTCCCACGGGCACATGTTGGGCAGCATGTACACCCCACAGCATTGTAGCTTGTTCCTTGCAAAATGTCTCATGAAGCAGGATGTTTTTGGAGTTTGCTCTGGATGCCAGGTTGCAGATTTGGCTTGTGTACTTGGTCCAAAGGAACAGCCAGATGTCCAACATTCCTCAGCTACCAGTCTTTTTTGTCTTATACAACTTGGTCTTCACAACCTTCTCCCATCTAGTGCCCCAGAAGAAAATGCATGTGGCCCTTTAGATTCTATTGATGATTTTCTCTGATTAGGGGAGGACCTGTGCAGTGTATATAAACACTATTAGTAACACCAGCCTCATGAGTGCTGTAGCAGGAGCTGGGGTGAAGCCTTTCCTATGGACCCTCAGAGCCAGCCAAGATGCCAGGGAGTCACCTGGGTTTGCCCAGGAGAATCCTGTAGCCCCTCATGCACTGATAAAAGGGTCCAGGGAGAGCCTGGGATGGGGGTTGGCCTCCAGGTGAAGGATCACAGGCCATGAGAGGTCCACCCTGATTGGCTGATTGGCTCAAAGGGCTGACCAGGCAATTAAAAGAAGAGCCAGAAGACCGACCACTGTTCAGAGAGGGAATAGTACAGTGAAGCCAGGAGTTGTACACCCCATGTGGAGATGTGGGGTCCAGGCAGCTGAACAGTTGTGGTTTGCAAAAGCCTGAGCAAGCCTCCTGAGCAAAGATCCAACTGTCCTGTAGAGAAAGCCAAGTAAAACAGGCACCCAGGGTAGCGGGGCCGCTCTGGCAATACCAGGGCAGGGGAAGATGAGAATTCTCTCCGGAGGTAGCCAGTGGAGACTGGTAGTATGTGGTGAGGAACGGATCCCAGTAGGGGTGCCAGAGGTTTGGAGGCAAACCAGTATGGGTGAACACAAAGGAGGGATTTTCACAGTAAGCCTGAAATTAAAAAAAGATGAGTGGGAATTGACTTATACATTGTAAATATATTATATCAGAGTTTAAGAAAGAAGAGGGATTAATTTATGAACTTTGAATGAATTTATGTCAGTGATTGAGAAATACTTTGTAATTTACTTTATAAGTTTGAATGAACTATAGTTGTGATGAAAAAGCAAGGAGGGGATTGATTTGTGAATGGTTGTATAGCTGTGATCAAAAAGGAACTCGGGACAGGTGGGGGCTGGGGCTGGGTGGGGCAGTGATTGGGGGGGGGGGCCTCAGGGGCCAGGTGCCAGGTGGGGGATGGGGCCAGGCAGGACAGCCATCGGGTTGCTGGGGGAGTGGGCAGGGCCGGTGGGGGTCCCCCGCTCCTCCAGCCCCCTCTGCCCCCTACTTACCAGCAGGAGCCCAGGTCCTGCTCCCTGCGGCTGGCTCACTGCCTGCCCTGCATGACCCTACTTTTGTCTCTGTTCAACCTCATCTGGTTTTGTTCAGCCCATAGGACCAGCCTGTCAAGGTCTTCCTGAATCCTTGACCTGTCCTCTGATGTGCCCACTTGTCCCCACAGCTTAGTATTGTCCACAAACTTAATCATTGCACTTCTCACTCCTTCATCCAAGTCATTAATAAAAATATTAAAAAGCACTGATCCCTAGGGCACACCACTGGAGATGGCCTTCCAGGATGAGGCCGTCCCATCAATTAAGACTCATTGGGATTGGCTACTGAGCCAGTTCCCAATCTACCTCACTGTAGCCTGGTCTAGGCCAGTACTCTCCAACTTAACTGAGAAGATGTCATGGGAAACAGTATCAAAGGCCTTGCTGAAATATATGTAGATGATGTCCACCTGCTGTCCCATGTCCAGGTGATTAATTACCTGGTCATAAAAGGACATCAGGTTTGTTAGGCATGACCTCCCCTCTACAAAGCCACATTGATTGCTTCTCAGTACCCCACTAGATTTCAGCTTGTGGGTAATGTCCTCCTTGACAGTTTTTTCAAAGATCTTTCCCAGGACCAAAGTCAGACTGATGGGTCTAGATTTGGCAGGGTCATCCCTCTTTCCTTTCTTAAATATAGGTACCATGTTAACTTTCTTCTAGTCATTAGAGACAACTCCCGAGTTCCATGATTCCTCAAATAGCCTTGCCAGAGGCACCACTATGAGCTCAGCCAGCTCCTTCAGCATTCTCAGGTGAAGGTTGGACGGACCAGCCAACATGAAAGAGTCCAATTGATCGAAGAGCATCTTCACCTGTTTTGATATTATGAGGACCGCTATCATTGCCATATTCTCTGCACCCATGGTCTGGCGACCAGTTTTTGCCCGGTTTCAGGAATACTAATGCAAAGTAATTGTTGAGAAGCTCTGCCTTTTCATGGGGGTCAACTGTAGGCTTCCCCTCCATTTTCTGTAGGGTGCCACAATGGAGCTTGATTTTTTTCTTGCCCTATACCTATAGAAGAAATTTTTATTGTCTTTAATTTCAGTCACCAGCTTGGCTTCCATGGATGTCTTGTCTTTCCTTGTCTCATGTCTGCAGATCCTGGCTGCATGAGTGTACTCTTCTCTGGATCCTGAACCATTTTTCTATTGGATGTATGCTTCTTGTTTCTTTTTGAGAAGTTTGTTAATGCTAACCCGTAATTAGCAGTGGCAGCAGTAGAGGGGTGTGGGGGGGAAATTGTCAGCAATCTGCCACAAGATTGATAGCAGGGAAACAGTTTAAGAAGGCGGGGCTCAAGGGTGACTGACTTTACTGTGGTGTGGTATAAACGCAATGTGTTTGGAAAATGTTATTGTAAAGAGGTTCAGTATTTCAGTGTTACAATTATGCAGGCCTGTAGGTTGATAATTTCTAATCTCATTTCAGAATAATTTTTCTTTCAATATGTTAAAAATATTGTGAATGGCTTCATTACTATTCTTAGGTGGTATGTAAAGCATATTATGTTTCATTGATGCCAGTTTTAATATTTTAATTAGACCTGTGACATTTCTCACCCATACCCCATCTTTAGTGACATTAGTTCTCAGTTCTTCTTTTACACTTCAGAAGGTGGCTGGTTGTTTTTTTTGTTGGTTTGGGCTTTTTTGCATTAGAAATTTGAAGCCAGTTTTTCATGTAGAAATCAGTTAACTTTCCCTGGACAAGTGAAAAATGTCATCAAACCAAAATTATGAAATCCATGAGCTACGGAAGTGCAATCTTTTTTAGGTTTCTTACAATACTTGATAAAACAGAGCTATTTTTGCTCTCATTGCAGAAATAATCATATCTTTTATTCAGATTTTAAAACTTTATTAGTGAATGATAAAAATTGTAGTTAGTTACATAGGTTTGTAAGGACTGAGGAAAATACACGAACCTGCACAAGGTAGTTACATAGAATGTAGTTGGAGTAAATGGGCACAATCTAAAACACACAGTTGGTCCTGTAGATTATATTAGCCTGAGGTTAAAGGGGAAAGGAAAACATAGCAATGTGTCATTGTTGAGAGGATACAGGACCATGTGCATGGTAACTGCATTGGTAGGGAATTGTGAGTTGGTAAGATGTGCTCAGATACAGTTTTAGTGTGCAGTGTACAGTTGCTGGGGTGGGAATAGTCCAGGGCACATAGAGTCTTTGTCAGCTCATGGCAACTACAAACAGGATGCAGGCCATCCCCTCATTCTTGCTTCTGGCCATTGGTCTTGAGTGGTAGTCTTCACATTGGTGATGCCCCATGATGTATTTGACATAGATGTCTCTGGATATCAGATGGTATTGGATACCATGAGGTGCCTTATCAGCTTGGCATAGCAGCAGGGTACTCTGTAGACTCACAGGATATTCTTGTTGCTGGGGTCCTGTGCTCTGAATACTCCAACATTTAGAGCCTGCACTGTCAAATATCACACCCCTTGGCCCTCAGGGTATTGGCCAGTGGCTTGTACTTGTTCAGCTTTCAATCCAGGCCTTCAGATAAGACCTGTCACTGGTTCTCAAAGAGGATGGTCTTATCAAACATCAGGATCCATTTGTTGTCTTCATCCATGTGACAGGGGGCCTTCCCAGGCTAGATCCTGAGTTAGCCCACCCACCTGCCTGGGGCAGTCTGCCCTGTCTCGCCTGTCATGACCTGAATTTTACTCCCTTGGCGGCTGGCAGCAAACTGTTGCCCCAGCCTGTGAGAGCTGGGTCCTAAAATGACTGCCCTAATCAAGTGCCTACCAGCTGACTACTTCCAGCCCTTAAAGTGGCAGGCACCCAAAGGTACACTGCTATAGTCCATCACAATGATGTCCAGGCTGTTGCAGCTAGGGACAGCATGGCTCATCGCCACCATTCTCACCATCTCTGAGATGAGTTTTACCAACCTGACAGTGTTGTGGCAGAGTTGCCAGGCTCTGACGTGGGTCCTGCATCCACCCAGGGCATGGTCCAGGATGTTGTATTCATAGCCACACCTCTAGCATCTTTTCTCATAGTTTCCATATCACATGGTGCCATTGGGCTACAGGCAGTTGAAATGAGTCCAGTGGATGAAATGCCAGTTGGCAAACCATATGAAGTTCTTGTAGGGCATGACTTAGTTGCTGGTGTCCCACTTTGAGGTGAGCTTAAAGACTCTGGCCTGATTATATTTTGCTTTCAGATGGCTGATGTACTTGGCCCATATGGTCTTCTTCAGGAAAATCTCCAAGGAGGTTTTGATGCAGTGGGTCATTGTCATGCAGTTGTGGCTGGGAGCAGCAAGACCTCCACCATCTGTTGCTCCTCATATCACATCCAGCAGCAGCCAGTGCACTTCCTGAGGCACCAGATGGAGTTGTGAGCTTGGCTTCACAGCAAGGCATAACCCTCACCATCTTGCCCAAACTTGTCCTCCAGTGACCTGCTCAGGAACATGACCAGGTCTTGTTAGGATGGAGGCCTTGCAACCCTCTTTCAAGGCATCAGATGCAGTGCTTCTCACCTGGTTGTCAAAACAGGTCAGGAGGAAAAAGGCATGGTTAACTACTGCAGTGTATCAGAGGTTGCTCATGTGAGGGACACTGGCATCCCCTTGCTGGTAAGGGTTGTGCAGGATCTTGTTGCTGGCTTGCAGTGGTAGTTTCATCCATTTTGCGAGGAGCCACTCAACCTTTGTTGTCCTCCTTGAGAGGTGTCTTGGGGATCACGAAGCCTCTCAGGATGAACAAAATGTGGGGGATGAGGAAAGTATTGACAGCATCAATCTTCTGCCAAGCTGCCAGAAGGGAAGCATTAAGCTTGTGGGCATCCAAACAATCCTGTGGGTGGTCTCTTCCTGTGTTCCCTTTACTTGGTGACCAGCAGGTGTGCCTGAATGGAGGTTCCTCTCACTTTCCTTCAGGTACCTCATGGGCTTGTCCTAACTATGCCTGATTTTGGCCAAAAGATTGTCCACTTGCTTCCCAAGGGGAGAATAACTGCCTTACAAGAGAATATTTAGTGTTTTTCATGCCAATATGTTTCCGGCTTTACACACAAACCTCATGTTTCTAATCATCTGTTTCTTTTTTGCTTGAATGCTTAACTGTTCAAGAGTGATGCTTTTTTTGTGTAAATGTTTTTTGTTTGGAATATGCGTGCATGTGTGTGATGACTGGAGGTTATGGCACCTCCTAACCACCTTTCACCAGGGGAATGCTCGGTTCTGACATTTCCTGGGACTGCCGCGCCACCAGCAGTCCCACCAGGCCTCCTGACCCTGGCAGAGTTCAAATTTAGTGGTCATGCCCAGGACCTGGGGCCTCCTACTTCCCCATAGTCCCAACTCATACCTCCAAGTTGATCCTGGTATGGGAGCTCAGCAGGGATACATTCTTCTTCTGATGGCTTGTGGCCTCGAGGAAGGGCTTGAGGACCACCAGGATCTGGGAGATGGTATCCTACTCGGATCTATTAAGGGGCTCACTGATCCGAATCTCCCTGAGCAAGACCATCTCATGGATGGCCTTCTGTTGCTCCACCAGCCTTTCCAGCATCAGGTATGTGGAGTTCCACTGAGTCTCCAAATTCTGCATGATTTTGTGCTATGGGACACTCAGCTCTGGCTGCTTGTCCTGCAGCATCTTGCCCCCCTTGATCCTGTGGTAGAAGTAGCCCACCACCTTCCTGCATTTCAATATCAGCTGGCCAGGTGTGATGACACCATCACTAGCAGCCCTGTCCCCCTCCAAGGCATCCCTGACTATGAGGTGGAACTTGTGGGTCCCACAGCAGGTGCCAACAAAGTTGGCATCAAGGAGTGCCTCACCATATTGGCCCAATTGTCAGTGACCATGAACCCACGGGTGAGCTCGATCCCCGCCCAATGAGCCACCCCTGCGGTTCATCACCACCATGATCTCCCTTGCCATGTAGGACTGACTCATCCACCCCCTTAGCTTGAAGGAGAGCCCACTGATGGCCTGACTTGTCACACCAGTGCCCTGTACGGGAGAGGTAGGCATGATCTCCTCCCTGATTGCTCCAGATGGCCAAGGTGAAGTGTAAGGCCACCTGTGGACCTGCCTTGCACACCTCCTCCATCAAGTACTCCGTGCATAACTCATACAGGGAGGGCACCACAATCCTGCTGAAGGTGGGGCATATGAACATCTGTTATGATGAGCCATGAGCTCCATGAGTCACCTGAACCCTGGGCACTCAACTAATGAAAAGGGCAAGCATCTCCCCAATACTCTGGGTGATCTTGCTCACCCTTGCAACGTGCCTCCTTTCCGTCTGCCTTTCCCCCACTGTTCCAAGGGTGACCTGCCTCTGCTTTGGGGGAAATGGGGGCTTTGGAGTGAATGGGGAACTTCCCTTTAGGCACACTCACACTGGTGCCAGGCTGAGGAGGAACAAGGGCAAGGAGGTGGTGCCTGTGGAGATGCATCAGCATCCCTGTGATGCTCATGTGTTTTGTAGCTATGCCCTGGCTGGTTTTGGCTTAGCAGTGCAGGCAGATAGTATATGTCGGATCATCTACCAGCTCAGAATGATCCCAGACCATACTACCTGCTCACTTCTGGGGTGTGGGTGTGTGTGTGGATGCTGCAATTTCCCCCTCCTCAGCAGGCAGAGGCACAGCAACAGGAGTGGACTCAGCTGAGCCTCTTGCCTCCAAACCCTCTACCTCAGCCTCCTCTGAAGTGCCTTCTGGGGAAGAAGACCTGGCTCTAAGGTAAACTTGATGGGTGTGGAGCACGAACTCAGATGATTCCTCCTTCTTCTGCAGAATTCCCCTGGCACTGGAAGGCTCAACATGGGAAGTAAAATGGGAGTGGAGGAAGCTGTCATGTTGATGCTGCTGCTTGTGGTCATGATGGTGGGGGTGGGGTATGGCTGGTGCTCTTGGAGGGGATGCAGACTCAGGCACAGGCAGTGGCAATGGCACTGCTCCTCTCTCCTTGCTGTCTGTAAAAACTAATGGAAGCCTCAGGCCTTCTTCTTGTAGCAAAAAAAGCTGTCTCAGCTTGAGAGGATGTGTTGGGGGGGGGACAACTTACAGCTCTCCCTCTACCCCCTCCCTGAAGGCTTGCCAGCTGCCTTTCCAGCATGCTCCATAGCGTGTTTCATAGTGTTTTGTCTTTGCCTTAATGTGCTGGCAAAATCTGTCTTTTCTTCTGTAAATGTTATCCATCCAATTTATGTAATATATGTAGACAAGATAATTGTATGTATGTGCATTTATGTATTGTATGTACATTTGTATGTATTTATGTAATAAATGAAATAAAAATATATACATGTGTTTTCCTATATAAATTCTATATTATAATATACAATATAATTATGCTGTGCTCCCCTTCACAGTGAATGGAATGCACACTGTGAGAGAAAGCACAGATTTGAAAAGAAGCAAAATAGACTAAAGAAAAAGAGGATTTTGGGGGAGGAATAAATTTGAAAGGAATCAATCAATTAATAATAAAATTAAATTAAAGGGTATAGAAACCAAAGCAAAAAGGTTTTTTTTTGAAAACACAAATTTTTTTTTTTGAATCACACTTGCTAGGCAATGAAAGGTAGACTTGTTGTGTAATGCTGCTGATCTTCTGGAAGACAGCTCAGTAACTGACCAAGGCAATAAACTTGTAGCTATGCCCTGGCTTGTAGCTATGCCCTTATTGTACAATAAATAAAATAAAGCAAGGCAGTTTAAACAGTGCTGCTTTTTATGGTGTTTTTCAACCTCCCCAGGCCACCGGGACTGGAAGGGACCTCAGGGAAGGATCACAGTCACTGGCTAGCTACATCATCAATATCAGAGCAATTCTTCCCCCTCTTCCCCTCCCTCTCACAGATTTCATAGACATTAGGGCTGGAAGGGACCTTGGAAGATCACTGAGTCCAGGCCCCTGCCCAAGGGGCAGGAAGTCAGCTGGGGTCATAGGATCCCAGCAAGACAAGCATCCAAATTTCTCTTGAAGGTGTTCAATGTAGGTGCTTGAACCACCTCCAATGGCAGGCTATTCCAGACCTTGGGGGCTCGGACAATAAAGAAATTCTTTCTTATGTCCAGCCTGAAACAGTCTTGCAGTAGTTTATAACCGTTTGACCTCGGCATCCCTTGGGACGCTCTGGTGAACAAACGTTCCCCCAGATACTGGTGGTCACCTCTAATAAAAAACTTATAGGTGGCTATCAGATCACCCCTGAGCCTGCGCTTTTCCAAGCTATACAGCCTCATAGCTTTCAGCCTGTCAGCGTAAGGTCTGTTTTCCTGACCTCTGATCATGTGCGTGGCTCTTCTCTGGACTCTCTCAAGCTTCTCCACATCCTTTTTGAATTGTGGAGCCCAAAACTGGATGCAGTACTCCAGCTGTGGCCTCACCAAGGCTGAGTACAAGGGGGGAATGACATCCTGGGATTTGCTCGAGAAGCATCTATGGATGCAAGCCAACATTTTGCTCACTTTTCTAGCTGCAGCATCGCATTGAAGGCTTATGTTCATCTTATGGTCAATGATGACCCCCAAGTCTTTCTTCCGTAGCACTAGCCAGCGTAGCACTGCCAAACCTAAAAACCTGCAGCATGCTTATCCTCCCAAGGTGGAGAACCTTGCATTTTTCAACGTTAAACACCATCAGGTTCGCTCTTGCCCATTTTCTGAGCCTGTCCAGGTCAGCCTGGGTCACCCTCCTGTCTTCAGGTGTGGATGCTTTGCCCCAAAATTTGGGGGTCATTGGCGAACTTCACTAGTCTGCTTCTGACTCCAATGTCCACATCATTAATGAAGATGCTGAACAATATGGGTCCAAAGACAGAGCCTTGGGGGACCCCACTGGTCACAGGGCACCATGATGATTGACTTCCATCAATTATCACCCCCTGGAGCCAAAATTTCCCAGCCAGCAGATCGTGGTGGACCCAAGGCCACAATTGGTCAGTTTCGCTAAGAGTGACCTGGTATCCCATGATCACAAGGCTTTTGTGAAGTCAAGATATAGGACATCAATCTCTTCCCCCTTGTCCAGATGATAAGTCACCTGGTCATAGAAGGAAATGAGATTGGTCAAGCAAGACATAGCCACAACAAACCCATGCTGGCTATCCCTCAGGATGTTGGCATCAGCCAGTCTATTAAGGATGGCCTCTTTAATAAACTTTTCTAAGATCTTCCCCGGGATAGAGGTCAGGCTGATGGGCCTGTAGTTAGCCGGATCCACTTTCCTCCCTTTCTTGAAGATAGGCACCACAGTGGCTTTCTTCCAGTCTTTGGGCACTACACCAGAGCGCCAGGAGTTCTCAAAGATCCGTGCCAGGGGCTGGGCTATGATGCTCACCAGCTTCTTGAGTACCCTGGGGTGTACATTGTCAGGGCCTGCTGACTTGAAGGTATCCAGCCCCTCAAGGTGTTCCTTCACGAGGTCAGCATTGGAGGACAGGGGATCACCCTCACCCAGAACTCCCTGTCCCCATAGTGGGCATGGGCATTCCATGGGACTGATGGAAGACCAACTCAAAGTACCCATTTAATAGGTTGGCTTTTTCCTGGGCACCAGTTATCAGATGTCCCATCTGGTTTAGCAGGGGTCCAATGTTGCCCTTGCTTTTCCTCTAGCTCCCCACATACCTGAAAAATGACTTAATACTCAAAGCTAGTTGGAGTTCAGTTGCAGCCTTGGCTTTCCTGGTTTGCTCCCTGCAGGACCAAACCAGTGCAGAATGTTCCTCCTTGGAGGTGAATCCCATCCTCCATCCTTTATAGATCTTTCTTTTTAGCCTCAGTAGGTCTGCTAGATCCCTGGAGAGCTGGGGGACTGCTGCGCCCTCTTGCTGCCTTTCCTCCGAGATGGAATAGAATTAGCTTGTGCATTGAGGATTGCTCCGTTGAGGAGCAACCACTCTTCCTGAACTCCCCTCCCCCTGGCGTCGTGGTCCCTTAGGGCCTCACTGACAAGCCTCCTGAGCTTGTCAAAGTCATCTTTCCTGAAGTCAAGGACTTCTGTATTGCTGATCGACTTGCCAGTTTTACAGCAGATGCTGAAGGTGATCAGCTCATGGTCGCTGTCACCCATCGATCACTAGGTCGCTGATTAGATCATCCCCAGTTGCCAGTATCAGGTCGAGCAGCGCTTTACATCTCATTGGCCCATAGACTTCTTGGGTCAGGTAGAGGTCATCCACGCAGGAGAGGAAGCTTTGCGACCGCTTGGATTTTGCTGAGTGATCCTCCCACGAGATGTCTGGGTTGAAGTCACCCATGACATCATGGGGGTCGGACTCGATGATCTATTGAGGTCCCTTCTGACCCTAACATCTATGAATCTATGAATGACAACCATGGTCCTGGAGCATGTGGCCTCAGCCAGTTCCCAGGTGAACTCCTGGTCAAGCTCTTGACTTTGAGTGGGAGGTCTGTAATAGACTCTCACCGTTGTGTCCCCTGCGCCATGTTCCCCATGGATTTTAACCCAGAGGGTCTCCAGTCACCCACCCTGGTCACCAATATCAGCTTGCTGGGATGTGTAGCTTTCCTAAACAGAAAGCTACACCCCCACCCCTTTTATCTACTTGATCTCTCCTGTACAAGGTATAGCCATCTATACCTGTGGTCCAGTCATCGGTGGAGTCCCACCACGTCTCTGTTATCCCTATGACATCATAATTCTTTGTGTTAAGCAGGAGGACGAGTTCCACCTGCTTATTCCCCAAGCTCCTGGCATTTGGGTACAGGCAGACAAGTGTCCCCTTGGGGGCTCTTGCCTTGCCCACAGATTGCACCAGGGCTGGGGCAGGGGTGGGGTCCCTTAAGTGCCTTGGCCTGCTGGCTTTGCAAGGGTTGCTCAGTGGGCCAGCAGTGGCCATAGTCTCCCCCCCCCCACACACACTTCCCCCAGTGGGCTTAGCTTAAAGCCCGGTGGAGCAGATCAGCCAGTCTGGCTGAGAATTGCCTCCTCCCCAGTGGAGAGAGGTGGAGGCCATCTCTTCCCAGCAGCTCGCTGCCTCTCTCACCAAAGAGCAGGCTGTGATCATGGAAGCCAAAGCCTCCCCAATGACACCAGCACTGCAGTCTTTGGTTAACTACCTGGATCCTCCTCTCCCTCCTCAGCCCATACCCTGAGACTGGGAGGATTGAAGAAAACACCACCTGTGCCCCCAGACCCTTTCGCCCCGCTCCCAAATCCCTGTAGCACCTCCTGACTCTGCTGGGAGCACTCCAAGCCCTGTCATTGGTGCCCACATGAATAAGGAGCATGGGATTGTGGTCTGTGGGCTGGAGGAGTTTAGGGATCTTCTCTGCAATGTCTCAGATGCGGGCCCCTGGGAAGCAGCAGACTTCCTGGGCTAAGTGGTCAGGGTGGCAGATTACCCCCTCAGGATGGAGTTTCCCCATGACAAACACAGTTTTGCCTTGGGGAGAGCGGGGGCAGTAGCTTCAGTTGAGCAGGTGTTGCCTGCAGGAGCTGGCAACTTAGCAGGCCCTTTTGGGACTGCAACAGGTTTGTTGCTGTTATTACTTGGTGCTGAGCTCCAGCGGTCCAGGGGCTTTGGTGCAGCAGGCCTTAGGGCCCTTGACCACCTTGGTCCATCCCCCTGACTGGACAGAATGGGAGGTCCGAGTCCTTCCTTGTACCGGAGGGAGACTGTGGTCTACCCTCCAGCTCCCGGGGGAGAAGGGCCTGGCAGTAGGAGTTGATCTCCTGCTCACAGTCCCTGATGGCATGCAGTCTCTGGACTGTGGCCTGGAGCTCCTCCAGCTAGTGTGTCAGAGACCCCAAAAGGGAGCAGACCCCACAAGGGGAGGTAGCCATGCTCCTGGGCCCCAGAGCCTGAAAGAGGGACCCTCAGGGTATGGCGAGTGCCCATCCACAGTATGCTGCTGGTAGGCGGGCTGGGCCTGATTCTACCTACCTTAGGGGGCTTGCAGACAGGGCCTCAGGCCCTCCCGCACATACGCTGTGCTAACTTACGCACCAGCAGACAAGCATGCCTGTTTGCACAGCCTGTTCACATGGTGCCCTGGGGGGCTGGGTGAAGTAGGGGCCTGGGTGGGGCGAGAGCCGGCCCGGCTTCCACTCAGCCACCTCGTCCCACTTTCTAGGGGTTACCCCCCTTCCACCACGGGCCCTGTTTACCTCCAGTGGGGGGGGAGGGGTCCCTGGGGGGCTTCGGGGGAGCAGGGGTGCAGCGGGCTTTCACCAATGTGTCTCTTGCTGCTCCTGGAGCCTAACTCCTTACTTTCCATTTCCTGCAGGGAAGCCCAACTTCAACTTCAAAACTTGAAATAATTCAAAATGTTTTGAGTGCCCTCATTTCATTTCAATGTTATTTCAAAGCCCTTCATTTTGTTTAGATTTTGCTGTTTTGAGCTTGAAACAAGTCGAAACAGCATTGAAATTTCACACAGCCCTACTGCGCACCATCCAGTCTCAGTTTAGTGGTTATGCATGCACTGATGCCCAGGCCATGGTAAACTGGCCAGGCAGGCCCTGCCACAGGTGGCCACCAGGTGAGCCCTCCATCCCCACTCCCTCCATGGGGGCAGCCAGCCTGCTTGTGGCAACCCACCTGCCTTCCCCATCTCCTCCCTAGGCTGGGCCAGAGCTAGGTCCTGTCAGCAGCAACTCCAGCAACTCTGAGCCTTATCCACCCCCCCGCCCCCCCGCTTCTTCTCCCTACAGGCCAAGCAGTCATGCCACTGGGCCCATGGCACCCAGGATTGTGAGTGTGAGGGGCTCATGCCCAGCTGGGACACTGAGCTGGTGATTCCTTCCCTCTCCTGCCAGCAGCCCTCTCCAGAGAGGCAGCCCAGGCCAGGACCCCCACCACACGTGACCTGTATCCCAAGCACGCCCATGTTGAGAGTCCCCCAGGTATATGTTGCAACAAGCCCACTGTGGGGTGCCTGACCCACTATGCCCTGCTACTGCTGATTGCCATGGTGTCCCAGGCACAGCTAAGAACTTCAGATTGTTAGGAGCTGGAAGGGACCTCACAGGTCATCAGGTCCAGCCTCCCCGCTCTAGGCAGGAAAACAACTGGGATCAAGTGACCCCAGCAGAGGTGACTGTCCAGTCTCCTTTTGAAAGCTTCCAGGCTAGGTGGCTGCACCACATCTGGAGGGAATTTATTCCACAGTCTGAACACTGACTGTGAAGGAGTTTTTCTTGGTATTAAGCCTAAGCATCCTTCCAGGAGTTTATATCCATTGATCCCGGTCTTCCCCAGGGGTGCCCTAGTGAACAGTTGTTCACTGAACCCTTGATGCACTCCTTTGATATAGCTGTAAGTTGCTATCAAGTCCCCTCTCAATTTTCTCTTCTTTAGACCAAAGAGACCAGGTCCCTCAGCCTTTCCTTGTATAGCTTGCTTTGAAGTCCCCAATCATACAGGTGGCTCTTTTCTGGACCCTCTCAAGTTTTTCCAAGTCCTTTCCAAAGAACCAGCCGCAGTACTCCAACTGCAGTCTCACCAGTGCCGAGTACAGTGGGAGTATCACTGCCTTAGTTTTACACAGGATGAATCAGTTGATGCATGCCAGCATGTTATTTGCCCTGCTGGCCACTGCATCGCACTGATGGTTCATGTTCATGTGATAGTCAATCATTACCAAAGGTCAATCATTGCTCAATGCCATTCACCAAGTTTCAACAGCATCTCAGGCAAGCCCACACTTCCTTGCAATGTGTGTCGCTGCCCAGAGGGCTATGCTATGAGTCCCTGACCACCTGGCCAAGGAGGAAATTGCTGCTGCCATCAATAAGTTTCTCTGCATGTGACAGGCACCTGGCTGCCTAGCTGAGGCAGCCTAGCTGGGGCACAGGCTGCTTAGTAAAGTCCTGCATTGCCTCCTGCCTCCCTGCATGCTGGGGTGGGGGGAAACAGCAGTGGGCAGAGAGGAACTTGCCCAGGCAGAGAGAGGAGGGAGGACCCTACTGCCTCATTCAGGGCCCCTGACTCCAGGCATGCAGCCCAGGGACAGGCAGGCAAGGTGGCATGAGCGGCTGTGGAGCCCCCTTCCCCCTCTGGCCCTGCACCCTGTGCAGGGCTTACTGGATGGGCATGGCAGGAAGTCCCAGCTGTCAGAGTCCAAGCGTGGCAGTGGTGACATAATCCAGCTGCCTGCAGGGTCCTGGGTACAGAGACCTAATACCCAACTGTATGGGCAGTGGCCCCCTCCAGGGAGGAGCTGGAGCTGGCCATGGGTGGGGTCATCCCTGGCCTACCCTCCCCACTGCAGGTGCATGCCCCAAGTTGCTGGGACAGGTGCTGGCCTGGGCTGCCTACATTGGAGGACTAGGCCAAGGGTGGGGAGTGCACCAGTTGCTGCCACTGCTGCCCCAAGGGGCCCTCCTCTGGCAAGTCCTCGTTTGGGCTGGTCTGCAGCCTGTGCTTGAGTAGATGTATTGACTGTGGTCTGGGTTCCTGGGAGCCAGGATTCAGTCCAGCTCCCACATACAGGGCATGGTCCTGAAGGCAACCCCAGACTGGTGGTTATGGTCCATGATGCAGACCCCTGAGCCTGCAGGACCTTCACATTTATGCGGTATTGCCACCTAGACCAATCATGGCCATACTCCTGCATGTGGATTGCCATGTCCTCATAAATGTGGGCTTTCACCCAGGTGGTTTGGCAAAACTGTCTCTGGACCTTGGCCTCACCCCAGACTGCTATGAGGTCTGCAGTCTCCTCTGGCACCTAGTTTGGGCCCTTGGCTTCTGTTCCCAGGGTTGGGAACACTGCTGTTACAGATGCTGGCTCTAGAAGGGACTCTGGGTACCATCAGGTCCTGGCACATACCCACAAGAGAGAGGCATGGTGTCTCTGTCAGGCCAGGGGCTTGCAGGATTGCTGTGTCTGGCATGTGCCCACGGTACAGGGGAATGATGCCCAGGGGCCAGGGAGCAGCTAGCAGAGGCCTTGGGATCAGGCCAGGGCTCTGCAGCAGGCTGCAGCCAGCACATGCCCATCACATCAGCACAGAGTGCCCAAGGCCAGGCAGCAGCTGGCACAGGCCCCAGGGGTCAAGTTAGGTCTGAAGGCCATCCAGGGATTCCTGAAGAGCCATCCCTGCCCCATGTCCAGAGGGACACCCAGCCACATTGCTCTGCCGCAGGCAAGAGCCTGGCTGATGAGCAAATTTGCTCCTGGTCAGTGTCTACACAGGCACTACTCCACATTAGTTAATTCTACAGGTAGTAGAAAAAACACACATTAGCCTTTTTAATGTGCAGCAGCTGCTATGCATGGCAATATAGTGATGCTTTACTGTGCAGTAAAGCATCTCATATAGACACGCCCAGTGTATACTTATCAGGGAGCACCGCATCCTGGAAGGGATATTTTCTCTTTTGATGCGACTACCTCAATTCTAGCTTGGTGCTTGTCCCTCAGGATACCAGGTGGCGGTGTACTGTAAAATCAAGAGGCTGAAGGGACAGATATTACCTTGTCACCTGGGGGTTGGCATCCCCCATCACATTCAGCCAAGTTAAGGGGGCATGGTCAGTGACCAAACAAAGGTGAGCCCCCAGGAAGTAGTAGTGGAGAGCACCAACCGACCACTTAATTGCAATACACTCCTTTTCTATCACAGCAAACTTTTGCTCTTGGGAAAGGAGCTTCATACTTATATACAGGATTAGGTGTTCCCCATCCTCAAATGCTTGGGAGAGAACCATTCCCAGGCCTCAATCCAGGGCATCCATCTGTAAAATAAACTCTTTTGTCAAGTCTAGACTGTGCAGGACTGGTGCACTGCACAGTAGCTGTTTACCATCCCCAAACACCGTCTTACATTTTGGCAACCACTGGACCCTTTGCAGTGCCCCTCTCTGCAATAGGGGCATTAGTGGGGCAGTGGTGTCAGCAAACTGTGGGATGAACTACTGATAATAAGCTTAGAAGGGACTTCAGTTGCATTTTTGTTGTTGGCACTGGCAATAAGGCCTTTACCTTATTGACTAGGGGCCTGATTTTGCCATTGCCTAGTATATACCTCAGATATTTAGTTTCTTTGTACCCCAGGTGACATTTGCCTGGATTGGCCATAAAACCAGCCATGCATATTGATTATAACACCTCCCTCAGGTGCTGGAGATGGTCTACCCATGTGTTTGCAAATATTACCATGCAGTCTAGATAAGCAGCCACAATATGCTCAGTGCAGGCAAAGTATTTTGTCCATTAATCCTTAGAAGATCACAGGGCTCTGTGTAGCCCAAAAGGTAAAGTCCACAAAAACTGGTAAAGTGCCCAGAGCATTGCAAAAGCCATGATTTCACAGGCCTGGGTCCAAACATATTCCAGTACCCTTTGGTTAAATCTAAGGTGGTTATACATTTTGCATTGCCTATACCCTCCACCATTTTGTCTATTCTGGACAGAGGGTGTGTTACACTTTGACGCTTCATTGACCTTGTGGAAGTTGATACAGAATCTGACAGTCTAATTAGGCTTTGGCACTAAAATAATTGGGGTACTCTACTCACTAGCCAATTTCTCTATCACCCCCAGATCCAAGACTTTAACATCATGCTTTACTGTTACCCTCAGCCACGCTGTAATTCTCAAGTAATGCTTCTGTAACACCAGTCTGATGGCTGGGAAATTGGCTCCAAGGTCAGACCCAGAAAGTAGTGGTCGATGGCAGAGAGTCATTATGGCACTCTGTGACCAGTGGTGTTCCTCAAGGCTCTGTCCTTAGACCAGCTCTCTTGAACATCTTTATCAATGATGCAGACACTGGTGTTAGAAGTGCATTGGCTAAGTTTGCTGATGACACTAAACTTTGAGGCATAGCGTCCACACCCAAGAACAGGCTAGTGATCCAGACTGACTTGGATAAGCTTAGTAAGTGGGTGGACACAAACCTGATGATGTTCGATACCAATAAATGCAAGATACTCCACCTGGTGGGGGGGAAACCCTTCAGTATACTTATAGGCTTGGCAGTGCACCTCTTGCTAGCACCACTGCTGAAAGAGACTTGGGGGTCATGATTGACTACAAGATGAACATGAGCCACCAATGTGATGTCGCAGCTGATAAAGCAAACTAAATCCTGGCTTGCATCTATAGATGCTCCTCAAGTAAATCTCAGGATGTCATCCTCCCACTATACTCGGCCTTGACGAGGCCGCGGCTAGAGTATTGCATCCAATTCTGGGCTCCACAATTCAAGAAGGATGTTGGGAAGCTTGAAAGAGTCCAGAGGAGAGCCATGTGCATGATCAGAGGGCAAGAGAATAGGCCTTACGAAGAGAGGCTGAAAGCCATGGGACCCTTCAGTCTGGAAAAGTGCAGGCTCAGGTGGGGACCTGGTGGCTGCCTACAAGTACTCAAGGGGTGTTCATTAGGATCCAGGAGAACATGTGCTCACCAGAGTGCCCCAAGGAAAACAAGGACCAATGGTCATAAACTCTTCCAAGACTAGACACAAGAAAAGATTTAGGCTGGACACAAGAAAAGATTTCTTTACTGTCTGAGACCCCAAGACTTGGGATAGACTCCCTCCAGATGTGCAGGTACCTACTCTAGACTCATTCAAGAAATGCTTGGATGCTTATCTTGCTGGGATCCTTTGACCCTAGCTGACTTCCTGATGATCTTCGAGGTCCCTTCCAGCCCCAATGTCTATGAAATCTATGAATATGTAAAAGCAAGTGTTTGCACTTCTAGAAGTTGGCTGTGTTTTTGCTCTCTCACAATTCAGCTTCTCCCTCTGGAATGCAGATAGGAGCTGGGAGCTAAGTCAGCAGAGATTCCTGAGAGTCATTTCTTACATGCAGCATGAGGCAGAGTGCTGGAATTAATTTTTAGGCCCTCATTACACAACAATGAGATTTGCACAGTTTAAATATGTTATTAGTAGGTCTGTGCGAAGCTTCTGTAGCTGATTCTATTTGGAGGAGATCCAGCCCAATTCGGGGACCCAATCTCCAAATTCAAAATGAACTGGGAGACCAATTAAAAGCTCCAAATTGATTTGAAGCATCCGAATTGATTTGGAAAACATTTGGCCCCTTCAGAGATTTGGCCATAGGCTAAACAGGGAGCTGACACAGCTGCCTCCAACTGGTAAATTCATTGGGGTTGAGGGAGGGGGGAAAAGGGGCTGGGGCAAGCTGCCCAGCTGGGGCAGGGGGGCACAGGATGCAGGCACAGCAGCACTGGGAACAGGGGCTCTGTCCTGCTGCCGCTTGCCCAGCTGGGGGGGGGGCTGAGACAAAGGGAGTGGGATGCTGGTGCAGCTCCCTCCAGGCAGAAGGGGGCAAGTGGCAGCAGGGCAGAGCCCTCGCTCCCAGTGCTGAAGTGGGTGTGGCAGCACTGGGAGTGGGGACTATGCCCTGCTGCCACCTGGAACGAGCCGCACCTGCGTTGTACCCACCCTACCCGCACTGGCTGGGCAAGCAGCAACAGGGCATAGCCCCGTGGCTCCTGCCACCCAGGCAGAGGCAGGCACAGCTGGAGGAGCTGCAGGAGAAGCCCCCATGGCTGCCCTGCCATGCCCTAGCCTCCTCCTCTTACTACAGCCCTGTACTCATCAGCTCTGGTAGTGGGGAATCAGGCCCTCTGAGAGCTCATGGCAGAGCCCCTCTGCATAGCATGCAGCAATGGGGGGCAGCGAGGATTGCCGTCCCCATTTGGCACCCACATGGCAGCTGCCCCTAGTGTGGGTGCAACACAGCTCAGCATGCAGAGCCCTGCTGTCTGGAAGCTAGGGCAAATCCACGTCAGCTGGAGCCAGACATGACTCAGCCCTAGCTCCCAGACAGTGTGTAGCACCCTGCCAAGCTGTGCTGCACCCACGCTATGCGTCAGCTGCTGTGCATGTGCCAAGCAGGGAGGCAATCCCCAATGCCCCCCACTACCCTGTGCTATGAATGCCCAGCGGCCCCAATCACTGCTGCTGCATCCAGTGAGTGCAGGGTTTAAAGAAAAAGCCCCGCATTCACCTGCTGCAGCAGCAGTGATTGGGGCCCCTGGGTGCTCATGACAGAGGCCCTCCCATGCAGTGGTGGGCAGCAGGGATGCTCCCCTGCTTGTCACCTGTGTGGTAGCTGCCCCATGACATGGGTGCAGCATGACTCGGCAAGGCGCTAAATACTGTCTGGGAGCTGGGGCAGCTCCACGTGTCAGCCAGAGCCCAGTAGTGCTCAGTCCCAGCAGCCCCAGTTCCCAGGTAGTGCATGGTGCCCTGCTGAGCTGTGCTGCACCCTCACCATGGGGCAGCTGCCACATGGGGGGGGGCGGCAATCCCCGCTGCCCCACATTGCATGGGGGAGGTCTGCCATGAGTGCCCAGAGGCCCCAATCACCACTGTTGCAGCTGGTGAATGCAGGGCCTTTTTTTTTTTTTTTTTTAAGTGCTGGGTCTAGGCTGGGGCAGGGTGTGGGATGGGGCCGGGTAGTCATGGGAGCTTCTCCCATGGCTCCCCCGACCTGGGGATTGGCAGACAACTGGAGGAGTTGCAAGAGAACCTGCAGCCACCCAGCTGTACCTGCCTCTCTGACCAATCTGAATTATTGACCTCTCTGAATCAGCGCCGAATCGGGACAGTGATCTGAATCAAATCACTGTCCTCCAAAAATCGGCCGAATCTGAATTGAATACTTCCCTATTTGCACAGGCCTAGTTATTACCCCTTTTTGTTGGGCAGTGCTGGTAGGACCAAATCAGTTTCTGGCATTTGTTTAAATGCTAGTTCTCTCATTATTCAATACTATTCACAATGAATACACCCCCAAAATATGTAAGATGCAAAGTCCAGATGCAATACCAAATCATGCAGATGCAGCTTCAGCTTATCACTACAGCGTGGAAAATATGTTATATGCCTGTAGTGTCTTCAATGAGAAGACACCGAATGGAAGCCATATACTTGCATTTTTGCTTCCTGTATATGAGAAACTATTTACTTCTGTGTAAAGTGTGATCAGATATTGAGGATATAGGTGCCTTATGAATGCATGCAACACTAGCAGTGACCATTGATTAATTAAACCTAATCACACCAATAAGGTAGATAACAAGAGGAAAAAGTGTGTGTGTGTGTGTGTTGCTCTGGAATACATTGTCCTCTTCTGCAGTCAATGCAAGCAACACTGGGGGTAAAGGCGGGGGGTGTCTGTGTGTGTGGTTTGTGGGGTGTGAGGTGTGTGGACCCCCCCCCCCCCACTCCCCCCATGGTGCAGCAGCAGGTGGGGGCACTGGTGCCTGAATCTGGCCAGTGCTGTACATTGCAATGAGGAGCACAGCCCCTGCCAGGCCATTTGTTTCTTTCCACACTCACGGACCACAGGAGAGAAACCCCAGCCTGCTCCAGTGCCTGGGGCTTCTCTCCTGTGCCCTGCGACTGTGGGGAATGCTGGGGAAACAAATGGCCTGGCAAGGGCTGCACTCTTTGCAGTGCTGGCAGAATCCAAGAGCCAGGCACAAGCACTAAGCAGAGCGCCCCCCCCCCCCCCCCCTCTCCTGCTGCTGCTTTCCCTGCTGCCTGCCAGGGCCGCATGCCATGGGGGTAATATGGGATGGGTCCCCATAACCCTGTCCCCTTACACCCACAAGCTGCCCAGCCAAGCTCTGCACTGCTGCCACCCCCTGGGCGAGGGCTCTGGGCCACATCCAGCCCTAGACCCAAGCTCTGTGTTCTAGCCCAGCTGCAGCCCCCCTCCCCTTCCCTGCCTGCTGCCTGGAGGGAGCTGGCTACTATCAAAGCCTGCAGCAGCAGCCCAACTCCATGCTACTGGGGCTGGCCCTTCTTCCAATAAGGGGGTGGGGGGTGGGGAAGTGAGGCATAATAGGACATGTTGGGGATGGGTGTAGGTGCCTCACTCCTGCCCTCATGGACAGAAGGGCTGGGCAAGGCACAATTCATTGCAGGGCACTGTAGGCTGAATCAAAGTGCCTGGCAGGCCAGATCCAGCCTGTGGGCCTTATTTTGCTCACCCCTGCTTCAGTGGAATCAGAAAAGCTGTTTTTGAAAGAAAGTAAATCACTAAAGAAAGAGAACACAATATAAACTAGTAAAATCCTCTTAAGTTATTGTAGCATCAAAATATATAACTGTAGAGTAATATAGTCTAGATTTCTCTGGACTAGCAGGTATTGTGTGCCCCCCCCTGCTTTTTACACAGATTACTTATAGGGCAAGCCATTCACAATATATTTACCCATTGTAGGCTGCTATGGGCACAGTCTGGGCAGATCACTGCAAGATGTTTGATCAAGCTAGTTGAGCTGACCAGTTTTACTTTTGCTGCTGACTTTAGCCAAGGCCCCACTGTTCAGGGCTCTTGCCTCCGATACAGCCAGGTTAGTGGATAATACCCAGAGGCCACTCCAGGCTTGTTAGCAATGCAAAACAAACAAAAGAAGTTAAACAAATAAGTTAGCACTTAGCTGTGTTCCAGTGTTTCTTCCAAGCTTCACCCCCTGGCTGCCTCTTATCTCTCAGAGGCTTTGCAGAGCCTGCAGGCTTGTACAACAAAGCAAATGATCAAGAAAGCAAGCAGGCAGGCAGACAGAGAAGAACCCTGCTCCAGGTTTTCCTTGTGGCTGCTTAACCCCCTGGCAATTCTAGGCAGCCTGCTTCCTGGGCCAGGTGCAGGTGGAGTTCTTGGTCGGGAACTGCGCACAGCGGCAGGCCCTGATGCACTCCCCCCCACACCACCTCTGCAGGCTGGGGGACACACCGCCGGTCCGCTTTTCGACGGCCCACCGGCTTCAGCTCTACACGCTCATCCACAGGACCATCCACCACACCGCCCTCGCGTTCCACCAGGACACCAAATGGAGGGACTACTTTGGCAAGGGCAAAGCCGACGGTCCTCGGTGGCAGAGCATCTACTCGGAGGTCGTCCCGAGAGCCGCCAGGGACCTAGGCTGGCGGCTCCTTCACGGGGTCGTCGCGTCGGGCATGTATCTGGCACGCATCAACACGGTCTCCGACGAGTGTCCTTTCTGCCACCAGAGGGAGACCCTGGTGCATCTGGTCATCGAGTGCGCCAGGCTGCAGACCCTGCACCTCCTCCTCCACAACTTGCTGCTCAAGTTCTGGCTGCAATACTCCCCGCACCTTTTAGTTTACGCACACCCCATCCGTTGCCCCACCAAGGCCCGGGACCTCCTGGTCAACCTCCTCCCGGCTCTGGCCAAGCTCGTTATCTGGCTATCCAGGTGGGAGGCTCTGGCTGGGAAGGCTCCTGGAGACCTCGGGGCGTTTTTCCTCGGTGTCCTTCGCGCCCGTCTCTGAGCAGAGCACCACTGGGCAGTAGCCGCCGGCGAGCTCCCTCAGTTTGTAAGCTGGTGGGCGCTGTCTGGGGTGCTCTGCTCAATGTCCCCTGGGGGAGCACTTGTTTTGGCCCTTTGACCCTCACGTGCACACCCTGTTTTCTTTTTATTTGTCCCACATAATCAGTTGATGGTTCTGTGGAGCCCAGCTGCCCAAACACGAGCGGCAGGCCCTGATTTTTTTCTCCTTCAACACCAACTGTCTGCAGCGGCGCAGCAGCATCAGCACCGGACGCCGTATTCCACCGCCGGCCGTCAGACCGTCGACGGCCCTAAGTTCTGAAGCATTCCAGCTGTCAACAGGACATCAAATAGTCCCCTTGAGGCTGTTTTCAGTATCTTTTATCCTTCACCCTCTGGGCTCCTGTGACTAATCCTCTCTCAATCCCCACACCTGTGTCAGCTCCCTTGCTGCAGGACTCACTACATCCCAGGACCTGGTTCCCCAGCCTCTGGTGCGTTCTCCCATGTGGGTGTGCAGAGGTGCTTCTGGAGTGTGGAGCTGTTCAGACTCCCCCAATCCCTAGTAACAGGGCAGGGCCATGTTACACCCATGTTGTTGCTCAATTAAATTAGAAGCAGAAAAGACAAGAAAAAGAGTGTTGCAGCTAGCTTAAGGACCTAGTACTTCCTTTTTCTCAGTCCCAATGATATTGTATATCACTGTTTAATAGATTTTTAAGGTAGAAGGAGCTTGCTGTAAAATAGAAACATATAATATTTTCCTTATGTGAAATGAATGCTCCCCTAGAAAGTGGAAATCATAGAGCACATTATATCTTCTGGTGATACACTTACTGCTAATTTAATTAAAGGCAGATATATATTGAAATTATATAATAATTTAAAGGATATTAAGACTAGTAGAAAATTTGTCTTTGAAGCTGTTCTATATTTTGATTTTCAGGGAAAACTGACTTTGGGGCAAAAATTCACTTTTTTCCAGTGAACTCTTTCCTCCCCTCCTACCAAATTAATTGCTGGGTTTGACCCATCACCTTGCTTTTCTCCATTTGATTTGGAGGGGGAAAAAACATTTTTAACAGAATCAAGTTTTAGTTTCTTTTGAAGTGTTTCCATAGAAAATACATTCCATTGTTCAAACACCTGTAGGAAACACTTTTGAAGTCTCATAACACCCTGACAATTTAAACAGGAAATTTTTTTCTGTGCCATTACAGAAAGTCACAAACTAAAAACAAAATAGCAATATAACTTCCATGTGACTGCTCTCTGCGTAGCAGGTTTCCTGGAAGCACCCTCAGCACTAAAGCAGAATAAGAAAAGTGTTGGACTGAGAGCCCTGACACTAAAAGATTAATTTTTGCCAATGAGAAAATAACTTCCATATACTTCAGAAGTAAAACCAAATCTTGTCTGTCACAGCAGAATATGCCTCTGATGTTATTATGAGGCATGGAGCAATGAACATGTGGGCAGAAGCTGGACCTGCTAAAACAAATAGGGTTATAAAATGCTGCCACCTACAAGAATACATTTTCTTGAAAAAGATGCAGGCAGAAAGAGAGAATGTCTGGTCAGAAGAATCTATGAGGGCATGCTGGCCAGTACGGTTAAATTAAGCCATTTTTCTGTCTTTGTTCAGCTGTCTGAGACAGGAAAGAACGGATATATTCTTGGTTAAGAGAAATACAGTTATAAAAGAACTACAATAAAGCTGTCTAAGGACATAAAATCTGAGCTATGTTTTCTGTCCTCAGCATGCATCTTGGAAAAACAGTAATTGCCACACGTGGGAGGGAGGGAAAAGCAAGCCTGCCACGGTAACAGATGTTGTAATGACACTAGGTTTCACATTGCCACTTGCTTGTATCATCCGCTGGCAGATTTTTTTTCCCATTAAAATTTCCTGGCAATATTTCACCATTCATTGAGCAAGGATTTACCATTTCCAATAGAAAACAGTCAACCCCCAAAATGGATTTTTATAAAATATGGAAGTGAAATGAAGGCAAACATGAAAATCAATCAGATCTTCAAGCAGCTTCTGAAAAAAGGTCTACCTTTAGTTTGTGAAAAGAAAATTGGACCAAAAGTCTGGGGAAGAAAATTTAGTTGACCAAGAGAACATAATTGACCAAGAAAAATATAAAACCCTTTTTATTTTACCTGTGTGGTGTTCTATCGGTGTTTGTATCTTTTCAAGTCTTGGCTGAATTGTATAGATTTGACTCATTAGATGTTGAGTGGTAAATTTTCATTCAGGTGGTTGGTCTCAGATGTACTTCCTGATGGGTTCTATGTTGCCTCCTTCCTAGAAGTTGGCATATACTGGGTGTGTCTACACAAGATGCTGTGTCGCCATAGTGGCAAGCTACAGCGATTTAGCGTCAGCGGTCACTAACTGTTGCTACTGCGCTGTACGGTCAGAAACAACCTATGCACCACCAGGACTGTGTAGTACTGGCAGGTACTGGGCAGTGGGGTGCACGTATAGACATGCCCACAGTGTGGGAACCTATAGGTGGGGTGTGTTTCTTGGTAATATAGAGTAGTCCTTAAAGCGAAAGCTTAGCAAATGCTTAGCAAATGTTGCATTCAATTCCAATATTTTTAATAGAAACACTTCACTGTTCCAAACAGTGGATAGGCAAGCTTGTGGCATTTGGGGGTTCTGCAGAAGTATAGTATGAAGCCCAGTTGGCTTTCTTCCTTGTCCCTCCAAGCTGCTTATCTAAGGTCTTCTGCATGTGAATTACTTGAGAAACTATGTTAGAAATTTTAATTCAGCTGTAGGATACCAGGACTGGATGGGGCTCACTGGAGAAGGAACTCAAAGGTGAAACTGCACAACTGTTGTCAAGATTATGTAACCTACTGTTACAAAATTCCTCTGTGCCTGAGGACTGGCAGGTTGCCAACTTAACAGTCATCCTGAAAAAGGTCTCCAGAAGTGATCCTGGGAACTACAGACCACTAAGCCTCACTCCCATCCCTTGATAATGGGTAGAATCGATAATAAAAACTAAATCAGCAGTCACATGGACAAATATGACCTGCTGGATAAGAGTCAGCATAGCTTTTGTAAAGGGAAATCCTGCCTCACCAGTCTGCTGGAGTTCTTTGAGTAGGTTAAGCACGTGGTCAAGGATCATCCAGTTGACATAATTTAATCAGACTTTCAAAAAGATTTGACAAGGGCCCTCACCAAGGGCCTGTATTAAAATTGAGTTGTCATGGGATTAGAGGGAAGGCTGTTTCATGGGCTGAGAGCTGGTTGAAAGATAAGAAGGAAAGAGTAGAGCTAAAAGGTCACTTTTCAGAATGGAGGGAGGTCAAAAGTGGAGTCCTGAAGGGATCTGTGCCAGGCCCAGTTTGGCTCAACATTTTCATCAATGATCTGAAAATGGGAGTGCAGTGTGAAATTTCCAAGTTTGAATGTGATATCAAATTATTATAGGTAGTCAAATCCTAAAGTGACAAAGAGGAGCTGCAGAAAGACCTCACCAAGCTGAGTGAGTGGGCAAAAAATGGCAGGTGAATTTCAGTGTCTACAAGTGCCAGGTAATGCTCCGGGGGGAAAAATAACCTCAATGTTATGCACATGGTGCTGGGTTCTGAACTCGGTGCTCTAACTGAGGAAAGAAACCTTGGAATCATTGTTGATAGTTCTCTAAAAATGTCAGTTCAGTGTACTGTGGTGAATAAAAAAGCCAATACAATTGTGGTTATCATTAAGAAGAGAGAGAGAGAATACCATCATGCCATGATACAAATCCATGGTGCACGCACATTTTAATACTGTATGCAATTCTTGTCTCCACATCTGAAAAAGGAGGTAGTAAAACTGGAAAATGTAAGGTCAGCCAAAATGATCAGAGGCATGGAGCAGTTGCCATACCAGGAGAGACTAAAAAGGCTAGGACTCTTCAGTTTGGAAAGAACGAGGCTGAGGGGGGAGCTGATAGAAGTCTATAAAATCATGAAGGGTATGCACAAAGTGAACAGGAAACTGTTATTCACTACCTCCCAGAATACTAGAACTACTGAAATTAGTAGAAGAAAGTTTTAAAAATAACAAGAAAAAGTACTTTTTTATACAACACATGGTTAACCTGTGGAATTCACTGCTACAAGAAGTAGTAGAGGCAAACAGCATAGCCAGGTTCAAAAAGTACTAGACAAATTCATGAATGATGGACCTATTAATAGGCAGGTTGGTTGGAGATGTTTCCTTTGGCATTTCTGAGCTAATAATGGTGGGTGCCAGGTAGTATAATGAATAGGGGAACAGGGGATGGATCACTCTAGATATATCTGGTTTAATGCATTCACTCCTGCCACTGTCAGAAATGGGATACTAGGTGGACTACTGGTCTGACCCAGTATGGCATGTCTTATGTTTTTAGGATTATTACTGAAAGTGAAAGGCACGCATTAACTAAAAGTGTTAAAAGGGGCCTTTAGATGGCATTTATTTTCTTGTCTCCTTTGATTCCCACTGGAACAAAAATTCTGACATGCATTTAGAACTTTAAAAATGAAGTTTAAGGAACAGGGTATTAACGAAAGCATCAGAAGTGATTGTTTACATTGAAAATCTCAGCCCATTTTCCTTGTGTACAAAAAATATGCAAATATTTAAGAGGTATCAGATTAGCCTTTACCAGGAATATTTTTCCCACTTACTTAGTAAAAGTTTAGAGATATTTGAAATACTCCATTAATTGAGAGCTGTTAAGTCTTCATACACTTTATTAGCTTATTTGCATGGTGGCTGACAGCTAAGTTTACAGGCCCCCTAGTTTGGATACTCTCTTGTGGTGGATGAGTTTGCTTTGAGGCTGCTATAGTTAAAGTTTTAGCTGAGACACTGTGACCTACAGAAAGCAGCTCCATCAAATAGGAAGATCTGAATAACTTGAAGTACCCATAGCAAATCACTGTGCAAAACTTAAAGCCACATGTATATAATTTCAGGGTACAATCCTTTTCACAACAGTTTAATTCCATTATGTAGTTATTTCTATTATTGTAATGATCATGATTACTCTAGAAGCCATACATGCTTCTACAGAATTCCCAATGTAATTATGTACCAAATAGGTAATTTTCAAACTGCTAGACCCCAATTCAGCAAGTTATTTAGATGTATATGTAGCCTTAAGCATAAGTATCCTTACTGAAATTAGAAGTTAACTATAAGTTTAAGTACACAACTGAGCTAGACTCTGAATTGAACTAGACAGCAAGACCCATGAGAGCTCTCAATCACTAGCGTGGAACTCTAACCAATGTCTTTACAAAAAAGCCATCAGCCCATACATGGTATATACATAGTTACAGCAAAAGTAGGTTTCTGAAATAGATAACTGACAAAAGGCATTGTACAACTTTGGATAATATAACTGCACACTGCATTCCTTCCAAATGCAAGTGTGTTTTTTATTCTAGGAGACAATTAGCTTTGGTCAGGAGAAAGTTAGCTGAGATGTGTCATCTTTAATGAACGTTATGTCTTTATCAAATAAAAGTACTCTTGTTTTGGTTACCAAGGGATGAAATTTTAGGCTGGTGATGACCTGAGACAGATACATATCTCTACCATAGTCTTTAATTTGCTCTGCAAAATGAAACTCTAATGCTATAGGCATCATAACCTGCCTCAATTAAAGAGAGCAGCATTTAGTCAGGGGCAAGTACTGAGAGTAACGTTTAGTCAGGGGCAAGTACTCTTTGTAATGATTTTTATAATAATCTCTATTACTTTAGGATCTGCAAGGTTTCTGGTTTCAACATTTGCTTGTTACAAAGGAACAAGAAAAACATATCTCTTGGCTGCCCCTTATACTCTGACCTGGCCAGACAGGTACATAGCTCCAGATGCACCTTCCCTGAGTGAACTTAAGCCCTGAAATTGTAACTGAGCAAAGACCCACTAATAGCTTTTAGGAGGAGGATCTTTCTATGTTTTAGCCCAAGAAGCTGAGGGTCCGGGCATTTGCAAAGGAAGCAGAAGACCCAGGTTCCAGACCTTCTCCACGCAGATGTGATTTGTATCTACATCTTGGTTACATCACAGCACAGTGCTATAAGCACAAATCCACAGCTTTATGCAGTACTTAGCTGTCCTCTTGAAACTGCCTCTGGGCAGCCAAGAGATATGTGGGGACAGGGGGAAGTGGATTAGAGGCTGTGTGCCTCAGTGACGTGGCGGTTACTTGGCTTCTAGCCAGGACCTCTGCTCCCTCTGAGGCAGAAACTTTCCCTGCTTGTTCTCTCTTTATTCTCCAATGAATAATGAATGCAAGGTGCATGGCCCAGCATCAAGAGAAGGGCCGAGGAGGACACCGGTTGATGAGTGGTGATTAGACACTGTGCTGGAAAGTTGGAGAGATGCATATTCAAGCCCTCACTGCATGAAGGGGGCCTAGAAACAGGGTCCCTACTTCCTGGATGAGTGCCCTAATCACAGGCTATTGAGCTGACACATGGGCCACCCTCCTCTTCCTGGCTTTTACCTGGCTACCATTTTTGGAACAATGCTTAGGTACACATGTCAAGCCATGTTTCTGCCCAGCAAGAGTGCACCCAACTCTGCATACTCACTAACCACATAAATGCTCATGCATCCACAATGCATGTAGAATAAGATTGCATAGTGTGTGCAATTGCCAAAAATGGCCATTGTGTTGCTTTTTGTGGGTAACTGCCACTTGGGTGCATCAAGTGAAATGAGATCCTGCCTATAGACTTTGCATGGAAAAGGAGGGCATACTTTGCATGGGCTGATCAATATCCAAGGCCATTTCTGAATTTAAAGCATAAAATATTGAAGCCTCTAATTGTCTGCTAGGTTCTTGTTTTCTACTCCAGTGAGTCCTCTGTCCTTTCTTGCATCATTTATATTCCAAGCACTTTTCATTTATGAGTACTGCAGGCTTTAGACACAAAATAGGATATTCAGTAGCCTGCTCAATTGGGATGCAAATGTCATGTCTTTCAGTGGTATTAGTAGAAATGAGTGTCCTTCATGATACCATTGTCTGTAATTAAAATGGATGCATTTGTTATTATTTCCACAGAGTCATCACCAGTTATGATTTATTTCTATATATTTGGAATTTATTCTAGATTGTTCAACATAGGATGGGAAATAGGAATCTGTCATACAGCTGAGCTAGTATGTAAACTCTATATATTGGTTTACAAATGGACTCCCATTTTCCTTAACATGCTTCAAATGGTCCCTTTTAAAGGATAAAAATCATTCTTAATTTATTACTGCACATGAATGTGAGAAATTTGGCATGGCAAGCATAACATAAATCTGACACATACTGACAGATGAATTTAGTTATTTATGAACTGAGCGAATCCAATTTTGTCTTTGCAAATCTTAGTGGAAATTTGTCTCTGGGAGTGCACAATGAGCTCCAAGTTCTTGGAGAATCTAAGAAAGCCCTGTAAGTAAGGCCTACTGTTATCAAAACTTTCTCCCTTTGATGTCACAAGGGTTGTGAAAGGGTGCTGGGACTGTCTTGAATAGTTAGTGTAGAGGAACATTCTAGCATAGCTACATTTATTTAAGGGTCAAGACTGTCAATGTGAAAGTGCTTAATTTGCTGGGGTCTTCCTTTTTTTCTTGTTAAATTCACAGTTGCACTTGCCTTTGGCCCACCTCAGGGTTGTGAGATTAGTTGGGGCAGTTTGTACTTCCTGGCTATTTTTCAGGGTAGATATAGATTCACCACAGCAACACTGTGTCCCTAACACTGTTCATAATCTCAAGTTTTTCTCAAGCATGAGCAACTGTTTCTTTCTTTTTAAAAAAAAGCTTAGAGCCCCATTACTCCAGATGCTGCCACCACTGCATAGGGTTACCATACTTCTGGGTTTTCCCGGATATGTCCTCTTTTTTGGACCCCTGTGTTGTGTCCGGAGGGTTGAATCTGTGTGTCTGTCTGTGTGTGGGTGGGTGGGTGAGTCTGTGTGTGTGGATCTGTGTCTGTGTGTGGGGGGGTGAATGTGTGTTTGTGTCTGTGTATGGGTCTGTCCATGTGTCTGTGTGTGTGTGTGTAGGGGGGGGGTCTGTGTGGATCTGTGTGTGTGCCTGTGTCCATGTGCAGAGAGTGAGAGTGTACACGCCTGTGTGCATGTGTGTGTGTGTGTGTGTGTGTGTGCATGTACATTCAGCCATAGTGGAGGCAGGGAGCAGGGATAAGAGGTGGGTGTGTGCACCCAGCCTGAGGGGGTCCACCCACTCAGCCTCTCCCACCAGCACTAGGAGGGGAAGGGGGTCCTTTCCCCTGCCTCCTGCAGCCCAGCTCCCAACAGGGGAGATGGCCTCCAATTTTGTGCTGGCCCAGGGCCCCAATATACCTTAATCCACCTCTGCCAGCAAGGCTGGGGGGGCAGGGGCTGTAGGTCAAGAGTGAGGGGCACCGGCAGAAGGGCAGGGGGCTGCGGATCAGGAGTGAGGGACATGGGACAGATGACTGTGTGTTGCATGTGCAGGGCACTGGTGGTGCCAGAGGACTGTGGGTCAGGAGTGAGCATCACCAGCAAGGAATGGGGGGCAGGGTACTGCTGTTTGAGAGTGAGGGGCACAGGCAGGGCTGGGGTCAGTGGGTCCAGAGTGGGGGTCATCAGCAGGGCTGGGGGTGTGTGTTTGTCCGTGAGGGGCAACAGAATGGGCAGGGGCAAGGCACCACTGCCCCCCCAACATATTCCCCTTCATGGCTCACTCCCCCCACCCCAGTGACAGGTGTCCTCTTTTTTGGACCTGGAAATATGGTAACCCGATCACTGCAGGAATCTCTGGGCTCCCCCTACCTTCTTAAATTTCCACTCTCTGCAGCTTCCCCAAGCGTGGAACAAAGTGGTCCATGGTACAGAAGGAACCCGCAGCCAGTGGGCTGAGAGAGACCTGAGGACCTTGTTTGGCACAAGAATACTGCCAGGGAATAGGAGGCAACTGGACATGCTGTGCAGCAGGGGGGCTACATGATACAGTGTGTGGGGTGTGGGGCATTGGAACAGAACAGTGAAGGTAGTGGGGGGACCCATATGACTTGGCACAGTGTGTGGCACTTGCAGCATTGGGCCCAGAGGATCTGCAGTCCATAAGGTGTGTGGCTGAGAGTCTGCAGCCCCCAGCCACTCAGAAGTTGGACAGCCCTGGCCTTTCTTATCCATTCAGTTATCTGTATCAATCTGAACCAAGAGTCTTAATAAAGAAAAATATTGGTATTGCTAGAATTGACTTGCTCCCATTATCTACTAAAATAAACAAACAAATAAATGAAACTTGGCATGTGAAAAACAGAGTTTGAAACTGTGCAAAAAGCAAATTAGTCAAAGGTTTTGTGTTAATGTTAATGTGGGTTTCAAATTTAAATAAACTTGGATGAACTGGGGCCATCCATACTCCTGGGTATTTTTCAGGGTAGTTACAGATTCACCAATGCAGCACTGCCTCAGTTAACACTGTTCATATTGTCAAGCTGTCTTCACCAGCACCAACTCTTTCTTTCTTTCCTTTTAGGCTAAGTGTAGATAGTCAGAAATCCCAAGTCTGAATTGATTCAAACTTTGCAGGTTAGTCTGAGCTGTGTAGATTGAACTGATAAGCAAGTGAAAAAACATTCACTTTTGATTCCAGAAATGCAGCTGCATGCCTACACTGGCCCAGACCAGAAGCCAGGGAGCACTAGAGCACACACACCCTGATTGGCTGGGGCAGACAGTATTGGGTCAAGGCTAGCCTGCCTACCTGGTAAGGGGAGAGTTGTATTAAATTTGCTAGCAATTTGTTTTGTTTTTTCTCCTTTATATTGTATAATTATTACGTTTATATTGATTTTTATTGTTCCATATTACTGTTTTCCTGGTACTATATGATTTAGGCCTACATATGTAAGTTAGCATAAGTCATGTCAAGTTTCCATAGTGTTTGTCAAGTGTCCATCTTGTTCCCCATGCCCCATTGTGTAACCTATGACTCATATCTACCCCTCCTATATAACTTTGTTCCTGAATGAATGGGGATGAATGAGGGTGCTTGAGAGACAATGGCAATAGGTCTAAAAATAGCTTCCTCTGAATGACCAAACCATCAAAACCAATACCTGGACCAATGACCCAGCCATTGGAACCACCCTCAGCATTCAAGAAACAAATGATGAGGCAACCCACCATTGTGCCGGGCTACACATGCTCAGTAAGAACACCTGGAACCCTCTGGAACAGGACTGACATTGCCTGGACAGGCCCTCCCCATAGGAGACCATAGGTAGTCTGCCCATAAAAAGAAGTAGTGAAGACTGACTCCTTGGGACACCCTCTCCACCTGGACCAGCACCAGGCCACACTACCTATCCACCCGGAGGCCCTGCCGGTGACCCCACTTTGAACAACACCTACTGGACAAGGACCCCTTTCCAGCCTGGCTAGGTAGCTTGTCACAACCCAATTAAGTAGTGCCCATTTTGCACTAGGTTAACTAAGGGTTAACAAAATGATAATAACAGCCTTCTCCACTGTGCATGCCAACAAGAAATTTATTACTGCGCCACTAACAGAGATAAAACTTTTGCCTTCTGTGCTTTACATAAATCATTATAACTGGTCAGAGTAATACAGGGAGTAGTCCTAAAATAACACCCTAGTGAAACCGCTATATAATTGGTGATTCTAATTAAATTTATGACGTGGCGAAAACCAATTGGCTATTACACAAATAAAACCTGTTTTTTACTTCCGCAAAGACGAAGAAGAAGGGGAACCTCCGTGTGCACCTTGGAGACCTCTGATCACACGTATCAGAGTAACTGGCAATTTGATCACTTGTCAGTACCCCCCACCGTCTCGACCCAATCTCAGACGTAAATCAACGATTGCTGGCCTGACCATATTTCTGCCCAACCGTTTCTATCTGACCACTTATGCAGACCGACCTACGAACCCTAAGCTGTAACTAACCAAGTATCTCTGACCTCCGTTGTTCACCACCTTGACGGCGTGAGTAAATAATCTTGCCTTGCAACCGATAAGCTTCTGTGCCTAATTAATTCCACTCCAAGCATCACAAGTACCTGTCTGACGGCCTTCTAAGGCCCCGGACCCCCCCCCCCTGCTGCAGTGCATGGCAGCGACATAGCTATCACCCCCCACCCTATCTTCAACCAAGGACTTGGACTCTGCTTCTCTTCCCTACCTGGACTCCAGCCCTTCCATTGAGTCTCTTTCTCTTGCTGCCATTGTGAGTGCTTGTATGTATGAACCAATAACTTCATGGAGCTGTGTAGTGTGTTGTCTGTTTAATAAACCTGTTATTCGGACCCCTGAGTTGGGTTTTGCTTTACTACAGTTGTGGCCCTGCTCCAATCTCTGCTCCTTGCCCCTCTAACTTCTGTCTCATTTGTCCCTCTCCTGCTTCTGGCTCACCACCACCTACAACACCTGTCCTAAGTTCCTCTCTCCCTGCAACCCCCCTGTTTCTTTGCCACTGTCCTATCCCCACTGCCTTTTCCCCTGAGCAACCAGGTTTCTGCCTCAGTTTCTTTCCTGGCTGTCTCCTTCTTGCCACCACTTATCCGCCCCCCCACCTGTCTGGCTCAGTTTCCAGCCCCAAGCTCCCAGGTTTCTGCCTCTCTTTCTTTCCTGGCTGTCTCCTCCTTGCCACCAGGATTTTCCCCTTGCACCAGTGACCTCAAGTAACCTGGGGCCACTTGACCTTAAGTAACCCCAAGCCTCAGTTCCTCATTCAGTTTCTCTCTAGCCCACCAGTTCTAATCCTGATTCTAACAACTTTTACTCCCTACACTTTAAGGTGAGAGACAGAGAGAGAGAGAGAGAGAGAGAGTTAATCTTCCCCCAAGTATCCCAGGTATCCCAAGCACACACATACACAATGTACCATCCAAGTTAGGAACTTACCTGTGTGCATGTGTAGGTGGACTGTATGTGTGTGAACTGGTGAGTATGTTTGTGTGTGTATATATATATATATGTCATTGTGTGCATGATATATGAATTAGTGATCTATGTATGTGTACTGAGTGTGTGGGTATGGACAATTGATTTTTTATTTAACTTTTGGGGTATATAGTGTATGTGCTTGAATTGGTGATAGGTATGCATGTGCCTAGGCTGTTTTGGATGTGTATGTGCCTGAGTTGGTAGTGTGTGTGTATATGCACCCAATTGATTTGTGTGTTTGTATATGTGCAATTGTGTCACACCCTCCTGTCTAGCAGCACAATATTGAGATCCTGAGAGTTGGCCTGACCCCACAGAGCAACATATCCACTCTATTGTGCTTTCATGGTTCAACTATTTGTTAACTAAATCTGTTTTTTAGTGCTACGATACACAGAAAGCAGACAGCTCATTTATAACTAAGCCAATGTGTAGACAAAAAGAGGGGCCTGCGTGCACAACATTTTAAATTGGGCTAAATGCTTTTGCACTGCTTTAATGGTGTCTGTGTTTGCACACCTTGGTGGTGTATGGCACATTAATTCCAGCTGCTGAAGGAAATTTGGCAGCGTAATACACTTCAAATGACTTGGGGTGAGGAGTTTTAGTTTGCTGCCCTTACAGCCGCTGAGCAAAGCACCAGGCTCTGTGCAGCTCAGGGGCTCTGCGGGAAGCCCTGCAGGCAGGTTGGCAGCAGCCCGGGAAGGCGGGCTCCACCCAAGAAAAGCACTGATCCTGATTTCCCACCCCAGAGCCTGCCTGCATGCATGAGCTGTGTGGGAGCCCAGTGCTTCTCTTCATGGCTGCAGTGCCCCCTGGGACTGCCCGAGCTGGGTGCCTGTGGCCAGGTGACACCTGGGGAGGGGGTGCTACTGCCACAAAGGAAAACACCAGCCCCCTCCCCCTCTCCAGTACAGGGACCGCCCCATCTGCTGGCAGCTTGCCCTTCCTGCTGCTGGAGAGTGCAGGGTGTGTGCATGACACAGGGGTTTTACCGGCCCTAAATTGAAGCTGTGGATTTAAAAACTCACCACTTCAAATTAGGGTCCTGGTTTTGTCTATACACACCCTAAGATTGCATACTTAAAATGCATGGATATATCCAGGGATACAGGTTGTAGCCATATTGCTGTACAGGCAAAAGGAATCAAAACTTGTGGTAGAGGGATATCTTTTATTAGACCAACTAGACACTTGCAAAAAAAATTCTTCATTTGCAAGCTTTCAGGCGCACACACACTTTTTCAGGCATAGGAGAATTTAAAGATTGTAAAATTTCTTCTAGGCAGAAATGAAAATTCATATTTCACAGGAGAGCTAGAGTTGTTGTAAGATCTCCTGGTTGGAAAGTTCATTTTGTGCCAGTTAGGCTCAGATAAAAGTTAGAGCAGTCTATTTACCATGAAGTTGTCTGATAGCAAGCAGGATGTTGAATCATGTTTGCTTCTGGCTATGGTGTTTCATATTTCACAGAAGGATGGGGTGATGGAATGCTCTCCTTGGCAAGGAATTTCTCTTGTGTTTAAGCAGCTCTGAGCTCTGGCTCATGTCTGCCAATCAGCCACATCCAAAACAAGCATTCTGCTCCTGTTTGCGATAGGCAGGTTGGTTGGTGTAACATTTTAAGATCTCAGTCAGGGAAATAATGCATTATTTCACTTCTTGCCAAAGATTTCTACTGATGTCCTGCTTGAGCAATATGGTATGCTGTATTCCTTTCACATTTCTGATTACTTTGTAAGGCACAGTGTGAGACATTGCACAACCCGAAGCAAGTGCAGGACAGATGTAGATACCTGCTGCAGGGTACATAAAATGTGTAGTGCCCAAGAACACTGGAGCTCATAAATCAATTTAAATGTGAAGCTTCAAATAGTACAACTCTTTGGAATTTAAAGATGTGAGGATGATACATTCATACAGTAGTTTGTGAAAAGTTGTTCACGCCTCTTTTTATTAACAAGGGTAAACCTATTACCTCTCATTAAACCCAAAGAACTGTCTGGGGCCTATGTCTCAGATAGGAATCTTTCTCTATAGTCCTTATTTATGTAGATGGTGTTTGATTTGCTTCAGTGAGCTTTTATGTGGATGGATTTTTGTATAGAAGATAGTTGAGAGAATGGCTGTTCTTTACAGATAAATATTCAGCGTCACCTTCAGCAGCTGTTGCTTAGTATCTTGTTACAAGTTGCTAAAATTATTGTCTGCTAGGTCTAAAGCATTATTAAAGAAATGTGTACATACAGCATTTTACAGAGATAGTTGCAATAGCCAAGTTAAATTTTTCCAGTTGAAAAATTAATTTGGAGTTTAAGGATTTTTTCACATTAAAACATGTGAAAACTAGGAAACTAACAATGTGTATTCCAAACAAACAAGCTGCTTCAGGCTGACCAGAAAGGAAACAGTTCTATACTACCTGTCTTCTCTGTTAAATCTACAGCCAATGGAATAAAATTAATTCTGATCATCTAGTCACTTAGGTGAAATATGTGGTTTCCAGGCATTACCCCTCTTGCTCTTGCCATATGCTTCCCTGACATCTGGGAAAAGAGTGAAAAATGGGTAACATATTATACCAGCCATTCTTCCATACTCCAGAAGGTCAAAGGGACTTCAGATGGTCCCAAAAAAGAAGAGGTGTAGTAAGGAACTTCAGTGCCCTGAACAAAGCAGAGCTAAGAGTGAGGGGAAAGCCAGAGGCATACCTGGAGCAAGGGAAGCTATCAGGTCCTGGAAGCTATAGGGGAAGGTATCCCTCAGCCAAAGAGTTAAGCCTCTCACCTCCTCCCCCAGTAGGGCCCCTCTGAATGCCATGTGGGGCAAAGATGGTGGCAACGGGTGGGGGGGTTCCCCTTATCTTCATCATGTCCCCCCACCCCCAATCCCATAGCTGACAGCACCCTAGGCCCTGCCACTGTCACTGGCTGTCTCTTTCCACCACTTTATGCAGTCAGGTTGTAGCTGCCAGAAAAGCAGTGTCCATTCTGGGACCCCCTTGTCTTCATTTTGGTGCCCCTCCCTCCCCCAGCCAGTGCCCCCCAACTTGTTCCCCTCTCACCCAATCCTGGTTATAATACTGCCAAAAAATCTGGCCCCAGGCAATTACAGTGACTGTAGTAACTAACTAAAAGGTGCTATTATGTTCCAACAGAAAAAAAAAGTTTTGTGGAGATCAGTTTTAGTAACTGGTTATACTTGTGTTCCAGGTTTGCTGGAAAATTCTGAAACTGATTCTCCTGACAGTTTATTGTAGATGTTTATACTATAAGCACACTTCAAATCTTCACTCAATCTTCTTAACATTTTTATTATATTACTTATTTTGAGTTGCTGACCTCTTCATTATGTGGGCCAACTTTTACATTTTAATCTACGATAGGCAGGGTTATGTAGAAGAGGAGACTGAGGGGAGGTTGATAGCAGCCTTTAACTACCTTAAGGGTGGTTCTAAAGAAGATGGAGCTAGACTGTTCACATCTGTTCTCAGCAGATGACAGATCTAGGAGCAATGGTCTCAAGTTGCAGCAAGGGAGGTTCAGCTTGGATATTAGGAAAACTCTCATTAAGAGGGTGGTGAAGGATGGGAATGGGCTACCTAGAAAGGTGGTGGAATCTCCATCCTTGGAGGTTTTTAAGGCTCAGCTTGACAAAGCCCTGGCTGGAATGATCTAATTGGGGATGGTCCTTCTTTGAGCAGGGTTTGGACTAAATGACCTCTCACTGTCCTGTCCAACCTTAATTTTTTAGGATTCTATGTAGATCATTCAGAAATGTAAGGTTATTTTGATCTAGGAAAGGGGAAAAAAACCTTGTATTCAAGCATCACTAAGCAATGGTCAGGGCATTTAAAATGTTATGAACTGAAACATTCATTGGACAGTGGGTCAGACTCAATGATCTACTGAGGTCCCTTCCAAGCCTAAAAATCTATGAAATCTATGAAACAGGTATAACAGGGCAGCTGCAGCACCTGTGGCAGCACCTGCTATTATGATACCAGTGGCAGTAGCACAGTTAGTTGCTGCTGTAGTGATGACTATTTTATGCCCCTCCACAAAGGTTACACACAGGGCTCCTGTTGCACCCCTTTGATTACACTACTGAAAGGCATATTTTGCTGTGGAGTTCAACTTTAACTTGCAAAGTGTCATTTGTAAGTGTGGAAGGGCACTGTGGGTGCCTGCCACTTCAAGGGTCTGGAGCTGGCAGTTGCCAGGTGCCTGATGAGGGCAGCCATTTTGAATCTGGGGCTGCCCATATAAACAGGGCAGTTCTGCTGCTGGAGCCTAGGGTCACCTGGCTGGAGGACTGCTGGTATCATCTAGAGGTAAGGGAGGAGCTGTAGGGGATGGTTTGGAGGCTTCTGGTCCTGGGCATGACCTAAAACTGCACCCTGCCAGGAGTGGGTGGCCTGGTGGGGCTCTCAGTGGTGTGGGAGCCTCCAGGAAATGCCAGGCCAGTTACCACCCTGGTGAAAGTTGGGTTGGGGCGCCTTAACCCCTAGCCCTCACAACTGGGTGGGTTACCCCTTGTTTGGAGGGTGGACCCTTGGAGAGAGAAAAAGGGCCATAGACTCATGCTTGTTTGGACTTCCTCTGACTGGTCTATGCTAGGGCCAGGACTGGAAGGGTTGAAGGGCTGGGGGCCCACTGCAAGGAATACCCAAGAGCTGAAGGCCTGGGGTTCCAGCTGGCCTGGAGGTGGGCCAAGGCTAGTGAGCCAAAGGTCCTGGTGTGGGGTGGGAAACCACACCCAGAAGGGGAAGTGGTTCAGGGAGTTATGTTGCCTAGTATGAAGGTGGATGAGACTGCCTGAGGAGAAGAATCCAGGTGGGGTTCAATTAGGAGGATTCTGGGAACCAGTGTGGGGGCTGGTGATTATGATAGCATCTAGATGTCATCAGCAAGGCTTGAGCTGTGGTGTAGGGGAGAAATGGAGCTGCAGATAGTGCCCCCTGACATCAGGGCAGGAAATGGGCAGCCTCCCACTTAATTTAGATCTATTAATTAATTATACCAACAATGCGTGGTGGGTGAGAAGGCAGGTGGTTAGCCCAGAAACAGGTGGGTGGGCCACAGTTAAATCAGCCCCAAGCAGGCCCCCTGTTACAGT
Organism: Alligator mississippiensis; assembly: GCF_030867095.1. NCBI lineage: Eukaryota > Metazoa > Chordata > Crocodylia > Alligatoridae > Alligator > Alligator mississippiensis. The sequence goes on along the minus strand of NC_081835.1, from coordinate 32,021,846 downwards.
AAGTTAAAGTTTTCTTCTCCAAACCAGAGAAAAATAGAGGCTTTTGCAGACTTATTAAGAAATAAAATACATGGGCTGACAGATCATTAGCTGAATGTTTCTGAATTAAATAATGAACAGCTGAATTGAATCAGTTCAGTTCCAGAATGTAGAAATTCCAGAATCTGGAAATATCTATCATCTTTTTAATAAAGCCAAAAGTAAAAATACAAGTGAAAACAGTACAAGATAACAAAACAGATTTCAAACTTTTACAGTCATTACTCCACTACTTACTATTACCCTAGTCTGGAATACCTGTCTTGTAGATTTTGCTCAAAACATTAAGTATTCTTTTTAATCTCTAAATGTTATCTTATTTAATGGAATCTCATTTAATAACTAATATTTTCTACTCTAATATCTTCCTCAATTCCACTGTATTGTTTTAGAAATATATACTGTCCAATTAGGGAATTTAATGTGACTTAATTATATGTAACACAAGTAAAAACAAAGTACAAAAGAATGATTCACAAATAATAGATCTATTTATTTTAAATAAGGGGAAAAACAACTGTTGCCTGGGATCTGAGTAAATACAGTTAATATGGTAAAAGAGCAGTGTCTCAGCTTCAGCTGGAGAGCTGGAAAACAGGCATGAGCAGTGCCTAACTGGTTGTGGGGTAGCTAGAGCACTGTGTTCCGAAATAAGTTGGATGTAGGTTCAAACCCCTCTCTAGGACAGGGAGCCCTGGAACCTGCTCCCCTGTTCTTTAGATGAGTGCTTTAACCATTAAGTGAAAACTAGAGAAGGTTCCCAGTGTACTGAGCATGCTCATTATGTGCAAGTGTCAGACAGTTATGCAACAGGTAAGTGCCATTTGGGGGAGTAAAGTAAAATGAGATTCTGCCCCAGGATTAACTTTGCATGTGCTTCTCACTTCCCCCGGCCCCTGCTTTTTTCCCTAGTTCCCAACTAATAACCAGGGATCCTGGTTTTCTCTGTTAAACATTCAAAATTATCTGATTTAAAACCCCCCAAATTTCTTTTTTCCATGATTAAAAAGAAAGGCCACTATATAGTTACATTTAACTGATACTTGTATATATCCATAAAATATTATAATTTTAAAAGCAATTTGGAAGCCTACCAGCCTCTCAATCATTACAATAAAATAAATTCTAAATACCTAAATATTTTGGCATTTGATTTTGGTTTCTTATGATGGAAAATCAGAGCTCAAAATCTACCCTTTTTGCTCACCAAGACATGGGTCCAGCTGCAGTTGTACTCGCTGCTGAATTGTGTGTTGAGCAGCCCTGATATACAGTGCCCTGCCCCTGACATTGCCTAGCAGCAGGGCCTGGGCTGCCTGCACCCCAGCTGCACCTCTGTCATTGCAACCCAGAACTGGTAGGCTCCTCCATGCTGACAGGCCAGACACTTCCCAGCTCACTCCATGGAAAGTAATGTGTCTGGTCCTAGCAGGGTGGCCTCTGCCAGGTGCACTGCATCCTTCCCCCTCCCACTGGGGCTGCCAGAGTCTGGGGCTGCCAGAGTCTGGCCCAGCCCTGAGGCAGGGTGGATTGTGTGGCTGGCTCAGCCCAAGTAGGCACCATAGCAACTAGAACAAGGTGGCATGGGATCTGAGGGGTTGCTGCTGGCCCATCACATGGAGAATGCAGCCCCAGGGCTTTTCTGAAGGGCGGTAGTGTGGCAGGGATCTTGGGGGAAGCATTAGAGATACAACAGGGGCAGGCAGGGGGTGCCTCACCGCGGCGGCCACAGCGTGGCTGGTGTGGGGCTTTTGGCAGCAGCAGTACTGAGCCTCCCTGCTCTGCTCTGCCTTCCTATGCCAAGTTCCATCTATTGGGCCATGAAGGTTGCTCCTGTCTAGTGCCTGTGCAGCAAGGCTGCAGTCCCATACCCTGTGCCCTGCTGTCAATGCAGAAATCTGGGGGAGGGGTAGCTGCTGCCGGGGGGCTGGGCAGACCCACTGTGCAGCTACGAGTCTTGGTTCTGTGGTAGGAAAGCTCCACCTGACCCCTGTGGGGGTCCTGGCACCTCTCTCCCTCCCCATGGCAGTGGGATCTGGGCACAGGAGACTTCCACAACCCCAGCTCCATCTGCTGTTCCAGTCCAAGCCCCTGCTGGTGGGGGCAAGGGGAAGCCAGGTCCCTACAGCTGGGCAGTGCCCCCTAGTGGCTCAGCTACACCCACCTGCTGCTCCTTGCCTGCAGCTCACTCCCCACTAGCAGTTCCCCACTTCAAAGAGCAAAATCCAACCTTTTCTCCTTTAAAAAAAAAACTGTGTTTTTTCTGCATGAAACAGAAAACCTGGATCCCTGCCAATAACATTGAATGACTTTTCCAGAAGGACAAAAGATGCAAAGGGGTTGTTTTTACATTCTAATTAAAGGGAAAGGGCAAAATCCAAAAAATGTGGCATACTTATCATTCCAGATGCTGCTGCAAAAGAATGCTAAAAAGAGTCAAACTTTCTTAAATGATAAACGTGTCATTTAAGTACAAACAAATGGCTTAAATGAGAACAATTTTTTAATCAAAATGTGTGTATGCTAAGACCATTTTTTCTTGCCATTTTTATCAGCCTGAATTATACCCATGTGCCTGACTTCATTCCAACCATTATCTTTACAATAATTATCTTAGCCTGCTTTTTCCTATCTTTAGCAAGGCATTGCTGTCTTAGCCATGTTTCTGGAGATTTTTTTAAACAGCCTGTGTGACTCATCAAGTTTCCTACTGTACTTATCTATTTCCTACAGTACATGATTTGTAATCATGTTGTTAAAGGCTGTGTTGTAATAAGTAGACTCCTGGGAGCCAAATTAAGAACTGAAATTTCCTAGTGTTAACTGTCATGTTTTCCATACTCAAAGAGCAAAACCATGCCATATCAATCTACAGAAGTACTTTCAGAAGGAACACACAAACGAAAAACAAGAACTATTTAGAGAGGAATAGAATTCTCATTGCAAAACATTCCATTCTGAATCCCTTCACAGTCCTGCCTCCCAGTAGGCAGTCAGCTACTTCAAGGTGCAAGACAAAATGATCATAGCCACGTGCACCACGTTAGTTTGCTCTTATTTTATTTGGGACTTGAATAGAAATTCATAAAATTATGTCCGTCTTATAGGCACAAATTTCAAATGCATGGTTGAATCTACAGCTTGGAACTTCTCCAGGTCCTAATTTTTAAATTTCTTTATACATGAAAATATAGATATTTCCTTACTGAAGCCCATGCATAAATTGAAAAGAAATGTGTAATGCTACACTTTGCATTCTTTTCCACAGGTATCTCACAGTCTAAATACAGACATTCAAAAAGCTGGAGGCTGAATCACTTGAACCCACATAGGTACACACCTTAGTTTAGGTCTGGAGCAAACGGAACAGAGGTTTGCTGATCAGTGGGTGGGAGAGGGGGCATGACACTGTTTGCACTGGCCCAGGTCAACAAGATGGGGGTACTCAAGCATACCTGCCAGCATGACCCACAGCCTCTCTGGGCTGCCAGGAATTCTGGGGCACTGTTGAGTCAGTGACCGGCATCTCCAGCCAGGTCTGCTCCCGATCATTGCATCCATTCATGGGAGGCATAGTAGACTCCTGATGGGTGTGTGGGAGCTGGATATGCCTGTCATACTGATTGCTGATGGGGAATGTAGGAAGGAGAGAATTGGCCATGAGAGCAACGTGCACATACACAGTGCTGCAGCAACCATCTGCACAGAGACAGGGAAGGGGGGCATTTGATTTATTCCTGCTTCAAAACAGAGGTGCTACCTTGGCTAGAAGAAAAAAAGGAGGGAGACAGGACACAGCTGGCTTCACACTGGGGAAACAGGGGGAGAGCGGGGTGGGAAATACCACAAGCAGTGACTCATGTGAACCTGCCACCCTAGGTGTGTGCACGTGCTCTCTCTCTCACGTGCGCTCTCTCCCCCGGCCCCTCACATTGCAGCGTGGAGAAGTGCGGAGGCCAAGCACAGCAAAAAGCCACTGGGCTTGCTGAGAGCTACAATGGGGGGGCAGCAGGGCACAGCTCCCCAATGCTGCAGGAGTGGGGTGGGCAGAAATCATAACCATAGCGGAGGTAGGACAGAAAAAAAAGTAAAAGAACTTTTTTTTTAAAAAAGGAGAAGCCCCAAGCCACTCAGCAAGGGAATAGTTGTGGCATCTCATAGAAACACAATACAGGTGTGTGGCTGGAAAGGACCTCCATAGATCATATAGTCTAATTAGGGAATCAAACCTACAACCTTGGTGTTAGAAGCAGCACTAACCAACAGAGTTAAACAGCTGTTGCTGTTTTTCTCTGGTGGTCAGCACCTTTCATAGTCCAAAGAGCTTTCAACAGAAGCAACGAACTGAGGGAAGAAGCAAAATAGAAAAATAACCTTTTCAAATCTCTCTCTCTCTCTCTCTTTTCTCCCTCATACTCTATCTATCCCCGTTGCTTCCATACTCCCTCTCTTGCTTCCCCCCCCCCCCCCATAGAATCAGGAGGTCATCTAGTCCACCCCCCAAAGCAGAACCACTTCCAGCTAGATCATCCCAGTCAAGGCTGTCTAGCTAAGTCTTAAAAACCTACAAGGATGAAGATTCCACCACCTCTCTAGGTAACATGTTTCAGTGTTTTACTACCCTCCTACTAAGAAAGTTCTTCCTCATATCTAACCTAAGCTTCCCTTGCTGCAACTTGAAACCATTGCTCCTTGTTCTGTCATCTGCCACCACTGAGAACAGTCTAGCTCCATCCTCTTTGGAACCACCTTACAGGTAGTTGAAGGCTGATATTAAATCCCCTCTCAATCTTCTCTTGCCTAGACTAAATAAGCCCGATTCTCTCAGCTGCTCTTCATAGTCATGTGCTCCAGCCCCCTAACCATTTTTATTGCCCTCTGCTGCACTCTCTCCAATTTGTCCACACCCTCTCTGTAGTTGGGGTGCATTCTCCCTCTCTCCTTGATCCCTCTCCCCATGGCCATCAAGGGGGTGGAAAATAAAAAAGCAAATAAACAACAAAAAGAACAACTAATTTTAACCCAGCTCAATCAATCTGTAATGCACAAGGAGCCTATCCCTCCTGCCCCTTCTCCCCTGCTAGCAGTCAGCATGACAGTCATGTCCAGTCTGTGTCTGCTTCCCTGTCACTGCACCCACTTTCAGCAGGTATGGGGCTCTCTTGGTGGGTTGCCACACAGCAGCCAAGACACCCCCATGCCTCCCAAGAGCGGGCACAGCGACAGGGAGCCAGGCATGGCTGATCCCCCATTTTCCTCCACCACTTACCCCTGTTAGCAGTCAGTGTGACAGGCTTCTGCTACCTGTGCAGTTCTCTGCAAAGGGGAGCTAGTGGGGAAGCTGCAAAAGCAACTGGGATGCTGTCAGACAGCAACCTAGTTTGATTTGGGAACGGAACTGGTACGGAAGTTCAATTCACTGGTCTAACAGATCTATTACATTTAGTTGTTGTGAATATATTTTGTGAAACTCTGGAAGATGGTCTCAGCTATGGAGATAAAGTATTTCTGTGCATAGTATATTTGTTCAGTTTTCAAAGTAAACATTTACCTTGTCAATCATTTGACATGTTGGATAAAGTGAGACTATTGTCTCTACCCCATCTTCTTCAATTCACTGCAAAATACTAATGTATTTAGCCATCCTCTATATTCTATAGCGGGGATTCTAAAGGAAAATCAAAATTATCTCCAATTTTCATGTGCACAAAAGTAAAACTGGTCAACTACTACAAAAGATTGACAAAAAGAAAAGTATTTAGATTTCAGAGTATCAAGATACTGAGAATATATTGGGATCAACATCTTCCCATACCTTAATTTCAATGTTCTGTATATTAACTTTTTGAAGCTAGTTCTACTCACTATTTTTCTTAATTTCATAAGGGAAAGGAGGAAAAGAGGACCTGACAGACAATGACATAAGCTAGGGGTGGGCTAGTGGTGAACCAATCCCAGGTGCCATCTGAGAGGTGGTACAAGATTGTACAAGCTGCACCAGCTGCTGCCCTGGCCACCACCACTGCCCAGGGCACAAAAAGTGCTTGTTATTCCTCTCCTTATGGAAAAGCCTTATTGAATATGACAACTAAACCAATCAATAATACATGAACCCAGAGGAAACAGAACACACTTAAAAAAAAAAAATCTGTAAGTTATGAGTTGGTTTCTAGTGACATAATTCTAATAAATAATTACTTAGATTCATAGACGTTAGGGTCGGAAGGGACCTCAATAGATCATCGAGCCCGACCCCCTGCATAAGCAGAAAAGAGTGCTGGGTCTAGATGACCCCAGCTAGATGCTTATCTAACCTCCTCTTGAAGACCCCCAGGGTAGGGGAGAGCACCACCTCCCTTGGGAGCCCGTTCCAGACCTCGGCCACTCGAACTGTGAAGAAGTTCTTCCTAATGTCCAGTCTAAATCTGCTCTCTGCTAGCTTGTGGCTATTATTTCTTGTAACCCCCGGGGGGTGCCTTGGTGAATAAAACCTCACCAATTCCCTTCTGTGCCCCCGTGATGAACTTATAGGTAGCCACAAGGTTGCCTCTCAACCTTCTTTTGCGGAGGCTGAAGAGGTCCAGGTGCCCCAGTCTCTCCTTATAGGGCTTGGCCTGCAAGCCCTTAACCATACGAGTGGCCCTTCTCTGGACCCTCTCCAGGTTATCCACATCCCTTTTGAAGTGTGGTGCCCAAAACTGAACACAGCATTCCAACTGCGGTCTGACCAGCGCCCGATAGAGGGGAAGTATCACCTCCTTGGATCTATTCGTCATGCATCTGCTGATGCACGATAAAGTGCCATTAGCTTTTCTGATGGCTTCATCACACTGATGACTCATGTTCATCTTGGAGTCCACTAGGATACTTGGGTATGTCATATGTCACAGGCCGGCTAGGCGCTGTGAGCGTATCAGCTGTTAGGCTGCTGGGTTCGGGATCAAGGAGGCGAGTCGGGAATGAAGTAAAGGCAAATTTATTTATAGCTTAGCATACAACAGTTAACAGAAAGTACAGTAATAAAGAGCTGATAGTGAATGATAACAACAGATAGACAGAATGACAAAGAGTTCCCACATGGGGTTGGCAACTTATCAGCAGTCCCTCTATGCCAGGTGCATGCCAAGTTGTTTTAGCAAAGTCAGGCGTCCCTAATCAACTGTGTTCGAGGAGTCACTGGGAAGGTCCCTTGGTCAGGATCTGGTCCTCACTCACACTGGGAGTCTGGGGTCCAGGCTTGGTACAGCTATGGTCCTTCTGTCCCATCCTTCTAACTGGTCACTTGACATGCACGTTCCTTTATGCCTTATTTTATGCTAATCTGTTGGCTTTTGAGCCACTCACAGTCTTGCCCTATAGCTGTTACCATATGGGATCAAAAGGTGTTAGAAATTATCATGAAAGGTTACAGCCCAAACTTAGGTTCACCCAATAAGTAAATTATACCACATTACTTTCAGGTTTGAAATTAGCATTACTCTGCCCTTAGTTTCTTATTCCTGGATTCTTTGGAATGTGCTAACTATATGGTTAGATCTTGTTATGGCTTGACCTTTAAAAAAACCTGTTAGATCAGCTAATCTTGTAGCTCTGCTTATTTTGGGGGCTCAGTGGTCCCATGATCAGTGCAAACAGTTAGATTCAACACTTTGGTTAAATTGTGACAGACAAATTCCACTTGTAGGTTGCAAACTTGCAAGCTTTGCATTAGCTAATCTTAACTGCTTAGACAATTGCCTGAATGCCTCCAAAAGCATATATTTATTGCTCATGATAGTAACCCCTCTGCTTCTGGCCATCACACATACCTATTCTTTGCCATTAATATTAAAACTATTTTTCCTTTACACTGGTTTTATGGAAAGCTCACAGAATTTTAGGTGCCATAAGCATACATAAGTTTAAAGTGTAACCAGGTCCTGAAAGGCATCCAGTATAAAATTCAAACAAAATATTTTTTCAGTTACTTTAGCCCAGATCACCACCCTGCACCACTGAATTTTCTTATTAACTTTAATCTTTATATTGTCCTTACAATAATTTAGGAGGAATTTTCTGAGTCATTTGAATTCCAGGGTCCAGTCCTCCTAGTTTTAGAAATGTTGGGGCACTAACAAGGATTTCAGTTTATAAAGCCATATTTCAGCTGTTAGCAAGAGGTGGTTTATTTTAAGCCACAACCAAGCCATGCCAAAGCAATTTGCATTAGTGATTCAATTAAATATTTATCTACCTTCAGCTGCTCTGGTAATTCTGGCATATATCATAACTGTGTGATGTACTAAAGCACTGGATAATGCAGTATAATAAATGGCATCACAGTGTAGTTCCCTACCTATTAGGCATTTGTTTAAACTTGGATAAAACACAGAAATAATGGTATTCTGAACAGTTATTCCTGTGTTAATCCATTTAAAGCTTCAAAGTATCAAGAAGAATAACTTTATTTATAGTTGTAATCAATTGACTAGATGTCTCAAAATGCCTCTTCCAAAAAGTCAAAAGGGGAAGGGCAGACAGAAAGTGAGCTGATGTCTTTTCTTTTATTTTAAGAAGCAATGTGACAGACTCCAGAGCTGGCCCCTCCCCTGTGATGCCTGGCTGAAGCTCAGCAGAGACTTCAGGTATATGCCTGGCTGGTCAGAAGGGGGACAAATCCCATCCCTAATCAGAGCATCCTGCTGTGCCCTGGCCACGCCTCCCTCAGCTGAGCACTATGGAAGGGAAGGGAGGGTTGCTCTAGCACCCCTTGGCTTCTAGTCTGAGCCACTGCAGGCAGGTGCCTACATTTCTGGGATGTCTGCAGTTACAAACTGATTCAGCCTAGCCAGGTTAGACTAACTTGCCAAGATTGAATTGATTCAGGCTCATTCTTTTTTAATGCCTGTCCCTAGCCCAGAGGGCTGGCCTTAGTAAGAGCTACAGCTGTGAACTGCCACCACAGGGCTGGTGAGCCAGGACAGGCTTCTATCTCTGCTCTAGGTAGGCTTATGTGAAAAATGAGGTGGGGGGGAGCAGGAACATGAAGCCAGGAAGTGGATAGTTGAAGCCAGGAACTGGATGGGGGTGGGTAATGAAACAGCAGGTGGAAAGGAAATGGGGGTTGGGGGGGAAAAAGCTCCACCTGTAATCAGAGATCTGTTTGCCATGCACATTGGTATGTTATATAAGATGCAGCAGCATCCAATGCTCCTTATTAGAATTCATTAAACAGTGTCATGGTCCAACAATACAAATACAGTCCTGGGAACCAGAAACTTTGGTTTTCATATCAGTTTGGATATAGGTGTACTGGGACAAGAGACAAATCTCTACCTTTCTGCTTCACATTTTCCTTTGGAACTGTGATAATGCCACACAAGATTTTGCAAGGATATATTTCCCTTCTAGGGTTTGTAATATATTAACTAATACAATATCCAGCTGCTAAAGAAAACTTGCACTAAACAATAAAACTAGAGAGACCAACTTAAATGATATCATGTTTCTTTGGTGTGTTGTCACCTATTGAATGGATATTCTCATAGGTAGCATGCTACCAGTTATGAAAGTCAGTCTATTTAAAATACTTCCATTATACACTACACCAAACTCTTGATTTTTTTTTTCTTCTATATTTGTATCTATGCCCCACAAAAGCATATATATTTATTGTTAGGGGAAAAAACAAAAAACGGGGGGGGGGGGGGGGAAATCAATCTCTTCAGGACTACTGAGAACTGCTGTAAGAACATATTTAATTTTCTTGAAGCCAAAAGTAAGCAAAAATAAGTTTGCCAGAATTATCACTTTTGATGGATAAACTACTGCAGATTGATTAAACATGTGATATCAAGATGGAAAAGCAAATGTGTGCAGTGTTATAGAAAGATGCCAATACTGAGATGAAAGGACCACTTCAGTGAGAATCCCTTTTGCTTTCTCATTCAGGGTTCCATGAGAGACTTTAAAATCTCATCAGGTCTTAAAGCTTTATATTTATTTTCTTGATGAGTCACTGCTCTCCACAGACAGACTGAGCATCTTCATGAAGATTTAGTGGCCTTACAAAATGTAGTTTGCATTAATTTGTACCTTCATTTTGTAATTACATTTAAAATAAATTTGCCATTAACAGCATAAATAGCATTTAGAAATATGGAAACATAGTTTGCCATCTCAGATTCAAAGTCAATGCCCTCTAGCAGTAGCCAGTGAGTCATGACTCAGAGGAAGGAACTTGGCAATGAACAGTTCATGCCCTGAAATGAAAAATGACCAAGGTACATGGATGACTAGTGCCTCTTGAATCAGGGAGGGTATGTGCCCCCTGTCACTAGTCAGCAACCAGGGGGGGTGGGGAAGGACCCCCACAGCCAATCTCACTGACTGGGGGGGTGGTCTCCTGGCAGCTGATCTCACTGGCTGAGGGAGGAGAAGTACCCCCTGTGGCTGATCTCACTCTTCAAAAAGTGGCCACGCCACTTCCAAAAGTCCCACAGCCACTTCCAGAAGTGATGCAGCCACTTTTTCTGGTGGCCCTGCTCCCCAGCCGGTGCTCAGGGCACTGGTGCTCCCACCTGCCCCCCTGCCCATTGCCTAAACAGGGAGCACGGCCTGACAAGGGGTGTACCAGAGCTCTCGGGGGGGGGGGGGGGGTACACATGCACCCCTGTGCATCCCCTATGCATTGCTGCTGCCAATGTAATAGGCTGGATACCTAAAGATATAGAGATTCATCTGACTTGCATGGCTAAATAGATCCATCTCACCAATTGCCACTTGGAAGAAGGGGAGAGTCCAGTAGGTGAGAAAAAGATTTGTGCTGGAAGATTTCCAGAAATAATTGGGTAAAATCATGCTTTATGCTTGTTGTTCATTATAGCAAGGCCTGGGGTGTCTGTAATCCCCCTGGTGTCCTGTCCTGGTCCATTTCCATCTATCTGGCACACTCTCTCACATTGCCCACTATGTCTTGATGTTACCAATCATATATTTGGGAGACTGCCTTTAGACACCCAGACTGACAGTCCAGAAACCCCTTTTCCCAGTGAGGAGACCACTATCACTGGGTTCCCAAGCCCTCTTTACAGTCTCTCTGGCCCTTGCTGTAGTGTGCCTATAGTTCATAGACCTTGCCATAGCCCACACAGGATTTACCTGCAGTGCCTTCATCCACCACCTTCAGTGGCCTCTTTTCCTGATGAACAGGCAAAATACAGCCTACAGGCCACATCCAGCCCACCAGGCCATTTTATCTGGCCTCTGAGACCCCTCTAAAATTTAGAAAATGATTACCTGCCAGTGGCTGTCTGTCTAAAAGTTGCTGAGGTGCCAGTGGCAGAAGAAGCCAATGGCAGGACCCAGTGGTGGCAGCAGCAAGGCCTGCCCAGCCCCACCCTACCCCCAGCTTCCCCAACCCTAGCCACCAACCAGATGCTTCTGCCTAGCAGAGGCTTCTGGCCTGGTGACCATGGGGCTGTTCCCCTGTTCTCCTTCAAACCAAAAGTGCAAACTCGGATAAAAACAGGCGGGTGCGGGGGAGGAGGGGACAGAATCACCGATGCAGCAGGAACCAGCCCAGCCCAACCAGCACCATAAAAGTTCCTGGCTGCGTGGCTGGGACTGCAGGAGCCAGCACAGCCCCCATGGTTCCCAGCTGACTCCTGCTGTGCCTGCAGCCAGGAAACCTGTGATGCAAGCCAGGACAGGCTTGTGGTTCCTGACTGTGTGGCTGCGACTACACTGCACAGCAGTATCCAGCTAGAAAGCACAGGGGTCAGGCTGGCTCCTGTTGTGTTCTGTGGCTCTGGCCATGCAGCTGGGAACTGAGCACTGTGGGACATGTAAATCAGGACAACAATTAAAAAAAAAAAATCAAATTAATGTATGTTGTAGATGTTTTATTTTTAGAATATAATTTGGTTTGGAATATAATTTTTTTCCAGTTCCAAAACAGCAAACTCCATTGCCAAAAGGAGTATTTCTGTGGGCAAGGGGAGGGATTTCTGGTGGCAAATGTCATGGGTTAGGGGGCAGGATTTCCATTTCCAAGATGGCAACCATGTGGCAGGGCATCTGTCAAGGAGCAGGGCCACTCTGACAGCCCTCAACAGCTCGCCAAAACTTGTTAAGTGGCCCTCCAGCCAAAATAATTGCCTGCTCCTGGACTACAGTATCTTTGGCTTAACCTTGCCAGAGCTCTTCCCTCTGCTACCTATTGCAATGCAACTTGCTGCATTGGCATAAGCTAGAGTGCATGGTGTGTCCCACAGGAGCATGGGGGACTTCCCAGCGTGCTTGGCAGCAGACCCAGAAGTGGACCAGAAGCACTTCTGGTCCACTTCCAGCTGTGCTGGGGAGCGTGCAGAGGCCCCCACCCATGCCCTCTAGCTTGGTGACTGGTGCCTCCTGGGTCTAGGGTGGGCACCCGGGGCCCCCTTGCAGCTTATTGTTGAGGTGGGGGGGGGCAGTGTGCTCCCCAGTAGACCTGGAAGTGGACTGAAGTACTTCTGGGTTCACCACCAAGCACGTGGAGGGCCAGCCCCCACACTCCTGTGGGATGTTCCATGTGCCCCACAATTGCAGCATTCACGAGCTGCACTAGTACCTTGAGGTATGTAGAAAAAACTTAAAGCTATGTCTGTGTCCAAATCACTGATTCTCTGATTCTGTATTGAGTCTTCAGATTTAGATTTGGCTGAATTGAATTGGAGACGGTGATCGAAATCCCTAATAAATAGCAGAATATTATCAACAGAAATGTTGTTTTCTAATGATAACAGTTAAGGGTTATGTTAAAAATACAGAAAGAAGAAAAGAACTATTATTTCTGGGGAGAAAGCAGTCTGAAGACAATTTACGCAACTTTGGCCCCATACTATAACACTTGAAAAATGTATTGGAGAATTTTAACTTTTCCACTTCTATTTTTCCTATAATATTCACTTAACACAGAACACTTGGGAGAATAATGAAAATGTTACACAGTGAAAAAATATTACCAGTTGCATAACAGATGTTTTAAAAATGTTTTTTCTGTCTGACAAATGTCAAATTAGATCATTTAAATACCTGCCGAGTACCAGTGAAACAAAATAGAATTGACAAACATGGAAGAGGAGTCAGAGAAAAGTTTCAAGAAAATACTCAGGATGTCTACCTGACTAGCCAAAAATCTGCCTTTATTCAACAAGGATACTCAAGTAGTATCCCACACATTTGAAAGGCCCATACATTTGTAAGTGCTATCCAAATACCCTGCAGTAACCTGCTACTATACGCCCCCTCCCCCCCCCCCAAAAAAACCCAAGCCCCTGCAACCACACACCCCTAGTTGTCACCTACCACCCCACGCTGGCACTGATCAGGAGAATCACCAAACAACTGCAGCCTTGACAAAGATCAGACCTTGAGAGATGTATTCCCAGCCCTTCTACTCCTGGCTTTCAAACAGCTCCATGACCTTACCTAACTCATCATCAGAAGCAAACTCTCCACTGCCCAACAGACCTCAAGTGGAACACAGCTTTGCCTTGGCAACAAATGCTTAATGTGTCAGTGCATCTCCACTGCCACTACGGTCAACATCCCCCATAAAAAGAAAAACAAAATCAGAATTCATGGTTCCTACATGATTTCCAAAAATGTGATATATCTGATCCAATGTACCAAGTGCCTTCCTGGCAACTACATGGATAAAACTAAACAGAAACTATATACCAGAATGAACTCACAGGAAAAAAAATATTAAAAGGATTGAAACACACCCCCACCCCCACTAGGAGCACGTTTCTTACAGAACAACCACTCCCTCTATGACCTACTTATCCTCAAGCTCAAGGGAAATCTACCCAACACCTTTAAAAGGCAAACTTGGGAACAAAAATTCATAAGATGTCTGGACACTAAGAACCAAGGACTAAACAATGATATTGGGTTTATGGCACACTATATTTTATCCAACTCCTGAATTTTTTCCACACAAGATGGGCAAGAATGACTCTCCTCTCTTTTAGAAGGCCCTGATCTGCTAATAATCAGCTTCTTTTCCTCTGTTCATTGTGGGTGCCTACAGATGTGTGGGTGGGGGAGGGGAAAATTAAAAAACAAAACAAAACAAAACATCGCTTTACTTTCAGCTAGTTTCCTGTGATCAGAGACCTGATGAATGTCTTACATTTAGAAGCTTGTCTAGCTTTATTCCAATTATACATTTGGTCTAATAAAAGATACTACTCTAAAAAAGCCTTGCCTCTTCCAAGGATGTGCTTCTTTTTTATAAGTATATCACTATTATAAACAAAACCCAGGAACTGTATTATTATTAAGAAGTTCTTGAATGTCAATCCCTTCACATAATTTTTTTTTTTTTTAAATCAAGGTAATCTGCTTTTAGCTAATAATGTTCTTCAGTGCAACATTATACAACATAGTAAAGCACCTTTTGTAAGTGAGCCGAGTTTACATCAAGTGTTTTCAGTGCACTCTTTTTAAAGGAAAATGTGCTACAAGGAATTTGTTTGGGAAAATGACAATGATTTGTTGTTGAAATGTGAGAGAGCTCTCCATTCAACTAGCCTTATTATAGGCTGAAGCAAGGAGAAGCCAGATATAGGATAAAAAGGCTTTTACATCTATGCTTAGAAACAAAAAAAGTAAGTTACTGTTCAGGTCACACCTAAGGAACAGCTTATAAAAACTGAATGTTGCTAACCACCCAGGAGTAGCCAAATGAGCATTTCAAATCCAAAATGAATGACACCCCTGACCTAAATAGGTCAAGCTCATATTCCCTGAACTTCTTTCATGACACTGAGTCAGAAATCATTCACATAAGAAAACCTATTTAATAGTGATGTATGAAATTTCACTGGCTGATTTGTTTTGATGCTGTTTTGACTTGTTTCGAGCTCAAAAATATGAAATTGAAAAAAAGGGCTTCAAAACAGCCTCAAAATGAAACGAGGGCAGTTGAAAGGTTTCCAAAGTTTTGAAACATTTTGAGTTTTGATGCTGAAGCTGGGCTTGCCTGCAGGGAAACAGAAAGTAAGGAGAGGGGGAAGGACTGCTCTGATATTGACTGTGTAGCTGGCCAGTGACTGTGATCCTCCCTGAGGTTCCTTCCAATCCCAGTGCTCTGGTGGAGAGATGGAAAAACAGCATAAAAAGCAGCATTGTTTGAACTGAGCTGCTTTCTACCTTGGGGTCAGTTTTCCAGCAGCTCAGCAATGTCAGACAACAAAGGCTAGCATTAATTTCATAGTTTCACAGTAGCTAGGGTCAGGAGGGACCTGAACAGATCATCTAGCCTGACCCCCTGCCACAGGCAGGAATGAATGCTGGGTTCACAAGACCCCAGACAGGTGATCATCCAACCTCCTCTTGAATTTGCCCAAGGTAGGGGTGAGGACCACTTCCTTGGGAAGTTGGTTCCAGATTTTGGCCGCCCTAACTGTAAAATATTGCCTTCTGATCTCTAACTTAAACCTATTCTCCATCAGCTTATTACCACTGTTCCTCATCACCCCAGGTGGTGCTGGGGAGAAAAGGGCTCTACTTGTTTCCTGTTGATCTCCCCAATAAGTTTGTAGGCAGTCACCAGGTCCCCCCTCAGCCTCCTCTATCTGAGGCTGAACAGGTTCAGGTCTCTCAGTCTCTTCTCATAGGGCCTGTCCTGCTGCCCTCTCACCAAGCAGGTGGCCCTCCTCTGAACCCGCTCCAGGCTGGCCACATCCCTTTTGAAGTGCAGCGCCCATGACTGGACGCAGTACTCCAACTGCGGCCTGACCAAAGTCGCATAGAGGGGGAGCGTAACAGGTCACCCTCCCCAGTGCCATCTTCCTGGTCATCCGCATGTTGCGTGGGGTGCCCTTGGAGCCCTCTTGGAATCCTTCTGTCCTGCCCTAATCTCTCCTGCCACGTCTTGATGGAAATTATTATGCGAGCGGGAGACTGCCTATTATACTGGGTATGTTGGGGTCTCTCCTAGGATGGCCGGACCCCTTTTTTCCTCTAGCTAGGCCTCCCTGTCCAAACCCACCAACCAGGGTTCAACTCTGAGGGTCTAGCTTTTCCTTCCAGTGCCTGGAGGATCGTGGCCCCCTTTCCTGCTCCCTTTTGGAGCATGGCACTCCCCGACCCAGAGGCATGGGCACCAGTCCCACAGCAAGGGGGCTTAGTCAAGGATGCACTGCAGAGTAGGAGTTTTGAAGGGATGGGAGCCCAAGAAGGGTGGCTGTGCCTTAAGGACACGATCCTTCAGGCACAAAGCAAGACGATCCCCAAGCGAGGCAAAAGAGGGAAAGGGGCCAGGAGGCTTCCATGGCTGACCAGAGAAATCCAGGGCAGCCTAAGGGCCAGAAGGGGAGCACATAAAAAGTGGAAACAAGGTGAGATCACTAAAGATGAATATACCTCCTCTGCTCGTGCTTGTAGGGAGGCAGTTAGACGGGCCAAAGGTACCATGGAGCTGAGGATGGCAACCCAAGTAAAAGACAACAAGAAATTGTTTTTTAGATATATTGGGAGTAAAAGGAAGGCCCAGGGAGGAATAGGACCCCTGCTAAATGGGCAGAAACAATTGGTGACAGATAGGGGGGACAAGGCTGAACTCCTCAATGAGTTCTTTGCCTCAGTGTTCCTAAGTGAGGGGCACGTGTTCCTAAGAGGGCAGTGTTCCTAAGTGTTCCTAAGTGAGGGGCACGACAAGTCTCTCACTGGGGTTGTAGAGAGGCAGCAGCAAGGCGCCAGACTTCCATACGTAGATCCTGAGGTGGTGCAGAGTCACTTGGAAGAACTGGATGCCTTTAAGTTGGCAGGCCCGGATGGGCTCCATCCGAGGGTGCTGAAGGCACTGGCCGACATCATTGCAGAGCCACTGGCGGGAATATTCGAACGCTCGTGGCGCACGGGCCAAGTCCCGGAGGACTGGAAAAGGGCTAACGTGGTCCCCATTTTCAAAAAGGGGAGGAAGGAGGACCCGGGCAACTATAGGCCAGTCAGTCTCACCTCCATCCTTAGTAAAGTCTTTGAAAAAATTATCAAGGCTCACATTTGTGAGAGCCCGGCAGGGCAAATTATGCTGAGGGGAAACCAGCACGGGTTTGTGGCGGGCAGATCGTGCCTGACCAATCTAGTCTCTTTCTATGACCAGGTTACGAAACGCCTGGACACAGGAGGAGGGGTGGATGTCGTATACTTAGACTTCAGGAAGGCCTTCGATACGGTATCCCACCCCATACTGGTGAACAAGTTAAGAGGCTGTGACTTGGATGACTACACAGTCCGGTGGGTGGCGAATTGGCTGGAGGGTCGCACCCAGAGAGTCGTGGTGGATGGGTCGGTCTCGACCTGGAAGGTTGTGGGCAGTGGGGTCCCGCAGGGCTCGGTCCTTGGATCGATACTCTTTAATGTCTTCATCAGTGACTTGGACGAGGGAGTCAAATGTACTCTGTCCAAGTTTGCAGATGACACAAAGCTATGGGGAGAAGTGGACACGCCGGAGGGCAGGGAACAGCTGCAGGCAGACCTGGATAGGTTGGACAAGTGGGCAGAAAACAACAGAATGCAATTCAACAAGGAGAAATGCAAAGTGCTGCACCTAGGGAGGAAAGATGTCCAGCACACCTACAGCCTAGGGAATGACCTGCTGGGTGGCACAGAGGTGGAAAGGGATCTTGGAGTCCTAGTGGACTCCAAGATGAACATGAGCCGGCAGTGTGACGAAGCCATCAGAAAAGCCAATGGCACTTTATTGTGCATCAGCAGATGCATGACGAATAGGTCCAGGGAGGTGATACTTCCCCTCTATAGGGCGCTTGTTAGACCGCAGTTGGAGTACTGCGTGCAATTCTGGGCACCACACTTCAAGAAGGATGCGGATAACCTGGAGAGGGTCCAGAGAAGGGCAACTTGTATGGTCAAGGGCCTGCAGACCAAGCCCTACGAGGAGAGACTAGAGAAACTGGACCTTTTCAGCCTCCGCAAGAGAAGGTTGAGAGGCGAACTTGTGGCTGCCTTTAAGTTCATAACGGGGGCACAGAAGGGAATTGATGAGTATTTATTCACCAAGGCGCCCCTGGGGGTTACAAGAAACAATGGCCACAAGCTAGCAGAGAGCAGATTTAGATTGGACATAAGGAAGAACTTCTTCACAGTTCGAGTGACCAAGGTCTGGAACGGGCTCCCAAGGGAGGTGGTGCTCTCCCCTACCCTGGGGGTCTTCAAGAGGAGGTTAGATGAGTATCTAGCTGGGGTCATCTAGACCCAGCACTCTTTCCTGCTTATGCAGGGGGTCGGACTCGATGATATATTGAGGTCCCTTCCGACCCTAACATCTATGAATCTATGAATCTATAAGGGGGTCACAAATTCAAAACCAGGGCATGACACCAGCAGTCCAAACAAAAACAAAAATATACCCAGGTGCACCAGGCCTTTCCAGCTTTTTACAATCATCCCTCGAGTACCGGGGTTTGTTTTGTCCCAAACTGTGCCTTTACTGGCATTTGGGCTCTCCGCAGCAGGTCCCCAAAAATGAGGCCTCCTCCGTCCCCTAATAGCCTCACCCAAACCTCTGGGCCAATAAATAGCAAACAAAACACAAGCCCCTGGGCTATAACGTAAACTCAAGCCGCCCAGCTATAACAACATGCAAGCCACACCAGGGAATAATCCATCCCACAACAGCATCAAAGACTGTACCTGCAGTCAGGCCTCTCCTCCTTCACTTGCCTCGGGAGAGCTCCTTCCCCCTTGGCTGCTGGCAGGGAACCCCCTGCCTGGCCTCAGCCCTGGGGTTTAAAAGTGAGCCAGACCCTGTGCCTTCCGGTCAGCAGACCGTTGGCAGGTGTGGGTCACTAGCTCAATCTGGTTGCCCCTAGCAACCTGCACCTGGGTAACTATCTCTGCTCTATGAGTAGCAGGCACCTTAGTGCCCTGCTACAGGGAGTATCACCTCTCTGGACTGGCTTGAGATGCACCTTTGGATGCATGACAAGGTATGGCTGGCCTTGCTGGCTGCGGTCTGGCATTGGCAGCTCATGTTCATCTTGGAGTCAATAATGACTCTGAGATCCCTTTCCGCCTCTGTGCTTTAAAGAGGGGAACTCCCCAGCCTGTATGTATGCTGTGGATTCCTTCTCCCAAGGTGTAGCACCCTGCATTTGTCTACGTTGAACCCCATTCTATTCTCATCTGCCCAATTTGTAGTCTGTCTAAATGTAGTTGCAGCCTCTCTCTCCATTCAAGTGTGTCCACCTTACCCCACATCTTAGTGTCATCAGTAAACTTGGACAGCGTGCTTTCCACCCCCTTGTCCAAGTCACTGATGAAGATGTTAAACAGTGCGGGCCCGAGGACTGAGCCCTGGAATACCCCACTGCTCACATCTCACCAGGTTGAGTACAACCCGTCCACCACTACTCTGGGTGCGCCCCATCAGACAATTTTTTTCCCATCCAACTGTGCAGGCATCAATGCCACAGTCACTTAATTTATTGATGAGGATGGGGTGAGTTACAGTGTCAAAGGCCTCCTTAAAGTCTAGAAAGACTACGTCCACGGCGACACCATAATCCAAGGATTTCATTACTTGGTCATAAAAGGCAATCAGGTTTGTCAGGCAGGACCTGCCTTTGATGAATCCATGCTGTTTGCCCTTGAGCATGATCTCCCCTGCTGGCCCCCCCACAAATGTGCTCCTTTTCCTAAGCTAGCAATTTCCTACTTGCTAGCTTAGCAAGTGGGATTCATCATTATTTTTTGCTTTCTATACCCTTTTATTTTATTATTATATTCATTGATTCCTTTTAATTTACACCTTCCCCAAAATCCTCTTTTTGTTTAGTCTATCTTGATTCTTTTCAAATCTGTGCTTTCTCTCACAGTGTGCATTCCATTCACTGTGCAGGGAAACACAGCATATATTGCATATTATAATATAGAATTTATATAGGAACACATACATACATACATACATACATACATACATACATATAATATATATATATATATTTATTTTATTTATTACACAAATACATACATACATTACATAAATACACATACAATTATCTTATCTACATATATTACATAAATCAGAAAACATTACAGAAGAAGACACAGATTTTCCAGCACAAAAAGGAAAAGACAAGACACTATGAAACACACCATGAAATGTACTGGAAAGGCAGCTGCAAGCCTTCAGGGAAGAGTGGAAGAGGGGATAAAAGGAGAGCTGCAAGTTCTGCCCTCCAAACTGAGATGCAGCCTTTTTGCTACAACAAGAAGGCATGAGGCTTCCACTAGTTTTACAGGCAGCAAGAAGAGGGGGAGCAGTGACAGTGGCACTGCCTGTGCCTGAGTCTCCATCCCCTCCAAGAGCACCAGCCATAACTCTTTCCCACTACCACCATGACAACAAATAGCAGCACCAGCATGACAGTCTCCTCCACCCTCATTTCAGTTCTCACCCTGAGTCTTCCAGTGCCAGAGGAAGAGCTGGAGCTGGAGTTGAGTGCCATAGCAGGGAAATTCTGGTGAAGGAGTGGGGGTCATCTGAGTTTGTGCTCAAGCTTCCCCTAGAGCCAGGTCTCCTTCCCCAGAAGGCACTTCAGAGGAGGCTGAGGTAGAGGGTGTGGAGGCAAGAGGCTCAGCTGAGTCCACTCCTCCTGTTGCTGTGCCTCTGCCTGCTGAGGAGGGGGAAAGGGCAGCATCACCCAAAACCACTGGGGAGATGCTTTCTATGGATGGTCAGCCCTTCTCCTTAGTTGAGCGGCCAGGGTTCAGGTGACTCATGGAGCTCATGGCTCCATCATATCAAGTGCCCACATGCACCATCTTCAGCAGGATGGTGGTGCCCTTCCTGTATGAGGCATGCAGGGAGTACTTGAGGGAGGAACTGCATAAGGCAGGTGGCCTTACACTTCACCTCAGACTTCTGGAGCAGCCAGGGTAGAGATCATGCATACCTCTCCCTCACAGGACATTGGTGCAACCAGTCCCGCTGTTGGTGGGCTCTCCTTCAATCCAAGGTGATGGATGAGTCCCACATGGCAACAGAGATCATGGGGATCATGAACCACTTGGTGCAGGGGTGGTTTGTTGGGCAGGGCAACCTTACCCATAGGTTCATGGTCACTGACAATGTGGCCAATGTGATCAAGGCTGTCCATAAGGCCAACTTTGTTGGCATCCGCTGTGTGGCACACAAGTTCCACCTTATTCTCAGGGATGGCTTGGTGGGGGACAGGGCTGGCGGTGATGGAGCCAGCACCACCAGCAAGCTCATTTCCAAATGCAGGAAGGTGGCAGGCTATTTCCATTGGAGCATCAAGGCAGGCAAGATGCTGTGGGACAAAAAGGCAGAGTTGAACATCCCACAGCACAGACTCATGCAGGACGTGGAGACTTGGTTGAACTGCACATACCTGATGCTCAAGAGGCTGGTGGAGCAACAGAAGGCCATCCATAAGATGGCCATGCTCAGGGAGATTGGGATCACCAGCCCCCTTAACAGAGACAAGTGGAATACCATCTCCCAGATCTTGGTGGTCCTCAGGCCCTTCCTCTAGGTCAACAAGACCCTCAGAGCTGGCGATGCTCTCCTTAGCCAAGTGATCCCTGTAGTGAGGGAACTTCAGAACCAAATGGAAAAGTTCCAGGGGATCAATGTTCCTGGCTGGGGCAAGCTTTTGTCACCAGATGTGTAGGCACTGGTGAGGCGGCTGAAGGAGAGCATCAGGAAATGGCTTGATCCCTTGCGGTCCAGTATGGTCCATGTGCTGAAAGCCATGTGTGATCCAAGGGTAAAGGGAAGCATATGTGGCACCCAAAGCCTGAAGCAGTGGACAGAGGTGATGGTAGAGAGTCAGGGAGGCAGAATAGTGGAGGTGGGGGGACGTGGAAGAGGGGGTCCAGTTTCCCATGCTGGTATGCCATCCACCAGCCAGTCTTCTCCTCCACCACAGGCGCTGTCAATGTGGGCCAAGGGCATGACTTCCATGGTGGGGTCCAGAGGCACCAGACCCCACATCAAGCAGGAAGCTATGCCCTTGGCTGCCTATCTTGCTGAGGATGTGGAGCCACTGTGGTGCAACCCCTTGGCCTACTGGGCAAGCCACCTCCAGATGTGGCCATGGTTGCCTGGGAACACCTGTCTTATCTACCAACTAGTTTTCCAAGTGAGAGGGTGTTCAGCTGTGGAAAGCCCAGACCCATCATGTCTTTGACAGGCCTGAGGCTTGCTGTTTGCAGTGGAGTTGTGAGGCTCCAGGTGAGCTTAGCTTAGCTGCCTGGGATGCCAGCTTTCAGGTTGAAAAATCCTTTGTCAGGCTGAGGAAGCACCTGCAGTTTGTGTGTGTGTTGTTCCTGGATGGAAAAGTGACTTGTAAATTCCCTTTGAGGATCAGGCCTGAGAGACTGGAGACAGGTGGTGTTCTGTTCTTGTATTTGATAGATTTTTGTTGTGTGCCCATTCTGATGTACAGTTGTTGCTTGGTGTCTCCATGTATTTTCCAGATATGTATTGTATTGTGAAGACATCTGCATACTAGAGATATTGTTGGCAGGTTTAGTGTGTCTTGTCATGGCATGGCCTGGATCCATTCAGTGTGTTTTGGCTATAGGAAGTTGGATTCTGGTAATGAGGTTAGAGAGGTTCAGTGTTTGTTTGAATTTACAAACCACTTTTCATAGACGAGCCTATGAACTGCACTTGATGAACCTCCTAGGTACAGAAACTCATGGACACAATATAGACGTTGGAATTCTGACACACTACAATGTGCCAACCATCTGACTCTCCAGGTACTTCTCCACTTTTACCTGAGCTGCTACATCCCCCCTCCACCCCAGCCTGTCCGTCACCCCCTGACACCTCCATTTCCATTTTTGCTGACTGGCTTTCTTGCCTGCATTGCATGCCAGCCTCTGACATCTTTACAATTCCTTCCATCCAGGAACAGCACACACACCAACTGCAGGTGCTTTCTCAGCCTGATGAAGGGTTTTTAAACCCAAAAGCTTGCTAAGATATATTTCTCTAACTATTCAGTTGGTCTACTAAAAGATACAAGATTGACCCAAAGAACCTTGTCTGCCAGTGCCATGTCCTTAGACCATCACCACTAGCAGCTGTCCCCAGTCAGCTGACCAGAAAGAGGAAGGGCCCTGGGCATATCTAAGCCCCAGGGCTGGGGCTGGCAGAGGGCGTTCTCTGCCAGCTGCTGAAGAAGAAGCTTCTGCAGGAGAGGAAAGAAAGGCTCTGTGACAGTTTGGCTGCCTAAAATGCTGCTGGTGCTACTGTGCTGCTTACTAAGTTATTATTGCCTGTTGTTATTTTAAGTGGTGGACTGAGATGAGGCTGTAGGGATGGAGGAGGCCTCATTGGGGCACACTACCATGTCGAGTACCAGCACCAGTGCCAGTGAGGGCGTGCCTTAACACACACAAAAAGTCGCACATGTCACGAGTTTTGCTTATCAACAGCTTGAGGGCAGTTTCCCAGAAACCTCTGCACCTATCTCCTTGAAACTGGCAGGCTTTATGGAGCCTGCAGGGGCTACCATGCTGGCAGTTTTCACCCCACTATGGCTTAACATGCACGTGTGACATGAGTTTAGTTTTCAAGACTTTAAAGTGTAGTTTCCCAGAAATTCCTTGCACCTATCTCCTTGAAACTTTGCAGGCCTGCTGCGCTCATAAGGGGGTACCATGTCTGCTTTTGTAATCCAAATCTGCCAGAAAATGACAAAATTATAGGCAGTTTCATGCTTCCCAATTATATCCTATGGGCAAAACATAGAAACAGTGTTGAAACAGTGAAACAGTTTTGACAAAATGAAATGGAACAGTGCTTTGAAATGAAACAAAGTTCAAAATGAAACACTGTCCTGTTGAAATGGCAAAATGGAAGTCTAAATGAAACAGTGCTGTTTTCCACAGCCCTAGTGCACAGTCTCTTGGTACAGTGCATGTTAACTCTGAAATGTTGCAAACCCTCAAAAAGCCTCTCTCTCCTTGCTCTGCAGGTCCAGCAACTGCACATGGGAGAGAACCAACAGCTACCTGTGGGGATGCTCTGGCAAGGATGTCACCTCCATCAGCTGGAGTCCTCAGCATACATCACCTCCACCAGCAGAGCACCCACAACAAAACCCTGTTGCTGGACTGGCTGGTCACTGTAGTGAAGGTCAGGGTGTCGAGGATGTGGCATGGGAGTGGGATAGGGACCAGTAAGACCATGCCTTCAGGGACCAGCTCCTCACCAATGAGGAGAAGCACCTTACCCTCCTTGAGAGGATGATAGAGGCCCAGAAGCAGCAGGCTGCCATGGTGGCCCAGGCAGGGGAGCCAATGGAGGAGAACTGCCAGGTGCTGTACACCATCATGGCCCTGGTGGTCACCTTTGTGGTGTCCACTACCCAACCTCTAGCTCTGCCTGCCCCCTGGCAGCTGGCCACCACCCAGCCTCCAGTCCCAGCTCTGGACCTAGCCCTGGCCTGCTTCTGGCAGCTGCCTGTCACCCAGCCTCCAGCTTCAGCCACACCTGCCCCCTGGTGGCTGCCAGTGACCCCATGCCTCCTCAGTGGGCCTGGGAGGAGGTCCAGCAGCACCTGCAGCAGCCAGTGCCTCCTGTGGCAGAATGCCATCTCTGTCTCTCCCCAAACTCTGTTATCAGGCTGATGACCTATCTCACAATTTGGTTACCATGGTCACTGGACAGCAGACACCCTGGACCCCATTGGCTTCAGGTAATCCTGGGTTATAACCTGAGCTGGATACATTTCTGAGAGAGGGGGAAACAAGCTCCCTCTGCCTATATGACTGGCCTAACACACCTGGGTGGGGGCTTAAACTCCTATTGTCTTAAGTGATATCATCATGACTGGGAGAGGTCTAGAGACCCTGCCAGTCTACCTGGCAACCAGTGATGCATTTCAAATTGGTTGGCTGGCAGCCAACAACTTCTGGCCTTCATTGGATGAGGTAAATGAGGTCATAAGGTCTATATAACTTAAAGACTGCCCAGGAGGAGGAGCAGCAGCCATAATGAAAACTCTCAGAGAAGCTGGACCATCTGAAACTTGCTCTCTCTCTTGAAACCTCATGGTCAATGAACTACTTGCCTCCAGAAGAAATCTCCACCTGCCTCTGGATGATACTTGTGAGTAAGCTACCTGAGATCTAACTAGATATATAGCTTGCAGTAATACAGATGCATAATCAAAGGCTACCATGCCACTGTTTGCTGTAAGAGATTTCTCTGACATTGCACTACCCTGTACCCTATTCCAAACCTACTCCTTGTAACCAATAAAGTTCTCCTCTGTACCTAGCATGGGAGACTTCTTGGGAGAGGGTCTAGATTATGCATTGGGGTTCCCTTGGTTCAGCTGACTAAGGGAGACCACTATTTCATAGATTTCATAGACATTGGGGCTGGAAGGGACCTCAGAAGATCATTGAGTCCAGCCTCCTGCCCCAGGGGCAGGAAGTCAGCAGGGATCATAGGATCCTAGAAAGAGAAACATCCAGATGTCTTTTGAAGGTGTTCAGAGTAGGTGCTTGAGCTACCTCTGGTGGCAATCTATTCCAAACCTTGGGGGCTCAGACAGTAAAGAAGTTCTTCCTTATGTTCATCCTGAAACAGTCATGGAGGAGTTTGTGACCATTCAACCTTGTTATCCCTTGGGGCACTCTGGTGAACATGTATCATGAACTGAACTATTGTAGATAATGTTAACATAGAATGTAATAAAAGTAAATATAACCATGTTAGTCTTGTCCTATAAGCAACATGAAAACTCCATTTTGTATCCTTCTGCTTGACATAAGTGAATGAACTCTGCATAGCCTTTATGTACGAGTGTGTGTAAAAGGGTAAATGGTGAGAGAATGGCATAGAGATGGGAGAAGAAGATTTAACTGTTTATGTAAGCAACAAGACACCAAATATAAGTTACCACCCAATAACTAACTAACAAATGGTTGAAGAATCCCTTTGAAGCTCGAGGGCACAAAGAACATAACAGAAGAAGAAATTCTACCAGACAGGCAACATGAACACTCCAAAGCTAAAATAAGCTGAAGACAGAAGAAGAGCAACTGCAAAAACAGAAGCTGGGTATGGAAAAACCTCAAAGCACTGAAACAAAGGATGCGAATCCCTATAAAAGAACACTTTGAAACGGCCAAGTTGGGTGAGTCTTTTTCTCTCCTGCTGTTTCATTGGAGCACAGATGCATCTGTTCACCCCGCTCCAGCTGTTATCTTTAAATCTGCTATCTTCAAATCATCATCATCTACTCAATAAGCCAGGGTTGGCCACCCTGGGCTGATATTAAGCACTATTGCTGGTAACTATATCTAGTGTATGTGTGGATAAAATAGTTGTTTTGTGTATGTGTATGCCTGTGTGTAATGATGTGTATGATGATTTGTGTTTGTATAAATGGTGTGCCCAAACCTCTATGTCTAACTCACGTAATCAATAAATGTGGCACCTTGCCTTATCCCCCTTTATAAAGTCTCACTTGTGATTTGAGCAATTGGCAATTTGTGTAACAAATAGATGTTCCCCCAGATCCTGATAAGCACCCCTGATAAACTTATAGGTGGTCACCAGATCACCCCTGAGCCTGCGCTTTTCCAGGCTGAAGAGTCCCATGGCTCTCAGCCTCTCTTCATAAGGTCTGCTTTCCTGACCTCTGATCATATGCATGGCTCTCCTCTGCACCCTCTCAAGCTTCTCCACATCCTTTTTGAATTGTGGAGTCCAAAACTGGATGCAGTACTTCAGCTGTG
This sequence comes from Alligator mississippiensis, assembly GCF_030867095.1. Taxonomy (NCBI): domain Eukaryota; kingdom Metazoa; phylum Chordata; order Crocodylia; family Alligatoridae; genus Alligator; species Alligator mississippiensis. The sequence goes on along the minus strand of NC_081835.1, from coordinate 31,995,023 downwards.
GCCTCACCAAAGCTGAGTACAATGGGAGAATGATGTCCTGGGATTTACTTGAGAAGCATCTATGGATGCAAGCAAGCATTTTACTTGCTTTTCTAGCAGCAGTATCACATTGAAGGCTCATGTTCATCTTGTGATCAATGATGACCCCCAAGTCCATTTCGTCTATAGTACTAGACAGCGTAGCACTGCCGAGCCTATAAGCATGCTGCAGCTTTTTCTTCCTAAGGTGGAGAACCTTGCATTTTTCAGTGTTAAACACCATCAGGTTCTCATCCGCCCATTTCCTGAGCCTGTCAAGGTCTGCCTGGATCACCTTCCTGTCCTCAGGTGTGGACGCTTTACCCCAGAGTTTGGTGTCATTGGCAAACTTGGCTAGTCCGCTTCTGACACCAATGTCTACATCATTAATGAAGATGTTAAATAGTATAGGACCAAGGACAGAGCCTTGGGGGACCCCACTGGTCACAGGACACCATGACGATTGACTTCCATCAACCACCACCCTCAGAGTCCTACCATGGAGCCAATTCCCCGGCAAGCGGATCATGGTGTGGCTGAGTCCGCAATTAGCTAGTTTTACTAAGAGGTGATCATGGGATACCAGATCAAAGGCTTTTTTAAAGTCAAGATATATGACATCAATCTCTTCTTTGTCCAGGTGATAGGTCACCTGGTCATAGAAGGAAAGGAGATTGGTTAAGCAAGACCTACTTGCAACAAACCTGTGCTGGCTAGCCCTCAGGATGTTGCCATCAGCCTGTCTGTTAAGAATGACCTCTTTGATAATCTTTTCTAAGACCTTCCCTGGATAGAGGTCAGGCTGATTGGCCTATGGTTTGCCGGATCTACTTTCCTCCCTTTCTTGAAGATAGGCACCACACCGGCCTTCTACCAATCACCAAGCACTTCACCAGAGTTCCAGGAGTTCTCAAGGTGTTCCTTCATGAGGTCAGCATTGATGAAGGGTAAGTGTTGCAGGGCACCTTAGTGCCTGCTCCTAGAGAGGAGAAACTGCCAGAGAGAGAACCCTAGCAGAGCCGATTGAGCGCAGCTGCGGGTTGCAGGAGCAACTAAGGGGAGCCAGCTGGCCAGAAGGGGGCAGGGCCTGGCCTTTGTAAAGCCCAGGGCTGAAGCCAGGCTAGCAGTTCTCTGCCAGCAGCCTGGGACGCAGGAGCTCTGGGAGTGAGGATGTGGAAAGGAGCATGACTTGCAAGTACAGCTCATGATAGCCCTGAGAGGATGGGCACTAGGGTTTAGCCAGGGGGCTTTAGGTTTGTGTTACAGCCAGGAGGCTTGAGTTTGTCTGGCTTTGTTATTACACCTGGAGGCTTGGGTGAGGCTGTAGGGGTTGGAGGAGGCCTCAACTATAGGGACCCCAGAGAGTGTGGGGTGCCCTAGCGCCAAGAGGGTGCATTATTTGCATAGTGCCAGGGAAGGCGCAGCTTGAACGCCAGTGCGTGAGCAACTGGTGGCAAGGAGTGCGGCCAGTGGGTCGCGGGCGCAACCGGTAGGTTGCGGACGGGGGACCGAGACCCCGGATTGCGTGCGGGGTACATAGACCCCAGCCCCGGAGCGAGGGGCAATTTCATTGAGAAGCCCAGGGTGGGCACGGCGAGCCCCAAAGAGGGGGAGCGCCGCGTTGTATTATTGAGAAGCCCCGTGGGGGCACGGCGAGCCCCAAAGAGGGGGAGCGCCATTACTGAGGAGCCCTGGAGCAGGGCCATTACTGAGGAGCCTGAGGCGGGCATGCCCTAGAGCAGGGCCATATTGAGGAGCCTGAGATGGGCATAGCGAGCCCGGCCGCAGGCTAGTGTGGCAACACCCCTCAGACCGAGGCAGGGCGCTGCGGTTGCCCCCGAGAAGACAGGGAGTAGCAGCGCAGTGAGCCAGGTTCAGAGACGGTACCCGTGCGGTTGGCCGGAAGGGCCGGGGCCCGCTAGGGAGTCCCAGAGCGGGACCGCACCATCAGGAGAGTCCCAGTGAGAGGCTGGGTGCGAGAGAGAGAGCCTAGAGTGGGCTACACTTTAGAGGAGGCCCAGGAAGCGGGCGTACAGACCCAACAACGTCTATTACATCTGCGAGGCTTGGGGCGTGGTATTAGGGGCTGGTAGGAGCCACGCATAGCCCATAAGGCTGGGGTGCTTGGGGTAGCGCCCATCGTACGGGGAGACCCACGAGGGGTCCAGGAGCTAACGTGCCCGAGGAAACACAAGGCAGCCTCCCTATTACATGTTCCATCAAGACGTGGCGGGCGAGAATGGAGGGTGCCCTTGGGCCAAAGTAGCGTGGTGAGAGGGCCTCAAGGAGATCACGGCCCTCCAAGAGGACCCCGCCGTGACAGTAAGGAATCTCTCTCACCTGGGTCTCCCTGTCCCGTAATGGGCAGGACCATCCCATGGGACTGGTGAAAAACTGATGCAAAGTACCCATTTAGCAAGTTGACTTTTTCCTGGGTGTCTGTTGTCAGTTGTCCGATCTAGTTTAGCAGGGGTCCAACGGCCTTGTTTTTCCTCCAGCTCCCCACATATCTAAAAAAGGACTTTTTATTGTCCTTGATACTTGTAGCTAGTTGGAGTTCCATCGTAGCCTTGGCTTTCCTGGTTCACTCCTTGCAGGTCTGGACCAGTGCAGAATATTCCTCCTTAGAGGTGGATCCAGTCCTTCATCCTTTGTAGGTCTGTTTTTTGAGCTGCAGGAGGCCTGCTAGTTCCCTGGAGAACCAAGGGGGCTGCTGTGCCCTTTTCCTGCCTTTCCTCCAAGATGGGATAGACTTTCATAGATTTCATAGACATTAGGCCTGGAAGGGACCTCGGAAGATCATCGAGTCCAGCCCCCTGCCCAAAGGGCAGGAGTCAGCTGGGGTCATAGGATCCCAGCAAGATAAGCATCCAGTTTGCTCTTGAAGGTGTTCAATGTAGGTGCTTGAACCACCCCTGGTGGCAGGCTGTTCCAGACCTTGGGGGCTCGGACAGTAAAGAAATTCTTCCTTATGTCCAGCCTGAAACGGTCTTGTAGTAGTTTATGACCATTCGACCTAGTCGTCATCCCTTGGGGTGCTCTGGTGAACAAACGTTCCCCCAGATACTAGTGGTCACCCCTGATAAACTTATAGTTGGCCATCAGATCACCCCTGAGCCTGTGCTTTTCCAGGCTAAAGAGCCCCAGGGCTCTCAGCCTGTCATCGTAGGGTCTGCTTCCCTGACCTCTGATCATGCGCGTGGCTCTTCTCTGGACTCTCTCAAGCTTCTCCACATCCTTTTTGAATTGTGGAGCCCAAAACTGGAACTTGCACATCCAAAACTTTGCTTGCACATCCAGGATTGCTCCTTTGAGAAGCAATCACTTGTCCTGAACTCCCCTCCCCTTTGGGTTGTGGCCCTTTAGGGACTCCCTGACAAGCCTCCTGAGCTTGTCAAAGTCAGCTTTCCTAAAGTCAAGGACTTGCTAACTGACTTGCCAGCTTTACAGCGGATGGTGAAAGTGATCAGCTCATGGTCACTGTCACCCAGCTTCCTTTCAATCATTAGGTTGCTGATTAAGTCATTCCCCATTTCCAGAACCAGGTCGAGCAGCGCTTTACCTCTCATCAGCCCATTGACTTCTTGCATCAGGTAGAGCTCATTCACGCACGAGAGAAAGCTTTGCGACTGCTCGGATTTGGCCGAGCGCTCTTTCCACGAGATGTCTAGGTAGTTGAAGTCTCCCATGACAACCTTGCACTGGGAGTGTGCAGCCTCAGCTAATTCCCTGGCAAACTCCTGGTCAAGCTCTTGATCCTGGGCAGGAGGTCTGTAGTAGACTCCCACCATTGTGTACTCTGTGCTGCATTCCCCACGGATTTTAACCCAGAGGGTCTCTAGTCATCCACCCTGGGTGCCAATGTCGGCTTGCAGGGATGTGTAGTTTTCCTTGACATAGAGAGCTACACCCCCCCACCCCTTTTGTCCACTCAATCTCTTCTGTACAGGGTATAGCCATCTATACCTGTGGCCCAGTCATGGGTGGAGTCCCACCAGGTCTCCATTATCCCTATGACATGGTAATTATTTGTGTTAAGTAGGAGGACAAGTTCATCCTGTTTATTCCCCAAGCTCCTGGCATTTGTGTACAGGTAGACAAGTGTCCCTTTGGGGGCCCTTGCCTTGCCCGCTACTTGCTGCAGGGCTGGGGTAGGAGTGGGCTCCCCTAAGTGACTTGGCCTGCTGGCTTTGCAAGGGTTGCTTAGTAGGCCAGCAGAGGTGGTAATGCCCCCATCCTCCGGCGGACTTAGTTTAAAGCCCAGTGGAGCAGGTCAGCCAGTCTGGATGAGAAAAGCCTCCTTCCCAGTGGAGAGAGGTGGAGGCCATCCCTTCCCAGCAGCTCACTGCCTCTCTCACCAAAAAATGGACTGTGGTCATGGAAGCCGAAGCCTTCCCAATGACACCAGTGCCACAGTATTTGTGCTTCAGACTGAGGGAAGAACTTCAAGTTCTTGCAGTGGTTCAAGTACCCAGGGGGCACTAGAGCCAGGATCAGTCCAGACCCTGGGTGGTGACAGCATTAGCTCCAGGCATGCAGGTGTGCTCCAGGAAGGGGATTGGTTGGACAGGAGGCACCCTCAGGGAGGCACTCAGAGCCTGGAAGGTGATCAGGTACAGTGAGGTCGGTGGCTCAATGCAGGAGCACCCCCTACTGGCCTGCCACACCTCCAGCCTCTGCTCCTGAGTCAGGTCTCCCAGCAGCCAGGCTGACCACCTGCCCATCATGTGGCTCCTAAGCAGGATATGACTGCCACTAGGCCAGCTCTGCCCACAGGCCCTGCTCATCTCAGCCCCAGGGAGGAGGAGGGGGAGCAGGCTGGACAATGCCTGCCCTCACTCCTGTGTGAGATCCCAGTCCACACCCACAGTGGTGCCACCAGAGGCTGGGGTACTGGACACCTCTCTCAAGGCTCCACACTGTAGGTTCCTCCACCCCACTGTTCGCCCACGACACTACACCAACCACACTTTTGTAAATATCTGCATGGGGAAGAGGGTATTTTATTGATGGGGACATTGGGGGTTTGGTAGGGGCTGTTGTTGGGGAGGGAGGGTGGGAAAGAGTGTGTTTTTGGGGAGAGAGGGTGGGAGGGCATGTGTTGTGGTACAGGGAAATAAAGATTGTTGAAGGGAAACTGTCCAGGGTGTGTGCAGTCTTGGGGGGGGTGTTGTGTTTCTGGGGTCTGTGGGCAGCCACTCAGGTGCCCTACTGCAGGGGTGGAGGGGAGGTGGTCCATGTTCACCTTGCAGACATGGTGCTCTGTCTGCTGCTGGTGGGGAGGGGTGGGAGCATCCATGGCACACTAGCCACAGGCTTTCAGGACAGCATCTCCTGCCAGCCTGGGTCTGTTCCTCCAGATACCCCTGCCAACCTGAGCCTGCCCACCTGGAGACCACTGCCAGATTGCAGTTTACCCCTGGTACCCCTGCAGTGCTGGGCCTGTCCCCCCAGAAACCTCTGCCAGCCTGGTAGTGCCCCTCAGAATCCCCTGCCAGGCTGGGAGCCCCTTGCCAGGCTAAGCCTGTTCCCCTGGAGTCCCCTGCCAGGCTGAGCCTGCCCCCATAAGAATTCCCTGCCAGGCTGAGCCTGCCCTCCTGGCATCTGGACAGCTGTGACTGGAGCCTGCAGCTCCCCCTGGCAACTGCAGTGGGGCATAGGAGAAAATATGTTCCCAACAGGGTGCACATGTAGACGTGTTCCCAGGGCTGGCTTACTGTGTAGTATATTGTACCTGAAGTTTATGTATTTATTATTTTTGTTAGGCCAGTACATGTGGGATGATTGATTCTGCAAGAAGAAATCCATTTAACTGGCATTGCATTAATACATGAAATGGATGTTTCACATGTAATAATTGAGGATGCTTTTTCTTTTGGAAAAAAAATATGTTTTGAGACTGAAAGACTGCAAGTAACAGACTGGTTGCCTGAGTGCACTGCAGCTGCCTCATTCTGATCCTGGTCCTGCATGCCTTCCAAAACTTTCCCTTTTGAATTCATCAGGAGATTTTCCTGAATAAAAAAGATTATTAGATCCTCTGAATGTACTTTTAATGTGCTAAGCTTTTAGCCACCATAGGAGCATGGGCAGCTGGAATGGAAAATTTTACTTGATTAGATATTGTTAAAAGATGGTCAGATAAAGCTAAAATATTCATACCAATACATTTTTCTATGTTTACCCTGATAAGAGAATCAATATAGTTTACTTCTAAGACCCAATAATACAAACAAAACGAAGGCCCCTAAAAATCCTTTTTCAATGTAATTGAAATGTAGCATAAATGGAACTAATGTTTGGTTTTGATTTGAGTGTGGGCTAGCTATTGTTGCAGTTGTTTTCTTTTACTTGAGATAAGAATTTCTTTGCTCTCATTTTTGGGATAGTCCAAATATTACATCCACACTCCTCTGCTTCATCACATACATCCTTATGTACTATTCTTATAGAAATTAGACTTCAAAGCTTTTCAGCATTTAAAAAAATGACTAATGCCTTTCTATCAATTATTAACAAATGAAAATCTAGTGTGTTTGCATAGAGAACTACATTCATATCTAATAAAATACTTGCCTTAGGACAGGAACAATATTTTAGCAAGTACCTCTACATTCACTGGCAAATATCCAACACGACCTATATTTTAACAAAATCTCTCCTCTGTTTAGTTCAGCCTAACAGTCTACAATAATGACTGCAAGCAGATAAAGACATAACTCCAGTCTAGAGTAGTATAAATCTGCAGTGTAAATTCTTTTGTCATAAAGATAGAGCTCTTCACCGTTAAGGGGAATTATGTCATAGCCTAGATACTTTTCTAAGGACATAATATCTAGATTGGAACTTTCTCAATAAAGATTCTGCCTCATACTGTTTCAAAACCTTGGCTAGAAGAATAGAAGCTTGAGATTGAAAAGTTATAGATTGGGTCCTCCTCCTGTTAACTGCACATTTTTAAGTAGTGAAACATCCATAGATTATGTTCATATAATCCATTCCAGATTTTAAAGCAAGATAATGCTGGGAATGGAATTTGAAGTGTTTTAGAAGCTGTTAGTCTGAGTGGATGTTTTGCCCTTTATAGGTATATGACTACTGGATTAGAACCAAATGCAGGTGGGAAAAGGGAACAGGAAACAGCAGAGATATTTACATAAACTAGTTGACTGACTAATTTACCAATGACAGACATTGACTTTAGATTTTACACAAATGGATCTGAAAGAGGGTTTTAGGACTGTTTCTGAGAAGAATAGAAGAACAGATGCAGACCTCTTTAGAATGAAAAAGTTAGGTAGATCAATATATAAACAGACAGGTACACATGGAATAGCAAATGGCTTATAGATCCAGGGAGAGCTAATAGATTAAGGACATTTACATTGAAGGTGGCCCATAAAAATATTAGAATACTTTGATTCTGGCCAACTTCAATTATGCTACCATCCCAACTGTTGGGTGTGGATAGTGTTGGGATGTACCGTATTTTCGCGCATATATCCTGCGGGGTATACGAGATTTTACAAAAAAAATGGATGGGTGCGGGCTATCCACAAACTTTTTTCCCCTGCAGGGCCAGGGCCCGGTTGCGCTGCCACCACCGTGGGGGCTGAGTCCAGGGCTGGGCTGCGCTGTCGCTGCTGCTGCCGTGGGGACCGGGGCCGGCTGCACTACTGCAGGGGGACGGGGCCAGGGCCAGGGCGGGCCGGGCTGCACCACGCCACTCCCCGTTGGGCCCAGGCAGGCCGGGCTGTGCTGCTGCTGCTGCAGAGGCCAGAACCAGCTGTGCCACCTTCCCGCTGGGCCCTGGGCAGCCAGGTTGTGCTGCCGCTGCCGCCGGGGCTATGGCAGGCTGGGCTGCACCATCGCTGCCGCTGACGGGGCTGGGGCCGGGGCGGGTTGCGCTGCCTCCTCACTGGGCCCAGGTAGGCCAGGCTGCACTGCCGCTGCTGCGGGGGCTGGGGCCATGGAGGGCTGGGCTGTGTAGCCTACCCGCTGGGCCCGGGCAGGCCGGGCTGTGCCGCCGCTGCTGGGGCAGGCTGGGCTGCGCTGCCTCCCCGTGTATATGCCGCCGCGGGGAATACATGGGTGCGGTGTATACATGGATTTATTTACAAAAATACAATTTCCCGTGGGTTATACATGGGTGTGGCTTATACCCGTGGGTGGGGTATATGCGGAAAAGTACAGTAGTTGTCAAGCTCTGGCATGGGGCCTGCAGCCACACAGGATGTGGGGCAGGGTCTTGTATCTACATCTCTGGCACCTTTTGTCTCTGTTTCCATAGCGTATGGTGCTGTTAAGTGCGAGGCAGTTGGGATGAGCCTGGTGCACGAAGGACCTGTCTGTGAAGTGCATGAAGTTTCTGTGGGGCATGATGTAGTTGACATCCCACTTTGAGGTAACCTCAAAGACTTCCCTGTTTGGGTTTCATTTTCAGGTCACTGACATACTTGGCCCATTCAGCATTCTTCAGGAACCTTTCCAGGCAGGTCCTGATGTGCGGGTTGATAATGATCTGGTTGGTGACAGGGGCTGGAAGCAGTGAGACCTCCAGCTCTCCCACTCCTCACACTATGTCTAGCAGTAGCTGACATTCTTGCTAAGGTGCTGCATGGTGGTTTAGGCTCACCTCCACAGCAAGACTACTACACTTGATCTGAGCCCAAAGGCTGAAAAGCTATATGTGATTAATAAGACAGAGAAGAACTGATATGAACTGTTTTCCTTGCTTGCTATCACAGAACCTCCTGGAGAATTTGTCTGCCACAAACTTCATCATTGGAGGGAAATTATGCTGAAGGAGGTTCATTAAGGAAGAAATGAAAATATTAGCTGTTTCTCTTGAACTTTACATCTGACATTTTCACCTCCATAGTTGACTTAGAAATTCAAAGCCTGTTGCTTTGATTCTGTGCTCAGAGGTCAAACTTAATATAGATTTATGGATAACTTTTTGTCAATCTCAAGAAAAAGTTGAGTTACAGTGGCACTTACATGACTAGGTTATGTCCATTTCTTCATGCCCTACACCTGTGCATCTCTCTCTAAATTTTAGAACCTCTCAGTTTTAGAAGCTGAAGCAACAGAATATGTCCCTTTAGAAATTCAGATGGAAGGTCTCTCTGTGTAAATTATTTGAAGTAATGTTTCTATTGCAGTAGTTCTAATGGCCCTTTTCTAGATCAGCACTTATTAGAATCCGTCCTCCAGAAATAAATACATTCCACAATCACTATCCCAGGGAGTAATAATCTAGAATCTAGGCAATATGCTTCAGGTGAATGGGCAAAGACAGACTGTGTAAAGTTTGGTAGGAGGACATGGTCATGATAAAGACACATTTATTCATAAATTATTCATGTAACCCGGGCGGTACTCCAAGAGGTACCCCCTCTCCAATTGAAGGATCAAAGCAGGTGCACAAACACTATGGGAGGTATAGGGACTCTCCTCCCTGTATAGAGCAGAGCCAGACCACCAATGGGGATGTAACCATATACCTTTTAAAGAGGGAACAATACTGGGAACATAACAGGCATAAATCAAGGGGTATAGTGGACACTACAATGCCCCAAGGGGGTAGAATTCAACAAAGGTTAGACACTTGTAATCACTGACAAAAGACAGGTTTAACAAAATATAAAACACAAACAGCAGAGCAAACAATACTGGTTGGTGAAATATAAAAAGGCACAAAATACAAAATGTCAAATGACAAGGAAATATAGGGCCTAGGTACTTGGAGGGGGAGAAAGAGGGAAAGCACAATGGCCCCTTTCCACTGCAAGAAGGTTTGCTTCTTGTTAGCTCACTCACCCCAGCTGGAACTTAAACTTGGATCTCCTATGTGGTAGGCAGAAACGCTGCCACACAGTAACACTGCTCCAAGCTGCTAGGGGTCTTGACCTTCCTGGAGCTCTGGCCTCACATCAAGCTGCCTGGCCTCTGATTGGAGGAGCTGGAAGCTGAGCTGGGAACCTCTCAGGTCGCTGCTCAGATCCTTGCTGGAGTGGGGGAGCCTCTCCTGCTGGCCACAGCCTCTTGTAGGGGATTCTGGAGCCCAGCGGGAAGCCTCTTCTGCCAGCCACACACCATGCTGCTGAGGGTCCAACTGCTGCCTGCAAGTCCTGCTCCTTCAGGCTTTTCTGGGGCAACTGCTCCCACCCCGCTGGCTCAGCTCTTGCCAGCTCTTTGAAGCTCCTTCCTCATGGTCCCTCGCTGGTCTCTCCCCTGAGTCAACCATGCTGCCCCTTTTATCCCCCTCCAGGTGACCCAAGGGGCCAATCAGGGGACATGGAGGGTGAGTGTCTGGGGCCTGATTGGTGAGGAAAGGGAATCCGAAGTCCTCCAATCATCTTTTGCCCTTCCAAAACCCCTGGGCTAAGTCACTACCAACCAGTCCGTCACAGTCAAGAGTAAATTTACTAATCATAGTGATAACCGATCAGGTGACCAACCAAAAATACATGCAATCAATATTGATTTATTTTAATTTCCTGTACAGTTTATGGTTATCTGAATCTATGTGCACAAACAAATATTAATGCTTTTCCAGACTTTTGTCTCTGGCCCTACCACCCTAAACAAAGCCTGCTTTTGGAAAGGGAGTAGAGGTGGGTCTTATTATTACTTGGACAGGGGACTACCTTCAATTTTGGGTGCTGCATTTCTTTTAATGGAAGGGAGGTTGGAGCTCAAAACACATTGAAACAGCTTCAAAATGAAACACCCACTGAAATTTCACACAGCCCTAAGAAAGGGATGTTTTTTTAAATGAAATGAAAGGCAAGGTCACTTTTCAGTTTCAAAGCTGGGCTTGCTTGCAGTGAAACAGAAACTAAGGAGAGGGAGGGAGGGGGAAGAGAGGGGAAGGACTGCTTTGATAGTGACATCTAGCTCCCAGTTCGATTTCCCCCAGCTCTCTGATTACTTCCCCTAGCTCTCTAGTCATTTTCCCTGTTCTTCCTGGGGGGGTGCAGGCCCTCAATCTGCATGCGGGGTTTCAGCAGGCTGCTACTGCAGGCTAGGGCCAGCGGCAGCAGCTTGGCGCAGACCATGCCGAGTGCTGGGAAGACTGCAGTGCTGCCACTGGCCCCAGTCTGCAGCAGCAGCCTGCTGAAACCCAGCACACAGATCTGGGGGCCTGCACACCATGGGAGAGCTGGGGGAAATGATCAGGGAGCTGGATTTTGGGTGCTGCATTTCTTAGTCATGTAACCCGGGCGGTACTCCAAGAGGTACCCCCTCTCCAATTGAAGGGATCAAAGCAGGTGCACAAGCACTATGGGAGGTATAGGGACTCTCCTCCTCGTATAGAGCAGAGCCTGGTGGCTCTTCCTGGTGGGGTGCAGGCCCCCAGATGATGCAGAATGACAGCATGATGCTTCTGCTAGCTGGTGCTGGTGGTGGCTTTGGGATATTTCCCCAGGTGGTAGCAGCAGCATGCTGAAACCCTGCATGCAGATCTGGAGGCCTGCACCCCCTGGGAGGGCTGTAGGGCTGTGCCAGACTCCTTCTGGGGGGCATGGATCCCTCGACCTGTGTGAGGGATGGCAGCATGCTGCTGCTGCCAGCTGGGACCAGCGCCAGCACCCAAGTCTGCCTGGTGCTCAGCACAGGCAGCACCGGGCAGACTCGGGTGCTGGCACTGGCCCCAGTCAGCACCGGCAGCCTGCTGTCATCCTGCACACAGATCTGGAGGCCCACGCCCCCCAGGAGGAGTCTGGTACAGCCTTGCAGCCCTCCTGGGGGTTGTGAGCAACCAGATCTGCGTGCGGGATGACATCAGGCTGCCGCTGCCAGCAAGTGATACGAGTTTTGCTTTAAATAGTTTGAGATGTAGTTTCCCAGAAACCCCTGCATCTACATCCTTGAAAATTAGCAGTATTCATGCCCTGAGAAGGGGCTACTATCTCTGAATTTTTTATCTGAATCAGGCAAGAAATGACAAAGTTATTGGCATTTTTGTGATTCCCCACTATATCCTATGGGCAAAATGTCAAAATGCGTCAAAACAGCGAAACAGTTTCAATGAAATGAAATAGAACAATGCTTCAAAAGAGCAAAACAAAACACTGTTCATTTGAAATGGCAAAACAAGTTGAAAAGAAATGGTGCTATTTTGCACAGCCCTAAAATTCTGTATTTCTTTAGCAGTACAGTTACTTGTGCAACCATTTTTTCATGTTGTTGATCATGTAATATTACAAGCTATTTTACCATGTGTTATAATATCATATTACTTCAAATCTTAAACGCTTCTCACTGAAGCTTTGGGAATACAAATCTTTGCCTTGTAGTTCAAAAACACTGAAATTTGAATTAAATCTCCATGTGTCTTACTGAAGGGTCCAGTATATTTAAGCAGTTCTGATTTAATGCTGAAGATAGCTGATTTCTTACAATATCTGCTTGTTTGCAACCTAAAAAGATTCTACTGGATAAAAAATATAGCATTAATTTAAAAACAAAATAGATCAATAAACTGCCCAATACAGATTTACAGAGGTAAATCTTCCATCTTTAGGCAGAAGCTGTCTTAAATGACTGGCACTTCTGATGCCCTAGGTCAAGCTAATTATATATTTCAGCCCAGTCTCCACGATGATTTTGTTACATGAAACTACTTCCCTCTCTGCTATATATTAAACATTTTTCTCATCTAATGATTAAGAGAAATATTACTAGATCTTAATTTTTTTTCCAGCTAATAGAGGAAACAAATTAATTCCTCTATAGGAAATGGAAGTTGATAAAATGGCCTACTTAGTCTCTGGCCATTTATTTATTATTGTTGTGTTGTTGTCTTGTTTTTTAAAATTTGTTCCAATGTAGCTCTGATACCATTTTTGAGATACCCAGTTCCAGAGAAAAAAAGGTCTTATGTTTAAAGCACTAACTCAGGGCTTTGGCGGTGTGGCTGTGCCATATCCTCACTGTGACATTTGCTATGTCTGGGAAAGCCATTTGTAATCTCTGTTTTCATTTTCCTGTTTTCAAAAGAAGAGGAAAACTTTCTTTGTCTACCATTTCTAATTAGACTGTAAGGTCCTCAGGGCAAGGGTTGGGTAACAGGGAACCCTAATCCTTTCACGAGGAAGCAGGTTCGCCCCTTTAAGGCCAGAACTTTCTGGGCACAAGGGGCTGGTGAGGAAGGGGTTAAATGCTGAACCTGGATGGCTAGTCAGCTGACCAGAAGAGGCAGGACTATACAAACCCTGGGTTGAATGGCAGTAGGGGGGCAGTAGCTGAAGGGGAAGTAGTGTCTCTGAGAGCTCTGTGAAGAAGCTTGGGGAGCAATCCACAGCAGGAAGCAAAGTGGGGAAGCTATGGAAGCCCCTGAGAGATGGTGGCTACATCACAGCCAGGTGCAGAGCTGACGGTGCGGAGCCAAAGTCCAAAACAAGTTCATGTAAGCTGATCTGCTGCTTTGCTTGATCATGTGCAGTTATTATTATTTTTCTTGTAATTATTGAATAACACTGGCAGTTTGGGTGAAGCTATTAGGGGATAGAGGAGGCCTCATTTTGGGGACTCGCTATGGAGTGGGGACCCTGGTGCCAGTGAGGGCACAGCTTTTGGGGGCACAGACCCCGGTGCCAGTGAGGGCACAGGACCCGGTGCCAGTGAGGGCAAAGCTTTTGGGGGGGCACAAACCATGACATTCAAAGGATGACTTTAAAAAGGCTATGGAGGTTGGTTGCACCTGGGGTGCAATTGTATTTGGTTTTTTGTTTGGACTGACAGGGTACAGGTTTGCGTTAGCACCCTGGTTTTGAACTTGTGGGGCTGGCACCTGGGCAGCAGGGCCAGGGAGTGCCAGACTCCAGAAGGGAGCAGGAAAGGGGGCCACGAGCCTCCAGACACTGAAGAGAGAGAGAGAAAAAAAAAAAGCTAGTGCCTCAGAGTCAAACCCTGTGTAGTGGGTTTGGACGGGGAGGCCTGGCTAGAGAAAAAACAAGGGTCAGGCCATCCTAGGAGAGACCCCAACAGACCCAATATAATAGGCAGTCTCCCACTTGCATAATAATTTCCATCAAGACATGGCAGGAGAGATTAGGGTGGGACAGAAGAATTCCAAAGAAGGCTCCAAGGGCACCCCATGTAAAGCATGGATGACCAGGAAGATGATGCTGGGGAGGGCTACCTGTTACAGGTTGTCTCTCCTGTTTATCGTTGGTGATCCCTCATGGTTGAGGATGGTCACTCCCATGGGTGTAAAAGGTAAAGGGTTGTAGATGAGTCCATTGATGACTAAGAAGGCCAATCCTAGAGACACAGACTCTCTAGCAGTTGCCACAGTTGATGGTTAAAGGGAGGGTTGAACTGCGGATTTCTTGGTCTTGTTTCCTTTTCTTCCATTTCTGTTGTTCTTCTGCCACCAAAGCAAGATGGTTTTCCTCAAAGTAAGAACAATGGTCTCAAGTTTCAGCAAGGGAAGTTAAGGTTAGATATTAGGAAGAAGTTTCTCACTAGGATAAAACACTGGAACAGTTTACCCAGAGAGGTGGTAGAAGCTCCATCATTGGATATTTTCAAAACCTGGCTTGACAAAGCCTTGGCTGGGATAATCTAGTTGGGGATGGTCCTGCTTTGATCAGGGGGTTGGACTAGATGACTTCCTGAGGTCCCTTCAAGCCCTAACTTTCTATGATTCTATGTCTCATGCCTCACAGATGGCACTGTCACAATCGCATCCAGTTCTTGTCAAATCCAACATATTACCTGAGCTAGGCTGCACTCCACCTCACATCCCAACTGGGCCACGCTTAGCTGTTACACTTGGTTACTTCACAGTCACATCAGGTATGTCACATTCAGTATGCTCAACTGTCCTAGCTGAGTCTAACACTGTCACATCTGGGGTTCTCTACTGTGGGGCCATGCCAGGCAGGACGTGCTGGCTGAGTGGAGCCCTGGAGGGGAATGCCCCTCCCCACAGGGTCCATGCTTGGCTGAGCCTCCCAGGGAGCCCTGTGAACAGAGCGTGCAAACAGGAATGGCTCTACTAGGGCACAGTAGTGTGCACGGGAGTTCATGCAGAGGGTGCACAGGAGACATCCAGAGGGCTGGTCTGTGCAAGAAGTGTGGGATCAGAGGCCCAAAGAGAAGCTGCTGGGACCAAGTAGGGGCAAAAACTAACTCTCAACCATGGTGGTGATGCATTGCAGCTGCAGGCATCATGGCATCACCAAGATCTCCACCCAGACAGAACCCATGGCCCTGTCCCGCACCCAGATGGAATACCTGACTGTGGGGGCTGTCTGGCATGGCTACTGGCAGCTGGGCAGGGGGAACCCCCACTTGTGGGGTGTGTTCTCTAGTGGAGTCTCTAGAGGGCTGGGTGTGGGAGCTTGAGGAGGAGGTACATCAGCTATGCACCATCAGGGCTCATGAAGACTTAATTGGTGGCTACTGCCAGGCCTTTCTCCAGGAGAAGGAAGAAGAGATGGAGACAGAGATGATGGCCAGCAAGGAGGCTGTCCACAAAGACACACCTGGAGCTACCTGGAAGACAGTCACTGCATGCTCCAGGAAACAGAGGGCCATAGCTGCTCCTCCTCTGGCCCTGCACAACAGGTATGCTCCCCTCCCCATGCATGAAGAGGCTTCGATGGAAGGTAAGCACCATACTGACACCCCCAGGAGGAGGTGCAAGGTGGTGGTGGTGGGGGACTCCATCATGTGGGGCACTGAGGGACCCATCTGCCGTCTGGACCCCCTAGCCCATGAGGTCTGCTGCCTCCCTGAGGCCTGTATCCAAGAGGTTGCAGAGAGGATCCCCAGGCTTGTCCAGCCCTCCAACTACTACCCCATGCTCCTCATCCATGTGGGAACAAATGTCACAGCCAGGAGTAATCTGGATTAGGTCATGAATGACTACAGGGCTCTGGGAGCTGGGGTCAAGGGGTGGGGGGCTCAGGTAGTCTTCTCCTCTGTGCCCCCTGTTGCAGGCCATGGTCCTAGGAGTGAATGATGTATCAAGAAAGTGAACCAATGTCTCCAACCATGGTGCCACCGAGAGGGCTTCAGTTTCCTAGACCACAGCATGTACTTCAAGGAGAGAGGACTCCTGGGAAAAGACTGAATTCACCTCACCTGGAGAGGTAAGTCCCTGTTCTCATCCAGGATAGCCAATCTTCTTGATAGGTCTTTAAACTAAGATTACTGGGGAATGGGGAAACACTGACTGGAGCTTGCCCAGGGACTGACATGCAAGGAAGCTCCATAGATAGGGACAGTAGGAAGACCACTCTCATGGGAGCTGAGGAAATAGTTCTCCTTCAGTGTGACAGGAAGTCAGAGGCCTCAGTAGGAGGACTCAAATGCCTGTACACTAATGCCAGGAGCATGGGGAACAAGCAGGATGATGGCCAGCAAGGAGGCTGGCCCTCCTGCTCTCCAGTGGCCATTATGATCTAGTAGGGATTACAGAGACCTGGTGGAACTCTTCATACAATTGAAATGTAGCATAGAAGGGACCGAATAAGCAAAAAAGATGGAGGTGTAGCTCCCTATGTGAAGGAGCAGCACACCTTCTTAGAGGCCGACATAAGCTCCAAAGATGAACAGCTTGAAACCTTCTGGGTCAAGCTGCAAGGACGGGCAGTGAGAGGGATCTAACTGTAAGCTACAGACCACCAAACCAGGGTGAGGAACTTTGATCTAGAGTTTGCCTGAGAACTAATAGGGGCTGCCCAGGAATGGGATATGGTCATCATGGGCTACTTCAATTATCCAGACATCTCTTGGGGGGAAAGCTCAGCCAAGTCAGATCAGTCACGTTCCTTCCTGACCTGCATCAAAGAGCTTTTTCTGACTTGGGAGGTGCACGGGCCAACCAGAGGTAATGCTCTTCTAGACTTGGTCCTGGCCAAAGGAAATGATCTGGTAACTGACTTAAACATAGGGGGCAGCCTGGGTGATAGTGACCATGAAGCCATTATGTTCACGGTCCATCACAGGGCAGACAAATCACATAGCAGGCTTGAAGTTTTGGACTTCAAAAATTCAAACTTCAACAAGTTCAGGTCACTAGTAGGGAATGTGCTGAGGGGCCAGGGACTGAAGGTGAAAGAAGTGCATGAAGAGTGGTCATTCCTAAAGGACATAATCCTTGAAACACAAAGGAAGCTCATTCCCATGCAGAGAAAATATAGCAAAAGGGCTGGAAAGCCCTCTTGGCTAAATAGGAAATCACAGTCCTTCTAAGCAAGAAGAAAGAGGCATCCAGTCAATGGAAGCTAGGGACAGCCCCCAAGCAGGACTATATAGATATGGCCTACACTTGTAGGGATCAGATTAGAAAAGCTAAGGTGATGACTGAACTAAAACTAGCAACAGGAATCAAGGACAACAAGAAGTCCTTCTTTAGGTACGTAGGGAACAGGAGGAAAATGAATGGGAGTGTGGGGCCATTGCTCAACAACTCAGGACAGCTAGTCACCAGCACTCAGGAGAAAACTGAACTCCTGAATGACTACTTTGCTTCAGTCTTCCACTGGGCCAAGGGGGAAATCACGACAGCTAGGGTACAGAAATAAGCAGGGTTCAAATGACCACCATCCTACTATTGCTGTAGAACTGATGTGTGATCAATTAAAGAAATTAGATGTATATAAGTCAGTAGGTCCAGATGAACTTCATCCGAGAGTGCTGAAGGAGCTTGCCAAAGTCATCGCGGAACCCCTCTTCCAAAACTAATGGCGTTCTGGGGAGGTCCCCAAGGACTGGAAGAGTGCCAATGTTGTTCCCATTTTCAAAAAGGGGAGATGGAGGACCCTGGTAACCATAGGCCAATTAGCCTAATTTCTATTCTAGGGAAAATCCTGAAAAAATTAATCCAGGAGGCTTGCAGAAGGTAAGATTCTGAATGACAGCCAGCGTAGCTTTGTCACGGGCAGGTCTTGTCTTGCCAACCTCATCTCCTTTTTTGATCAGGTGACTCACCACCTGGATAAGAGAGAAAAGATTAATATTACATGCCTCGACTTCCAAAAAGCTTTTAATCTGGTATCCCATGATGTTCTCACAAGAAAAGTGGAAGACTATGGACTTAACTGCAAGACAGTCAGGTGGGTAGGAAACTGGCTGTGGAGCAGGACCCAGAGAGTTCTAATGAATGAATCTGTCATCTTGGCAGGAAGTGACCAGTGGTGACCCACAGGGGTCTGTGCTTGGTCCAGTGCCATTCAATATCTTTGTCAATGATTTGGATGTGGGGGTGAAGAGCTCACTAGCCAAGTTTGTGGATGACACCAAGTTATGGGGAAGCATGTTCACACTAAAAAGAAAGGCCTACAAAGGATGGAGGATGGGAGTCACCTCCAAGGAGGATTATTCTGCACTGGTCCGGTCCTGTAGGGAGCATACCAGGAAAGCCAAGGCTGCAGCTGAACTCCAACTAGCTTTGAGCATCAAGGACAATAAAAAGTCCTTTTTCAGATATGTGGGGAGCCGGAGGAAAAGCAGGGACAACGTTGGACCCCTGCTGAGCCAGATGGGGCAACTGACAACTGACGCCCAGGAAAAAGCCAACCTATTAAATAGGTACTTTGCGTCGGTCTTTCATCAGCCCCATGGGACGCCCATGCCCGCTACGGGACAGGGAAGTCCGGGTGAGAGTGATTCCCTGCCCTCCATTGATGCTGACTTTGTGAAGGAACATCTTGAGAAGCTGGATACCTTCAAGTCAGCCGGCCCTGACAATCTTCACCCCAGGGTACTCAAGGAGATGGCGAGCATCATAGCCCAGCCTCTAGCACGGATCTTTGAAAACTCTTAGCGCTCTGGTGTAGTGCCCGAAGACTGGAAGAAGGCCAATGTGGTGCCTATCTTCAAGAAAGGGAGGAAAGTGGATCCGGCTAACTATAGGCCCATTAACCTGACTTCTATCCCGGGGAAGATATTAGAAAAGTTTATTAAAGAGGCCATCCTTAATGGACTGGCCAACGCCAACATCTTAAGGGATAGCCAGCACAGGTTTGTTGCAGGTAGGTCTTGCTTGACCAATCTCACTTCCTTCTATGACCAGGTGACCTATCATCTGGACAATGGAGAAGAGATTGATGTCATATATCTTGACTTCAAAAAAGCCTTCGATCTGGTTTCCCATGATCACCTCTTGGAGAAACTGGCCAATTGTCGCCTTGGGTCCTCCACGATCCACTGGCTGGAAAATTGGCTCCGGGGTCGGACCCAGGGGGTAGTAATTGATGGAAGTCACTCATCATGGTGTCCTGTGACCAGTGGGGTCCCCCAAGGCTCTGTCCTTGGACCCATACTGTTCAATATCTTTATTAATGATGTGGACACTGGAATCAGAAGCGGACTGGCCAAGTTCGCCGATGACACCAAACTTTGGGGCAAAGCATCCACACCAGAAGACAGGCGGGTGATCCAGGCTGACCTGGACAGGCTCAGCAAGTGGGCGGATGAGAATCTGATGGTGTTCAACGCCGATAAATGCAAGGTTCTCCACCTTGGGAAGAAAAACCTGCAGCATCCTTATAGGCTTGGCAGTGCTATGCTGGCTAGCACTACTGAAGAAAGAGACTTGGGGTCATCATTGACCACAAGATGAACATGAGCCTGCAGTGCGATGCTGCGGCTAGTAAAGTGACCAAAACGCTGGCTTGCATCCATAGATGCTTCTCAAGCAAATCCCGGGACATCATTCTCCCCTTGTACTCGGCCTTAGTGAGGCCGCAGCTGGAGTACTGCGTCCAGTTTTGGGCTCCACAATTCAAAAAGGATGTGGAGAAGCTTGAGAGAGTCCAGAGAAGAGCCACGCACATGATCAGAGGTCAGGGAAGCAGATCCTACGATGACAGGCTGAGAGCCCTGGGGCTCTTTAGCCTGGAAAAGCACAGGCTCAGGGGTGATCTGATGGCCACCTATAAGTTTATCAGGGGTGACCACTAGTATCTGGGGGAACGTTTGTTCACCAGAGCACCCCAAGGGATGACGACTAGGTCGAATGGTCATAAACTACTACAAGACCATTTCAGGCTGGACATAAGGAAGAATTTCTTTACTGTCCGAGCCCCCAAGGTCTGGAACAGCCTGCCACCGGAGGTGGTTCAAGCGCCTTCATTGAACACCTTCAAGAGCAAACTGGATGCTTATCTTGCTGGGATCCTATGACCCCAGCTGACTTCCTGCCCTTTGGGCAGGGGGCTGGACTTGATGATCTTCCGAGGTCCCTCCCGGCCCTAATGTCTATGAAATCTATGGAACTTGAAGATACGCTGCAGATGCAGGCACACCTAGATAGGCTTACAAGTAGGGTCGATCGGAACCAGATGAAGTTCAACATCAAGAAACGTAAAGTGCTCCACCTGAGGGCAAACAATCCCCTGCACACCTACAGGCTTGGCAGTGCCAACCTGAATAGCACTGTAAATGAAAGGGACCTGGGGGTAATAATTGACCATAGTATGAACATGAGCCAGCAGTGCAATGCTGTAGCCAGCAGGGCCAACAATAACCTGGCATGCATCAATCAATGCATCTCCAAAAAATCAAAGTGATTCTCACACTCTACTTGGCATTAATGAGATTGCAGCTGGAGTACTGCATCCAGTTCTGGACGCCACACTTTCACAAGGATGTGGTAAAGCTTGAGAGAGTCCAGAGAATCCCATTGCACATAAAAGGGGGCAAAGGGGCAAGAAACCCTGTTGGCTAAACAGGGAAGTCCAGGAAAGCCTAAAGGCAAAGAAAGAGGTATACAGGCTGCGGAAACAGTGGGTAGCTACCAAGGAGGAGTATACCTCCCTGGCTGTCACTTGCAGAGAATCAGTTAGGAAGGCCAAAGCAGGATTAGAACTTAGGCTGGTGACAAAAATGTAAGAACAACAAAAAGTCCTTCTTCAGGTATATAGGGAGCAAAAGGAAGGTGCAGGATAGCATAGGACCTCTACAGGACAAACTAGGGCAATTGGTGAGAGAGAGGGGGCACAAAGCTAAGTTCATCAATGAGTTCTTTGCATCTGTATTCCTAGACACAGACCAAGACACATCTCCCAATTGGATCATAGGTAGACACAGGAGGGACATCAGCCCAACAACTGTTAGTGCACACTTAGTAAAAGGGCACTTGGAGGGGCTGGATGTGTTCAAATCAACAGGCCCAGATGAACTTCATCCAAGGGTGCTGAAGGAATTGGCCAGTGTCATAGCACAGGCACTGGCACGGCTGTTCGTGAACCAGGAAACTGTAGGCCAGTTAGTCTCACCTCTATCCTGGGGAAAACTCTGGAAAAAATCATTAAGGTCATTGCGTGAACCCTGGCACGGCTTTACAAGCACTCATGGTGCTCTGTTGTGGTGCCAGAGGACTGGAAAAGGGCCAATGTGGTTCCCATTTTCAAAAAAGGGAGGAAGGAGGACCCAGGAAACTATGGGCCAGTTATTCTTACCTCGATCCTGGATAAGCTTTTTGAGAGAATTATCCTGGCGCATGTCCATGAAGGGCCAGCAGGGGAGGTTATGCTTAGGGCAACCAACATGGGTTCATTAGAGGCAGGTCCTGTCAGACCAACCTGGTGACCTTCTATGATCAGGTCACAAAATCCTTAGATGCAGGGGTAGCAGTGGACATAGTCTTTCTGGACTTTAGGAAGGCCTTCGACCCTGTCTCTCACCCCATTCTCATTAAAAAAACTAGGGGACTGTGGCATCGACACCTACACAGTCAAATGGGTTGCTAACTGGCTGGAGGGCTGCACCCAGAGAGTGGTGGTGGATGGGTCATTTTCAACCTGGAGGGATATGGGCAGTGGGGTCCCCCAGGGCTTGGTCCTCAGACCCGCACTGTTCAACATCTTCATCAGTGACTTGGATGAGGGGGTAAAAAGCACCCTATTCAAATTTGCTGACTACACTAAGATGTGGGGGGAAGTGGACATGTTAGAAGGGAGGAATAGGCTGCAAATGGACCTAGACAGGTTACAGGGTGGGCAGATGAGAACAGGATGAGTTTCAACACTGACAAGTGCAAGGTGCTGCACCTGGGGAGGAAGAACCAGCAGCATACCTACAGGCTGGGGAACTCCCTTCTCGTTAGTGCAGAGGCAGAAAAGGATCTTGGAATCATTATTGATGCCAAAATGAACATGGGCCGACAGTGTGGGGACACAGTCAGGAAGGCCAACCACACCTTGTCATGCCTCCACAGATGCATCTCAAGCAGGTCCAAGGAGGTGATCCTCCCCCTCTATGCGGCACTGGTCAGGCTGCAGTTGGAGTATTGCATCCCGTTCTAGGCACTGTACTTCAGGAGGGTTGTGAACAGCATTGAGAGGGTTCAGAGGAGGGCCACCCACATGATCGGGGGCAGCAGGGCAGGCCCTACGAGGAGAGGCTAAGGGACATGAACCTGTTCAGCCTCCACAAGAGAAGGCTGAGGGGGGATCTAGTGGCCTGTTACAAACTAGTCAGAGGAGACCAGCAGTCACTGGGGGAGTCCCTGTTCCCCTGAGCACTACCAGGAGTGACTAGAAATAATGGTCACAAGCTGGCAGAGGGTAGATTCAGACTAGACATCAGGAGGCGCTACTTCATAATCAGGGCAGCTAGGACCTGGAACCAACTTCCAAGGGAAGTGGTGCTGGCTCTTACCCTGGGGGTCTTTAAGAGGAGGTTAGACAAATACCTTGCTGGGGTCGTTTGACCCCAGTACATTTTCCTGCCATGGCAGGGGGTCGGACTTGATGATCTGCTCAGGTCCCTTCTGACCCTACCAGCTATGAAACTATGAAATGCCTGTCCCTACCCTTAGAAGTTGGACAGTCCTGAAATAAAACACTCCTTCACCCCTGTTTCTTCCCCTCCAGCACTAAAAGCTATGCTTGGGCAGCAGGCAGTCTTTTCCAAAGCCCACAGGCTTGGACAGGCCCTTTCCTTTCCCATTTAATTGGCCATGCAGTTTATCTGCTCACCTTCCCTGCTCTTCCCCAACTCCAGCCTCAGCTTCCAGAGCAGGGGAAAAATAGTACCAGAGAGTTGGATATCAATGAAAGCAAATTTGACTTGGATTACTGATGAAAAATAATCATAGCCTGACTTCAAAGCCTAACATGACTCAGCAGGATTGGCAGTGTGATGGGCTGGCTGGTAGTGACTTAGCTCAGGGGTTTTGAAAGGGCAAAAGATGATTGGAGGACTTGGAATTTCCTTTCCTCACTAATCTGGTAATGATTTGGCCCAGGGGTTTTGAAGGGGTAAAAGATGATTGGAGGACTTGGGATTCCCTTTCCTCACCAATCAGGCCCTAGAGATTCACCCTCCATGTCCCCTGATTGGCTCCTTGGATCACCTGGAGGGGGATAAAAGGGGCAGCATGGCTGACTCAGGGAGGAGACCAGTGAGGGACCATGAGGAAGGAGCTTCAAAGAACTGGCAAGAGCTGAGCCAGCGGGGCAGAGCAGTTGCCCCAGAAGGGCCTGAAGGAGCAGGACTTGCAGGCAGCAGTTGGACCCTCAGCAGCGTGGTGTGTGGCTGGCAGAAGAGGCTTCCCGCTGGGCTCCAGGGTCCCCTATGAAAGGCTGTGGCCAGCAGGAGAGGCTCCCCCACTCCAGCAAGGATCTGAGCAGTGACCTGAAAGGTTCCCAGCTCAGCTTCCAGCTCCTCCAATCAGAGGCCAGGCAGCTCAACGTGAGGCCGGTGCTCTGGGAAGGTCAAGACCCCTAGCAGCATAGAGCAGTGCTACCAATGGTGGCTGTGTGGCAGTGTTCCTGCCTACCACATAGGAGATCCAAGTTTAAGTTCCAGCTGGGGTGACTTGGGGTGAGTGAGATAATGAGAAGCAAATCTTCTTGCAGTGGAAAGGGGCCATTGTGTTTTCCCCACTTTCTCCCTCTCCAGGTACCTAGGCCCTATATTTCTTGTCATTTGACATTTTGTATTTTGTGCCTTTTATATTTCATCAGCCAGTATTGTTTGCCCTGTTGTTTGTGTTTTATATTTTGTTAACCCTGTTTTTTGTCATTGATTGTAAGTGTCTAACCTTTGTTGAATTCTGCCCCCTTGGGTCATTGCAGTGTCCACTATACCCCTTGATTTATGCCTGTTATGTTCCCAGTATTGTTCCCTCTTTAAAAGATATATGGTTACATCCCCATTGGTGGTCTGGCTCTGCTCTATAGGGTTAGGAGAGTCCCTACACCTCCCAAAGTGCTTATGCACCTGCTTTGATCCCTTCAATTGGAGAGAGGGTACCTCTTGGAGTACCGCCCAGGTTACAGCAGCAATGACTAAAAATCATGCAGATCTGACTTCAAGAGCCAACCTTCATCTTACCCAGTGGTCTCCACTAAATAATAAGTTAGCTCTCCTCACCAGAAACTGGTATTTATTACAGAATTTATTGGTTTCATTACAGTAATAAATTTTTGTCCAGTTGAGAATGCAGATGGTAGGGACAAGTAATAATGCAAAGATAGATGCTTTTGGCAGTACTTAGCTGGTAGGAGCAATTGTTCCCTAACTGAGAAACTACTGTTAAAATAACACCTAGCAGCTGCACTTGGTTATGACTTGTTTTGTGGTCTTGCCATCAGAGTAGCATACCTGCTGCTGACAAGGTTCCCATACTATTGTTCTCTGTTTGTGTTGATTCACTAAACGCTGATATTTAAAGCTTGTTTCTCTGCAGATAAAACAAGCTGCAGCCACACAACCTGTTCCAGACTGCAGTTTAGCATCAGCTGTGCCCACAGTGATCCACTCATACTTACATATCCTGTCATAATTCAGTCTCTAATACTATAGAAAACCATACCATGCCGGATCATCCTTTACTAATGAGCACCATCCATGGCTGTTATGACACAAGAAACCCCTGGTTGATATATATAGTGAGTGACGATGAAAAACACCCATAGCAGAGACAGTGGCTAGAGGGAAAGGAACATCACAAGGCTTTTTATTTCTTATCGCATTTACTAAAATTAGATTGCTTCTTGCTATCTTCACTTATTAGCATTCAAAAAATATTAGAAAACATATATATTGTACCTCTTGCACCTCCTCTCCAATATGTATATATGAGGAAACAAGGGGAAACATTTAAATACCTTAATCTTCTTCTCTTCTTGAATCAGGCTGATTCATACTCTGCTGGTTTCACAGGCTGGGAAATCTACCTGGTAGTTTTACAGCACCAAATACATGGAGGATGATGTGTATTGAAGATACTTCTTTTTCCTGGAAACTGAAGAACAATTCTCCATAAGTATGAAGAATAATCAGTCTATAACTGCTGTGCAGTTAGGTCTTAACTGTATTTACACCACATAGAAATTACTCACAGCATAGTTTTTACTATTTTTTTAGTAGCATTTATTTATAGACAAAGGGTGTGTATAGACGAAACAAAATTTCCCGGTTAGGTTGATGCAACTGTGTTTGTGTTTGCATGACCCGGGATTTCCCACCACTCTAAAGTCCATTTAGTGCCTAAACTAACACTACTCAGAGATGTTTTGATTTGTGGTGCTTTCTTGTTATGCCACTCCAACTGTGGATTTGTTCATGCAAACAGCCAGAGACTCCAAAGACCTCTAATTAATCTCCTTTGCCATGAGGGGCCTGCATTCTGGCCTTTAGCCAGTAAGTGCCACTGTGTGTTCTTTTTTACCCTCCTTCACTCCTCCCTCTTCCCTCACAGCACACGGTCAGCACATGTCTGCTTGCTTGCTGAAACCAATTATTATTTTAAAATGGGGGAGAGAAATAATCATATAACTTTCTACCCTCTCTTAATTGTTCACCCCCCCTGCCACCTATAGTCTATGTCCTCCCACAACCCCGCCCCCCCACCATCATGTGCTGCCAATGCAGTGACCATAGCTCCCAACTACTGCTTCAGAATCAACTTAATTGTAAGATTGGCAGTTGGGGGCTAGGAGCAGAGTGAGGAGGGAGCCAGGCACACATGCATCCCCATACACACATGTGCCCCCTTACCACACCTTACACACAGCAGTGGCAGTGGAGGGAGCAGCAGCAGCTGATCCCCCTAAGGTAAGTGGGGCAGAGGGGGCCAGAGCAGCTGAGGTGAATTCAGAGGCCAAGCCCCCCAGATCCCTTTTAACTCAGCCAGCAGGGAGCCACGCTCCCGGGCTGTGTGCGGTGAGCGCACCTGAACAGTGCACACAAACAGGCAAGGCAGGCGTGCAGCAGCAGTCCAGAAGGGACCTCCGACAGGCAAGAGAAGTAGATTCACAGCTCCGTGGATGTGGTACAGACTCAAAGCACAGCTGCTAGGTGCCCCGCCCCAGTGGCGCCACCTGCCCTGGGCTCGTCTGGGGCCCCCACCCAGACAGAGCTCAGACAGAGAGAGGGTTGGCAGCCCCCTGCCCCCTCTGTCTGTGGGGGTGGCCTGGAGGGGACCTGGAGTCTGGTAGTAGGAGTGAGCCTGGTGGTTCCTTTGCCTGTCCCTCCTGTGCCTGGCTTAGGGCCCTGGAGGAGCAGGTGAGGGAGCTTCAGGCTGAGGTGAGCAGGCTGCAGGGAATCAGGGCTGCAGAGGATGAGATTGACACCTATTTCCATTCACAGCAGGACCAGGCATCCAGTGTACAGGAGAAACTCTCAACAGAGGAGTGGCAGAAGGTACCCACCAGAACCAGGGCTGCTCGGGCTAGCATGGTGGAGGCTCCCCAGGTACAACTTGGGAACAGATACGAGGCCCTGGCAGCCTTGGAGGAGAAGGATGAAGGGGATGCCTCCAGCGGGGACTGTGCCACTCCACGCATGACACAGATGGCTCAGAGAGGGAGCACCAGGAGGAAGAAATGCTGGGTCCTCATCATTGGGGATTCCATCCTAAGGGGAATGGAGGGTCCCATCTGTTGACCCGACCCCATGGCATGTGAGGTCTGCTACGTGCCTGGGGCTCAGATTCAGGATATCACAGAGAGCATCTTGGCCTACATTCGACCATCGGACCAGTACCCCATGGTCCTTATCCATGTGGAAACAAATTACATGGCCAGGGGCAACCCAGAACACATCATGAAGGACTTCAAGGTCTTGGGGGCCAAGCTCAAGGAGACAGGGGCATAGGTAGTATTCTCCTCTATTCTCCCAGTAAGTAGATGCAGACGGTGACACAAGGCCTGCGTCAGCAAGGTTTACGGGCAGCTATGGAGCTGGTGCTGCCAGGCAGGTCTTGGGTTTCTGGACAATGACCCACACTTTTGTGCAGGGGGCTTGCTTGGGAGGAATGGGCTACATCTCTCCCCTAAAGGCAAGCGTGTCTTTTCTTCCAGGTTGGCTGATCTTGTACAGTGGGCTTTAAACTAGTTTCACTGGGGGATGGGGCCACAGGAGAACATGAGGACATCTCCTAGCTAAGACAGGTGATGTGCACAAGGAGTACCCAGGTAAGTGACAGGGGTCCAGATACTCCTAAGAATTAGGGGGTGGGGGGGTGCATGCACCAATACAAGGCCTTAAATGTCTACACTAATGCTCATAGCATGGGGAATAAGCAGGAGGAATTTCCCCTCTGGATAGCTAGTACAAACCCAGACATAGTAGGGCTCACAGAAACCTGGTGGGATTCATCCCACGACTGGGCAGTAAACATTAGGGGCTATAGACTATACAGGCGGGATAGAATGGGGAGGAAAAGTGGGGGTGTGGCACTCTGTCAAAGAGCAATACATGTCCTCAACTAACAGGATGGGGTCAGAGGAAGGGCAGACTGAAGTGCTCTGGGTCAGAATACAGGGGGGTCATGGGGAAAGGGACTTAACAGTGGGGGTCTACTACAGACTACCCAACCAAGGGGAAGAGCTGGACCGTGAATTCTCAGGCCAGCTTGCAGAGGGACTTAAGGCAAAGGATGTAGTTGTCATGGGCGATCTAAATTACCTGGACATCTGCTGGGAGAAGCAGTCAGCCAGGTTGGACCACTCATAAAGGTTCCTTGCACTTAAGGAGGTGCACTGTACCACAAGGGGAAATGCCCTGCTGGACCTGGTCCTGGCCACAGGCGATGACCTGGTGAGGGGACTCCAGGTTCTTGACCACCTGGGCGACAGTGATCATCGCCTACTGGAATTCACCATCCAGCACAGGGTGTCAAGGGCCTGCAGCAAGGCAGTAGCCCTTGACTTCAAGAGGGCCAACCTCAATGAATTGAGGGGATTGGTAGGAGAGGTACTGGGGTCCTGGAGGGTAGAGGAACACCAAGATGTCCAAGATGAGTGGTTGTTCCTTAAGGAGATGATCCCCCAAGCCCAAGGGGTGACAGTCCCAATGAGAATCAAGGAGGGCAAGAGTGCTCAGAAGCCCCCTGGCTCACCAAAGGCATTCAGGAATGCCTGAAAGCCAAAATGGAGGCATATACCCAGTGGAAGGGAGGGGCTATCACCAAAGAGGACTATACCTCCATTGCTTGGGTCTGTAGGGGGGCTATTGGGAAAGCTAAGGCAGATATGGAACTAGAGCTAGCATCAAGGACAACAAAAAATCCTTTTTAAATACATAGGGAGTATGAAGAAGGCACCAGGTAATGTGGGGCCCCTGCAGGATATGCTTGGCAATCTGGTAGTTGCACCAGAGGAAAAGGCAGACATTTTTAACAATTTATTTGCCTCCATTTTTTTAAGCAGGGACCAGGACTCCCCCACCGAGATTCAGGACAGACTCAGGAGAGACTCTGCCAGGCCTAGGGTCAGGGAGGACCAAGTTAGGGAACTTCTGGAGGGGCTGGATATGTTCAAATCAGCAGGTCCAGATGCTGTCCACCCCAGGGTGCTGAAGAATTGGCAGGGGTTATCAAGGGGACCCTGGCATGGCTTTACAAGCACTCATGGTGCTCTGGCCAGGTGCCTGATGACTGGAAGAATGCCAATGTGGTCCCCATTTTCAAAAAAGGGAGGAGGCATGGCTTTACAAGCACTCATGGTGCTCTGGCCAGGTGCCTGATGATTGGAAGAAGGCCAATGTGGGCCCCATTTTCAAAAAAGGGAGGAGGGAGGACCTGGGTGACTACAGGCCCATTAGTCTTACTTTGATCCTCTTTGAGAAAATTATCCAAGAGCATATCTGGGAAGGACCAGCTGGGGGGGAGGGGGGATGATGCTCAGGGGCAACCAGCATGGGTTCATTAGGGGCAGGTCCTGTTAGACCAATCTGATTGCCTTCTATGATCAGGTCACAAAATCATTGGACACAAGTGTCGCAGTGGATGTAGTCTTTCTGCTCTTCAGGAAGGCCTTTGACACTGTCTCCCACCCCATTCTCATTAAAAAGCTAGGTGACTGTGGCATTGATGCCTACACAGTCAGATGGGTTGCAAATTGGCTCGGGGCTGCACCCAGAGAGTGGTGGTGGACAGGTCATATTCGACCTGGAGGGATGTGGGCAGTGGAGTCCCCCAAGGCTCGGTCCTTGGGTCCACACTGTTTAATCTCTTTATTAGTGACTTGGACGAGAAGGTGAAAAGCACCTTGTTCAAATTCACTGATGACACCAAGATTTGGTGTGAGGTGGTCATGCTAGAAGGGAGGGACAGGATACGGCTGGACCTGGACAGGGGTGGGTGAATGAGAATAGGATGGGATTCAATACTGACAAGTGCAGGGTACTCTACTTGGGAAGTAAGAACCAGCAGCATACCTATAGGCTGGGGAACTCCCTTCTTGAAAGCACAGTGGCAGAAAGAGCTCTTGGAGTCATTATCAATTCCAAAATGAACATGGGCTGCCAATGTGAGGATGCAGTCAGCAGGGTAACCACACCTTGTTATGCATCCACAGATGCATCACAAGCAGGGCCAAGGAGGTGATCCTCCCCCTCTGTGATGCTGGTCAGGCCACAGTTGGAATGCTACATCCACTTCTGGGCACCGCACTTTAGGAGGCATGTGGACAGCATTGAGAGGGTCCAGAGGAGGGCCACTTGCATGGTCAGGGGGCAGCAGGGCAGGCCCTATGGGGAGAGGCTATGGGACCTGAACCTGTTCAGCCTTCACAAGAGAAGGCTAAGAGGGGACCTGGTGGCCATCTGTAAACTTACCAGGGGGGACTAGCGGGGAATGAGAGAGACCCTGTTCTCCCAAGCACCTCCTGGGTTAACAAGGAATAATGGCCATAAGCTGTTTGACAGTAGGTTCAGGCTAGACATTAGAAGGCACTAATTCACAGTCAGGGTGAGCTCTGTATTCTCTCCTGCCCAGGGCAGGGGGTCAGACTTGAAGATGTACTTAGGTACCTTCCAACCCTATATCTATGAATCTATGATTTTTGCAAGTACAACAACAAATACAAATTAACACTTGTTTTCCTTTATTGGTGTCTAAAAGCCATTCGTCTTTTAGTCCTTTGGTATCATTGGCATCCTGTGGCTTTTAAATAAATTTAATACAATAAATTTCATACATCACTGAATAACTTGAACTGAAATATGTGTACTTACTTTGATTTATTTTCCCAATTATATTTTATAAAGGACTATACTAAGATGGTTAATGATATGCACTAGTCCAATTCACTTTGAATCCAAAGTATGTTTTTTTTCTTACCCAGTTATAAATATATAACTTGATTATCAATTTCCCATAAAGTAGGTTGCCATTTTTTCTTCCTGTATTGAGCCAACCATTTATACACATCATAGTTAGTGGTATGTCCCACATTATTAAACTGATCCACGTTCATCACCAACTTCATGGGCCATCCATTCTGTATTTTGCTTTAATCAATAAAGAGTTTCCTTCCTTCTTTATACAAATACTGGTGTGCCAGGTTTTTCAACTTTTCCTATAAAACAATGGGTTAATGCAGTTTTCACACACATCCTGGTATGCTGGTGTTATACATAGTATCTAAATATAAATGAGATTTTCTTTATAGTCTTATAACATTTTATCAGGTTGTTTACATAAATACACACACATTACTTTTTTTTTTAATGCCATTTGGCTAAACAAGTAAACTTTACAACTTAAAACTTTCATATGAATTGTTTTTTGTTTCAAAGATTAGAACATATTTCCAGTCCAACTGGACAGAAGTGTTTGGGATCCACAGACCGATTCAATTTTTAGAGAGAGTATTACTGATGATTTTTATCACATCTTTATGATATTCATATACATTTATACATCTTTATGATATTCATATACATTTAAACTTTTGACAACTTATCATAAACTAATCAATCAAACAAACAATTCACTATCCAGTGCAGGGTGTCAAAGGCTTATAGCAAGACTAAAGCCCTTGACTTCA
Source organism: Alligator mississippiensis (assembly GCF_030867095.1). Classification (NCBI taxonomy): domain Eukaryota; kingdom Metazoa; phylum Chordata; order Crocodylia; family Alligatoridae; genus Alligator; species Alligator mississippiensis. The sequence continues at coordinate 31,963,752 of NC_081835.1, read as the reverse complement.
GAAGGGCCAACTTCAACAAGCTTCATAGATTAGTGGGGGAGGCACAGAGGACCCAGAAGGTAGAGGAGATGGGACTCCATGAGGGATGGTCGTATCTTAAGGGGGCGATCCTCCAGGCCCAAAGGGTAACAGTCCCTGAGAGAAGCAAGGGGAGCAAGAGTGCTTAGAAACCCCCATGGCTCAGCAAGGGCATTCAGGAATGCCTGAGGACTAAAAGGGTGGCATACAACCAGTGGAAGGGAGGGGCTATCACCAAGAAGGAGTACTCCTCCTTGGCCCGTGAGTGTAGGAGGGCTATTAGGAAGACCAAGGCAGAGATTGAACTCAGGCTAGCGTCCAGGATTAAGAACAACAGAAAATCCTTTTTCAAGTACATTGGGAGCAAGAAGAGGGCACCAGGCAATGTAGGGCCCCTGCAAGACTCAAATGGTAACCTTGTGGATACGCCAGATGAGAAAGCCGATATTTTTAACAGTTTCTTTGCTTGTGTTTTCTTGAACAGGGACCGGGACATCCCTCCTACCAGAGGTAGGGACAATCTCGGGGATAGCTCTGTCAGGCCTTGGGTCAGTGCAGATGTAGTTAGGGGTCTTCTGGAAGGGCTGGACATTCTTAAATGTGCAGGTCCAGATGCCCTCCATCCAAGGGAGTTGAGGGAGCTGGCAGGGGTCATTGTGGAGCCCTTGGCCCAGCTGTATGAGCATTCGTGGTCATCTGGCCAGGTGCCAGGGGATTGGAAACTAGCTAATGTGGTCCTCATTTTTAAGAAAGGGAGGAAGGAGGAACCAAGTAACTATTGGCCCATAAGCCTCACCTCCGTCCTCGGGAAGATCTTGGAGAGAATCATCAAGGAGCTCATCTGTGGGGGGCCTGCAGGGGAGATCATGCTCAGGGGCAACCAGCATGGGTTCATCAAAGGCAGGTCCTGTCTGACCAACCTGATTGCCTTTTATGACCAGGTAACTAAATCCTTGGATGATGGTGTCTCCATGGACATAGTCTTTCTAGACTTTAAGAAGGCCTTTGACACTGTCTCTCACCCCATTCTCATTAATAAATTAAGTGACTGTGGCATTGATGCCTACACAGTTGGATGGGTAAAAAATTGGCTGATGGGGCGCACCCAGAGAGTAGTGGTGGACGGGTTGTACGCAACCTGGTGAGATGTGAGCAGTGGGGTACCCCAGGGCTCGGTTCTCGGGCCGCACTGTTTAACATCTTCATCAGCGACTTGGACAAGGGGGTGGAAAGCATGCTGTCCAAATTTGCTGATGACACTAAGATGTGGGGCGAGGTGGACACACTTAAAGGGAGAGAAAGGCTGCAACTAGATTTAGACAGACTGCAAAAGTGAGCAGATGAGAATAGGATGGGGTTCAATGTAGACAAATGCAGGGTGCTGCACCTTGGGAGAAGGAATCCACAGCATACATACAGGCTGGGGAGTTCCCCTCTTGAAAGCACAGAGGCGGAAAGGGATCTTGGAGTCATTATTGACTCCAAGATGAACATGAGCCTCCAATGCCAGACCGCAGCCAGCAAGGCCAGCCATACCTTGTCACACATCCAAAGTTGCATCTCAAGCCAGTCCAGAGAGGTGATACTCCCCCTCTATGTGACTTTGGTCAGGCCGCAATTGGAGTAGTGCATCCAGTACTGGGTGCCGCAATTTAAAAAGGATGTAGCCAGCCTGGAGAGGTTTCAGAGGAGGGCCACCCATTTGGTGAGAGGGCAGCAAGACAGGCCCTATGAAGAGAGACTGAGGGACCTGAACCTGTTCAGCCTTGGCAAATGGAGGCTGAGGGGAGACTTGTTGGCTGCCTACAAACTCATTAGGGGAGATCAGCAGCAAATAGGAAGGGTCCTATTCCCCCCAGCAGCACCTGGGGTGATGAGGAACAATGGCCAGAAGTTGCTGGAGAATAGGTTTAGGTTGGAGATTAGCAGGCACTATTTCACTGTTAGGGTGGTCTGGAAGAAATCAAACTTCATGGTGTGGTTGTATTAGAATTGGCAGAGCCATTTAGGTTTATTTAAAGCTATACAAGTGATCACAGGGAGAGTTCTCAAAGGAACTCTGACCTCTACAAGTTTACAAGCGTATTTATACTTTAGACAGCGAGAAAAGATGCAGGGTTCAGACAAAGCAACCTTGAGAGAAACAGAAAGATGTTGATCATTCATTTATCACACGTAAGCAGTTTACTTATTTAGAAAAAAACACTATGTTTTGGGAACAGTTATCAGCTTCTGGTTCGGCAAAAAGGAGGAAGTTAACATCTGCACACAGACAAAACAAGGCATGAAGGTTTTTTCCTTATCTTAGAACATTTAAAAACACATAGCATTAGCATCAGCGTCTTTTTCTCTTCTCTTTCTCTCTTTTCTTAGTCAAGTAAGAGGCCTGGTTAAACTTATTTCCATATTCCCCCCTTTTGGGCCTTTTTGACCCAACATATTCGATATTTATAGCCATGAGCCTTTTAACTTCTAATTTTTCTTTCTTTTTACCTTTTCATTATTTTAACATACATATCACAAAAGTCATCCAAATAAGGGATAAAGCAATCGTGGGCACCCCTGTCATTGTACTAGGAGGCAAGTGGGAACATACCCAACATTTAGAAACATTTAAATCCTTTGCATATTGATAAGACAGTTGAAGAAAAGCATTTTGGCGAGCATGCCAGTGTGGGAGTGATCTTTTTGACCTGTTTTGAAGTCTAGTCTGATTTATAAAATTTCTTTTAGCTGCTGAGTCTTTAAGTTCATATAAGATGATCCAAAAGGAAAGACTGAGAAGTACCCAAGTCACAACGAACCAACCTCACCTCGGGAACCAGGAACTAGGTAGAGGCCTTTTTCCTTTCCCGAAGGGCATAGTGGTGTCATTGGGGTACATTTTCTTCGTTCTGTAGTGGCAAATCCTCTTCGCTCTGTAGTGGCAAATCCTCTTTGCCAGTATGCGCTTGGCTTACTACTGGTCTTGAGCTTTCCTGTTGGCAGGCGCTAGGCTCACTACCAGTTTGTGGAGGCTGATTACAAGGTTGATATGGAGGAGACTCTCTAACGGGGCTGATGTTTTCTTAGTGTGTGAAGCAAGGATCCACGGTTGGAGTCCTGGACACTTTATTGCAGTGCTGGTTGTCAGGAGTACCTGGAATGGGCCTTTCCAGTGGGGTTCCAGCGATGACTTCCGTTGATGGACTTTTACATGAACCTAGTCACTAGACAGGGTGGAATGGCATGGCTCATCTGGTTCCTTGGGGAAAGTTGCTTGTACCTGTGAATGAAAAGCCTTAATACACTTCACTGCCGTACAGTAGTCTAGAATAATATCATCAAGTAAATGTATATTGCAAAAGTGGGAGGCAACAGGTGGTGAGGCAGGGAGCCTCATGGGTCTTCCCATCAGGATTTCATGTGGGCTAAGTCTGGTCTTTCGCTTGACAGCAGATCTCATACTCATAAGGGCTATGGGAAGTGCATCTGGCCATTTCAAGTGAGTTTTGGCACAAATTTTGGCCAGTTTATTTTTTTAAATGCCATTTTGGCATTCTACTTGGCCCGAGGCCTGTGGATGGTATGGGCAATGAAAGTTCTGCTGGATTTGCAGGACTTTGTAGACTTCTTTCATTATCTACCCAGTAAAATGAGTTCCTCTATCGGAGTTTATGGATAAAGGAATACCAAACCTTGGAATAAAGTCTCTGAGCAACTTTTTGCTCACAGTGATGGTATCAGCTTTTGCACATGGGTAGGCTTCTACCCATCCAGAGAACATACATACAATAACAAGAACATATTCATAAGAACAACATTTCTGCATTTGAATAAAATCTATTTGTAAATTTACAAATGGCCCCCAAGGTGGGGGATGTGCTGCCTTTTTTGTTTTTACGGGTTTTCCCACATTATGGGCTTGACAAATAGGGCAGGTATAACAGTATTTTTGAGGTACAGATGAAAAAGTTGGAGCAAACCAATCAAGCTTAACAGCTTCTATCATCCCCCCTTTGCTCACGTGTGCTATGCCGTGGTGTATGTGAGCAAGATAGGGAAGAAGGACTGTTGGGGCAACCAGGCAGCCGTCCGGGGAGCGCCACAAATGGTCAGGGTGTAACAAACACCCAGCCAGTCTCCACGTATATTTTTTTGGTTCTGGAGCCTGATCTTGGAGGAGGGCAACGTGATAAAGACTTGCCAATGGAGACTGGTTAGTTGAGATAGACAAAAACACAGATGTAGCCTGACGAGTGGAAATAGCCACAGCTTTGGCAGCGGAGTCTGCCAGAGCATTTTTACATGTAACATTATCATAAGGTTTCCGGTGAGCTTGGCATTTAATAATAGCAACAGCAGAAGGTAACTGTAAATCATTTAACAAGGCATTTACATGTGGACCATTACTAATTTTGGCACTTCTTGACATGAGGAAGCCTCTTTGCTTCCAAAGTTGACCATAGTCATGTAGAATACCAAAGGCATAGCGAGAATCAGTGTAAATATTAACAGAGGCACCAGAGGCTAGGGTGCAAGCCCTGGTAAGGGCCACAAGCTCAGCCACTTGAGCTGAATACACATTGGGCAAGTGATGGCTTTCTATAACATCATATTGGGAACATACTGCATATCCTGCAACAAGAGAACCTTTTGAGTTTCTTTGACATGACCCATCAACATAAAATACTAGATTTGGGTTTTGCAAGGGGGTGTCCTTTAGATCAGTGTGGGGCATTGTTAGGTGGGCAGTAACAACAATACAATCATGGGGTTCACCATCTAAAGGAGTAGGTAACAGGGAGGCAGGGTTTAAAACAGGGCATCTAGTTAAAATAATATTTCCAGCAGAAAGAAGCAAAATTTCATACTTAGTCAATCTAGCATTTGAAACGTGCTGAGTTTTAGTTTTTAGTAAAAGGGCTGCTACAACATGTGGGACAACAACAGTAAGGGGAGAACCTAATACAAGGGTACAGGACAGTTCAACAGTAATAGCAGCTGCAGCTACAGCACAAAGACATGGAGGAAGTCCGGCTGCAACTGGGTCAAGAGCAGAGCTATAATAAACAATGGGATGGTGCTTGTCTCCATGTTCACAGCAAGTGCAAATCTGTCTTTTTCATGACAAAAAAGAATAAATGGTTTAGTATAATCAGGAAGGCCTAGGGCAGGAGCTTGTGACAAAGCTTGTTTAATAGAGGCAAAAGTGGCTTCGGCTTGTGGCTTGCAGTGGCTTGACTATAGAGGCATAGCAGAAATATCATGACCCAAATAGTGGACACGAGGGAGACAAAGTTGTAGCTTTTCTTTAGATGCCTTATGTCCTTTTAGGGCAAGAGAGGTTAGAAGAGTTAAAGAATCAGCTTTACAGGCTTTAAGGGAGGTAGATGCTAAGAGCAGATGATCAACGTACTGCACAAGCACAGAATTTTCTTTAAATATTATGTCATCTAAATCCTTCTTCAGAATTTGAGGAAAAAGAGAAGGGGATTCAGTCTAGCCTTGGGGCAATCGCGTTCAGGTATACTGAAGTCTCTGATAGGTAAATGCAAAGAGAAACCGGCTATCAGGGTGTATAGGGATAGAGAAAAATGCAGAACACAAGTCAACAACAGTAAAATAACAGGCATTAGGAAGAAAACAGGACAAGATAGTGGCTGGATTTGGTACAACAGGAAAAGTAGGTAAAACTGCAGAATTTACTGCACGGAGGTCTTGTACAAAGCAGTAGGTATTCTTTCCAGGTTCCTTTACAGGAAGAATAGGTGTATTACAAGGGCTCTTAGTTGGGACAATGATACCTTGCTTCAAAAGAGCTGTTATAACAGGACATATCCCTTCTTCGGCTTCTGGGCATAAAGGGTATTGAGCAACTTTAGGTAATGGCTTAGCTGGGTTTAATCTAATTTTTACAAGCTGGACACTATGAATTTGCCCTACTTCATTAGCATGTTGGGACCAGAGAAACGGAGGGACAGCCTTTACGATTTCCTCTTGTAACACAGAAGGATTAGGGGACTCAGGCTCATGAGGTGAGCTAGCTAGGGTAGCAAGTACAGCCATTTCATTAACACAGGGAACATCTAAATAAACCCCATTAGGAGAACAATAAATAGTACAGCCAACTTTACAAAGCAAATCTTTGCCTAACAAATTAACAGGAGAACAAGGACTGAGGAGAAAAGCATGTTGTTCAGAAACAGGGCCGGGAGAAACATGTAAGGGTTGGGAAACAGGATGAGAAACTATCTGATTTGAAATTCCTACAGAGTTTACAACAGCAGAGGAGAGGGGGGCTAAAGAAAATTCTTCAGCTCGGAAAGTAGAGTGACTTGCGCCGGTATCTACTAAACATTTTGTAGGAGTACCATTTATTAAACAGGAAACAAAGGGATCCTCTTGATTAAGTGAGAGAAGCAGGGCTGTGATGATGTTATCATTCCTCAGGCTGTTCTAACAAGAGGCTTCTTGGTTCAGGACAGAAAATTGAGTGAGAGGAGGTGGTGGCTGGTTAAACGTCATCCCCGGCTGGCCAGACCGGTGAGGACATTGAGCCTTCCAGTATCCTGGTTGGCCACAATAATAACAACTGTCATTATTTTGGGACTGAAATTTTCCTCATCCCATCCCACGATCACATCCCCTGCCTCTGAATTATCCTCAATAGAAACCTCGGCTACTACCTCTGCTAAAAGTCTGTATTTGTAAAGACATTAGCTTAGTTTCTGTGGATTCCTTTTTCTTTTCTTGGCAGGCTGTACAGTGATTAGCAATGGTGACTAATTCTGTAAGTGTCTTAGTTTGCCAATCTACAGCAATTATACGCAGCTGTTCCTGGACTTTAGAAAGAAGTCCTTGGACAAAAGCGGCAACTGCTTCTGGGGCAGTTTCAGCTGCATCTTCAATGCTAGAATGTCTTTTAATTATAAGTTTTAAGCAATCCATGTAGTCTGCTGGGGATTCTCCTTTGTTTTGCTTACAGTTATTTATTTTGGCCCAGTCAATTTTCCTGGGGCAGATTTTAAGCACGGCCTCAAGAAGGCATTCTCGGGCACCTAGTAAGCGACCTCCCATTCCGGGGTCTTGAGGAGACCAATTAGCCTGTACAATGAGGAGGTTATGGACCTCGGAGGGCAGAACACTTCTCATTAATTGGTTTAAATCCACCCATCCTTTTGTCCAAGGACTTCTTCCTAAAGTCCAGGAACAGCTGCATATAATTGCTGTAGATTGGCAAACTAAGACACTTACAGAATTAGTCACCATTGCTAATCACTGTACAGCCTGCCAAGAAAAGAAAAAGGAATCCACAGAAACTAAGCTAATGTCTTTACAAATACATCAACCCTCATCAAGACAGAATCCAAGGTTGAGGAAGTAGAAGGATTGTGGGTTAGGCTACATGGGGGGCAAGGAGAAAGGGATTTGGTGGTAGGGGTCTGCTACAGACCCCCACACCAAGGGGAAGAAATAGATGCGGGGCTCCTGAGGCAACTCTAGAAGACCATAAAAGCTAAAGAGGCGGTAGTCATGGGGGACCTAAACTACCCGGACATCTGCTAGGAGACGCAGACAGCAAGGTCCCATCACTCACACAGGTTTCTAACCTGTATACAGGACCTCCACCTGACACAGGAGGTGCATGGTCCCACTAGGGGGAATGCCATACTGGATCTGGTATTGGCAACAGGAGATGACATGATAGGGGACCTCCAGATCGGTAGCCATTTGGGAGACAGTGATCACCTAATAATAGAATTCAACATAAGACTGCGAGTGGGTAAGGTAACTAGTAGGGTGAAAGTGCTAGACTTTAGGAAAGCTGATCTCAATGCACTCAGGCAATTAGTCAAGGAAGCACTGCAGAGTAGGAGTTTTGAAGGGATGGGAGCCCAAGAAGGGTGGCTGTGCCTAAAGGAAACAATCCTTCGGGCACAAAGCAAGACGATCCCCGAGCGAGGCAAAAGAGGGAAAGGGGCCAGGAGGCTTCCATGGCTGACCAGAGAAATCCAGGGCAGCCTAAGGGCCAAAAGGGGAGCACATAAAAAGTGGAAACAGGGTGAGATCACTAAAGATGAATATACCTCCTCTGCTCGTGCTTGTAGGGAGGCAGTTAGGCGGGCCAAAGCTACCATGGAGCTGAGGATGGCAACTCAAGTAAAGGACAACAAGAAATTGTTTTTTAGATATATAGGGAGTAAAAGGAAGGCCCAGGGAGGAATAGGACCCCTGCTAAATGGGCAGAAACAATTGGTGACAGATAGGGGGGACAAGGCTGAACTCCTCAACGAGTTCTTTGCCTCAGTGTTCCTAAGTGAGGGGCACGACAAGTCTCTCACTGGGGTTGTAGAGAGGCAGCAGCAAGGCGCCAGACTTCCATATGTAGATCCTGAGGTGGTGCAGAGTCACTTGGAAGAACTGGATGCCTTTAAATCGGCAGGCCCGGATGGGCTCCATCCGAGGGTGCTGAAGGCACTGGCCGACATCATTGCAGAGCCACTGGCGCGAATATTCGAACGCTCGTGGTGCATGGGCCAAGTCCCGGAGGACTGGAAAAGGGCTAATGTGGTCCCCATTTTCAAAAACGGGAGGAAGGAAGACCCGGGCAACTATAGGCCAGTCAGTCTCACCTCCATACTTGGTAAAGTCTTTGAAAAAATTATCAAGGCTCACATTTGTGAGAGCCCGGCAGGGCAAATTATGCTGAGGGGAAACCAGCACGGGTTTGTGGCGGGCAGATCGTGCCTGACCAATCTAGTCTCTTTCTATGACCAGGTTACGAAACGCCTGGACACAGGAGGAGGGGTGGATGTCGTATACTTAGACTTCAGGAAGGCCTTCGATACGGTATCCCACCCCATACTGGTGAACAAGTTAAGAGGCTGTGATGTGGATGACTACACAGTCCGGTGGGTGGCGAATTGGCTAGAGGGTTGCACCCAAAGAGTCGTGGTGGTTGGGTTGGTCTCGACCTGGAAGAGTGTGGGCAGTGGGGTCCCGCAGGGCTCGGTCCTTGGACCGATACTCTTTAATGTCTTCATCAGCGACTTGGACGAGGGAGTCAAATGTACTCTGTCCAAGTTTGCAAATGACACAAAGCTATGGGGAGAAGTGGACACGCCGGAGGGCAGGGAACAGCTGCAGGCAGACCTGGATAGGTTGGACAAGTGGGCAGAAAACAACAGGATGCAGTTCAACAAGGAGAAATGCAAAGTGCTGCACCTAGGGAGGAGAAATGTCCAGCATACCTACAGCCTAGGGAATGACCTGCTGGGTGGCACAGAGGTGGAAAGGGATCTTGGAGTCCTAGTGGACTCCAAGATGAACATGAGCCGGCAGTGTGACGAAGCCATCAGAAAAGCCAATGGCACTTTATCGTGCATCAGCAGATGCATGACGAATAGGTCCAGGGAGGTGATACTTCCCCTCTAAAGGGTGTTGGTCAGACCGCAGTTGGAGTACTGCGTGCAATTCTGGGCACCACACTTCAAGAAGGATGCGGATAACCTGGAGAGGGTCCAGAGAAGGGCAACTCATATGGTCAAGGGCCTGCAGACCAAGCCCTACGAGGAGAGACTAGAGAAACTGGACCTTTTCAGCCTCCGCAAGAGAAGGTTGAGAGGCGAACTTGTGGCTGCCTTTAAGTTCATCACGGGGGCACAGAAGGGAATTGGTGAGTATTTATTCACCAAGGCGCCCCTGGGGGTTACAAGAAACAATGGCCACAAGCTAGCAGAGAGCAGATTTAGATTGGACATTAGGAAGAACTTCTTCACAGTTCGAGTGGCCAAGGTCTGGAACGGGCTCCCAAAGGAGGTGGTGCTCTCCCCTACCCTGGGGGTCTTCAAGAGGAGGTTAGATGAGTATCTAGCTGGGGTCATCTAGACCCAGCACTCTTTCCTGCTTATGCAGGGGGTCGGACTCGATGATCTATTGAGGTCCCTTCCGACCCTAACATCTATGAATCTATGAATCTATGTTGACTCATAACAATTGATTACAGTTTCCAATTCCTCTCTAAACTTCTGGGGTTCTTCCCTGATATTGGGGAATTGCTTAACAGGGTTTAGGAGATCTCCTGGGACTGGTATGGGGGTGGCACACTAAAAAAAATCAGTTATGTCTTCTACAGATTCATTCTCAGTCAATTGTGGATAAAGCTGTATTGGTGCTGATAATGTTGTTGATGGGGGATCCCCTTTTGGTGCACTTTTCCGTTTTAATTCTTTTATCTGAGATTTTAGTTTTTCTTGGGAGTCCTTAAGGCTCCGAACTTGAGATTCTTGATGTCTTTTGGAAGCTTCTGTATACTAATCAAAAAATGTGTCCCACGGAGTCTGTGGTGTTTTACTGCCTCTTGACTCAAGGGCTCCACGGAGATGAAGGATTTTACTTAAATCAAATGTTCCCTCCAGGGGAAACTGCAAGCTAGAATCATCTCGGGTATACCCATTCCATTTGCCTAGAAACTTACAACTCTTATGGCCATAGTGTGTGTACATGTGCAATGCTGGAGTCCCTTCTGGAAGAGCCGGTACGTCTTTAGACCCTCCGCTCCCCATATCTTTAACCTCAATTCACACAGGTCTTTCACACAGGAGAGGCTTATTGAGGGTGTCCGGTCAGGTCGTGAGATTTGCTAGCGGCACAGAAATGCTGTGGCTAATGTCCATAGCACCAACACACAATGCAGTTACTCACTATTAGACATGGCTCATGCATGAGAGTGGGGGTAGGGAAAATTTGATCCTGAACAACCCTGATCTCCTTCAGTCTAAGAGTTTTCACCTTGCACCCTTGTTTTTGAAGAGCACACAGTCTGGTGTCCTCGGGGTGGCTGCACAAGGTGTCCACTCCTAGCTTCAGAAAGACCTCATAGTTCTTTGCAATAATTAACTCAATTCACACGGGGAAATACATTCACTGACAACAGCAACACAGTTTCTTTACTTTTTTCTTTAACCTTAATTCACAGTTCCTACTTACATAGTGGGTCTGACAATTCTGGCAGCAAAAGGGTCGGATAGGGTAAGCCTCAAGCAGCGAACAGAAAGACACACAGGCAGTCTCTCACTGAAAAGCCCCAATAGAGATTTCAAAAGGTCTCTTACCTTAGTTTGGTTAGCCGGGGCATCAGTGAGGAGACGGTCTGTATCTTAACCGATCACTCCGGGCATCTCTATCTGAGTCACAGCACCAAATTGTGGAAGAAATCAAACTTCATGTTGTGGTTGTATTAGAATTGGCAGAGCCATCTAGGTTTATTTAAAGCTATATAAGTGATCACAGGGAGAGTTCTCAAAGGAATTCTGACCTCTACAAATTTACAAGCGTATTTATACTTTAGACAGTGAGAAAAGATGCAGGGTTCAGACAAAGCAACCTTGAGAGAAACAGAAAGATGTTGATCATTTGTTTGTTACACATAAGCAGTTTACTTATTTAGAAAAAAACACTATGTTTTGGGAACAGTTATCAGCTTCTGGTTCGGCGGAAAGGAGGAAGTTAACATCTGCACACAGACAAAACAAGGCATGAAGGTTTTTCCTTATCTTAAAACATTTTAAAACACATAGCATTAGCATCAACATCTTTTTCTCTTCTCTTTCTCTCTCCTCTTAGTCAAGTAAGAGGCCTGATTAAACTTATTTCCACAGGTGGCTAGGATCTGGAACCAACTTCCTAGGGAAGTGGTCCTCACCCCTACCTTGGGTAAATTCAAAAAGGGGTTAAATGATCACCTGTCTGGGGTCTTGTGAACCCAGCATTCATTCCTGCCCATGGCAGCAGATCAGGCTAGATCAGGCTTGTCCAACATACGGCCCGTGGGCCACCATGTGGCCCACCAAGGCATTTTCTGTGGCCCGCAGTGCTGCAATGGGAAATGAAAGTAAACATGGTTTACTTTTGTTCCCACCCCTTGTCCCTCCCCCAGCATCTCAGCAGCTTCTCAGTGGCTACTGAAGTGCTGGGGAAAGGACAAGTTTCCCACATGCAGCTTGATATTGCTGATGCGGTGCGTGTGGGAAGATGAGTAGCCATGTGCCTCTCAGGACAGGATGAGCCCAGCCAGAGCATAAGGGAGCTCAGCTGCATGTAGGCAGGGGGAAAATGCAGCTGAGCCCCTGCTGCTTCAGCCGGGCTCATCCCTTCCCGAGCAGCACACAGCTCCGCCGCCGCTTCTGCTGGCCGGTGCAGACCCAGCCCACCTCCTCCCATCCCCAGCACCACATGGGGAAGCCACTGCTTCCTGGCCCTAGCAACTCAACGCTCCCCGCCTGCAGGTGAGAGGCAGTCCAGCTTGGCCAACCATCCCTGGCCTGCTGGCGGAGGCGGAGTGTGCCAGCAGGCGCCTCCTCCCACCAGGCTGTCGGCATTGGCTGAGCCACATGGGGCGGCCCCAGGCTCAGGCAGAGCCTGCGCTTGCTGTGCCCTGAGGTGCTGTCCAGCCCTGGCCCCGGCCCCAGCCCCAGCTCCCTCCATCCCAGCGCAGCATGGTGTGGCACGGCTCAGCAATGTGGACCCTCAGAGGCGGTGCAGCGGCCAGGCTTGCCCTCATTGTCTGCCTCTGCCATCTCCTGCCTGGGCTGGGTACCGCAAGTAGGGTCGGGCTGGGCCGGGGCCGGGATTGAGGCTGGGGCCGGGGCCGGGGTTGGGGTGGGAAGATGGCATCTCCCCCGGGGCCGGGCCAGTGACTGTGGGCTCCTGGAACCTGTGTGTGTGTGTGGGGGGGTCCCTGCCTTTCACAGGGGAGGGAGGCTCAGCTCTGACCCCCATCTCCTGGGGCCAAGGCTTTAACCTTAAAGCCTGGTCTTCTCTCCTGGGAGCCAGCTGTGCCCATGTCCCAGAAGCCGGGTGCTGGAGCATTAGAAAGGAAGGCAAAAACCTCCACAGTCTTCTCTAATCTGACCATGGGGCAAAATTCCTTCCTGACCCCAAATTTGGCGATCAGTGGGACCCCAAGCAGAGGGGCAAGACCAGGGCTTGGCAGCGTTTTTTGGGCAGTGCCAAAAACACCCACAGCCTTGACTTGTAAAATGTTGGTGTGCCAGTGGCAGACAGCGGGGGAGCCATGAGGGGGTTTATCCTTGTTGTGGCAGCACAGCCCTGGCTCTTCCCCTGAAGTCTGCCCCAAGGCAATACATGCCAAGCAAAATGCCTTTGTGTGCTATGCTTTGGCACCCATGGAAGGGGTTGCCTACCTCTGGACATAACCCTCTAGCCAAAAACCTCTGGATTTGGTCCCAGAAGGAACACTGGCACACCCCAGTCAAAATCCCTAGCCTCACCTGTAGCCAGACCCAGTACCTCTGAGGAAGACTTAAAAACACCCTGGCACATATAGCTGAAAGGGGAAGGGTGGTGGTAGGGGCAACCAGCAAAGCCCAGAAGCATGAGAAGTACCCATAGTAGAACAGAGGTATAGCCATGCCTAAATCAGAGGTAGGCAAAATATGGATTTTAAACCACATTTCCAGACCCATTTCATTGTCACTTCCTGCAACTTCATTGGTGTCAAAGGTCACATGACATCACTTCCTGATGTGACACCACTTCCTGTGTGGTGTTTGAATATGGCTCGCTGGCCCACTGGATGATAAAAAGTTCGTGATCCAGCTCCACATTCAAAAAGATTGGACACTCCTGGGCTAGATGATCTGTTCAGGTCCCTCCTGACCCTACCTACTATGAAACCATGAAAAAAACACCAGACAAGAGGACAAACAACACAAAACAGACAGACAAAACAATTTTGCTGTGACGATAAAACCATGGCTTAGGTGAAGAAAATTCTGTTGATAGTAATGAGGCCTCATAGTCTTTCAGTCACCTCTAGTACTAGATTGAATTTTACATTATAGCTTCTGCAAAAGAGAGAGAGAGAAAACAAACAAACACACACAAACCTGCCAAGGAAAACTCCTTGCAGTAAAATATTATTCATATTTACACATTTACAATGCTGACCTGCAGTAACAATGCACATATTATTACAATTCTTGGGGTGTTTTTCTTGTATACATACATATATATATATATTAAGTGACAAGGATTATTTACATTTATTTTACTATTTTCAATGGTTTATTGCACCATTTTGGAAACTGGAATTGGAACCTTTACAAAACACAATACTATTGTTTCCCTGGAAAGCAATTTTAAATTATACCAGCATGTTTGTGCCAAGGAAATAAGCAAAATGTTATATAGCCAAATTCAGTATTAAAAATCATTTACCGCTCCTGCTATAGCTGCTGTAACTTCAGAGTATTTTGCCATACAAGGAGCTACAACAGTTGTTACTGCATTTAAAGCTCTGAATTTTATTGTCAGTTTTCAGGTTTTCTTGTTTGCCCTTAAAACAGACCAAAATTGGGGAACTATACATGTTAAATATTTGATACTATTATTTTCTAACTTAAATTATTTACTATAAAGTATAATTTTATTTTATCCTTTAATAAATATTTACACTGCCTTTATAGGGGAAAGTTTGATTTCTTTTTTAAAACACATGCGTATATTCTGCCACACACAACTTTTTCTGCCTGCAGCTTGAGGAATGCCTTCATTTACTTGTTTTGATTAACCCCATTAATTACAGCAAGACTCTTAATAGTTCTTGACAAGTTTTTATAAACACCTTTTTTTTTGCCTTAACAAGTTGTTAACACTTTCCTCTCTAAAAGATTCATACTATTTCTGAAGAGTGAGGGGAGGTTAAAAAAAAGCATTTCTCACTCCCTTTACAATGAGATTGCAGATACTTATTTCCAGCAGTTGTCCTGCCTTGCAATACACACAGAGCAAATATACAACACTGCTCATTCTTTGTTTTCATAGATTTCATAGATTTCATAGACATTAGGGCTGGAAGGGACCTCGGAAGATCATCAAGTCCAGCCCCCCGCCCAAAGGGCAGGAAGTCAGCTGGGGTCATAGGATCCCAGCAAGATAAGCATCCAGTTTCATCTTGAAGGTGTTCAATGAAGGCGCTTGAACGACCTCCGGTGGCAGGCTGTTCCAGACCTTGGGGGCTCGGACAGTAAAGAAATTCTTCCTTATGTCCAGCCTGAAACGATCTTGTAGTAGTTTGTGACCATTTGACCTCGTCATCCCTTGGGGCGCTCTGGTGAACAAACATTCCCCCAGATACTGGTGGTCACCCCTGATAAACTTGTAGGTGGCCATCAGATCACCCCTGAGCCTGCACTTTTCCAGGCTAAAGAGCCCCAGGGCTCTCAGCCTGTCATCGTAGGGTCTGCTTCCCTGACCTCTGATCATGCGCGTGGTTCTTCTCTGGACTCTCTCAAGCTTCTCCACATCCTTTTTGAATTGTGGAGCCCAAAACTGGACGCAGTACTCCAGCTGCGGCCTCACTAAGGCCGAGTACAGGGGGAGAATGACGTCCCGGGATTTGCTTGAGAAGCATCTATGGATGCAAGCCAGCGTTTTGGTCGCTATACTAGCCGCAGCATTGCATTGCAGGCTCATGTTCATCTTGTCGTCAATGATGACCCCCAACTCTCTTTCTTGCATAGTGCTAGCCAACATAGCACTGCCAAGCCTATAAGGATGCTGCAGGTTTTTTTTTCCCAAGGTGGAGAACCTTGCATTTATCGGCGTTGAACACCATCAGATTCTCATCCGCCCACTTGCTGAGCCTGTCCAGGTCAGCCTGGATCATCCACCTGTCTTCTGGTGTGGATGCTTTGCCCCAAAGTTTGGTGTCATCTGCGAACTTGGCCAGTCCGCTTTTGACTCCAGTGTCCACATCATTAATGAAGATGTTGAACAGTATGGGTCCAAGGATAGAGCCCTGGGGGACCCCGCTGGTCACAGGACACCACGATGAGTGACTTCCATCAATTACTACCCTCTGGGTCCGACCACGGAGCCAATTTTCCAGCCAGTGGATTGTGGAGGACCCAAGGTGACAATTGGCCAGTTTCTCCAAGAGACGATCATGGGACACCAGATCAAAGGCTTTTTTGAAGTCAAGATATATGACATCAATCTCTTCTCCATTGTCCAGGTGAGAGGTCACCTGGTCGTAGAAGGAAATGAGATTGGTCAAGCAAGACCTACCTGCAACAAACCCGTGCTGGCTATCCCTTAAGATGTTGGCGTCGGCCAGTCCATTAAGGATGGCCTCTTTAATAAACTTTTCTAAGATCTTCCCCGGGATAGAAGTCAGGCCTATAGTTAGCCGGATCCACTTTCCTCCCTTTCTTGAAGATAGGCACCACATTGGCCTTCTTCCAGTCTTCGGGCACTACACCAGAGCGCTAACAGTTTTCAAAGATCCGTGCTAGAGGCTGGGCTATGATGCTCGCCAGCTCCTTGAGTACCTTGGGGTGAAGATTGTCAGGGCCGGCTGACTTGAAGGTATCCAGCTTCTCAAGATGTTCCTTCACGAAGTCAGCATTAATGGAGGGCAGGGGATCACCCTCACCTGGACTTCCCGGCCCTGTAGCGGGCATGGGCGTCCCATGGGGCTGATGAAAGACCGACGCAAAGTACCTATTTAATAGGTTGGCTTTTTCCTGGGCGTCAGTTGTCAGTTGCCCCTTCTGGTTCAGCAGGGGTCCAACGTTGCCCCTGCTTTTCCTCCGGCTCCCCACGTATCTGAAAAAGGACTTTTTATTGTCCTTGATGCTCAAAGCTAGCTGGAGTTCAGTTGCAGCCTTGGCTTTCCTGGTCAGCTCCCTACAGGACCGGACCAGTGCAGAATAATCCTCCTTGGAGGTGACTCCCATCCTCTATCCTTTGTAGGCCTTTCTTTTTAGCCTCAGGAGGTCTGCTAGGTCCCTGGAGAGCCAGGGGGGCTGCTGTGCCCTCTTGCTGCCTTTCCTCCGTGATGGAATAGACTTAGTTTGTGCATTGAGGATCGCTCCCTTGAGGAGCAACCACTCTTCTTGAACTCCCCTCTCCCTGTGGTCATGGTCCCTTAGGGCCTCACTGACAAGCCTCCTGAGCTTGTCAAAGTCGGCTTTCCTGAAGTCAAGGAGTTGCGTGTTGCTGACTGACTTGCCAGCTTTTCAGCGGATGGTGAAGGTGATCAGCTCATGGTCGCTTCCCATCGATCACTAGGTCGCCGACTAGGTCATCCCCAGTAGCCAGTACCAGGTCGAGCAGTGCTTTGCCTCTCATTGGCCCATAGACTTCTTGAGTCAGGTAGAGGTCATCCACGCACGAGAGGAAGCTCTGCAACTGCTCAGATTTTGCTGAGCAATCCTCCCATGAGATGTCTGGGTAATTGAAGTCACCCATGACAACCATGGTCCTGGAGCAAGCTGCCTCAGCCAGTTCCTGGGCAAACTCCTGGTCAAGCTCAGGACTTTGGGTGGGAGGTCTGTAATAGACTCCCACCATTGTGTCCCCTGTGCCATGTTCCCCATGGATTTTAACCCAGAGGGTCTCCAGCCGTCCACCCTGGTCGCCAATATCGGCTTGCAGGGACACATAGCTTTCCTTAACATAGAGAGCTACACCCCCGCCCCTTTTCTCTACACGATCCCTCCTGTACAGGGCATAGCCATCTATACCCATGGTCCAGTCATGGGTGGAGTCCCACCAGGTCTCCGTTATCCCTATGACATCGTAATTGTTTGCACTGAGCAGGAGAATGAGTTCCTCCTGCTTATTCCCCAGGCTCCTGGCATTAGTGTACAGGCAGGCAAGTGCCCCCTGGGGGGCTCCTTCCTTGCCCACAGATTTTACCAGGGCTGGGGTGGGCTCCCTTGAGTGCCGTGATCCGCTGGCTTTGCAAGGATTGTTCAGCGGGCCAGCAGTGGCGGTAGTCTCCCCGTCCCCCAACGGGCTTAGTTTAAAGCCCGGTGGAGCAGATCAGCCAGTCTGGCTGAGAAGAGCCTCCTCCCTAGGGGAGAGAGGTGGAGACCATCTCTTCCCAGCAGCTCGCTGCCTCTCTCACCAAAAAGCGGGCTGTGGTCATGAAAACCAAAGCCTTCCTGGCAACACCAGCGCCGCAGTCTTTGGTTGACCACATAGATCCTCCTGTCCCTTCTCAGCCCATAGCCTGAGACTGGGAGGATCAACAAGAACACCACCTGTGCCCCCAGACCCTTAAGCCCCGCTCCCAAATCCCTGTAGTGCCTCATGATCTGGCTGGGAGTGCTCCGAGCCGTGCCATTGGTGCCCACATGAATAAGGAGCATGGGATAGTGGTTTGTGGGTTTGAGGAGCTTGGGGAGCCTCTCCGCAATGTCCCAGATGCAGGCCCCTGGGAAGCAGCAGACTTCCCGGGCTAAGGGGTCGGGGTGGCAGATTGGCCCCTCCGTCCCCCTCAGGAGGGAGTCTCCTACAACAAACACCTTACGTTTTGTCTTGGGGAGAGCAGGGGTGGGAGCTGCAGTTAGGCCCATGTTGCCTGTGGGGGCCGGCAACTCAGCAGGCTCTGCTGGGGCAGCAAGAGGTTTGTACCTGTTGCTCAGTTGTGGCGGGGGTGGGGCCTTGGTGCGGCGGGCCTTAGGGCCCTTGACCACCTTGGTCCATGCCCCTGGCTGGACACAGCAGGAGGTCCCAGAGTCCTCCTTTGGCGTGGAGGGAGACTGTGATCTACCCTCTGCCTCCTGGGGGAGAAGGGCCTGGCAGTAGGAGTCTATCTCCTGCTCGCAGTCCCTGATGGCACGCAGTCTCTGGACTGTGGCCTGGAGCTCCTCCAGCTGGTGCACCAGAGACCCCAAAAGGGAGCAGACCCCGCAAGGGGAGGTCGCCATGCTCCCAGGCCCCAGAGCCTGAAAAAGGGACAGGCAGCCCCCGCAGCTGAGAGCCAGGGGCTCCGTCTCCGTGGAGCCCGGAACCAGGGGCTCCGTCTGGGTGGCCGTCTCTGAGGTGCCACGGGGGGGGCCGCGGAGCCCGAGGGGACCCTCGGGGTGTGGCGCGTGCCCATCCGTGTTATGCCTCTGGTAGGCTGGCTACGGCTGGGGCTGTCTACCCTGGGGGGGTGCGCAGGCAGGGTCCGGCGCCCTCCCGCACCCCCTCCCGTGTGAACTCCGCGCTAACTCACGTGCTGGCAGAGAAGCGCGCCTGTTTGTGCAACCTGTTTGCGCGGCTCCGGTTGCGCGGCTCCCTGGGGGGCTGGGCGAAGTAGGGGCCTGGGCGGGCTTGACCAGGCCCGTCTTCACTCAGCCGCCGCCTCCCACACACACACTAAGGGGTTAGCCCCCTCTCTCCACGGGCCCCGCTTACCCCAGCTGTGCTGGGGGTCAGCGGGGGGCTCCGCGGCTGCTGGAGGGTTTCTGGGGGGCTTCGGGGGAGCGGGGGCGCAGCGAGCTTTCACCCGTGCGTCTCTCGCCGCTCCCGTGTCTAACTGCCGTTTTGCACAAACACCTCAACAATCTCTGCAATACAGCCCACTTTTGAGGCTTTACTTCTGTTACAAACATTTACAGTTTCTAGCACAGAACTTAGTCTTCTCTGCTACTGACTTCTTATTGGACCAGTGATAGAAGTTGTTGTACTTAACCCAAACTGACCACAGCATGACCTCAGGAACTCTGAGATCAGGACACAACTTTTTCTTAAAGCAACTGTATTTTTTCCTGCTTTAAAGCAGTTATTGTTAAAATTACATTCTTACTCTTTCCTTCTACCTGCTTTAGCATGCAAACTCTGTTAATCTTTTATTCTCTCCTTTCTTTCTAAATACTTTCCACATCTCTCTCTATAACAGCTGCCTCATAGCCTGTTTTCCTACTTCCCTCTATCCTTTTTGTTTGGCCTTTACCAAGGGTTTTCCTGCCGGGGTATGTTCCCCCTAGCCTTTTTCCAGTTAAGAGTAACTCAGAAGGTGGTGGAAGCTAGGGTTTTAAGGCACCCTATATTCGCCCCTGCCCATTCCCCAGGGTGATTATTATGTGGCATTTTGCAGAGACTATCCCACTACGGGTAGCTCCACCACACTAACCACATTCAGGAGGGTGGTAGTTTTAGATCATACCCAGGATCAAACTTTCCACTCTCCTGCTATGGTTTTCTTTACTCCTCATGGGCACAGTTTCTCACTTTTGGGCTTCTTGGCCCCTCCTTGGGCCAGTTGAGATTGCAGGCTCTTGGCTCTGGCAGCTGTAACAGTTATCTTTTCTCTGTGCCCCTTCTCTGGACTGCCAGATCACTTGGTCTTCTAGGGCCCTGCAGACCTCTCCCAGATTTTTCTTTTTCTTTCTCACCTGGCTCTTCTCAGAGCCTCTGGACTCATCTAGTTTTATTCTTTCCTAATCTAACTCCTTTTGGACTCCAATTCACTGACTCTGTCTCACATATCTTTCAGACTGAGTCCCTGGCTTTCCATGCTCTCACAAACTCTGGCTGGGATCTGCTCTTTAGCACCCACTCTCAATTCCTCTTTGTGCTCTTTAAGTCTCTCAAACCCCTCAAAGATCTCTCACTTACCAGCAGGTCTCTGGGTCTAGCAATTCTCTCTCAGCTCTGATGGCAATACTTGCTCTAGCAGATCTTTCTCTCTAGCAACTCTCTAGAATCCCAACTCTCTCTTCTAGGTCTTACCTAACTTCCAGTTTTCCTTTCCTTAACAGTTCTTAACCAAAACCCTTTCTGGGCTATAAGCTTCACAATCTGTTCTCATCAGTGGCCCCCTCTTACCTTGCTCGCTGCAAACCAATCCATCCATCAAATCTCTCTCTCTCTCTTTCTCTCTCTCTCTCTCTCTTACAGCTACACAGCCCAGCAAGCTCCACTTCAGAACCAAGAAAGTTTCCCTGAAAGATCATGGGTGATGAATTACACACCACACACAATGCCCTCAGGAAAGCTTTTACTAATTTAAACAGGAAACCTTCAAACTAGGTGTTTTCAGAGAAGAAACAAAATATGCCTTTGATAAGCTCACTCCTTTTTCCTCGCCCAGAGTAACTCAAAGTAATTCTGGACACTGATCTCTGTTTACACAGCTGTACCCTGATGTTTCCCAAAACAAGCTGTTCACACTCCTATAACGATCTCTATTTTTTTTTAGGCTCTTTACTGTTCCTGGAGAGGCAGAGGAGGGGAGGAGAATCAAGTTTCCCTCTCACTTCCAATCACAAATTCTCTGCCACTGCCTGAGCAGATGTCCAGTAACATACCTTGTCTCTTTCTGTGCCACTGGCTGCTTCTATTCTCTGGTGTACACAGGATTCCAGAGTATCTCACATTTTTTAACTGTTTCTGATTTTCCTGAAGCTGCACTGCCTGCACAACACTCTGCCTTGCCATAACCTGCACTTGTAGCCTACACCTTACAAACACTACAGAAAACACAAACTGCTCTTGTAACCATCCATAAAAGACTGTATCCCTTCCCAAGGACCCTTGAGTCAAAGAACCCTGTTTATTTACACAGCCTTGCCATCAGAGAGATGACTTTCTCTGCTCTCTAGCTTCCTATTGCATACACAACAGGAGGTTTTTTACTTAATCCCAAGAGGACCACAGCATATACCCATGTTCACTACTCTGCCTGACCCAGATAAACAAAGTCTTCAGGTCAGCAATAACAAACCACCTCTCCTGCACAAAACTTACAACCATAGTCACAATTACCATACAAGTCTACCTTACTACAAATGTTAGCTAACCCCTTTAAAATGCCTCCTAACAGTTAGTCAGATAGCGGAACAGATTTTTAGTAGCTTCCCATAAAAACCACATTGCTGCAGCCTCCTTTTTCATGCGGTGTGGTGGTATATTATATATCTGCATATAGTTCTTAAATTTGTCTTTTAAATCTGCAATGGTACAGTCTGTATTGTCTGTTTGGTCCATGGGCTATGTCCAAATAGCTGCAGAACTTGTTTTAAAAGGCTCACATCCTGCATATATGTAGGCAGGGGATCTTTTACATCTTTTACATCTGCCTCACTCTTTACTGTTTTCCTTTTAAACATCTCAACTCAAGTTCCCAGTACTGTGTCTACTTATTCTATTTAGTTACCATTTATTATCTCTCAAAGCCAGTATACTAGTCCATAAAACATGCCAAAAGTCCATGTTTCCAATATAACCAAGTCCCAAAACAAAATTCAGACCAAAGCAATGGACCCCTGTACAGGGGGTCCAAACCCCTACATAAGCAGTCCATGACCCACAAAGTGAGCTTCTAATTATCCA
Organism: Alligator mississippiensis; assembly: GCF_030867095.1. Lineage (NCBI taxonomy): Eukaryota > Metazoa > Chordata > Crocodylia > Alligatoridae > Alligator > Alligator mississippiensis. The sequence goes on along the minus strand of NC_081835.1, from coordinate 31,941,618 downwards.
TAACCCACAAGTGGGCTCCAACTTACCACAATCCACAAGTGGGCTTCCAAGTCAAACAAATTGCCTATCTCCAGGCACTCCTCTATTTCTCTGATGTGGTCGGTCTAACCCAAGACCACTATACCGGGCGGTGTGCACATCTTCAAATGGACAGACAAACAGACACACAGACAAGACTTACTATACAGATAGCATGAAATTAATCAATAACCACAACATAGAACCTTATTCACCTCCACAAGCATTCTCCACCAATGTTACTTTAAATATCAATTGCCAAATCAAGAGCGAGACCTTATAAAGGACGCTAAGGCAAAATACCACTTTTATTGATTACATGAATTAGACATAGAGGTTCGGACACATCACTTATATAGACACACAGAGATTATTATGCACATTAGTACACACAGGCACACACACAAACACAAAACAACCATTTCATTCAGACATTATAGCTACCAGCAGCAGTTGTTCAATAATGGCATTGGGCAGCTGGCCCAGGCCTTATTGAGAGAAGATGCAGATAGCAGGTAGGGTGGTTATTATGAGAGAAAGATCCTGTAGATAACAGCTTGGAGCGGCTTGAAACAGATGCATCTGTGCTCCAAGGAAACAGCAGTTGAAAGAGAGAATCACCCAACTTGGCATTTTTAAAGTCTCCTTTTATAGGGATTGGCATCCTTTGTTTCAGTGCTTTGGGGTTTTTCCATACCCAGCTTCTGTTTTTGTGGTTGTTCTTCATTCATCTTCAGCTTATCTCAGCCCGAGGTCAGTTTGGTTGTAAAAGTTGGTATCTTAGCCTTGAAGTGTTCTTGCTACCCATCTGACAGGATGTGTGCATTCCTCCTCCTTGTTATCTCCTTTGTGCCCTAAGCCTCAAAGGGATTCTTCAGCCATCCATTAATTCATTTACTGACTGGTAACTTATATTTGGCACATTTTTGCTTACATGAACAGTTAAATCTTTTCTCATGTCTCAATGCCATTCTCTCACCATTCACCCTTTCACATACACTCATTCTAAAAAGGGCATACAGAGTTCATTCACTTATGTCAAGCAAAAGAATACAAAAAGGAGGTTTCAAGTTACTTACAGGACAAAACTAACATGGTTACATTTCACTACTATTACACTTTATGTTAACATCAGCTACATTAGTTCAGTTCATGCTACAAGGCCAACCAATCTGAAATATGGGCCCTGTTTGTGTCCAGCCTGTGAAGCTACTGCACTCACTCCTGCCCCTGGCTGGCTGCAAACTGCTGTCTCCTGCCGGGAGCAGTTTGCAGTCAGCCAGCCAGCAGGAGTAAGTACAAATCAGAATTTTTTGTTCCTCATCTTTATTTATTTCACAATAAATTGAATTGCAATCAATTCAATTGAGAAATCACAATAAAGCTAAAATAGTATAAACTTTTTTTTATACTCAACAATTCTGTTTGTTGTGAATTGGTGAATACATTTTTTTACACTACAGCCTTTGCCACCAAATGCAGTACAATAGAATAAAACATCAATATGCTCCCATGGTCCCTTGAGTAATCCCTTGGTATGATATGGATGGATTGAGGGCTGCATGGTGGGAGGGTGAGAGGAAGGGAGGTAGGCAGGCAAGCAGGCAGCCAGCCTGGTTCTGGCCCTTCCTGGTTCCTAGTATCTGACTTTTATGGAGTCATGGCATTAGTGGAAAGTTGCAGGGTGAACTGTTATCAGATAGAGGGAGGTCAAATGCTTGACCAGTGCTAGTCTGCAGCCAGCATTTTCTTGCAAGAAAGAAGATTAAGTGAACCCACTCACAAAGCTTAGTTAAGGAGAGGCCCCCTCGGGTGGGGGTCCCCATGCAAGGTCCCCTTGGGGCCCCCACAGGTGGGGCTCCCAGGCACAGTTGGGGCCCCCTCAGGTGTAGATAAATGTCTCAGCTGGCTGGCTGAGTTGGGCCATGCTACTCTCCATGTCACATTATAACTTTGGAATCTTTGCTGAGAACAAAGCTTAGGGAGGGAGGGAAGGGTCCCCCAGGTTGGTGAGGGAGAAGGATGGAGGGAGGCATCCTGCACCCCCTTCCCAGTTACTGAATATGTCCCAGCAGGAAGATGGCTGGGTCAAGTGGGGCCCCAGCCATGGTCACAAAGGGAGCCCCCTCAGGTGGGGGGCCCCAGGCTTGGTCCCCTAGGGTCAGAAGAGAAACTGAAGCCTCATCAGCTTCCTTAGTGGAAGGAAGCCTCAGCTTCTGCCACTGCAGTGGTCCTGGCTCCCCAGGAGGAGAATAAGAAGCTTGCTTTGTGGCCAGCAATGACTGCAAAGCCAAAAGGGTGCAACAGACAGGTGTAAGGCAGAGGGCAAGTGGGGCAAAGAGCCTGCTACCCAGAAGGGTGAGAAGCAGACACGGTTTTCACCACCCAGCAAGAAGATTTCCCCCAGCAAAGATTCCAAAGTTACAAGGGTGCAATGGAGAGGTGTAAGTCACAGGGCAAGTGTTGATGCTCATGCCAAAGCCAGTGAAGAAGCCTCAGCTTCTGCCACTACAGTGGTCCTAGCTAACCAGGAGGAGGGCGAGAGTCAGGCAGGGTTTTCACCAAGAAGCAAGAAGCTTTCTCCCAGCACTGATTCCAAAGTTACAAGGGTGCAATGGAAAGGTGTAAGGCAGGAAAAGGTGTAAGGCAGAGGGCAAGTGGGGGTGAAGAGGTATTGGCCAGCAACCAAGAAGGCCTCCACAATTCAGAGGAGAAACTCAAGCTGAAGCTTCCCCAGTGGAAGGCAGCCCTTGAAACCCGAGCCTTCTGCCACTTCAGTGGTCATAGCTCCTGAGCACAGCTTGCTTTGTGGCCAGCAATTATTCCAAAGTTACAAGGGAAGAAAGCCTCTACAATTCAAGTATTACACAAAGGGGAAGCCTCAGCAGTACTTGTGGCCAGCAATCAGGAGGAGGAAGTAAGACAAGTTCAGGAACCAGGTTTAGGAACCAGAGGTGGGCATTTCCTTCACCCCTCACTGCCCCCATGGGGAAAGAGGGAGGGTGGGTGCATAATCACTTGCCTGATGCTCAGTATCTGCTTTCTCACTGTAAGGAATCAAACTGTAATTATAAGTCTATATATAACAGAAGTATATATAACAGAAGTCTATATCATATATTGGCTACCTATATATGGTGGAGGTCCAGGATGTGTGTGTGATGTGTGCAGGGTGATAAGGCAGATCTACTTGCCTTGAAATGCTGTGATAAGGAACTGAACCATTACAATCATTATTGACCATTAATAAATCATAATTAATATTACTATTACCATAAACTCTTATTAATATATTACTATTGGAATTAATAGCTGCCTCCTATAATTAGTATTACCAGTTATTATATTATAAGTCTATATCAGGCAGGATGAAAGTCAACAATCATTATTATACATAATAGTTCAGTTGTTGAGAGAATGAATCCTGAAGCAAGTGTTGTCATCCTCTTCCTTTTCTTTCTTTCTTCCTTTCTCTTTCTGCCTCTTGTCACTCCAACAGAAATCAACCCGCCTGCAGCTAGCAGTGGAAGGAGATCTAAAAACCAGAGGGAGGGAGGATTAAAAGAGCATCGGAATTTGTACTAGTGCCTCTTGTGCACCTCAAGTACCTTTTTTCACGCCCCTAAAATTCCCATCCCCATTTACAATAAATTTGAACTAAATAATGCCTCCCCCCAACCAGAGCTGACCCTGTCAGGGTGCAGGGAAGTAGCATACCAACAGCGGCGGGCGTGAAGGGGGTGCCACCACTCTGTGCTGCTTGTCCCCCTCCCCCTTCCTGCCATTGAAACCGCTGCAGAAGGGGTCTTGTCTGGGGTGGGCACATGCAGAAGCGAGGGCAGTGGCAACCCGGCCTTGTTCCCTGCGCCCCAGAGACCCACATTACAACACTGGTGCAGGGCCTTGGGCAAATTAACCCTCCCTGCGCAGAGCCGATCCTGCGTTCTACGGCAGCGGGTGAGGGGAGTTGGCAGGCATCTGGATGTGAGGCCAGCAGCGGTGCTGAAGAGTCACCCCATCCACTCCACCCATCTGTGCAGGGCCCCTAAAGTGCTGTGCCTGGGGCAGTTGCTTGTATTCACACTCCCCTAGGGATGACCCTCAGGGCACAGAGAAGTGTCAGGTGTCATTTACCAAAGGTGGCATGTAGCACATTGCCATGTCCTCTTTTGAGTTGTACATTGCAGAGGTGCAGGTGGGCATCAAATAACACTCCAAGCTTCACTGCACCCCACTTGATCAGCCTGCAATCTTCTCAAACCCTGGATTTGCACTGTTGTTCCCCACAGGGGCAAGTCTCGTTACTGGAATGAGTCCTTCTCTGCCCCTGTTGTACTGTCATGCCTCACCTGCCTCAAACCTCCCTAGTCGATACAGGTAATGCACACCCCAATCTCTGCTCCCTTAATTTATAGCACTTGAGTGGGGCAACCTCCCTTTCTGGCAGCCTTATTTTGGTGTGGAAATAAAACCAGACTCTCTGGTGCCAGGCTGGAAAAGAGCGCAAAAAGAAGGTGGAAAATTTTGCAGTGTCCCTGGGTTTGTGTGCAAGCAAAGCAGATCTTAAACCCCACGCTGCCCCCTCCCCCCCCCACACCCATGATCTTGCTTTGGTGGTCCAAAACAAAGGAGATAGTGCCTGGCACCTGGCTGGAAAGGAGTGCAAAAAGAATCCTGAAAAAGTGCATTTTCAAAGTTTCTGTCTAGGGAAAATGCAAGGAAAGGTTGTGAAGGGTGAGCCAAAGAGCCTGAAGGGATGAGCCCCTGACTTTGCAAAGTGGCTGGTGACTTGCAAAAAAGCAAGCCGGGCTGCTGGGGGGGGGGGGGGGGGGGTGACACACCAGCTAGCATTTGCAAAATGCTGGTGTGCAGCCCAGCACTTGTGTGTTGTGACCCACCCAGGCAGCCTCCCTGTTTACCTCTAGAGCCCCCTGTGCATCTGTCCGAGAGAGATTTCCAACCCTTCCCTCCCAGCCCCATGCAGGAAGCGGCAGGAAAAATGAACAGGGAAAATGAACCCAAACAATGAACAAAATCCACCTTTGCAACCAAGCAGCATAAGGGTGGATATGAAGGAAGACACAGAAAGGCAGGAAACTGTTAGACCCTAACTCCATGTGGCGCCCAACAACTAGGGAGATGACAATCCAATTGCCCATGGATCTTGTTACTCATTAGCCAGAGCAAGCACAGAGAAAACACCAGCACACATTGCTTGCAAAAGCTTTATTCAGAATGGAGACAGCTTTGGGCAAAAGTCCCAAAAAATCAACAAACCTGGGACCTGGAAATAGTTCTTTCCACATTTATACACTTTGGTTTATGCTCATTAACATTTATTCCACCTCTGTCCTCCTTCTGTTCCATCCATATCATCTCCAATCTCAATCTCTGCCTCTGTTTACTGTTTATTTCATTAGCATGGAATTGCCTATGCATTTCATTCATTTACATGTCTTTTTGCTATGAGCACATGTCCAAGGCCTTCACCCCACTTCTTCAGTCATTGGGCAGATTTTGATCAAAAACTGGAAGCTTCTTCACCAATCACCATTCACCTTTTTGCATATGTGCATCTTGGATTTTGTTATCAGGTACGTGCTGACTTTCACATTCCAGTCTGTTTTTTTGTCCCAAGTTGTACCATGTTTCACATTCCTAAGACTTCACCTCATTCAAAGCACACAGATTTCCACAGACTCACTTGAAAATGGTTGACACAGTTAAGGTGGTTACTTAGCATAAGCAAATGGCTGACTTAGCATAAGAATTAATAAGCAAAATCTGCTTGCCTAAGCGTTTTGCAATATACTTTTAATATATCATTCTGCCTTGTGGTTAGCAGTTCTGCTAGGCCACAGGTTACAGCCTTTATTCAGCTGCAAATCCAGTGCTCCCCAAGATCCAAATACAGTCATCCTAACAGAAACCATGAGATTTTATTGTTTGCAACACAGTATTATAAGCAGTTACTTGTGCTTCTTTGCCTGCACCCCACCATGACCCTGAAATGCAATGGTGCCTTCCTGGCCCTCCTAGCAGTCATACGCCCCTCCTGTGACCCCACTGAGTAAGGGGAAATAGGCTCAGCTGTAATTCTCTGCTTGTCTTGCACAGAGGCAAGACAAGTGAACCGATTTTTCCCTTTCGGGCATTGTACCCATTTATTTAGGTAGTTCTGCACACTCTGAATGGCATCCTTGAAAATGTCATGTGATCTCTGTAATTCAACACGGGACTTATTGACCCCGTCTTCCAAATTCTGCATGGTGTCTCACACTTCCTTGGGGATGGGATCCTCCTTACACAGCAACTCATGGAGTTCGTCCCACCATGCATCTGCACATTCCACTCTGGCTAGTGAGGACTCTGCCAAAACCTTGAGTGAGGTTTTGCGGGACTGTCTTTGCTTACTGCGAAAATCTCTGCAGCACTCTGCTGTAGTGTGAGTGGGGCACCGTTCCCGGCGTCCATGGATTGTGGTGGCTGATAAACACAGAAAAAAGCAATGATTGCCTTCCCGCCCAGAGGAGGAAAGTACATGCCTCCATCCCCACCATGCAGTACACAAAATGCTGGCAGGCATGGAAACAGGCCCTGCAACACTGGGGCATTACTTGTACTGCCCAAAACTTATGAGTACTCACTCCAGGAGCAGGTCCATGGCTGCCACTGCCTGTGCTAGCTGCAAAAAATTAATTAAAGCAAATAATTAGGTATTGAACCTGGCCTGCACCACCACCAAAAGAACATGGTGACCCAGCTACAGCAATACATTAATTTTTTCCCCTCCCCCTGTGGGGCCCCCCAAACCCAACCAGCACAAACCCAGGAGTTGCCCGGCAGTGGCAAGAGGCACATTAGAAGAGACTTACCAGGTCCAGCATGTTCTTGGGTCTTGGTAAAAGATGACGTATCAGCCACATGGATTTCTTCCTGACCCTCCACCTCTTCTGCTTCATCACCCGTGCTAGTCAGTGGAATGGAGGGGCTAAGTGGCATTAAGTGTAAGGTGGCTGATGGTTCTTCCTGCCACTCATCATCATCAGAGAGCAGGGAGCAGTCTCCGTACAGCTAAGACATGCTCATGGTTTCACCCTCAGGAGGGGCTGCTGCCTCCTCCTCCTCCTTCTCTTCCAGCCCGACCTGAAAACCTCCATACCAGGGGTGTCACTTGCATCCTTGGATAGAATGATGAACAGCTTGTCATAGAAGGGGGCAGTTGTGTGACCTGCCCCAGATTGAGTGTTCACATCTTTGGCTCTATCAAACGCTGATCTTAGGGACTTGATCTTGCACTTAACCTGGGTCCAGTCACAATTGTGCCATTGTGTCTGCATGCCTTTTGTGATCTTGACATAAACAGGTTTTTTCCTTCTACTTTCCAGCCTGTCTATGATCCCTTGCTCCAACCAAATTTTGATTAAGTCCTCCAGTTCTTCGCGGGTCCAGTTGGTTCTACAGGCATTGGAGGTATCAGCATCCTGGGCCATTAGCTCCATACTGCTGACCTTGACTTTCTGAGACATGGCAAAGCAGTTCATGGTCAACAGCACAAGTGATTTGTGAAAGGGGGCTAGCAAAATTATTTTGGGGGGGGCCTTTATACTCAGGCTGTGCTTGCATGAGGGTCTGGGAAAATTCCAAGGATTGTGATGTAATTACCTGTAATTGTCAAAACACCCAGAGGTGATGAAGCACCCAGTTAACAACAAAAAAGACCTGATGATGGGGTAAATAAGGTCATTGTACTCTGGGATGGCTCCTCAATGGCCCAGAATGTTGCAAAAATCAATACCTACGTGCCTGCTTGTGCAAAATAATTTTATTACAGAAGCACAGCCTGTTTTCCCTAAAGTGGCAAAAGTTTTGAGTAGCTAGGAGAGGAGTAGGCAAAACATTTTTGTTTGCAAGCTTGATTACATCAGAACACCTGTGGCTGCTAAGCTCAGGATGAAAGGCTGTGCAAAAGCCCCAATGCCCTGGGGTGCTGGGGTGAAGTGTTGAAAAAGCAGCTACACAAAGCTCCAGACCAACCACACAGTCCTGTCCCCCCACCCGCCCCCACTTGGGGGTGAGAGGCCACTGCTGATGGGGAGGGGCAAAATGGAGAATGAGGATGAAATATGCAACATGATGGAGGACATAGAGAAGGAGGAGGACATGGAGGACATGGAGCAGGAGGAGGAGGAGGAGGAGGAGGAGGTGGCAGTACTGCTTCTGCAAATGCTGTTTACCTGGGGATTACTGCTGGAATGCTTGAGAAGGATAGGAACTGTCCTACAGTGTTCAGTGGCAAGTTGTGCTCCTGCTTTAACAGCATTAATAACAATAATAATAATAAGATACAGGTACCCAGGGGACTTGGAATACACTGAGGAAAGTGAAGAAGTGGAATTTGACCAGGCTCTGCTGAAAAACCTGAGGAAGAGGACCAGAGTCCACATGGTGTGGGCCCACAAGAGCAGCTTGGACTGGTGGGAGTGAATCGTGCTGATGACTTGGAATGACCAGCGGTGGCTGGAGATGTTCCAAATGAAAAGGGAGACATTCTATCATATTGTATTGATGCTGGGGCCACACATCAGAGACAGGACACTAACATGCATTGAGCCATCCCACCAGACAAGAGTGTTGCAATGGCCATCACGAAACTGGCTAGCCCACCCAGCCTCCACTACATTGCGAACCAGTTTGGCATGGCTGCCTGCATGATCAAGCTGGCAACTCATGAGGTATGCCAGCTGCTTAAAGAGATCACTGCAAACAAAGCTGTCTTCCTGATGAAGCTGCAGCAAGTCATAGATGGCTTTAATGAGAAGGGGTTCCCGAACTGTGTGGGGCTTTAAACATCACTCACATCCCAGTGCTGTGCCCTGCAGGGAGTGGGAGGACTAACACAAACAGGAAAGGATATGCCTCTATGTTTCTGCAAGCCATGGTGGACCACTGGGGCTAGTTCATGAAAATTTATACTGGGTGGACTGGCAGCACATATGATGCATGCATGTTCAGAAACTCCCCTCTGCCTGCCCTTGTGGAGAAAGGACACTATGCCCCTGGTGTGGAGGAGACAGTGATCCACAGTGTCACCATTCCCTGAGTTATATTAGCAGATGCTGCCTACACCCTAAAGCCCTGGCTCATGAAGCCTTATGGAGGGAGCATGTCCCAGGAACACAGAGTCAGGCAAGGGGGAAGCCTTGTACAGAGGCAAACCCTAGACCAAAGAAAATGGAAAAAAAATATACTTGCTGCAAGGGCCCAGAGGAGCAAGGAGGCGTGCTGTGGAAAACCACCCAAGCGGTTTATCAGCTGCACCCATCTCCAGCTGGGGCCGGGTGACACAATGAATAGGCATCACCCGGTGAAGATAAAAATCAGCCCTGAAAGTGCAGGAAAGAGGATGCTGAGGGCTGGAGGACTGGCGGGGAACTCCCAGGTGGAGAGTGTCCAGCTGCTGCAGTCAGGAGCAGTGGCAGCTGCAGGAGATGCAAAAGATACCTGAGGGAGGCTGGGAGCTGCAAAGGATACCAGGGAGGCCGGCAGCAGCAGCAGCAGTGGCGGAGGCAGCAGGAGCTGCAAGGGATCCCTGAGCTGGGGAAGACTGGAGGGGATTGAAGACGCCGGCAGGGAGGCCAGCAGTGGCAGCAGTGGTAGTGGCAGGAGCTGTGGGGAATCCCCGTGCCAGAGAAACCCGGTGGGGATCAAAGGAGCTGGTGGAGAGACTACCAGCTGCTACAATGAGAACTGGCATGGGAGTTCTCACCAGAGGTGATGGGGGCTGCAGCTCCAGGGCAGAGGTGGGTCCCGGAGGGGAAGACAGAGACCCCGGCTGGGGTGGAGGCATGGACCCCTAGCTTGGGGGCATTAGGGCATTAGGGGCTAAGGGAGTATGGAACGCTTTCCGTGGTTCCCCCTCATCTGTTTTGTTCTTCCTTTGTCTCATTGTTCTTGCAGTCGAGGTATCAGTTTCTATTTTTCACGTTGGGTTGTTTCTGCAGCCTGGGGTTTTATGGTGGTGAGGGTATCAGTTGTGTTTTCCGTTCTTGGGCTGATCTATTTTAGTTCCCTGTCTAGAGCAGGTTAGCGGAGCCCTCCATTCCAGGCTTGGGGAGTAGGGACCCCGGTCAAAGGCAGGAAAGAGACCGTGTGAGAGTGCGGAGAGGAACAGCAGCATCTGTCATAGATAGCACAGGGCATCGAAAGGGACATTTCCAAAGGCCGCGTGCCACCAGACCCTCTGGGTTCGGCCAGAGCCCAAGGTGCCCATCAGCGAGGAAGGACAGGTGGGGACTGGGAAGATATCAACAGGGAATAGCCGCAAAAAATCTTGAGGCTCGTTTAGAAGATTAGCATATAGCTGGGGTGTAGGGGAGGTTGGAGCCCCGTGGACATCCGCCGGGATGTGTGACCACTCTGGATACACCCTCAAAGGGGACCCCCTTCACTGAAAGACCATCCAAAGCCATGGCAAGCAAGTTTGGGGGGCACCCCGAAGGTAATCAAGGTACCCTCGGGGGTCTACATGAGGTTCCCTGCAGAAGCTGGTTTTTAACTACCACTTCATCAGTTGCAGTATGGCCATGAAATGTGCGTTTGGCTGACCGCAAGGATGATGGAGGGCATTTACGTGTTGGCTGGAGATGGAGCAAGAAAATATAATGGCCTTTATTGTGGCAGCCTGCATGATGCACAATATCTGTGAGAGCTGTGGAGAGGTTTTCAAGGAGTCATGGCAAGAAGAAGCACAACAGGCAGTGGCAAGACAACAGAGATGTGGGGCAGCAGCAGCAGCACAGGGACGGAGGAGATATCCTCAAGGAGAGGCTTGTCAGGTGGCCCTTGTGCATGATTGTCTGGCAGAATATATTGCTGACAACAATACCTAATGCTTTGTTTTAAAATTAATAATTTTTTTTACACTTTAAATCTGCATCTGTCTACAGTGGTGTGTGGTGTTGCAGACAGGGGGTGGAAGGGAGGACGGTCAGGGGTAGGGCGAGGAAATCTGCACTGGGCTAGAGGTTTGCTCCTTTAAGACTGTGAGTGGTTTGGGGGAGAGGAGCATTGTGTTCTCTTCTAGATTGGCTAATCTCCTCTGGTGGGATTTAAACTAGGCTCATCGGGGGAAGGGGAAGACAAGGGCAGAGGAAGCCTTGGACCACTAAATCAAGCGTTACCCACAAGAGCAGTCCAGCCTAGACCAATGATGAGCAGAACAAATACCCAGGTAAGAAACAGGGGCCCGGGTAATACTGGGATTAGGGGGGCAGTGCATGCATCTTCAGGAGGCCTCAAATGCCTCTACATTAATGCCGTAGTATGGGGAACAAGCAGGAGGAACTTACCCTCCTGCTAGCTAACAGCAACCCAGACATAGTGGGGCTCACCGAAACGTGGTGAGACCCAACACATGACTGGGGGGGTGAATATCAAGGGCTATAGGCTGTACAGGAGGGATAGGACAGGGAGGAAAGATGGAGGTGTGGCGCTCTACGTCAAGGAGAAACACATCCTCAAAGAGTAGCACTGGGTCAGAGGAGGGGCACACTGAAGTGCTCGGGGTTAGAATACAAGAAGTTTGAGGGGAAAGGGACTTAACGGTGGGGGTCTACTACAGACCACCCAACCAAGGGAAAGAGTTAGACCTGGAATTCTTAAATCAGCTCACGGAGGCAGTTAGGTCAAAGGATGTGGTCATCATGGGTGACCTAAACTTTCCAGACATCTGCTGGGAAGAGCAGTCAGCCAGGTCTGACCACTCACGTAGGCTCCTAGCTGAGATACAGGACCTCCATCTAACCCAGGAGGTTCACAGCCCCACCAGGGGAGACACCTTGTTGGATCTGGTCATGGCCATGGGTGACAACCTGGTGAGGGGTCTGTGGTTGCTCAACCACCTGGGTAACAATGATCATCACCTGCTGGAATTCACCATCCAGTGCAAGGTGGCCTGGACTTCAGAAGGGCAGATTTCAATGAGGTAAGGAGATAGTTGGGGGGGTCCCAGAGGGGAGAGGGGACACTGAGGTCCCAGAGGGGAGAGGAGTTGGGTGTCCAAGAAGAGTGGTCGTTCCTTAAGGAGACGATCCTTCAAGCCCAAAGGGTGGTAATCCCAACACAGATCAAAAGGGGCAAGAGGTTGCAAAAGCCCCCATGGCTCACCAAAAGCATCTGGGAACATCTCCTAGCTAAAAAGGAGGTGTACACCCAATGGAAGGGAGGGGCCATCACCAGGGAAGACTGACTATACCTCTTGCTCAGGACTGTAGGGGGGCGGTCAGGAAGGTCAAGGCGGAGATGGAACTAGAACTAGCTACCCAGATCAAGGACAACAAGAAGTCCTTTTTTAAATACATAGGGGGTAAAAAAAAGGTACTGGGTAAAGTGGGGTCTCTGCAGGACACGCTAGGTAATCTGGTCATCGCACCAGACAGCAAAGCTAACCTATTTAACAATTTCTTTGCCTCCATTTTTCTGAGCAGGGACTGGATCATCCCCCCCCACTAGGACCCCTGTAGGCCCCAGGGGAGGCAAACCCAGGCCTAGGGTCAGAGAGGACCTAGTCAGGGAACTTCTGGAGGGACTGGACATATTTAAATCAGCGGGTCCTGATGATCTCCACCCCAGAGTGCTGAGCGAATTAGCAGAGGTCATTGCGGGACCACTGGCACGGCTTTATGAATGCATATGGTGCTCTGGTGTGGTGCCAGAGGACTGGAAAAGGGCCAATGTGGTCCCCATTTTCAAAAAAGGGAGGAAAGAGGACCCAGGAAACTATAGGCCTGTTAGTCTTACCTCAGTCCTGGGGAAGCTTTTTGAGAGAATTATCCTGGTGCATGTCTGCGAGGGACCAGCAGGGGAGATTATGCTTAGGGCAACCAACATGGGTTCATTAGAGGCAGGTCCTGTCAGCCCAGCCGGGCGGCCTTCTATGACCAGGTCACAAAATCCTTGGATGCAGGTGTCGTGGTGGACGCAGTCTTTCTGGACTTTAGGAAGGCCTTCGACACTGTCTCTCACCCCATTCTTGTTAAAAAACTAGGAGACTGTGGCATCGATACCTACATAGTCAGATGGGTCACTAAGTGGCTGGAGGGCTGCACACAGAGAGTGGTGGTGGATGGGTCTTATTCAACCTGGAGGGATGTGGGCAGTGGGGTCCCCCAGGGCTCGGTCCTTGGGCCCTCACTGTTCAACATCTTCATCAGCGACTTGGACGAGGGGGTAAAAAACACCCTGTTCAAATTCGGAGATGACACTAAGATTTGGGGAGAAGTGGGCACTCTAGAAGGGGGGAATGGGCTGCAATTAGACCTGGACAGGTTACTGTCATGGCTGCAGAATTATTTCCCGCCACATGGAGCTTTTTTTGCACAGTGCAATTCTCAGCTGCAGAGAGAAAACCCCGGTGCAAAGGAGTTCCCGCCACCCATATGTAAATTTGTTTCCCACTATTGGCTGTTTCTAAATTATTCCCACGTGGCGGCTAGTGATTGGCTTGCTAGTCGTATAAGAGGTTTGAGCAGTTTCCCCCCAAGTTGTAGAGGACTCCACAACCATCTCGTGGGGACTCTGAGCATGCAGCAGAGTAATAGATACTTTGTGTGTGTCTCAGAGGAGTTGGGTGGCCTGATCAACCACCAACCTCTTCCCGTCTTGTTCGTTAAATTCTTAAGACGTATCTACGGTTTTGCGCGCTCGTCAAGGGTATCCAGAGCTCTGTCGTGTTTGTTTTGCGGAGCCTAGCAAATTCCGTGCATGTGTCTTCGGTGGAGCCTAGCAAACTCCACTTGTGTTTGTCTGTAACTGCAACTCAAGAAAGTTTTTCCTGCCTGCACCGTGACCACCTACGGTGTAAGTAAAACGATCTTTAATTAACCGTTATGAGTCCATGCCTAATTCTAGTCCGTCGTGCCAGAGTCCCCGCCCTACCATTCCGGGCTCCTGGCCACAGCCTGCTGCGTGCCCCCGAAAGCCTCGGACCGCTCCCGGCCCGCACAGTTACAAGGGTGGGCAGATGAGCACAGGATGGGTTTCAGCACTGACAAGTGTAGGGTACTGCATCTGGGGAGGAAGAACCATCAGCATACCTACAGGCTGGGGAACTCTGGGGAACTCCCTTCTCAGCGGTGCAGAGGCAGAAAAGGATCTTGAAGTCATTATTGATGCCAAAATGAACATGGGCCAACAGTGTGGGGATGCAGTCAGGAAAGCCAATCATACCTTGTCATGCATCCACAGATGCATCTCAAACAGGTCCAAGGATGTGATCCTCCCCCTCTATGCAACACTGGTCAGGCCGCAGTTGGAGTACTGTGTCCAATTCTGGGCGCCACACTTCAGGAGGGATGTGGACAACATGGAGAGGGTCCAGAGGAGGGCCACCTGCATGATCAGGGGGTAGCAGGGCAGGCCCTACGAGGAGAGGCTATGAGACCTGAACCTGCTCAGGCTCCACAAGAGAAGGCTGAGAGGGGATTTAGTGGCCATTTACAAACTAGTCAGAGGGGACCAGCAGGCATTGGGAGAGTCCCTGTTCCCCCGAGCACTACCAGGAATGACAACAAATAACGGTCACAACCTGGCAAAGGGTAGATTCAGGCTAGATATCAGAAGGCGCTACTTCACTGTCAGAGCGGCTAGGATCTGGAACCAACTTCTAAGAGAAGTGGTGCTGGCTCCTACCCTGATGGTCTTTAAAAGGAAGCTGGATGAACACCTTGCTGGGGTCATTTGACCCCAGTACTCTTTTCTGCCATGGCAGGGGGTCAGACTTGATGATCTGCTCAGGCCCCTTCCGACCCTACCAAGTATGAAACTATGAAACTATTACGCACAATCACACGTGTGAATGAGGCTCCCCCACACATGGGAGCCCAGGTGGTTTATATGTGTCTTCTGGTGTAATACATTAGGAAAGACATTCTTGGAGGTAAATTGGTATTTGACTCCCCTTACTGAAATCTGTGGGGAATAAAGCATGGGGGCTTAACTTGCTCAAAAGTGCCATTTGTACAAACACAAACGCCATGTCATGCAAAAAAAATGCACCGCACAAAAAAAAGCTGCATTAAAATTTTCGGGCACTTTACATTAATGCCTGTGTCATCTACACATGCCCAAAGTAACTCATCAAGGATCTAATCCTTTTAGTAATACAGCAGAATTAGAAAACAGAAGTTTAAGGGACAATTAATTAACTTTCACTTTAAAAAATTGGTGCCTTTGCCTTATTATACTTTTCCCACCATCACTCAGAACCAAGTCCATAAACTGATTTGCCTGCCAATAACTGATAGTATTACATTGTTAATAGTCCCAATTTTATTTAGCTAAGTAACCAATATTTCAAAGGCCCACTGGGCAAACTTTAGAGGGTGTTTTAATGTAGCATAAAAGAAATGAGGAAAATACACTAAAATAATCATATAAACATTATACTACAAATGAAATAGATAAACACACAAATATTTCCAATCACAAATACCATTATCTTGTGCTAACACAAAGGATTTTGGGTGGGAAGGATCTTTCCTTGTTTTGCAGAGCAGAGGCAAAACTATCCCATCAGATCCAAGAAACAGACTCATTTAAGTAGCAAATGAAGAATATTAGAAAAAAGTAATAAAGATTTGCCCTGAGAGTGTGCATGTGTCAGGGTGGGGGCATAGTGAGGGGGGTGGCTCACTTTCTTCACTGACAGGGGGGGTACTTTCTGATCCTGCCTCACCTCAAGGAAGCCTGATTTTCCCTTAGTTCTGAACCAGATCTGAGCACTTGTATCCACTATAGGCTAACATAGCTTTCTATCATTGTTGTCTCCCATGTAGACAGTAATTTTTGTTTGTTTCCATCTCTGAATTAAAGGAAAGTCTAGAAATGGAGCATGAAATAGTTGCACTATTGTATAACTGATAGCAAAATGTCCTTTTATCAGTCAATCATATTCCCTTTCTGGTTTATTCATTTATTAGACAAACTTATTTCTTGGACATTTAAGTGGAGCTTGGTAAACTCCAATTACAAATACAGATTTCCGTGACTTGAAAAGTGGTTTAGGAAGGATCATTTTTTTTGTCCATCTGATGTGACTGAAGTAAAAAGTTAAGTTTCGGAAGCCAGTAATCATTAAAATGTTCATAACTTCTGAAAGATTTGATTTGAGTCTAGAAACAGGAAAATCTGACAGAGAGAAGACTGATTATCACCATTCCAATTCACTGATTCTGTAATCTGCTCTGTAATCAAGGTCCATGTGACTTCCTATCTGTGACAACAAGGCCAGGAGTTATAACCTGAGTTCTATATACAAAACCCCAAAGTATTTAAACAAACACTCTCCACATCTCTATTATCAATAAGGTAATGTTTTACTGGGCACATCTACATGAGATGCTACTGCACAGTAGTTACTGTGGATTTATTTAGAACTTGTATAATCAAGTACTAAATAAATGCACAGTAACCACTTTTACTGCTCAGAAGCACCAGCGAATGCCTTTTAAGTGATGCTACTCCGCAGTAGCCTAATAATATGGCACAGTAGCATATTAGCACTGTTGGTGCTGTGATGCGGTACTGAGCAGTATTATTCAGCTATTGTGCAGTCAGTATCTTGTGTAGATGTACCCACTGTGTATTTCCTAACACTCTGGGTGTAATAATTGTAGTAGAATTATGCAGATCTATCTTGAATGGTGGTGGTTGTAGACCTGCTGTTCTTGATTAATTTTGCTAAAAACTGGATGTTACATTGGTGCTTATGTAATGACATGATGAAATATATTGATTTTTCTCTCTTGGAATGAAGAGTATCTAAGCAACAAGAATCATTATTACCTTGAACAATGCCGGTTTCTTGTAGCGAGGGTGTAGTCGCCTATGGTTTTAAGAATTACGATTAATAAATAAATGCCCCAATATCCTTGGTTTTAAGCAAAACAAACAAACAAACAAACAAACAACAAAAAAACCTCATCACTTAAACCTGGTGCTTAGACTGTTATCACTTGGGCAATGCTTAGAAATATTCAAAATCTCAGGCTTTCTTATGAAGATCCACAGCCCACTGAGTTCTGTGATCTGACCCATGTGGGCAGAACCTGTGCACTTTGCGATGCCCCATTTACCTCAGTGGGGTTCTGTCCAGGAGGGGGAGCCTGCAGGCTCAGTGCCATTAAATTCTGCAGACTTGAAGGTTTGGTTGCAACTCAGACTTGTCTCTAGCATACAATTTCTAAGTCCTAAAAGCCTCCCGTGACAGGGTTTGCTGATGCCTCAGCCAGATTGTAAGCTATCTGATCCGTGGCTAACATTTCCTCACTGTAGAATGCCTGTAACACCTTGAATATGATCATTTTTCTGTGGCATTCCTACATGCTATTGAAATAGAAAAAATGAATAATAATATCCAATTATCAGTGCTGCTGTTTAAAGGACTTTAAGTATCACAGCAATGTGTTCATCAGAAAGAATATCCATGTCTGACATCAGTTTTGTTTTGATAGAACAATGCTTATTTTTATATTGACTTATTTTAATTAAAGTCTCCCTTTTTCCAAGAGAAGTCATGTTCTCTTCCTGGACATCTCTTAAAAAAAAAATCCCAGTAATTATTTAATCCTATCTGAAGCTAGACATTATTAGATTTTGCAGCCATCATTGTTTATCTATGTATCAAACTGAGCAGAAGCTGCAGAACATCAGGTTTTTTCAATGATCCCTATATTATGTGAGAGGCAGCTAAATAGATTAGGAAACAGAAACATGCTTTTCTGCCATGACTTTTAATAAAACAGGAATGTCTGGTAGAGCTTAATATGATTATCCACACACAGAACAAGGTTATGAAATAGCAGGTCTTAGTAAGGAAAGTGCATTTGGAAGTACAAATGCAATTAACTTCACTATATAAAGAAAACATCAAGTTAGGGCTCCTAGTCAAGGCACTGAACCATAGTTTAAATAATGGGGACTGTGAGGGAGGACAGCTGGGTTCTGTTCCTGATACTACTGTACATTGCTTGTCTGACTTTGGGAAGGTCACTTAATTTCTCTTTGAGTTCTCCATTTGAAAAAAAAGTATAACATTTCTCTACCTAACAGATGTTAGCTGTTATGAGGACAAACATGCTGAGGTTTGTGAGGCTCTGATGGTGAATTGATGTGTGCACTATGATGAAGTGAAGTGAAGAAAGGTACAGTTTTCAGAGGTAGATTGACTTAACATGGTCCCAGTGGTCTCAGGAATTCAGACTATGTCCAGGTCACTACCAGGAAAACATGCAGGCCTTTCTGAATGGAATACTAGCCCTGTGCATACTTGGTGTACTCACTCTCTCCTACAGTCTGCCTGCCTGCTGCTTCATTTATTGCTAATGGACCAAGGGGAACCAGGTATATACCTAATTAGAAAAGGAGTATTACAGAAGAGTTTCTACCAGAGCATGATAGACTTCAGAAAATTGTGTACAACATATTTTCATCACTGAACATGGCACACTAAGATTTAGCACAAAATTGAAATCAAATTCTTGCCAACTTGATTAAATTTTTCTCTTTAAATAAATTGACTGAGTCCTTAGTAGAAAGACAGGTTTCTAACCTGTGTACAGGACCTCCACCTGACACAGGAGGTACATGGTCCCACTAGGGGGAATGCCATACTGGATATGGTAATGGCAACGGGGGATGACATGGTAGGGGACCTCCAGATTGGTAGCCATTTGGGGGACAATGATCACCTAATAATAGAATTCAACATAAGACTGCGAGTGGGTAAGGTAACTAGTAGGGTGAAAGTGCTAGACTTTAGGAAAGCTGATCTCAATGAACTCAGGCAATTAGTCAAGGATGCACTGCAGAGTAGGAGTTTTGAAGGGATGGGAGCCCAAGAAGGGTGGCTGTGCCTTAAGGAAATGATCCTTCGGGCACAAAGCAAGACGATCCCCGAGCGAGGCAAAAGAGGGAAAGGGGCCAGGAGGCTTCCATGGCTGACCAGAGAAATCCAGGGCAGCCTAAGGGCCAAAAGGGGAGCACATAAAAAGTGGAAACAAGGTGAGATCACTAAAGACGAATATACCTCCTTTGCTCATGCTTGTAGGGAGGCAGTTAGGCGGGCCAAAGCTACCATGGAGCTGAGGATGGCAACCCAAGTAAAAGACAACAAGAAATTGTTTTTTAGATATATAGGGAGTAAAAGGAAGGCCCAGGGAGGAATAGGACCCCTGCTAAATGGGCAGAAACAATTGGTGACAGACAGGGGGGACAAGGCTGAACTCCTCAACGAGTTCTTTGCCTCAGTGTTCCTAAGTGAGGGGCACGACAAGTCTCTCACTGGGGTTGTAGAGAGGCAGCAGCAAGGCGCCAGACTTCCATGCGTAGATCCTGAGATGGTGCAGAGTCACTTGAAAGAACTGGATGCCTTTAAGTCGGCAGGCCCGGATGAGCTCCATCCGAGGGTGCTGAAGGCACTGGCCGACATCATTGCAGAGCCACTGGCGGGAATATTAGAACGCTCGTGGCGCACGGGCCAAGTCCCGGAGGACTGGAAAAGGGCTAATGTGGTCCCCATTTTCAAGAAGGGGAGGAAGGAGGACCCGGGCAACTATAGGCCAGTCAGTCTCACCTCCATCCTTGGTAAAGTCTTTGAAAAAATTATCAAGGCTCACATTTGTGAGAGCCCGGCAGGGCAAATTATGCTGAGGGGAAACCAGCACGGGTTTGTGGCAGGCAGATCGTGCCTGACCAATCTAGTCTTTTTCTATGACCAGGTTACGAAACGCCTGGACACAGGAGGAGGGGTGGATGTCGTATACTTAGACTTCAGGAAGGCCTTCGATACGGTATCTCACCCCATACTGGTGAACAAGTTAAGAGGCTGTGACATGGATGACTACACAGTCCGGTGGGTGGCGAATTGGCTAGAGGGTCGCACCCAAAGAGTCGTGGTGGATGGGTCGGTCTCTACCTGGAACAGTGTGGGCAGTGGGGTCCCGCAGGGCTCGGTCCTCGGACCGATACTCTTTAATGTCTTCATCAGTGACTTGGATGAGGGAGTGAAATGTACTGTGTCCAAGTTTGCAGATGACACAAAGCTATGGGGAGATGTGGATACGCCGGAGGGCAGGGAACAGCTGCAGGCAGACCTGGATAGGTTGGACAAGTGGGCAGAAAATAACAGGATGCAGTTCAACAAGGAGAAATGCAAAGTGCTGCACCTAGGGAGGAAAGATGTCCAGCACACCTACAGCCTAGGGAATGATCTGCTGGGTGGCACAGAGGTGGAAAGGGATCCTGGAGTCCTAGTGGACTCCAAGATGAACATGAGTTGGCAGTGTGACGAAGCCATCAAAAAAGCCAATGGCACTTTATCGTGCATCAGCAGATGCATGATGAATAGGTCCAAGGAGGTGATAATTCCCCTCTATCGGGCGCTGGTCAGACCGCAGTTGGAGTACTGCGTGCAATTCTGGGCGCCGCGCTTCAAGAAGGATGCGGATAACCTGGAGAGGGTCCAGAGAAGGGCAACTCATATGGTCAAGGGCCTGCAGACCAAGCCCTACGAGGAGAGACTAGAGAAACTGGACCTTTTCAGCCTCCGCAAGAGAAGGTTGAGAGGCGACCTTGTGGCTGCCTTTAAGTTCATCACGGGGGCACAGAAGGGAATTGGTGAGTATTTATTCACCAAGGCACCCCCGGGGGTTACAAGAAACAATGGCCACAAGCTAGAAGAGAGCAGATTTAGATTGGACATTAGGAAGAACTTCTTCACAGTTAGAGTGACCAAGGTCTGGAACGGGCTCCCAAGGGAGGTGGTGCTCTCCCCTACCCTGGGGGTCTTCAAGAGGAGGTTAGATGAGTATCTAGCTGGGGTCATCTAGACCCAGCACTCTTTCCTGCTTATGCAGCGGGTCGGACTCGATGATCTATTGAGGTCCCTTCCGACCCTAACATCTATGAATCTATGCATCTATGACAGGAGGGAGAGCATTTCCTTAGGGAGGAGGAATGATACCTTTGTACAAAGAAGCTGGTAAAGTGAATGGAAAGGAAATAAATTTGTTCTGAAGAATTGTACTAATGAAGAACTGAGTGAGACAAAAATGCTTAGGTCAAGCAAATATCTAAGCTGGGGAAAATGACCCAAACCTGAAGATCAAATCAACAAACTGGGGACAGGAATCCAGAGGTGGTCAATAATGTGGAAATTTATTTATGCACAGATGGAGTGAGTGATCAAGACACAAAGGAAGATGAAAGGCCAAGTGTCAAGTAAGGAACATGGAGAGCTGGGAGTGGGGCATAGCACAGCAATGCAGTGGGTGGCTGTGAAGCCGTAACAGTGGGTGTAAAATGGGGGTAAAATGCAGAAGCTGAGTGAAGTGGAGAAAGAGGGAGAAATAGAGTGGTGTTGATGGTGATAACAGAAAGGAGATGAAGGGAGCTAGAAATGGAGAGCTCAGAAATCTGTTGAGGGTGTACTGGCGATATAACAAGAAATCTTGGATAGGCAAAAGGAAGGAAGGTGGGGCTCAGTGAAAGGACTTACAAATGTTATGTATCAATTTATACATCATGGTAATAGTTCAGTGGTCAAATGACAAACATAGAATTTGATGTTTATAACACAATACTAGAAAGAAACCTTTTGTCCTGAAGCTGCTGAGTGGTCATGAGGCATTTCCAGCTCTGTCATGTTTTCATGACATCCTGGCTCTTATTTGTCAGATTTTGCCACTTTATAAAACAATAGCAAAGTTACAGAAGCCTTGAAACAGTTATTCTCATTGCTGATGCTAAAATAACAGAATTCTTTAGATCGAAGTGCTGTGTCTCTAATTAGGGGCTAATAGGAACTCTCAAGATGATAAGTACATTTTGGTATCTGTGGTCATTAGAACTAAATCAAATGAAAGGTAGCATTTCGTGCAGGTACTTACCTTGTTCCCACCATCATAGTAACTGTATGCCTCACAACCTTTAATGTTTTTATCTGTCCTTACAGAATCCCTTCTACAGAGTTAAGAGACTTGTCCAAGGCCACACGCAGTCTGTGTAGAGGATGGATGAAGGATGCTCTCCCAAGTCTCAGGCAGTCTTGTCCCCTAGCCATTTGGCAGCCCTTCCAATATACCGCAGTGTTTATAGAATCATGGCCTAAAAGTGTTATCACATGTAACTTAAAGTATTTAACATTATATCAACATTAATAAAAGCAATAGAAGAAGATGCTTAATTAGAGATTATGTTTAAATCCATGCTTATCCAGAGTTTTGGGAGGTTTTGCACAGCACATCTGTGCTTTACCGTTGTCCCAAGTTGCCTCCTGGTAACAGGAGAGTAACTCTGATTCCTTTCATTGTTAAAAAAAAATCCTTCTCTGTTCTTCTCTGTTCTTAGTAGTAAGGTAAATAACTAGAGTTAGCTACAAAAAAGAATTGTGACGTAATAGTGTCCCTTACAGTTGGCTTTCCTGGCAGGATACTCTGAAAGATGTATTTCTTTACCAAAGAGCCTGACTGTAAACCAGGGATACTCAACAAGAGTGACACAACACCTTGGAATGTCTTGACATCCTTTTAAGGGTGCCACACAGGATTAGCATTGTTAGGTGTGCAAGCACCTACATATGATTCACAAGATGAACCCAGAGGTTTCAAATAGGAATCCATATTGTCAAAAACATTGTGACCTGTTGTGGTCTTTCTGAGTATTTTGCAACAGAAGAATGGCTGTTATGTTTCTGTATTTAAAAAAAAAGTATAAATGAAGAGCTGGCATTTTCTTGAGCCTAACAAAGGGTAGCTTGAGCCTAACAAAGGGTGGCTTGCATCCAAAAGTGTTGAGAACCACTGTTCTAAATATACCTCAATTATGGATCTTTCAAAGTTCAGACTCGGATTAGGATCAGAATTTTAGGGCTTGTGCCAAGTTACCTCAGGTAAAAATGCATAGCATGCACAAATGCAGCAGGCATTATTTCTGTACGTTGATTGATGGCCAGCTTGTAGGGGAAACAGCTGACTGTGCTGACTTTTTAAATATTAGTATCTAGGACAAGCTCAGAGGTGAGCTGTCAAGGCTGCCAGACTTTCAAGGGTGAGGGGCCTTCCTGCAAGCAGTGGCAGGGGGTGTTGGGGAGTGGAGACCCCAATCCCAGTCAACCTCTGCTTCTCAGGAGCCCTTTGCAAGTGAGGGGGCTGCTTGCTGAAGGGCTGCTGGTGCTGAAATCTTTAAAGGGATCCCGGGCACCCCAGAATGGGATGGGCTTTTGTCATGTCTCATAGGCAGGCTGGCAAGCCTGTCAGTGAGCCTATCTGGTTCACTGATATTTTTCCCTGGGCCTAAGAGCTGCTGTGGAGCAGCCCTGTAATGCCCCCTGGTTGGAGTGATTGCCTTTGTTGCTCTCCAGTCAGGGGCCTCTGAATGTGTGGCTGCCTATAGGTATTGTTATTTTTGTGGTGCTACAGACTTTGGAGGCAGCCTTAGGTAAAATCCAATCCATTTAGAATAATTCTGTATTTGTATCTGTGTGAATTCTCCACTCTGCATTGTTGGATCCCACTTTTATAGGGATTTCAAGTCTTTGTCCAAAGTCAAGGTACTTTTCCATCTGTACGTCTCTATCCAGATGTTGTTTCTCATCATTTTTTTTGTTATCTCAACTCGAGGTTGCTCTTGTCATAAAAGTCAGGCTTCCAGCCTTGAAAGTTGTTTAGGTTAAATTGTAGGACATGAAGATTTCCTCCTTTATCCTGTTTCTTAGCCTATCTCCTCTGTGCCTGGTCACAGACTGGTTCTTCAGCCATCCATCTAACAGTTCATTGTCTGGTAACTTGCATATTCAGTGCCTTAGCAAATGTCTTCTTGCTTACATAAGCACATTCTAAACATCCCATACACTCTTCATTCATTCAATCAATTATACTATTATCCTTAATGCACTATATAAAAATACATAGCTTGATTACATATTATATAAATGATTACACATTATATATATGTGTGTGTGCATGTGTATATTGATATCTCTCTCTCTCTCTCTCTCTCTCTCTCTCTCTCTATATATATATATACACATACACACTAACCATATTACTATCAATATAATGCTGTTATTACTTAGTCTAAATATAACCTATTCAAATGCCAGGCCATTTAAACTATCATGTTCTGGCCTTGCATTACATATTGCTAAAACCTCATTCAATCATATACTACATACACTACATGTGACACAGGTGCAGCCACATGTGTGCACCTGTTGAGGATTTGTACCTGCATCAAAGTGTGAAAAATGTAGGTAGCTAGAAACCCATAACTAAATGGTTTTAGATTCTAGATGAGGGTAGCTCTCCAATTTTTTATCCCCAAGAGCTGTGTTAAGCTATGTGCCCAGGAAACTGAAAGCAGGCTTCACCTTGCTCAGTGGGAGTTTAAACTAGAATCTCTCTGGCTTCCCAGAGGATACTAGGCACCACCACAGGTCAAACATTGTCCAGTATCTGGCATTCTTTTTGAAGCTGACCCCCTGGGCAGTTGTGAGAGATACGGGGACAAGAAGGAAGACAACAAGCAAGAGGGCGTATGGTTCAGTGAGCGGGATGCTGCCTTAGAAATAAGTAGACCTTTGTTTCTAGTCTGGACTCTTCTTCCCACTGGGGCAGAAAATTCCTCACAGCACTGCTCTCTCTCCATTTTATTCAGTGACTATTAAACAAAAGGGGCAGAAGCTCAGCCTCAAAAGAGCACCAGAAAGGGATTTTAAAAAATGCTTGCCCTGTGCTGTGGTGGTTAGAACACTATGCTGGGAAATCAGAGGCACAGGTTCACTCAAGTATTGGAGCTAGAACATGGAAGAACTCTCTTCCCTTCACCATTCCCCCAAACAGGTTTTCCAGGAGTAATGCTCAGGGATGCCTACACCTGAGCTATGTGTGCTCATATATAGCTGAGTATGTGTGGGGGTGGAGGGACTGTGGGGGTGGGGAGACTATGTCGGGGTAGAGGGGACTGTGTGGGAAGGGTGGGTTCCCCACCCACCCTCCCCACAGCATACAGCACACCATGCAGCAGCAGCAGCCAGCAGCACACCCTTGGGGCAGAAACTTCCTCCCAACTTCACCTACCCCCCACATCCTCCCCACAAATCTTACACCCTGCATGCCCAGCTGCCAGATGGGACAGGAGCTGCTGGTGGGCACTGCAGCTGCATGGGCAACTGCCACACTGAAGCCCTGCCCTGTACCCACACTGGGGAGGCCGGGCGCTCCTGGTCCCAGGAACAACTTGGGGGTGGGGGGGTGATGGGTTGGGGGGAGGGGTGGCAGCACAGGTGGGTGATGGGCAGGGGGGATTGAGGTGGCAGTGGTTTATGGGTGTGATGGGCCAGAGGTGGTAGCAGGGTGTGTGTGTGTGTGTGTGTGTGTGTGTGTGTGTGTGTGTGTGTGTGTGCTTGAGAGAGAGAGAGAGATGGGGGTTAGGAATAGGGGAGTGCTCCAGGTAGGAGAGGCCACCAGAGCTGGCCTTGGAGCCCTCCTGCCCCACTAGAGCGGCCTATGCAGGGCAAGGCCAGCCTGGAAGGGAAGGAGCCTGCCCAGCCCAGTCCTTGAGCCCCAGTAAGGGGCTTCCCAGGAACAGCATGGGGATTGCTGGGGCCTGGGCACAGGCACAGGGAGCAGAATAGTAAAGGCTGGCACTGCTCAGAGCCACAAAGCAGTGGGTGGGACAGCTGCAGTTGAATTCATGTCTTGATGCTTGGACAGAGCTGCTGTCAGAACAAAGTGAGTGGGGGGCAGGCAGGGGCTGTGGGTCAGGAATGAGGGGCACTGGTGGGGTTGTGGGATGGAAGCGAGGGGCAAGACAGGCATGGGCAGGACACTGGCATATCAGTGCTGCTCATTACCACAAAGCAGCTGCGAGTCCAGTTGCAGCTGTCCCCACATCCTGGTGAGTGAAGGGGGCAGGGGCAGCTCTGATCTTTACTATAATAAAAAAAACAAACAAAAGCAAATGCCAAAGTGTATAGATATTTAGAATTTATTTGATGATGATGATAGAGGCACTGGTAGGCTTCCAAATAGCTTTAAAAGTGTAAATATATCAATAAAACATAACATTGCCCAACTTCTCTCTCTCTCTTTATATATATAGTGGTGTTTCATTTTAATCATGGAAGAATGCGGATTTTGGGTATTTTAATGAGAGAATTTGGCTTTTTATCAGAGAATTTGCAATTTTTAAACAGAGAACAGAAGGATCCTTGCTGGTGAGGCAAGTGGCAGGACCCAGGGAGAGGAAGCTATGCTGAGCCAGCACTGGGAACCCAGCTACAGGGCAGATGAAGGGTTTTACCTCCTGGCCATTTGGAGCCAGGAGGACACACTTCAACCATTCAAAGCAGGCCACTACAACTAGCACATCTTCTGAGTGATAGATGCCCAGATGGCAGAGCGGGGACACCAGAAGACTTGACAACAGTGCCTCCTGAAGGCCAAATGTGCAGCCATGGTCTATTGGCAGCTGGCTCAGAGGTGCAGGTGGCTCTGCTGGAGTGCCTGTACCACAGCCTAGGCAACTGTGCAGTCCCCATTTGGGTCTGGCAGGTGCACAGCTGTGAGACCACAGGTCCAAGGGTGCAGATGCTGTCTCAGGTGGCAGCAGGTCACAGCCAGGCAGCAGTCCCTACTGCCAGACTGCTGTAGTGGGTAGAGGTACAATGGCCACTCTAAGTTAGGGTTGCTTCAGCTGTCCAGCTGACACAGGGGGCTAGTGTCCCCAGATACCAACTGGTTGGGCCTCAGAAGCTCCTAAGGGCAAGTAGCCCTGAGCTGCTTGCCAGTAGGGTTACCATACGTCCAGGTTTTCCCAGACATGTCTTCTTTTTTGGCCCCCCATGATGCATCTGGGCAGGTTTTTTAAAATTTGCAGGCAAAATGTCCAGGATTTCCTCCCCCATCTGTTTTCAAGATGGTCACTGCTAGGCAGAACTACATTTCCCAGAAATGTGCTCATACCTAGTGTGCGCACATGACCAGAAGCTCAGTTCTCAATCAAGTTCTCAATCAAGATCCGAGTTTTCAACTTATTGCAGAAAAACAAGGAAAATGCAATACCACTTCAGCAAATTGGGGCAGGGGTAGGGGCAGGAGTTACGGTGTTTCTCTGCATGCACATACAGACACGGACAGCCAGGCAGGGTATGGGAGCTGCCCCAGCAGAGCACCTGGATACAAGTAAACTGGAAGGTGGTGTGTGTGTGTATGTGTGGTGGGGCACTGGGGCTGCAGCAGGGCATGGGGGCTGGAAGGAGGGACAGCAGGGAGCTGTGCAGCCTGGCTGGCTGGGAGAGGCTGCCCAGGGTAGAGGGTGCACAGGCCTCCCCTCCTCCGCCCTCCAGGCCATGCAGTGGTTGGACTTGCTCCAGCAGCACCCACAGGAGTCGGAGCTGCTGATGCAGCCGCTGCACTCACTCCAGCTGGGACGGAGCAGGGGCGGCTGAGGGGAGAGGCACCAGCAGAGCCCAGAGGGGATTGGGGAATTTGGATTGGGACGGGGGACCTGGCAGAGTCTTGGGGGGACAGGGGGCTGTGGGTGGAAGCTGAAGGGCACCAGCAGAGCCCAGAGGGGACTGGAGAATTTGGATTTGGACTGAGGGGCACTGCCATGGGCAGGGCACTGGTATATCACTTGGGGTTGCTCGGTGCTACAAAGCAGAAAGGGGGGTGGGAGACACAGCCACAGCTGGACCCACATCTGGTTGAGCAAAGAGGGCAAGGGAGTTCTTATTTTCTGTTAAAAGAAAAAAGTAAAAAAAAAAAAATAGGCATTTCAAATTAATTTTATTATGATGATTGAGGCACTGGTAGGTTTACACATTGCTTTAAAATTGTAAATAACTCAAAATATTGTGTTAAATTGATAACTATATATATATATATATATATATATATATATATATATATATATATATAGTGGTGTTTCAATTTAATCACAGAAAAATGTGGGTTCAGGTTTTTTCTAATCAGTGAATTCAGGTTTTTTATCAGAGAATTTGCAATTTTTAAGCAGAAAATGAAAACCTGGTGCTTACTGTAGTGACAGAGCAAATATTGCATGAAGCAGAAGTGCAGTCCATCATCTGAGTGCAGGTTCAGCATTTACTTAATGCTTTTGTTTCTCATTATATTTCTGAGGCAATAACACTTGTTATTTACTGTAACAGTTAGAAACCTCCTCCCCAGACAGGTGTCCTCTTTTTTGGAACTGGAAATATGGTAACCCTACTCACCAGGGCAGATTTTTATACTGCTGAGGCTAGTGCTTCTAGCTCCCCCTGGTCGAAGGTCCAGGAGTAGCTGGGCAGAGTGAGTTTGTCCCAAGTGGTACAACTTGCCCCACACCAAAGTGCATGTTCAGGCACATACGCTTTGGCTCAAAACTCCAGCACAAATTTATGCCGCTGCTACTTAAGCTGCTGCAAGCACATGTGCCTGCATGTGTGGATGCATCCTTTTGGCTAAATCCTATCCTACCTTTACATGCCTGTGTGGCATCTGCATAACTACAATTGTTGGCACTTACACAGCTTTTAGATTCTACTTTCATCAGTAGAGAAATAGGATTGCCCAGGGTAGATCTGTAACCTCCAGAAACAAAACGGAGGAAGAGAGTCCTTCCTTCTAGCCCAACATCCTAGTGGTTAATGCAGTCAACCAGGGAGGGGCTCCTAACCCCTGCTACTCAAATAGAGGCAACACCATAATGCTACAGTGATGTGGGCAGCCGTCTGAAAATACAGGCTGCAGACAGTTGAGACAGAAGCTTGCAGATGGCTAATGAAGAAATCCTGTGCCATATCATGAGGGACAGGTTGGGTGAGTAGTAGGGGGCAGAACCTAGGGGCCATATAAGCCTGGCTTTTGACTTGAGGTGTCAGTCTGGTCCAGGCTATAGTGAGAAGAGCAGAGCTCAGCTCCCTTAGGAAAGGCTGTAGCCTCAAAACTATGATTTGCAGACAGTAAGGTAGCCCTGAATGGGTGGGCTGGGATAGCTGACCCCCTGCCCCATGCCAGTTGGCTATGTTGTATGTATACTCTCAGGGGGATTAGCAATTTCATTGTAATAAATTGATGGTTTTATTTGTGTCCACTGAAAGACATAGAGCAGTGTTGTGGGGAGAATGCCTGGAGAGAAAGTGCTATTGGCTCTGTTGATTTGGGATGTTAGCCCCATTAGAGTCACTAAGGACACTTGGTAAAGGGTGTGGTGTTTCCCATGTTGATGTGAGGAGTCTTTCCTGTAAAACCACTGTAGGTACCTGGCAAAGGTAATGTGCGTTTGGTTTATGAGAGCCAAGTGGCAGAGGCCACCTGATAGTTGAAACACTTTGCTTAAAGGTGGTATCAGTCAAAGATAAGGCCAGGAAGAGGTGGCCTGGTGATGACCCTAGAAGCACTTAAGATGTTGTTCCAGTAGCTTAGGTCTGCCTCCCTAATTTAAGTTAATCAACATCAAGCTGTGGTAGATGAGCACAGAACAGTAACCTAGTGGGGACCAGAGTTCAAAATAGGCCTAGGTGGAGAATCTCAGAGCTACCTTAGATATGGAACCTGTTACAGGCATCTCCTATCCAGAGTGGGTTTGAACTCCTCTCTGCCACTTGCCCACAAATTTCTCTAGACACCTGGCCTTAGTTAGGCACTGCCAAGGGTACTTTCTAGCCCTCTTCTTGAAGAGAAGAGGAAGACCTATAGGACCAAGAAAGGAACAGCAAACCAGAGTGAGGGTGGCTTAGCGAGATGAATACTACCCTGACAGGGAGGGTTCCTTTTCCTCTGACCCCCAGCTTCAAGAGGAGGCATGGAAAGTTCTTTGAGCAATGCCTAGTCTATGGTCCAGCGATTGGAGACCCCCTTATTCCCTAAGGAAGCAAGGTACACAGTCCCCTCTGAGTGAGAGGAGTATACAACCTGGGTCTTCTACTGCCTGGTGCTCTAATCACTAGGGTCTTAGGCTAAATGATGGGAAGATCTTTTTCTGCAGCATCAAACACTAGCTCATAGTTTTTCTATGACTGAAGTTTCAAGAGTTGCATAGTGTCAGGTTCATGTGTTTCCAATTCTCTTCCATCCTATAGCCAGAATACAGCCTTCTGAGGAAACGCAGAGCAAGTATAGTTGCAGAAGTTCAAATACATTCCAAAATTGCGTAAGTTATCAATATTACATGGCTATGTCAGTCTATTTAGGTGCATAAAGCTAAAACAGGATATAATCCTTTGTGTTCAATTTTAGCCTCTACTCAAGGGAAATGCCCTCTGCCTTAATAGGATACTTGTCAGAGCAAGGCATGCAGAATTAGTATTAACATCCTATATTTGTAGCTGATGAGTTGCCATTACATGAAGTATGGAGGGAATAAGATGGTATCGTGCATGGTGGGCAACATCTTCTCCTTTGCCTGACTCTTGGATCTTGTCCTCATAAGCAGGGGGTTTTAGATGCCTTAATATCATAAATGAGGGCAAACTAAATTTCTCAAACAGTTGAAAAATATTCTGTTGCCTGTCTTTCAGGATACCATCTTGCTAAGATTATAAAAGGTATCCTGTATTTTAAGCCTGTATTACCAATAAAGGTGCCTATTGGTTGTCTAGTATGCTATCTAGCATCCACCTGCAAGCACTTTCTAACCTTGGAACTTGTATGTGTAGATGCTACAGCAGTTGTTGTGAATACCCCATCTGTCATTGTCTTTTATTGACACTCTTATTGCATTCATTCCAGCAGACCTCTTGGGACATGAAGAACACGGTCTGTTTAAATTCCTTTGATGCCTCTCCAAATAATTTTCAGGCAAGATAACAGTTATGTCAGAATCATCTCTTACAAAGTAGTTAAGATATAGGGACATCTGAAATCTTGTATTTTCCATCTTCCAACAATATGGAAGATGACAGTTGCTGGGTTTTGAAGAATTATGTGTAGAACTATTAACATATCTTGTTAAAACATGTACTTCGGCATAGCTTTGGGGTTTGTTTTTTTTAATGATGTATAGTTCTGAGATGCTTGAGAAGGCTTACATGCCTTCAGAACCAGTTGGATGACCCCTACTGATGAAAACTGAAAGCTTGGCTGGCTTTGCTTTTCTTTGTCTGGTAAGATTCTGCTTTGCTATTCATCTCATTTTTGTCATTCAATAAATAAATAAATCTCTCACATTTGTTGGAATGACCCAAGGGTCTGTTTGAAGTTTTTCACCTGTCCACCTCATCTAAAGCTTGCTTACAGTCACCTGAGCCTTCTATTGGAAGGGTACCATTGTAACAGCCCCCCTCCACCATTACTGGAGTGGGGAAAGGTCTAGGGGCATCATGAAGAGGTCCAAGGATTAAATGCAATCCTTCAATTTTTATACCCTTCCTTGGCTCACAAGTTTGCTGCATGCTTTGGCTGGACCCTAACCAATCAAATGCCAAGTTGAGGTCTTAATCCTGTGGCCTTTCTTAGTATCTCTGGAGATGCTGATTTATATTTGTTCAGTCTATTGACAAGTTTTATTCAGGCCCACTCAGCACAGAGAGGGGAGCAGTGCCACATTCTGCGCTTGACTCTGCATCACCTCCAAGAGCACTAGCCATAACCCTCCCCCCCCCCCTTACCACCACCATGACAACAAGCAGCAGCACCAGTATGACGGTCTCCTTCACCCCCATTTCACTTCCTATGCTGAACTTACCAGTGCTGGAGGAAGAGCTGGAGCTGAATCTGAGTGCCAAAGCAAGGGAAATTCTGCGGAAGAAGAGGGAATCATTGGAGTTTGTGCTCCACACCTCTTGGGTTTCCTCTAGAGCTAGGTCTCCTTCCCAGAAGGTACTTCAGAGGAGGTTTAGGCACAGGTTGTGGAGGCAAGTGGCTCAGCTGAGCCCACCCCTCTTGTTGCTGTGCCTCTGCCTTCTGAGGAGGGAAAAAAGGCAGCATCCACACCTGTACCTGCACCCTAGAAGCGAGCGGGTAGTGTGGTCTGGGATCATTTTGAGCTAGCAGATGATCCCACATATGCTCTCTGCCTGCATTGCTAAGCCAAAACCAGCCAGGGCAAGGGAACAAAACACATGAGCACCACGGGGATGCTGTTGCGTCTCCGCAGGCACCACCCCCTTGCCTTTGTTCCTCTTAAGCCTGGCATCAGTGGGAGCGTGCCCAAAAAGAAGTCCCTGTCTTGCTCTAAAGCCCCTGTCCCACCAAAGCAGAGGCAGGCCATCCTGGAACAGTGGGGGAAAGGCAGACAGAAAGCGAGGTGTGTTGCAAAGGTAAGCGAGATCACCCAGACAATTGGGGAGATGCTTGCTGTGAATGGCCAGCCCTTCTCTTTAGTTGAGCAGCCAGGGTTCAGGCAGCTCATGGCACTCACGGCCCTATCATACCAAGTGCCTGCATGCACTATCTTCAGCAGGATGGTAGTGGCCTCACTGTATGAGGCATGCAGTACTTGAGGGAGGGACTGCACAGGGCAGGCCCACAGGTGTCCTTATACTTCACCTTGGGAATGGGGAGCAGCCAAGGTGGAGATCATGCCTACCTCTCCCTTGCAGGGCACTGGCATGACCAGTCAGGCTGTTGGTTGGCTCTCCTTCAAGCTGATGGGATGGATGAGTCCCACATGGCAACTGGGATCATGGGAGCCATGAATTGCTTGTTGCAGGGGTGTCTCACTGGCCAGGGAGAGCTCAACCTTGGGTTCATGGTCACCGACAATGGGGCCTATATGGTCAAGGCAGTCTGTGATGCCAACTTTGTTGGCATCTGCTGTGTAGCACACAAGTTCCACCTTATTGTCAGGGACACCTTGGAGGGGGACAGGGCTGCCAGTGACAGCAGCAATCTCATTACCAAATGCAGGAAGGTGGCAGGCTACTTCCACCGAAGCATCAAGGTAGGCAAAATGCTGCAGACACACAGGCAGAGCTGAACATCCCTTAGCGCAGAATCATGCAGGATGTGGAGACTCTGTGAAACTCCACATACCTGATGCTCGAGAGGCTGGTGGAGAAAAAGGCCATCCATGAGATGGCCTTGCTTGGGGAGATTGGGATCAGTGGCCCCCTGAACAGAGCTGAGTGGGATTCCATCTCCCAGATCTTGGTGGTCCTCAAGCCCTTCCATGAGGCCACCAAGACCCTCAACACTGGTGATGCTCTCCTTAGCCAGGTGATGCCTGCAGTGAGGGCACTTGAGAACTAAATGGAGAAATTCCAGGGGATGAATGTTCCTGCCTGGGGCAAGCCACTGTCATCAGACGTGCAGGCACTGGTGAGGCAGCTGAAGGAGGGCATCAGGAAATGGCTTGATCCCTTGCAGTCCAGTATGGTTCACATGCTGGCTGCCATGTGTGACCTGAGGGTAAAGAGGAGCATCAGCACATGTGGCACCAAACCCTGGATCAGTGGACGGAGGTACTGGTGAAGAGAGTCAGGGAGGCAGAAGGGTGGAGGCAGTCAGTCTCCTCCTCTATCACAGGTGCTGCCAATGTGGGCCAAGGGCATGGCTTCCGTAGTGGGGTCCAGAGGCACCAGACCCCACTATCAGGCAGGTAGTGCTGAGGCCTTGATGGCTGCCTATTTCACCAAGGACATGGAGCCTCTGATGTGTGACCCCTTGGCCTACTGGGCAAGCCTCAGCCAGATGTGGCTGGATCTGTCCATGGTAGCCTGCAAACACCTGCCCTGTCCACGGACCACTGTTCCAAGCGAGAGGGTGTTCAGCATTGCTGGTGGTGTAGTGACACCCCACCACACTTCCTTGGATCCTGGTTTGGTGGAGCAGCTGGTGTTTCTCAAGGTGAACCTCCCACTGCTGGGGTTCTCCAAGCTCCACATGCAGATGGAATGAGTGCCGCCCTCCTCACTCTGTCTGCATCTATTTCTTTTTTCATTTTTAAAAAACCATTTAATGCCCCACTCAGACCTGCATCAGCAGTCAGCAGGGGAAGAATATGTCCCTGCTGAGGTTCCATGCCAGGATGAACTTGGAGGTATGGACTGGGGCTATAAGGAAGGAGGAGGCCCCAGGTCCTGGGCATGACCACTAAATCTTCACTCTGCCAGGGTTGGGAGGCCTGGTGGGACTGCAGGCAGCCTCAGGAAATGCCAGGACTGAGGATCTCACTTCATCAACCTCCTGAGTACAGAAACTCATGGATTCAATATAGACATTGGAATTCTGACACACTACAACCTGCTGGACATCTGACTTCCCAGATACCTCTCCACTTTTACCTACTACATCCCCCTTCCCCCTCCCTACCCTGTCCCTCACCCCCTGATGTCTCCATTTCCATTTTCACCGACTGGCTTTCTTGCCTGCATTGCATGCCAGCCTCTGGCTTCTTTATAATTCCTTCCATCCAGTAAGAGCACACACATCAAATGCAGGTGCTTCCTCAGCCTGATGAAGGATTTTTCAGCCTGAAACCTTGCTAAGATATATTTTCCCAACTATTCAGTTGGTCTACTAAAAGATATCAGATTGACCCAAATAACCTTTTCTGCCACTGCCATGTCTTTAGACCAACACCCCTAGCACCTGTCCCTGGTCAGCTGACCAAAGGATTCAGGGTCCTGGGCACATCTAAGCCCCAGGGTTGGGGCTGGCAGGGAGAGTTGTCTGGCAGCTGCTAGAGTAGAAGCTCATGTAGGAAAGGAAAAAAGGCTCTGTGACGGTTCAGCATCCTGAGATACTAGTGCTACTTACCTGTTGTTATTTAAAGTGGTGGACCAGGCTGAGGCCGTAGGGGAGGAGGAGACCTCATTGGGGCACACTACTGTGTTGTGTAGAGGCTGCAGCACCAGCGAGGGCGCGCCTTAACACACGCACAAAGTCACACATGTCACTAGTTTTGCTTGTCAGCAGCTTAAGGTGCAGTTTCCCAGAAACCCCTTCACCTATCTCCTTGAAATCTGGCAGGCTTCATGGCTTCAGAAGGGGCTATCATGCCTGCTGTTTTCACTCCACTGCACCTTAACACACACACATGACATGAGTTTTGCTTGTCAGCAGCTTGAGGTGCAGTTTCCCAGAAATCCCTGCACCAATCCCTTTGAAGCTTAGCAAACTTTGTGTCCTTAGCAGGGGCTACCATGCCTGCTCTTTTCACCCTCCTGTGCCCTCACACTTACAAGTGACATGAGCTTTGCTTTCAAAATTTTGAGGTGCAGTTTCCCAGAAACCCCTGCACCTATCTCCTTAAAACTTGACCGGCTTTGTAGCCTCAGCAGGGGCTACCATTCCTGATGCTTTCATTTGAATCAGGCAAGAAATGACAGTTATAGGCAGTTTCATGATTCCCCTTTTAGCGTAGGGGCGAAATGTCGAAACAACAAAACAATTCCGACAAAACAAAATGGAACAGTCCTTTGCAACAAAATGAAACATCAGAATGAAACACTGTCCCTTCAGAATGGCAAAACGGGAGTGTTGCAGAGCACTGAGGTGCCCTGCTCCTAGAGAGGGGAAACTGCCAGGGAAAGAGCTCTGGCAGGGAATAAGGAGCACAGCTGTGGGTTGCCCGGGGCAACCAGGAGGTCAGCTGACAGGAAGAGGCAGGGCCTGGCCCTCATAAAGCTGAGGGGCTGAGGCTAGGCTAGCATTTCCCTGCCAGCAGCTAGAGAGGCAGGAGCTCCTGAAGTAAAGAGGCGAGAAGCAGCCTGACTGCAGGTACAGCTTCAGCTGAGTAAGGATGGCAGCTCTGGGATGTTGGAGCAATGTTGTTATAGCCAGGTGGCTTATGTTTAAGTTGTAGCTAAGAGGCTTGAATTTGTGTTTTGCTTTGTTGTTACACCGGTGGTTTGGGTGAGGCTATTAGGGGTTGCAGGAGGCCTCATAGGGACCCACAGTGGTGTGGGGGCCCCAGCACCAGTAAGGGCACGGTGTATGGGGTGCATAGACCCCAGCCCCAGAGAGGGGGTGCTACTGAGAAGCCCCAGTGTGGGCGTGGCGAGCCCCAGAGAGAGCGGGTAGCAGTGCGGCGAGCCCCGGAGAGACAGGTGGCTTGACCGAGAAGGCCCCAGTGGGCACAGAAGGCCCCTGGAGGGGGGCAGCATTAGAGAGAGAGCCCCAAGAGAGGGGTGGTATTCTTGAGAAGGCCCAGAGTGGGCATGGAGAGCCCCGGAGAGAGGGCGGCAGTACAGGGAAGGCCCGGAGAGAGGGGCGTGAGAGTAGACCAAGAGACCGAACCATGAATAGCCAATAAGGCTAGGGTGCCCGGGAAGCACCCATCGTACAGTGAGACCCACAGAGAGTCCGGGAAACCACAGGGACGGAGGTCCCAACAAACCGTGTCCAAGAGGGCGTAAGGCAGCCTCCCAAACTTATATAAACATCAAAGATGTGGCGGGCAAGAATCGGAGGGTGTCCTTGCCCCGGCTTGGCACGGGGGAAGGGGCCTTGAGGAGATCACAGCCCTCCTGGAGGACCCCCACCTGTGATGGGAAGTTGAAATGAAACAGGGCTGTGTGAAACAGCACCAACTGAAAGGGGTGCTTGGGGGTACTCTGCATTTCAGGCTCTGTTCAGAGGATGGAAGATAGAAACTGGAGATATGTTCTGAGCTTGAGATGGGCAGAGCCTGCCAGGGAGTGAAAGATGGGAGTCAAACATGGGAAAATGGGACTCAGGGCTGCATCTGCTCATGTAGTGGTCTCATGGGGCTAGGAGCCTGAGGTCATGAGGGCATGGCCAAAGCTGAGCCAGAAGCTTGTGGCCCTGAGCAGTGGGCTCCAAGCTAGAAAGTTCAACCAAAATAAAACTGGGACAAGGTCAGGGGAGCTATGGTCTAAACAAACTTATGCTTTCCCAAAGCTCTCTTCACTTCTTGGACAGTGTCCTCATCTAGTTATTACATCAAGATGTGGCAGGTGAGAATACAGGGGGAAAGAATAAAGGACAGTAGTGGGAAGACGCAAAGGCAAGTGCACTGTGTTGGCACCTGTGGATATCCTATATTCATATTAATTGAATGAAAACTCCTATATTCAGTTTCAAAGGTAGTTAGATTTTTTTTCCTAGTAGCTTGGCAGCAATTATGCTGGTTTTGATTGAGCTCTGAGAGAATACCATAAAGGGAAGAGAAAATGATGTTTATACTTTTTTCCCCTCCTGTGGAAACATTTCTATTCATCTCTGGCATTACTCAAGCCCATTATATGGGAGAATTAAAAATGCAAACAATAGCCAAGATTTCAGGAACACTAAAAAAACCTGTTTGTCTGAGAGTATTTAAAGCAGTTCTCAGATTGTCTTTCCTTCCTCCTAACAAAAGGATGTTACTTAGTCAGTGCCGCCTTTCAGACTTCAAACTCATTCAGCCTCAAAATATGTGCTTTATAGAAGTATTGATTGATTCATTTGTTTTAATTTACCATATGATGAAAATATTCTGGTGCTCTTTTGATTGTACATCCTACATGCTACCAGAAAGAACGCTCAATTTTAAGCATTAAAGATTTTTATACTGACATAAGAAATTAAAGGTCTCAGAAATACTAGCCTTCATGCTATTTCAATTAAGCTAGCTAAAAAAAACTTTTAAGATATACTTCCCTTCTAATGAGCTCAATGATATCTCTGGAGGTTTTTGTAAAAACTCACCTGGTGAAAGAGGCATGAGATCTTAAGTGAAATTCAGGAAGAGGTTACTTTTAAGATGCAAATGGCTGACCACTTCTGGCTCTTATCTCTCTGGGATTACAAAGACTACAGAGCAGGAGGGAAATTCGATATTGTCTGGACAGCCAAAAAATAGGAACTCCATGACCACTTGGTTCATGGCTAGACGGTTGTAGGGAATGTTTTCCAATCTGAGGCTGTGCTGAAGATTAAAAGAAGCAGAGGTGCTACTGCCCCAGGATGGAAGACTAAGAACATAAAAAAACAAACCTCCAAAAAATCCCTATGGGTTTGGGAAGACAGAGGTAAGACGCATGGTGTAGCATGTGCTCAAGGCAATCCTCTCCTACCCTTTTCCCCTCTCACTCCCCCACCCCCTCCCACTCACCTTTGTGGCTTGAAGATGAAGGAACAGCCACAAGCAGATTCATGGAGTGCAAGGACTTCTGGGAATTCTAGTTCTCTAGAGTGGCTATGGAGTTTGCTGTTGTCAGGAAACTTTCAGCCCTCTTTTTTCCCCTTTTCCTGCTAAAACCTGTGGCCAGATGACAAAAATATTGCTTTTGGTGGCAAAAAAAAATGGGGGCTAGCTTCTCTCTCTTCCCCTCCCCCACAGCTGTCAACTCCACTGCTGCTTTACAAAACTATGATTCCCAGAATGCCCTGTGTTTTATTACACGCACTGCCTGTGCTGCCTCCTTCCTGGAGCTTGAAAGTACAGGCAGAGCTAGGCAGGCAGCCAGCATACATCCATGAGGTAGGTAATAGCCCCAGGTATCCTCCTAGTATCTCTGCTGTTGGGTAGCACCTCTGGCACATGCCCTGTTCACCCATCCCTGAATGAAACATATTGGATAATCCTCATAATGGAGCAGAAGCAGAGCTCTTGGCTAGGATTTTGTGGTGCAGGATGAGTCCACCTATCTTAGTGTCTATGTGAAGGGGATAAAGATGTCACTACAATGCAGAACCTGGGACACAAGACTGGTAACTTGGGTGACTAAGCTAACAACTGGATTGGTGGTGGAGAAAAGGCTGCATGATGTAATCTCCTGATGCAAAGGACCAGCAGATGTGACCAAGGGTGCTAAGAAAGAAAAGGGGGAGTACTCATGACCATTTTATACATCTTATAGTAAGGTGTTTCTTATCTCAGGAAAAAATAACCTTTCAAAGAACTGTACTAACTTTTTCTTTTAATTCCTTTACATAAGATCTAAATGTCTGCTGACATCATATGTGTTCTTTTTTTTTTTTTTTCTTTAACATGTACATGCATACACATGAATAGAATTCTGTTTCCTTTTGTGCAGCCAAATGGCAGTTTTCTAGTTGCTTATTCCTGGGATCAGTGACCTCCAGCTCTTGGCACCACTGCATCTAGCCTGCCAAACCAGGGGACTTCAATGGCTTTCTGGCAGCAGGCAGGTAGCGGCTGATCCCTAGCTCTGGCCAGCTTTGCATCCAAGTTGGATGATTTTGGCTGCTGCTTTAAAAAACAAACAAACAAAAAAACACGTTCCTGACCACTGGTCTGCTTGGCTATTTCTCTTTTACTCTTTTTGCACTTTGGTCATGTAAGCCTGTGCACATACATAGCTGTAAACATGCACACACAGACCTGTAATGCATATCCTGAGTGTGAGTTCCAGAGAACATGATGGAGGAAGATGACTACAGCCCTCCTATGTTTTTACTCTAAAAGCTGAGTCAATAGGGTACTCACTCAGGCAATAGGGCCCTGGGTTTTAAACCCTTCTCTGATCTCCTGGCACTGGGCTCTGGCTACCATGCTACAAACCAGGCATTACACTGTCTCCCTTCTCCAGCACTTCTTTTGAAGCTGGGCCCTTGTCCTTTGCATTTAATAGTCATTGGATAAAGAGGATGATGGGAAGTCCTGTGGGGGAAGGTTCTGTGCCATCAGGAACAAGGCTCTAGGCTGGAACCCACAGCCTGCTCCTTTTTAGGCCAGCAGGCATCTCACTGAGCCACACCCCCTCTGGATTGGTTTTGTCATTCTGGCTCCATATTCCTCCTTCTCTTGGCTGTCCAGGGGTGCCAAAGAGTGTTATAGGTAATGACTGATCTACATGATGGTTATAACATGGGCAAGAAGAGTGTAAAACCTCGGTCTTCCCAACTTCTTCTGATGTAGAACCTGGGTGTCCTGTTTCCTGGGTGAAACCTAATGCCTTTGCTATTAAGGGTTAAAGCAGGCAAGGACCTTTATGCTCCAAAGTCCAATACTTGCTTGTCATGGGTTTCCAGCTGCCTATCTTTTTGTGAAGTAGATGTGACAAAGGTCACATGCCTTTGCTGGGTGTATGTGGTGGCAACATGTAGCCTGCTGCACATATTTAGTGTGTGCGCGCACTTACATGTCCACACTGCTGGGGAGATGTAATTGTTACCTGTGCATAAGTGGCACTTTTTGATCAGGGTGCTCAGTCTCTGGCCTGCAAACCATATGTGGCCTGGAGAGCTTTGGAATCACCAAGCTTTAGTTTAAGTGCCCCTGCCACTATTTTGAAGTGCAGGAACGCTGAATACATGAGATGCAGAGGCTGCTGGAGCATGCTAATTAGCATACTTTAACAGATTCATTTAATAGAATGTGCTCTGACATGCTATAATTACAGCACATTGGAGTAGCATCCCAGCATATCTACAGGCACCCTCTGTGCTGTTCATAAAGTAGTATTCTCTACAGGTCACATTGCATTCTTTCCTGGTCATCTAATTCTAAGTGGCCTTTTTTGTTGTTGATGTTTTTACTGATGTCTGCAAGGCATTTTTGGCACTTATTCAACCAGGGGAATTCCTAGATGCATAGTCCTGCACATGTGAATGACTGTGTGACTACATAGTCACACAGACTGAGCACATGCAATACTAGCCATAGTCCTTAATTCTGCTCCTTGTGGAGCCATGACTGCCAGATTGAGACTCAGAGACAGAAGGGCTGTGTACCTGTGTGTCCATTCATTTCTTTTTTTTTTTCTTGTTTTTCCTTTGCCCTAGAGCACAGTGTGTTAGGGCACTTACCCAGGCACAGGGAGGTCCTGGGTTCTAGACACCCCCACTCCCTTCCCCCAGAGGGTTTTTGAACCTGGATGCCTGTGACATCCCAGGACAGCATGCCAAACACCCCATCACAGGTCAGCAGTTACACACCAACTTATCTGATGCTCCCTTTGAAGCTGATAAGCTAACATAGTTACTGGAAAAAATGGATGGAGAGAAGTGCAGAGAGAAGCTTTTGCCTCAAAAGCCAGCCCTTCCATCATTACACTGGGCTACACTGATTTTACTCCTTTTCTCCTGACCTGGCATATCTTCCTCTCATGGCTGCTCAGGGTGGAAGGGGCAGCTTCAAAACAAACACTAGAGAACAGCTAACCTGTAACACAGTAGCAAGAGAGAATTGCTTGTAATCCCCTCGACCCCCTAGATGAATGGGGGAGTCTAAAGCCCAGATCCTGTGACTTCCCAGCTGAGTATTCAAGCCACTTAGCTATT
The DNA here is from genome assembly GCF_030867095.1 of Alligator mississippiensis. Lineage (NCBI taxonomy): Eukaryota > Metazoa > Chordata > Crocodylia > Alligatoridae > Alligator > Alligator mississippiensis. The sequence goes on along the minus strand of NC_081835.1, from coordinate 31,900,402 downwards.
TGAGGGGAAACAATGAGAAATGACCCTCACTCACATTTTGTTATTCAGTCTCAGTGTGTACACAATTGGCCATGTGCACAGGACTATGTGTCCAGGAAGATAATTCCTCTGGGTGCCTAAATGCCCTGTAAAGAACCAGGAAAGAATAGAATGTCACATGGAGGCAGCCAAATGTAGACAGTTGGACAACCAGAAAGGGGATAGAACCTGGGGGGGGGTCCCTGCCACCTTAAGTACTATGTAATGTCACAGTTCAGCTATTCCTACTTGATGCATTTAACTGAAGGTTCCATCTGCCTAAGGGTTCAGCAGCAGGAGATGATTTGTTGGGTATGCAATCTTCTATTCAGCACTTCAGATGTTTCAGGATTTAGGGTGCTCTTAGGATGGCTATCTAAGCCCTCTCTCCAGAGTATAATGTTTTTGTGTGAATAATCTTATATTATCTTACTGAAAAAGCACATATGCTTACTTCATGCACTGTCATAAGTACTTCTACACCTACAACTCCACTCTGACCATTTCTAACAGGGTATTTTTTTCTATAGTTATTGGGAACTGCTAGAACCTCGGTTCTAACTTCAGTTTGCCAATTAACAATTGATCTTGATGCTAATATGGAGAATTTTGTACATTACCAGTCTTTATATGGGATATTAGTTAAATTTGTTTTTCTAGTATGTTCAATTGAGAAATGAACAAGTAGAATTATCACTTTTCTTCCAGGAAGCACTAATGCCTCTGTTACCTTAATGTGAGGTAAATGTTCTTTTTAAGAATGGTATATGATACCAGAGTTGAATGAAAAGCTCCTACTTTCAGCCTAGAGGGCTATATTATCTTTAGTCTTTCTCACTTTAAATTAGCTCACTGCTTCTAAAATCTTAGATGAGTTTTGCCCCATAAATTCCCTGACTAGTGAACATATAAAAGATCACAAAATATTCTGTCTTCACATAGTTTCATGGCAAATGCATACACTGTATTTTCTTGCACACCTTGTTTTGGAGAAGGTGGAATCTGGAAAAATCTTTTTCTTCAGTTATGGCTGCTTAACCTTCAGCTAACCCTAACCTATCAGACTAACCCTCCTTTTCCTGATATTTTTTTTTTTTTAAACTAAATACTGAAGTGAAGCCCTAACTGCTGTTGACAGCTGATCTCTATCAGCAGAACTATGATTTATTAAAAAAGCCTCAAACAGTCTCCATTTGAAATTCTCCTTAATAAACTAAGGAAATGCAGAATACATAAAAGTACTGTAATGTGGGTTAGATCATCATGCTCAATGAGTAATCATCAATGACTCAATATCTAATAGGGAGGATGTACCAAGTGGGGTTCCCCAGGAGTCTGTCCTGGGTCTGGTATTATCCAAATCATTAATGTTGTTGAATCATAGAATGAGTGCTGGCATTGAGTGCAGACTTAGAAAATTTTTGAATGACATGAAGTTGGGTAGAGTTGTAGAAACTCTGGAGAGCAGGTCTAGAATGACTTTGAGAGAAATGGTCCACAATCAATCGGATGCGATTCAACAAGGACAAGTGCAGTTCTGCATTTGAGATGGAATAATTGAACACACAAATTCAGAATGGAGAATGACTGGCTAGGCTGCAGTACTGCAGAAAAGGACCTAGGAGCTGTGGCTGATCACAAGCTGAATATGAGCCAACAGGGTGCTCTTGTTGCAGAAAAAGCCAATGCCTCCTAGGCTATAGTAACAGCAGGGCCACTTGCAAATAAAAGGAAGTGATTCTTCCTCTATTCAGCACTGCAGAGGCCTCACTTGGAGTACTGTGTCCAGTTTGGGACCCCACGCTTCAAGAAGGATGTGGACAGATTGGAAAAAGTCTAGTGCAAAGCAACAAAAATGACTGGGGGCTTGGGAAGCAAGACTTACGAAGAAAGGCAGAAAGAGCTAGGGCAGAGGCAGGCGGTTATTTCAGGTGGAGGGCCACTTACCAAGTTTTGCCAAGCTGTCAAGGGCCACATGGGTATCCCTGCCCCCTGGTCACCATCTTGGGACTAGATGTCCTCCCCCTTAGCCCCCAACCTTTGCCACCAGAAGTCTCTTTCCTTGCTTCTAGGAGTACTCCATTTCAGCAAGGGGTTTTGCCATCTCAGAACCAGAAAAATACCAAATTATATTCTAAAAATTGAACATCTACAGCATTCATTCATTTGATTTCAAAAAATATTTTTGTCCTGATTTACGTGTGTTTGTGTAGTGTACACAGACATGATCACACAATAGCTTAAAATGAAGTCTTACTTTTGTATACTGTGGGGGGGCATGGGGGTGGGTATAGGCTTTTGGGGGGCTGTGGGTATGTGGGGGAGAGGGAGCATGTGGGGGTGTGTGTGGATATGTGGGGTGTGGGTGGGTATGGGGTTTGTGAGTGGCTATATGTGGGTGGAGGGTGGCTGGGGTGTGTGAGGGGATGCATGGGTCTGCATGTATGGCAGGGTGCATGGGCAATTGGTGCCACCTGAATCGGGGGAACACGTGCCCCCCCCCCCAGCTACCAGACTGAGGGAAGGGTCCCCCCCATGACCAATCATGCCAATGGGGGCGGGGTCCCCCTGCAGCAAATCTTGCTGACCAGGGGGAGGGTCCCCCCCATGGTCAATTGCTCCTACTGGGAAGTGGCCGCAGCACTCCTGGATGTGGCAGCAGTGTTTCACCTAGTGCTCCCACTCCCTGGCTGGTGCTTGCAGGGGGGGCACCAGCACTTGCACCTGCTTCCTGTGCCCGTTGCCTAAGCTGGGAGCACAGTCTATCAGGGGGTGCACTAATGCTCTCAGGGGGTACACATGCATGTGCCACTGGCAGGTTGTGCTTGTGGGACTCACCCTATGAATTCTTTCTCTCCCCCTCCCTCACTGCATGCACTCACCCACCCACACACCTCCTGCTCCTAGCCCTGGGGTACTGGCACAGCCCCATGCTCCCTTGGTCCAGCAATGCAGCTGGGGGCCATGTGGTGCAGAAGCCTGGCTGGCATGCAGGAAAGCAGTGAAATCCGGGGCAGATAGAGGCTTCCAGTTGTGGGGGTAGAGGTGGGAGGGGGCTGGGCTTGGGGCAGAGCCAGGCTGGCCTTGTTGCTGGTTCCTGTCAGCTCCCTTTGGGTCCTACTGCCCCTGCCTCCTGTCATCTTTGACAGGCAGCCAGGAGCAGATTAATATTAATTTTCTAATTTTTTTTTTTTTTTTTTTACAGGTCCTGCAGGCTGGATAGAATGGCCTGGTGGGCCAGACCCAGCATACAGGCCATATTTTGCCCACCCCTGAGCTAGGGTTATTTAGTTTGGAGAAGAAAAGACTGGGGGTAGGATTTGATAACAGTCTTAAAATACCTGATGGGTGATTACAAAGAAGATGAAAATGGGCTTTTCTCTGTGGCCATATGAGACATGAACAATGGTTTTAGCAGGGGAAATTTAGGATGGAGATTAGGAGAAACTTTCTGACTACACAGGTGGTCAGCTATTAGAATAGGCTACTTAAAGAAATCATCAAATCTGCATCCTTGGAAACTTTTGTGGGTGATATTTTTTTATTGAACCAACTGTATGGTTGGGAGAGACTTAGACAATATTTTAAATGCAATGTATTTTTTGTATTCTATCCAAGCACATAGTTATTTAGTTTATTTGGTGAAAGTAGGAAAAAGGGGAAAACTACTGAAAGACTGCTAATTCCTCCAAAAATAAATCAATTTCATTTCTTGATAATATATCCCCTGGATTTCAGAGGTCAAGAGACAAAATTGGAAGCAGCAGTGGTCAAGCAAAGCAGTCCCATCCTAACCAGATACATAGCATGTAGCCCTAGAAAGCTATTAAGTAGAAAATCCATGTTTGGGGGGGGGGGGGGAAAATACAGCAACCTCAGTGAAAGAAGTGGCAAGTCAAAAACAGACTGAAACTGGATTCAGCCAATACCACAGTTCTGAACAGAAAGTCAAATGCAGTAAGAAAATAGGGAATGAGCTTGATAACATAAAGCTACTTTGTTATGTTCCTAACAGAAAACATAAAAGAGCCCAAGGCTTATATTCTAGCATAAGTCAAACTACTAAATTAAAGAAAAATGCAAAGTCTGTGAAATGTGTGGACTGGATGTTAATGTCTATAGATATTATGTTAGCGTCTATAGAAAGGGACTGATTTACACAGAAAATTGTCTGACCCTTTTGAATCCAAGTAGGAATCTAGACAGACTTTTCCATTAGGTCTATATCCTAAATTGAGAAAATAATGGAAAAGCCTCCTTGATTTTTATAACTCTTCCTCATACCACATTTTGTGTTTCATCTTCCTCAGTTCAGATTACACATATGCAGTATTTCTTTATGCAGCTTCCAGACTGTACCCACAGTCAGTAGCTGCTGCTTTGAAATAGTTTTGTAATATATGTAACCATATGAAGTCAGCAATAGACAGCTTGCTGAAGCCATACCAGCAAGGTAGGTATATTTAGAACACTTTTAGTTGCTATACATAAACCCTTGAACTTCAGTTTCTTAACAGTTTCAGAACTTAAGGGAAAAGCTATAAGAATTAACCTAAAAATCTACAGAATGATGACTGAATTATTGTTTGAACCACCCTGGGCATGTCTACACGTGCTCTTTAATGAGCAGTAGACTATTTTACTGTGCATTACAGTGTCATGTAAAAACCATGATACTAAGCTAATATTCAATAAAATAGTCTACTGTGCATTAAGTATCACTAAAAATGTGTGCAAAATGCAGTACCACATAGTAGCACAGTCTAATCTGCATTAATTTAGTATCTCACATTGCAGGTACTAAATCTCATGTGCATTAGAAAAGGGGCATTAATGCACATGTAGACACCCCCCCGCACCCAAGGAGCAGTTATGTCCTATTAGGCGTTGATCTAACAAACACTTGGAAACACAGAAGTTGTTCCATTGACTTACTTGTGCTTCTAACTAATTTGTTGGACTGAGGCCTTGAATGGATACAACAGTATAGAATTTTCTATTTCATAGTCCTAAAATCATAGAAAATTAGGAAAGGGGCCTCAGGAGCTCATTTAATTCAACCTTCTCAAAGTGGGACTATCCCAAACTAGATCATTCCAGCCAGAACTTTGTCAAGCCAGACCTTAAAAACCTCTGAGGGTAGCGATTCCACCACCTCTCTAGGTAACTGTCACAGAGCACTTAGGTGCACTGCTCCTAAGAAGGAAAAAACTGCTAGGGAAGGAGCCCTAGCAGTGAGGGATGAGTCCAGCTGTGGGTTGCCAGGACAACCAGAAGAGGTCAGCTGACCAGAAGGGGCAGGGCCTGGCTTCCTTATAAATCCTAGGGGCTGAGGCCAGAGGACAGTTTGCTGCCAGCAGCCAAGGAGGAAGGAGCTCGCTCATGGAAGAGAGGAGCAGCCTGACTGAAGGAGCAGTGTCTGACACGGCTGAGGGATGGAGTATTCCCTGGTAGGCTGGACTGTTGTTATGGCTGGGCGGCTTCCGTTTAAGTTATAGCCAAAGGGCTTGCGTTTTTTGTTTACTGTTTAAAACTGGTGGTTTGGCTGAGGCTATTAGGGGTTGGAGGAGGCCTCATAAGGGACCCACAGCAGTGTGGGGACCCCAGCGCCAGTGAGGGTGCAGAAGTTGGGGTACACTGGCCCCAGAGGAGGGGGCAGCACTGTGGAGAGCCCTAGCGCTGGGAAGGGTACAGATTGAAAGAGGTAGGGCCCAGAGAGGACAAGGGGCCAGATTATAATAAGGCCAGGACAGAACAATGTCTATTCCATCTGTGAGGCTTGGGACATGGTAAAGGGGTGGTTGGAGCCACACACAGCCCATAAGGCTAGGGTGCCCCTGAAGCACCCATTGCAGAGCAGGACCCATGAGGGGTCTGGGAAACCACAGGGTCCGAGTGACCAGCAAGAAATGACCAAGAGGGCATAAAAGGCAGCCTCCCAAATATATGGCGTCATCAAAGAGGTGGCAGGAAAGAATTTGAGGGTGCCCTTGGGCCAACTTGGCACGGGAAGGGGGCCTTGAGGAGATCACGGCCCTCCTGCAGGACCCCACACCATGACAGTAACCCATTCCAGCAACTCACCACCCTCCTAGTGCATTTCTGTTGATATCCAATTGTCGCAGAACGCTTAGATGCCCTGCTCCTTCAAAGAGTGGAAACTGCTAGGGAAAGAGCCCTAGCAGTGAGTGGGGAGCCCCAGCTGCTGGTTACCAGAGTGAGCTAGTGGCCCACACCTGCCAGCGGTCAGCTGACCAGAAGGGGCAGGGCCTGGCTCACATATAAAACCCAGGGGCTGAGGCCAGGATGGCAGTTCCCTGCCAGTAGCCAAGGGGGAAGGAGCTCTCCCAGAGAAAGCAAAAGGGAGAGGCCTGACTGTAGGTACAACCTCTGATACTGGTGAGGGATGGAGAACCCCTTGTGTGGCTTGAATGATGTTATAGCCAGGCAGCTTGAATTTATGTTATAGTCCAGGGGCTTGTGTTTTATTTACTGTTTAAGACCAGTGGCTTGAGTGAGGCTATTAGGGGAAGGAGGATCATAGGGGACCCACAGCAGTGTGGGGACCCCAGTGCCAGAGAGGGTGCAGCATTTGGGGTGCACTGACCCTGAGTGCCAGTGGAGGCACAGTGAGAGACAAGGCCGCAGAGAGCCTGAGTGCCAGTGAGGGCGTAGTGTGAGACAGGGCTGTGGAGAGCCCAGGGAGGACCAGGGGGCCACATTATAACAAGGCCAAGACTGAACAACGTCAGTTCCATCTGCGAGGCTTGGGGCATAGTAAAGGGATGGTTGGAGCCATGCATAGCCCATAAGGCTAGGGTGCCCCAAAACGCCCATCACAGAATGGGACCCACAAGGGGTCCAGGAGACGATGGGGTCAGAGTACAGCAAAACCGTGTCGAAGAAGATGTAAAGGCAGCCTCCCTAATATATTTACCATCAAAGATGTGGCAAGAAAGAATCAAGGGTGCCCTTTGGGCCAACTTGGCATGGGAAGGGGGCCTTGGGGAGATCATGGCCATCCTGCAGGACCCCACGCCATGACACCAACCTAAACCTCCGTTGCTGCAATTGAGACTGTAACAGGATGGTGTCCCTAGGGATGGCTGTGTTACCCCTAGGGCCTCTTAACCATGCCAATCTTACTTAACAGGCACCCTCTATCTCGTGTGCCACGTCTTGCTGTTACTATTAATATTGGGAGGCTGCCCTTGGTTTAATTGCTTGAACCATGTTCATAGACCTCTTGGTGTCCTGCTTTATGATGGATACTTCAACGAGACACCCTCCACTTTCTGGGCTATATGTGTGGCTCCAAACCACACCTTTACCATGCCCCAAGCCTTGCAGATGGTACTGACGTTGTCTTCCCTAGGCCTTGCTATAATTCGGCCCCCTTGTCTTCACTGGGATCTCTGCAGCCCTGTCTCTGCACCCTACACTGGTGCCAGGCTCTCTGCAGCCCCTTACACTGTGCCCACACTGGCGCTGGGGTTTCCCCACACTGTAGTGGGTCCCCAGTGAAGCCTCTTCCTTCCCCAATAGCCTCTCCCAAACCACCAGTGTTATAAAACAGCAAACAAAACATGAGCCCCTGAGCTGTAACATAACACAGCAGTTACAGGTGTGCTCTCTCCTTTTAAAAGAATCAAACTTAGCTCCTGGTATTACCAGAAGCTAGACTTGCAATCAAGCCTCTTTGCATAGCTTCCTTTAGGAGGGCTCCTTCCCCCTTGGCCACTGGTAGAGGACTGCCTTTCTGCTCCTAGCTCTGGGGTTTAAAGCTGCCCAAGGCCCTACCTCTCCTGGTTGCTCCTTGTTCTGTCATCTGCCACCACTGAGAGCAGTCTGGCTCCATCCTCTTTGGAATCACTCTTCAGGTAGTTGAAGACTGCTGTCAAATTCCTCCTCAGTCTTCTCTTCTGCAGATTAAATAAACCCAGTTCCCTCAGCCTTTCTTTAGAAGTCATGTGCCTCAGCTCCCTAACCAAGTAGTGTGCCTCAGTCCACTTCCTCTGGACTCTCTCCAACTTGTCCACATACTTTGTATAGTTGGGGGGGGGGGGAGGGGGAAACTGGACACAGTACTCCAGGTGTGGCCTCACTAGTGCAGAATAGAGGGGAATAAATACTTCCCTCGCTCTGCTGGCAGTGCTCCTACTAATGCAGGCCAGTATGCTGTTAGCCTTCTAGGCAACAAGGGCACACTGACTCTTACCCAACTTATTGTCCACTGTAAACCCCAGATCCTCTTCTACAGAGCTGGAGAACCAGTGATAGACGGGCTAGTTTGAATGTATAGTGAAGGAGCTTCTGCAATTTCAGTGAGTAGAGCCGAAGCCACACAAATCATTCTGCGCCCCGAGCTCCAGTTAAATCAGTTTGCAGGAGCTGATGAAAATGTTACTTTGTTTTCTGCTGTGCTCCAAGCCACTGCAGCCAGTTATGGTAATATGGAAGAAGAGTTTAACCCTGCCCCTCGGGCATGGGCCAATTTAGAGGCTGTTCGCTGCTTATATCTGTAGCACTAACTGAAATCATTCATGCTGTGACAGGGAGTGACGTCAGGGTCGCCATGCTCTACCCTGTTGCCTCCTTTACTGTGCTAAGTTGTCTTCTTGCACCCTCCGATTCTTTCCTGCCACATCTTGGATGTTATGAATTTTTATAGGGAGGCTACCTTCAGTCCTCTTGGTCACGGTCCTCCCGTTTATGGTTGTCCCATGCACCCAAGACTTAAGGGCTATGCGTGGCTCCTACCACCCCAATACCATGCCCTAAGCCTCGCAGATGTAAAAGGGATGTTGTTCTGTTCCTCTCTCTCTCTTCGTGCCCTCTTTAGCGCTCGGGCTCTCCACAGCCCCATCTCTCAGTCTTTCTCCTCTCGCCCCGTCTCACCGGGCCCTCTCCGTACGCCGCCCCGTCTCACCGGGCCCTCTCCGTACGCCGCCCCGTCTCACCGGGCTCTTCTCTGGAGCTGGGGTCTGTACACCCCAAACTCTGTGCCCTCGCTGGAGCTGGGGTCCTCACTCTACCGTGAGTCCCCTATGAGGCCTCCTCCATCCCCTTATAGCCTCACCCAAAACACCGGTGTAAACAAACAAAGCAAACACAAGCCCCTAGGCCATAACTGAACTTAACGCTGCCCGGCTGTAATTACATTACTAAAACGTCCCAGAGCTGCCCTCCTTAACCCTGCTTTGAGTACCTGCAGTTCTCACATCCTTGCTCAGGGAGCTCTTTCTGCCTTGGCTGCTGGTAGGGAACTGCCTCTGGCTTCCTGCCTGTGCTTTATATATAGGGGCCAGTCCCTGCCCCTTCCTTCAGCTGGCTAGGCAGGTGTAAGCCATTAGCTCACTTTAGTTGCCTTGGCAACTGGCACCTGAAGAGTCTTCCTGGCTCTCTCAGTAGCAGGCACCTTAGTGTCCTGCTACAATGCAGCAGTTTGGACTCACACACCAGATGCAGAAGTTATGACAGCACCGTTGTGGAGGAGTTTTTGCCGACAAGCACCAACAGAGCACACCTCAGCCCTGTTGGCCTTAGAGCCAGAGGCAGTAGATCACCTGGTAAGAAATGCGATCTGGCGATTAGTGCAGCTTTTACCCATTTTGCAGAAGGCAGTGCTGGCTAAGCCAACAAAAACTGCCAAGGCTATGGCAGTGGCCTCAGCACAAGAGAAACCCCCTGGCCCCCCTGAATTGTTAGAAAAAGCTGGAGAAGGCTGGCCCAAGACTCTGAAAGCAAAATTGTGGAAAGACTTGTTAGCTGCTGGTTTTAATAAAGTGCACATTGATGGAGTGCCCACCACTGTTTTGCGAGGGCTGTGGGCTAAACACTGCAGTGAAAAAGCAAGCCCAAAAGCAGAGCTGTCAGCACCACCAGCAGGGTCACCGGAGGGATTCTCTGCCCTGAGGGCAAAACTGTTGACATTTTCCCAGGCACATGCGGGGCCGCCAGCCTTTACATCCCCTAATTATGTGGCCTAGGGAGCCTGGCTGGCCCAAGCCCCAATGAAAGGGGCCACAATGGGGGCAGTAGTGGGCCGGGGACTGGTATCTAAAGTTAATATTGGCCCCTTAATTCAGATACTTGTACAGATTCAATTAGGTAAAAGTAAAAAGTCAATTGATATGCTATTAGACACGGGTACCCAGATTTGCATTTTAAATTCTGCAAATTGGAAGGGGGAGATAGGGACCCCTTATAAAGTAATTGGAGTTGGAGGCACCAGACGACCAGGACATCTGGTCCGAGCAAACTTCGCATTACCTAATAGCTCTGAAGTAACAGCTGCAGCAGTAATACTTAAAGGGGGACCAAGCTTACTGAGACTTAATGTACTAAGAGGACAGCAGTTTGACCTTGAACAAGAGAATTGGCACTTTGGGTGTGCAGTGCCTCACCGAGAAACAGAAGAAATAGCTATAACAGCTGTAACTTGATGTAGCATGATCCCACTAACCCTGCCTCCCATGAAAGGAGTACACAGACCCCAGTATCAAACTCCCCCCGAGGCCACCCAACCTATCCAGTGTATCATAAGTCAACAGCTAAAAGATGGGGCTATTATTTCAACCCACTCTCCGTATAACAATCCAGTGTGGCCAGTGCGCAAGCCAAATGGAGGGTGGCGGCTGACTATTGACTTTTGAGCTTTGAATGCTAATACTGACCCCTTGACAGCTGCTGTCCCATCTCTACCAGCCTTGACAGAAAGCATCCGGTGTTATGGACCTGTGTGGATGGGATCTATTGATATCAAAGACATGTTTATTGCTATTCCCATCCAGAAGAGCCACTGTCCAGTATTTGCTTTGATGTGGATAGGGCAGCAGTATACCTACACTGTGTTGCCCCAGGGGTGGATACACAGCCCCACCCTGGCTCATGGGTTTTAGCTACAATAGTTCATGAAGTCCAAGAAAAGTACCCCAACATACACATGTGGCAGTTTGTAGATGACGTCATGGTAAGCAGTCAAGACAGAGAGGCTGCCACCGAGGCCTTTGAATCATTAAAACAGAAAGTGCTTACTTTTGGATTCATACTGTCTGAACAGAAAATCTAAAAAGTAGGGCCCCAGTGTGAATTTCTAGGAATAGAATGGCAGAATGGGGGGCCCACAATACCAACCGAGGAGCTGCAAAATATAGTGGAGACTACGACTTCCACTAATGTGAAAGAACTGCAAGCCCAGTTGGGAGCACTCAATTTTTGGCGCATGCATGTTCCTGGGTTTAGCATATTAGCTTGTCCTTATATAACCTATGTAAGAAGAGACCTAAATGGGAATGGGGTCCTGAGCATAAATATGCCTTACAAGTCCTTAAAGAAGCAGTAACTGTTCATGCCTCCCTAGCAGCACAATGTCTAGAAGGAGAGCTTTGGCTCCATATAGGTGTCTCAGAAGGAGGACCATACTGGAGCATGTGGCAGAAGGAGTCCTCGGAAGCAGAAGGAAAACCCCTTGGATTCTGGAGCCAAGGCTGGAAAGGGGTGAAAGCAAGGTGTACTCTCTTAGAACACATCAGCTGAGGTCTCCATTTTAGGTGAGAAAGGAGGTGCAGCTGCAGTGAACCTTCACCCCTCAAAGAAGCACCTCCTTTCTCACCTAAAATGGAGACCTCAGCTGATGTTGAAGTCTGGTTTACAGATGGGTCTGCTCGAGGTCGTGCCTAGAGAGCAGCTGCCTTGAGGATTCGAGATGGCAAGCAAGTAGTATTACAAGGTCTCAGAAAAAGTGCTCAGTATGTCAAGCTCCAAGCAGTGCTCGGCATGGCTGTGTGGGAATTAGTAGAAGGTCCACGTCCTAGAAGGCCCATTTATATCTATAGCGACTCCTGGATGGTAGTAGAAAGATGTACTAAATGGCTACCCCTATGGAACAAAAAGAACTTTAAAAGACAAGGACAAGACATTTGGAGCCACAAGGAGTAGAAGGCCTTATGGGAGTTAGCCCAAGATAAGCTTCCTCTACACATCTGACATGTGAGTGCAGCACATGGAAATAAGTCAGGAGAAGGCCCGGAAGCAAAGTGGAATAGGCGAGTTGATCAGCTAACAAGAGAAGAGAGTGCTGAAACCTTGTATGTTGAAGAAAAAAATAAAGCAGCTAGTCCATCATTGCCCAATTCCTCCTCCCACTGTACACCTGGGAAACGAGCCGCAGAATGGTTACATCAACAACATGGACACCCCAGGCGTGATGGAACCACCCACCTGGAGGCATCTTGGGACATTCATGTCCCTAAAAAAGAAGCACAAAAAATAGTCAACGCATGCATCACTTGCCGTGAGGCCAAAATGTGACTAAAACCCTGCCCAACTGTCCCGTTGTCATTACGTGAAGAAAAGGTAGCATGGCAGGTATAGCAATGTGATTTCATAGGCCCCCTCCATCGGACTTCCTGAAAGTGACAGTATGTGTTTGTAGCTGTAGAAGTTGCCACAGGAATAACGTTCACCCACGCCTCAGCAAAAGCTACAACCCAGGACACTTGTGCAGCACTGGAAACTCTGCTAGCTGTGTATCCACCACCTATAGAACTACAGAGCGATAATGGCCCCCACTTCTGCAATCATCTTGTGTATGACTGGACCGCGAAACATAGCATATTATGGACATATCACATCCCATACCATCCGCAATGGATTGGTAGAGCGAGCCAATGGCATCCTCAAATGCAATTTGCAGTTGGCCACTGGCCTGGCCTGGCTCTTAAAGACTGGGACTTGCACCTGGATCGAGCTATCAATTGGGCCAATAACTGACCCCATCCAGGAGGTAGCCCTATACAACAAGCCTTTGGATTGGGTGGTCACCATGAGCTGGCAGTAGAGCGACCTAGGGTTGGTGACTCAGGAAAGCTCCAGGCAGGAGATCGGGTAGTAGTGAAGCATCCTCAGGGAAATAAATGGGAGGGGACACTATTAGCAAAAGGTATGCATAATACACAGTAGATATTTAAGTCAGATTCATCTAATGGGAGAGAAGCTCTTTGTTGTCTTGTTCCTACAGTTTGGATCTGTCCACAAGTGATCCATAACCATTCCTAATTGAGCCTGCCGCTGAAGACTGGTCCTGCTCTGTCATCGGTCTAAACTGACTGACACCATGAAGTAGTGGACTGTTATAACTGTACTCTTTTTATTAATGCCTTAATGTGTTTCCTGGGTAGGGCGTGTCTACTATCCTTCTTATTACCCAGATATTAATAAACTTGCTCCTGAAGACCTCAAGGAGAGGCCTGACCCTGAAGAGCATCTCCTGGAAACATGTTCAGATGACCTTCACATGGTCCAGCTGCAGTATCCATCCTGGAAGAAACCCTCTACCCCAGAGCAAGTGAGGTCCTGGTTTCTGAGTAAAAGAAACAGAATAGTTGACTGGCAAGATGATAACTGTCAGTGCACCTGTAACACCAGTTATTATCTTGGGTACATTTCCTACCTGAAGGCTGGAATGGCTAACTGTGAGAGGGGAGGTAATTGTTGTAGTTCTGCTCGTTTGAAAGTTTGTTGTTACATACTTCCTGAAAAAAACCCGTTGAGTTCAACGCCCCTAAGTTTGTGTCCCCAATAGTGCATTCTGCATCTGTTCAGCCTCTCAAGCTGCTGTGTTTATGGGAAAATCTTCCCCCTCCCATTCCTATGGTTGACAACACTCTCCAGCAATGGTGTGAGGCCCACCAGGTGGAAGAGCACATTACAGGTTGAAACAAAGTTATTACATGGTTTGTAAATCATACCTATACAGAGGCATGGTGAAATAGTACCCACTTTAATACAACTAAAAGGAGGCTGTATCCGCAAGTCTCCACCACTTATCCTCATCCTTTTATACCAGTAGAGTTTCTAAAGCAAAGTAGTGCTATGATTCTGCCAGGGCAGTGCCATTTCATCAACCCAGTATGGCATCATCCCCATGAGCGACAGTGGGAACTCTTTTGCTCTCTGGAAAATGAAGCATAGTTACAAACTCCCAAAGTGGGGAGAATAAATATAATCTGTAAAAGAACAGGGTGTTCACTATTGTCTCTAGCCGTTCCCCCATGGGAGGCCCCAACACCGTCCGTGTGTAACTCCACACCCCGGTGGAGGTCACAAGTTAAAATCCCAACACTTCTAAATGTTTCATTGTTCACTGCCTGAATATTGTTCAGACCAGAATACTGGTATGTCTGAGCTACTTTTCCAAACTGTTCAGCAGGAACCCGTATAGCTAAAGGGTTGCTTAGATGAAAATGGCCAATCATTTTCTGTTCCATAAATACACCTAAGTTCCTCAGATGAAGAGATACTCCAGGGTATCTTTGAGATGAACTTAACTCAGCTATGAATGTGTGAAACTTGGATAAATCCCAGAAAAAACACTGAAGAAGTAGCCAATCTCTGACAGGCGGTAGGGCTGCTCACTAGGGGAGGCATGCTCGAAGGAAAAATTTTAGAGCATACTGATGAATTACTAACTGATGTAGAATTAGAGACAACCCATCTTGCCCAGGTCATGATGGATATTGATTTTAAAGCAGACAAAAATCAATCTTGAAGTACTGCTTGTGCGCAAGTCCAGTTATCATTAAATATGCATTTTTCCCAGGTAATAAACAAGGTTAAAAATAGAAAATGACCTCCTGGCTTAGAGCATCATGGAATGCCTGCAACATTTTAAAAAAAGATACCCCTATCAAAGTACCTAGATTACCACTTGGGAAAGCTGTGATAAAGAAAAGTGTTCATTCCTGGTGCAAGGGGTAAAAGATGGAAACTTGGACCACTGCTTATTTGCTAAAACAGGGCTAGGAGGAGGATGCCTTTGGGACTGGAATCTGCATCACCCCATATGGGAAATAGTTACCCGCGATGTCCCTCGGTATGTTGCACAGTCCCCCTTAGTTCAAATTAGTAGCACCTTGATTGGATTAGGGACCCTATGGTGAGGCTAGCCTCTCAGCCCACCTAACTTGACCTGCGTATATGAGTTACCTAATGTGTCATATGTAACAATAGGGCGACATGTTTGTTGGGAAGGACCAGGTCGTTTGCTGCATGAAAATGGTACCACCTGGACTTTGTGCAATTTGTGTTGCTTAGGAGCTAAAAGTGGAGCCATTGCTCTACTGCAATTAAGTAACTGCCCTAAAATGGCCAGAAATTTCCTCTGAGACTATACCTCTCAACTTTATGATACCCACTTCATGGGTATCAGATGTAAACATGCCACGGTTAAAAAAACTGGAATGAAGTAAAAAATAAGCTGCAAAGCTTGAGGCAAAAGCTCGGCAAGGTACTCGGTTGACTCTCCTTGTTCGAGAGAGTGGGCAAATTGTCAGTTTGGCTGTCAACGTGCCCGAGCCATGTAAATAGCATGATGTAATAATCTGTACTATTCATGTGTCACCAAGTGTCACCTCAACTACATGGCTAACCATCTTAAGCATCATAGTATTCTGCATTGCCCTAGTGGCAACAGCTAAATAGTGTTTTAACCATTGTTGTCGTAAATCTGTTCATGCTATGCAGGTTAAATTTACAGGTCCCTCCCCATTGCCCGATGTAGCGCATGTGGTTTTAGCATCTCAGTTGTAGCTATCATAGTGCTTCAACAAGCAAGGGGTAGAGTGTGACAGCTGAAATTATGTCTGTGTGATAAAGGTGCTTGTTGAAGGCTTTATGAAGATTAGACCAAGTGTTTTTCTGTATTTGTTTAGATATTAAGCTGTATGTTGTTGCTAAGAGCCTAATTAAAGTTTAAGATGTAGCAAGGCCTTGTATAAAGTAAGGCCTAGTAAATTTAGCAAAGCCTTGAAATAGTAAGGCCCTGGGGCATAGTTAAAATTAACCTTATCAAAAGAATGCAAGGCTTGTACTGCTGTTGGTCAGTCTAAGGACAATTGAAGTAAAAAGAATCTGAGTGGCTGTACATTATCAGTACCATTCAGAAGCTATAGATTGGCCGAAATATCCGGAAATCATTGTGAAGGAAGATACAGCTCTGTGAAAAGGATTAGTTAGCTGTTGGCCTGGATTCGGTGGACCCGTGGATCTTGAGGAGCCCAAGGACTGAATTCCAGGGTCCTTCCCAGTTCATCTCGGACAGCACTGATCAGGGACACCTGACTTCGCTGAAACTTTGTGGAAAGAGAAACTTGTTGTACATCAGGCATCAGAGGGGACTGCCGATAAGTTGCCAATGTGAATTGTTCTTGTCATTGTTTGTCTTGTTACTACATGTAGTTGTGTTTTTATTAAGTCAATAAACCTTTCTTACCTTTCTACCCCCGACCATACTCTCAATCCCAAACCCTCCGCAGATGGCTGGGACACCAGCTTCCTGGGACATGGAGCTGGTGCCACCCACAGCCTTTCCCCAGGGGGCCTCTCCAGAGAGGCATCCTGGGACAGGGCCCCTTTGCGCATGGCCTGCACCCAAGTGTGCTCCTGGTGAGAGTCTCCTGCATGCACTGTGACAAGCTGTTTGAACACACTGAGGGGTGCCCACCCTACTATGCCCTGGTGCTGCTGATCACCATGGTACCCCAAGTGCACCTGCAAACCTGGCACAGGATGATGAACTTCAGCAGCACCCCAGGCAAACCTGCACTTCCCCACCTGGAGGGGCATCTTGGCCTGTGCTAGGACTCCTTGTCTCCTGTGGCCAAGGATGAGAACACTGCAGGTATTGATCAGTTTCTCCACATGTGAGAGTCCCCTGGATGCCTTGCTGGGAGGGCTGCTCAACAAAGTTCTGCCTGGCTGCTCAATAAAGTTCTGCACTGCCTCCTGCCTACCTGTGTGTTGTGGGAAGGAACTCTAGCAGTCAGAGGGGAGCTTGGCCAGGCAAAGCAGGGAGTGGGGGCAGGGACACAAGCAAGAAGTGAAGGGAAGGTCCCTCCTCCCTGAGGGGCCCGTTGCTCCAGGTATGCAGTCCAGGGGTGGATGTGAGAGCTGGTGCAGCCCTGGGTGACCATGTCACTGCTTTTTTCCCCTGGCCCTGCTCCCAATATGGGGCTTACCAGATGGGCATGGCAAGTGTCCCCAGTAGCCCAAGTCTGTCCCCACAGGCAGCAACAATGTGTAGCTCCTGCTGGTGTCCTGGGTTGCAGGGGCATGGTGCCTGGCTGCCTGGGCAGTTGCCCCTTCCAGGGAGGAGCTAGAGCTTATCACAGTGGGTGGTGCCTTCTGTGAGCTGTCCTCCTGGATGGGGCTGTGCACCTGGAGCTGATGTGGCAGCTGCTGGCCTGGGCTTCCAGAGCTGCTTGACAAGGCCAGGAATGGAAAGCACACTGGGACCTGCTCCTGGTGCCCCGAGGGGCCCTCCAGCACAGAAGAGTCACCTCTGCCAGGCCACAGTGAAGGCTCCAGCTGGCTGCCTCTGCTGGGGGACATGACATGGCTTTATCCAGGGTCCCATGGTGTGAGCATGTGGTCCAGCTACCGCATAAAGGGTAGCCCCTGACTAGCGGTTGTGGTCATTGACACAGACCCACTGTACCTGAAGGGACCTTTATGCAGCACTGCTGAGGTGCCGGTCATGCCCATGCTCTCACATGTGGCCTGCCAGATATAGATATGGGCGTTGGAGTGCCCGCCCTGGGCAAACTGGCTCTGGAGCTCAGTGTCCCCACTGTGCCATGAGGTCTGCAGTCTTGTCCTGGAACTACTTGGGCCCTCGGGACATGGTGTGTGGCATTGGGGAGGACACCAGCCTGGCTCCATCAATGGCCCTGGGAGGTTATGTCTGTGAGTCTGGGTGCTGCTGGGCCTTGGCAGGTGCCTGCAGCTCAGGGGTATAGTGCTTGGGAGGCAGGCAGGTGGTGGGATGGGTCCAGGAGCCACTGCTGTGGTCTGGGAGGCTGCTGTGGCTAGAACAGGGACACTGCTGTGGGACCCGATGGCCAGAGGCAGGCAGCAGGTGGCACAGGCCCTGGGAGCATAGCAAGGGGTAGACAAAGAGTTGTCCCTGGGCAGTGGCTACATGTGCGCTGCTGTGGTGTAACAGTGCAGTTAGTTTGCTACCTGCATTTGCAGATAGTAAACTGACCATGCAGTAGACTTATTTACTACGCAGTAAGTGCCTGCATATGTAGACAGTGACACTTTACTATGCAATAAATTAGTCAACTATGCAATAAAGCATCTTGTGTAGACACACCTGCAGAGTATTGCACCAACATGGTTATGCAACTCCCAGTACCTAAGCTCTCACATTCAATACTAGCTCATCTCTACTGAAGAGGGCTGTGCAGACAGAGCCTGCCCATTTCCTGGCTCCTCTGAGAATGACTAATTCTGGAATTCCTGTCTTCCAAGTAGTCACTCAAATGAACTGGCAAGAAAAGAAGCAGGAGCCCTGTTTTTAGTAAAAGCTTATTGAAAATTAGATTTTTCCATGCAACATTTCAGTTGGATTGCACCATCATTTTTCTGATTGAATAGTCTTTAATTAAAAAAATGCCTGGCCAGCTGTAAATCCAAGTGCTCCTTTCAGGAGAATGAGTCATAGAACCTGTACAACTTCCTTATGTGATAAAGCTGTACACATTACTTCATGTTCTCCGCACAGCACCCCACTAGTCCTTAGGCTGCTCCCAATTTGGAAAATGCAGATATAAAACAATGGATTTTCTCATCTTTTCTGGAGTTATTTCAGCAGCGAAATAATCAGCAATGTTTTCATATAAATTATTACATAAGAAGTTAAGCTGATACCCATTGAAAGGAATGAAAAGTTCATACTTCAGAACTCTAATGTTCCAGGTTCTCTGTAAAAATCAGACAAATCTCTAAAATGGTTATAACCTAAATTTGAACTTTGGCCTCTTAGGATCCCAAATATATGGTCTCACCATAGCAATCAAATTTTAGTCAAGAAAACTGTTGCAAACAAATGAATGCTTTAGACATAGTGTCGCAGAGCACCGAGGTGCCCTGCTCTTAGAGGGGCAGAAACTGCCAGAGGAAAAGCTCTGGCAGTGCATAGGGAGCCCTAGCAGGGAATAGGAGCCCACCTGTGGGTTGCCAGGGCAACTGGAGGGAGAAAATGACCCACACCTGCCAGTGGTCAGCTGCCTGTAGGAGGCAGAGCCTGGCCCTTATAAAGCCCAGGGCTGAGGCTAGGCTGGTAGTTCCCTGCCAGCAGCTAGAGAGGTAGGAGCTCTTTCAGCCATGACACCAGAAGCAGTGAGAACCGCAAGTATTGCTTGAGCAGAGTTACAGAAGGCAGCTCGGGAGGCTTGAGCCTTGGTGTTAAGTTATAGCCAGGCAGCTTCAATTTGTGTTACAGCCTAGGGGCTTGTGGTTTTGCTTTGGTGTTGTTACTTACCACACCAGTGGTTTGGGTGAGGCTATAGGGGTTGGAGGAGGCCTCATTGGTGAGGATCCCAGTGCCCAAGTGGGCGCAGCATACTCATAGGGACCCACAGTGGTGTGGGGGCCCTAGTGCCAGTGAGGGCATAGCGTACTCAGGGGGAACCCACAGCGATGTGTGGACCCTGGTGCCAGTGAGGATGCAGCTTATGGGGTGCTTAGACCCCAGCCCCAGAGAGGGGGCACTTTGGAGAAGCCCCAGAGAGGGACAACTTTGAAAAGCCCAAGTTGGGCACAATGAGCCCCAGGAAGGGGCAGCCTTTTTAAGACGCCCCATGTGGGTGTAGCAAGCCCCAGAGTGGGGCAACTATTGAGAAGCCCCAGTGCGGGCGTGATTGCCCCAGGAAGGGGGCAATATTTTAGAAGCCCAAGTGTGGGTATGGCGAGCCCCAGGGAGGGGGCACTATTGAGAAAGCCCCGAGAGAGGGCGACAGCATTGAGAAGCCCAGTGCGGGCATGACGAGCCCCAGGAAGGGGGCAATACTTTAGAAGCCCAGGTGTGGGTGTGGAAAGCCCCAAGGAAGGGGGGCGGCATTTTAGAAGCCTGAGGGTGGGCGCAGAGAGAGCCCCAGAAAGGGGGGCATTATTGAGAAGCCCCAGTAAGGGCATAGCAGGCCCCAGGAGGGGGCACTATTGAAAAGGCCCAGACAGGGGGCAACAGCGCAGAGAAGGCCCCGAGAGAGGGCAATGGCGCAGCGAAGACCCGGAGTGGGCAAGGAGAGCCCCAGGAGGGGACGTCAGTGTACGTAGAGAGACAAACCAACGCCTTTCCCATCTGCGAGGCTTGGGGCATGGTATCAGGGGTGGTTGGAGCCACGCATAGCCCATAAGGCTAGGGTGCCCCGAAGCACCCATTTGTGCTGGACAAGACCCACGAGGGGTCCAGGAGTCTACGTGTCCAAGAGGGCGTAAGGCAGCCTCCCAACTTAACTTAAGATCAAAGGTGTGGCGGGTGAGAATAGAGGGTGCCCTTGGGCCAACTTGACATGGAGAGGGGGCCTCAAGGAGATCGCGGCCCTCCTGCAGGACCCCGCCATGACACACGGGTACCAATAGCCTGGTTTACCTGAAGGTTAGCATGCTTCTAAGTTGCTACAGAATGGTTCTAATTACTTTCTTTTATAATTAAATAAGTGGTGTTGTACCACCACATTAGTACCTCTTAGCATTCATTTTTACTATCATTAGTTCTAATTGGTGTTATAGATTAGGTCTGAAACAGGTAACACCTGTTTCTTATACAACATCATAAATAAGTAAACAATTTGCATGGAAAACTCACTACTTATTAAGAACAGCTGAATAATATATAATCCACTCCAAGTAAGACTCTACTCCTAATTTACCAAATTATTCCAAGTTTGGTCTTCCTCCATGGATGGGCCTCCTTCCAAAAGACAAAAACCCTTTGGGTTGTGTTTCACAATCTAAATAAATATATTTTGGACAAATTGTTCACCACTATGGTAATAAGCAGATAAAATATTGTAATGTTCAGAATACTGCTCTGCCTACTGAAGAAAGCACTTTCTCTAACTGACAACCCTTATTGGATCCCATTAATAAAATATATGGAAGGACACTAGAAATGCTATTTTGGAAGTACATGTGAAAGACGGGCCACATTTCTTTAAAAAAGAATATGAGAAGGTGACAGTCTCAAAATAGCCACCCCCCAATAACTAAAAAAACAAACAAACAAAAAAACCCAAAAACCAACCTAACAAAAAACTCTAATGCTGGCATATACTGATGGCATCACACACTGTCATGTTCTCTTGAGTATGCATGCAGCATCAGAAAACATAAACTGGATCTTCACTTATTTTAACCAAGACAGCAGGAACATGCCCTCTTCAAGGCAAACTGCACTGCACCAATTCCAATGAGTTAGGGGGAAAAATCCCTTTCAAAATAAGCCTTTTGTTTCAGCTTATCTCAGGAAACCAGAGTAGCTGCTTGTTGATATGAAAGTACTGAGCTTCAATGAATGGGCTATGTGATCATGTTATTAATCTTTACTGGGCACATCTATATGATGCTACATCACCATAGTGACAAGCTATGTTGCCGTAGCTCATTGATACTGGGCAGTAGCATGGAAGAAATACTGGTGTTATTTCTGCACAGGTTAACTGTGCAGTCTGGCATGTGTGTAGACACACCCACTGTCAAGTTTTCATGATTGTGAATGCTATATTTCTTTGTGTATTTCTGAAGAAATATTTCCCTTTGAAACAGGACAATGAACCTGAGTAGTTTAAAGATACTCAGTCAAGGTTTTTAAGTTCACATTCCCTTAAAGCTTATTGTCATAGAGTTATTTATAGAAAAATGAATGACAGCTCATACTACTCCAAAAGTAAACTTACATTAGAAACTCAGGAACTGAGAAACTGATGTGAATTATTGCTGATGTCGTATCATGTACATTTCTACAACATTTCAGTGTATAGATGTGCAGAAAGTAAGATACATTATGCATGCAGCAGCTACAAAGCATAAGGGGACTAATCAGTTAAAATAACTAACCCTATGAAAATGTCTTAGAGACCTCTTCAGTGAGCTTAAAACACAAGAAGGAAGCTTATAAGTGGAAGCTTGGACAGATTATTAGGGAGGAGTATAAGAGTATTGCTCAGGTATACTGTGATGAAATCAGGAAGGCCAAAGTGCAACCAGAGTTGCAGCTAGCAAGGGATGTGAAGGGTAAAAAGGTTTTCTACAAGCACGTTAGCAGCAAGAGGAAGGTCAGGAAAAGTGTGGGTCCCTTACTGAATGGAGGAGGCAACCTGGTGACAGATGATGAGGAAAAGGCTGAAGTACTCAGTGCCTTTTTTTTACCTCAGTCTTCACAGGGAAGACCAGCTTCCAAACTACATTACGGGACAGCATAGTTTGGGAAGAAGGTGAGCAGTCTTCAGTGGTGAAAGAACAGGTTAGGAACTATTTAATAAAGCTGTGTATAAATCCATGGGATTGGATGCAGTGCATCTGAGGGAGTTGGCTGATGTGATTGCAGAGGTGCTGACCATTATCTTGGAAAACTTGTGGCATTTTGGGGGAAGTCCCGGATGATTTGAAAAGGACAAATATAGAGCCATCCCTAGGGGTGTGTGGGGCCCAGGGCATATCAGCCTGTGAGGGACCAGAGGGGGAAGGGATGGTGGTGAGCGAACCAGAGCCAGCTGCACTCAGTGGTGGTGACAGCAGACCTGGCAGCTCTCAGCAGCAGCAGCATCTGGCGGTCGGCAAGACTTAACAGTACTTTGAAGTCATAGCTGCTTTTAGCCTTTAATCCAATGTTGACTAGAGTCGAAACAAGAATGTTGCTCATAAGTGTTTGGGGAGAAGGAAACTAGATGACTGCTAACCAAAATCAGGTGATAACTTAACTGATGAAAAGCAGAAACACTGTGTTTGCAGGAGAGAAGTTGTCCAGTACCAATATACATGCAAACTTTTTAAAATTTTCTCACCCCAACTAACAAAAAAATGTCAGGTTCATCCAAAACTTTCACATAATGTTAACTCTTAACATTGCACTTACTTTTGAATAAAAATACAGTAGGTTTGTTTCCTGCAGCTTTCAGTTTGTTGTATGGCAAACTTACTCTGTGCTTCCACCTAGTTTTTGCTGTTCACTTTTCAGCTGCACCTATCATTCTTAAAACTCTAGACCCTGTCAGATGATTCTCCTGCTGCAGGTTTTGAGAAATTAGTCAACAACTACTATAATTTGATGAAATGGCATAGTTACCTATTGCTTGTTTTATGTCCGGCTTGTATATGGTAGATGGCTAGGGAAACAGACAATTTTCAGTCAAAATAGTAAATCATGTTTTTACTTCAGAAGGAACTGCAAATATCTTGTTTCTCCCTTGGTTCTTCTTGCCTCTTTCTTTACAGGATAGTACAAACATTTTCCATTTTGTCTTTAACAATGCTAAGTAGAAGTGTACCAATACATTGGTCCAATATTGGATCAGTACCTATATAAAGAAAATTCACTGTATCCGATATTGGCCTGATGGGGTTGATAATTTGGCCGGAAAATGCCCATGCTGTGCACAGCTGCCTTGCAGCATGGAGCAGAACTGGCAGCATGGAGAGCTGCCTCCAGCTGGTAAGTTGGAAGCGGAGGGGGGAGGGAAGGGGCGTGGGGGGGGGCATATTAATGCCCCCATGGTGAGGGCAGGGGCAGATGCTGCCTGGGAGGGGTGGGGGCATGGGACAGGTGTGGCTCATGAGGAAAGTGGCTCCCACTGCTGCTTGCATCCCAGGAAGGCACAGGGAGGTGTGACCCCCAGATCTGCACGGGGGGGGGGGGGGGGGGCAGGCTGGAGCTGGAGCTGTGCAGCTCTTGGAGAGGGCTAGGCTTGGAATGGGCAACAATGGCTCTGAGTGGGGCTACAGCCATCCCAGATTTCATTACCACTCTGCTCCCAGCCCTGTGTCACCAGGCACAGCCCAGTTCCATGTCCCACCTCCACCCATGTGCCAGGAAGAGCCAAAGCTGTGCTGGGTACATGGTGGCAGCAGCAGCATTGGGAGTGGAGCTGTGGCAAAATCTGGGGTGGCTGCAGCCCCCTCCCAGCACCACCAGTGCCCACCCTGAGGCTCTTCTGGTGCTGCGCGGGGCTCTTCTCAGTGGGGGTGGGCTTAGAGTGGCTTACTTCCTGGAGGCAGCTGTATCAGATATCATATCAGTATCAGTGATATGCCTCCTTAAACATCGGGTATCAGTATCAGCCCCAAAAGTCTCTACCAGTGCACCCCTAATGCTACGTATTGTCTTTCTCGCCATCCAATTTGACTTTCAGCCACCAAACACCTGGATGGAATTCTTAATTGTGTCTGGGTACCAAGAGCATGTAGCAGAAATCTGTTAATGATTTAGAAACAAATAAGCAAAGCTCAAGCAATGAGTGTTGATCCTTCCAGTATATGAAGACCAGCTGCTTTTCATGGAACTACTATTTGGAGTTCTGTATTATTTTTAACAGAAATCTGTGAGATTTGTTCTCAGTGAATCAAGTACTGGCATTAGGGTTTATAGGGATGCTTCTACATGTTTTGACTTTTTCATCCATTTGTAATAATCCCATGAATCAATCGCATTCAGAATGTGTCTCAGATATTAGCATGTGCTTGTCAATGCCTGGTATTTTCTTTACTTACAAATTTTAAATCATCATGTACAGAAGCATCCTGATAACATGTTGGCATATAGTCCAACTTCTTATTATTTTTCAGGGTTACCAGTAGTTTGTATAATTAACTACAACTTGGAAAATAATCTGTTCAATGAGACTTGCAAGCTTTTGAAATGTACAAACGGAAGTTCCTCTCAAACTAAGTTTGCCTAGCCTCTGTATCAAGAAATGCTTAAAGTAGTCATCAACTTGCATCATCTGACTATCATAATACTATAGCAATATTTGATATTTGTAATACTTTATAATGTATTTATAACAGTTAAAATATCAGCATTATAGAAGGTTAGTAGCATATGTTTCAGTTGGTATTTCAAAGGACTGTCTTCCTAGTTAGCAAATTACAGCCTTTCTATTCTAGCGTGATTTCTTATTAGTAGCTTGGCTTATAGAGTATGTCAAGAAAAGTAGTTTTCTAGGTGCTGTTATTTTTTTAAAAGATTTATGTTGAACCACACCCATTGTCAAAGAAGTTACGAGCTTTCTTCAGATGATATACAGTATTAAAAAGGTGTTTGTGTTTTTTCACAATCTCATTATAGGTAGGAATTGTTGGGTAGAAAAGGTAGATCATAGCATTGTTCAAATGGTTTAATAATTTAAGTAAAATATTATAACATTTGGAAATATAGGAATAAATTTGACATCAACAGTGAGAACCTTGGTCAGGACAACTGGCACTGGGTATATCTACATGTCCATTTAGTGCTATATGGGTTTTTGCCACAGCAATTTACTGCAGAGTAAAGCTGCCCTGGGCAGGCATCTACACCTGTGGCCACGTAGGAGCAAATCTGCTGCTCATGGCACTAGCCTGCTCCTGGCTGCCTCCTGCTCTGCACCACCCCCCTGCGGCAGCCAGAGGGAGCTGGAAGCTCTGGCCACAGCTGCCTGTGGCCAGGGGCCCTCCTTAAAAGCCAGCTCCATGTGCTACTTCCTGGCCACCTACCTTTCTGGCCCAAAGCAGCTTGCAGCATGCTGACCATTGCCAGAGCCTGTACCCACTGCACAATGGCTACTCCATCTCCAGGAATGATGACCTACATTCCAGGTTCCTGCTTACCACCCTGCATAGGCAACTGATAGGGGATGCACAGGGGTGCACGTGCCCCCGCAACAGGACCGGTGTCCCCCCCAGATCACTGACGGCGGTAGGGCTGGTGCCCCTTCTGATAGGGCTGCTACCATTGGCGGCTTCTACAGGTGCCCCCCAGATTCAGGAGGCACCAGTCACTCATGCTACCCTGCTTACTACATTTCACCACTGTAGTAACTGCGACCTGGCCCAGGTTAGTCTTGGTCATACCTACCCCCTTCCCCCTCTGTGCTGCACAGCTGAATGGCCAGGCTTACCATGGCATCTGAGGCCTCCTGCCCCCATGTTGCTGCCCAGATCCTGGCAGGAACTCCAGAGTCATGCTATGACAGGGGAAAGCTATCGCACCCAGTGAAAGCAACAGCCTGTCTCCTGTCTATGGGCCAGTCACCTACCTCACTTGCTTGCCACACCTTGATGTAATAGTATTCAGCTGTTAATCAGGTGGGAGGCTGCCCATTTTGAACCCCAATGTTTAGGGGAATAGCTGCAACTCCATTCCATCCCTACACTGTGGTCCAAGCCTCACAGATAGCATCCCAGGCAGCTAACTCAGCCATACTCATCACCACATTAGCTGTGGTCTCTTCTCTGGGACCTTTGGTTCTCCCTTAGGCCCTGGCCCCATCTCAGGCCTGATTCTCACAGAGATATTGTTGGCAAGTTTTACATGTCTTGTTGTGGCATAGCCTAAATCCATTTGGTGTGTTCTGGGCTGTAGGAAGTAGGCTTTTGGTGATGAGGTTAGCAAGTTTCAGTGCTTGTTTGAATTTACAAGCCACTTTTCACAGACAGGCCTATGAACTTTACTTCATCAACCTCCTAGATACAGAAACTCATGGACTCAATATAGACATGGGATTTATGACACACCACAACCTGCCCAGGTATCCCTAAACTTTTACCTGCTACATCCCCCCCCCCCCCACCCCTTCCCCACCTACCCCAGCCTGTCTCTCACCCTCTGACACCTCCATTTCTATTTTCAGTAACTGGTTTTCTTGCCTGCATTGCATGCCAGCCAGCTTCTTTACTATTCCTTCCATCCAGGAACAGCACACAGACACACCAACTGCAGGTGCTTACTCAGCCTAACAAAGGGTTTTTCAAACCAAAAGCTGGCGTCCCAGGCAGCTAAGCTGAGCTCACCTAGAGCCTCAAAACTCCACTGCAACCAGCAAGCCTCAGGCCTGTCAAAGACATGGCAGGTCTGGGCTTTTCCCAGCCAGGACTCTGTCCATGCGTGTGGTAACTCAAGGTTATGGCACCTCCTACCTGCCTTTCACCAGGGGGATGGTTGGTCCTGGCATTTACAGGGCTGCTGCACCACCAGCAGTCCCACTGGGCTTCCCTGACCCTGGCAGGGTGCAGTTTTAGTGATCATGCCCAGGACCTGGGGCCTCCTTCTTCCCCATAGCACCGAGCCATACCTCCAAGTTCACCCTGACATGGTAGCTGAGCAGGGACATGTTCTTCCCCTGCTGGCTGGCGA
Organism: Alligator mississippiensis; assembly: GCF_030867095.1. NCBI lineage: Eukaryota > Metazoa > Chordata > Crocodylia > Alligatoridae > Alligator > Alligator mississippiensis. Next base: position 31,873,209 of record NC_081835.1, on the reverse strand, counting down.
TGCAGTGAGTGCCCCTCTCCAGCTCTGAGAGCAGGGCATTAAATGGCTTTTAAAAAATGAAAAAAGGAAATAGGTAAAGACAGAGTGAGGAGGGTGACATTCACTCCTTCTGCACCTGGAGCTTGGGGAACCTCAGCAGTGGGTGATTCACCTTGAGGAACCAAACCAAACCAGGATCCAAGCAGGTGCGGTGGGGTGTCACTACATTCCTAGCAATACTGAACACCCTCTCACTTGGAACACTGGTAGGTGGACAGGACAGGTATCCATGGGCAACTGTGACCAGATCCTGCCACATCTGGCTGTGGCTTACCCAGTAGGCCAATGGGTTGCACAACAGCAGCTCCACATTCTCAGTGACATAGGCAGCCACCAAGGCCTGAGTGCTACCTGCCTGATGGTGGGGTCTGGTGGCTCTGGATCCCAGCATTGAAGCCATGCTTTTAGCCCACATAGGCAGCACCTGTGGTAGAAGAGGAGATTGGCTGGTGGATGGCATGTTAGCATGGGACAGTGGATCCCCCTCTTCCACGTCCCTCCACCTTTCTGCCTCCCTGACTCTTCACCAGCACATCCTGCATGATTTTATGCTGCAAGATGTTCAGCTCTGTTTGTTTGTCCCACAGCATCTTGCCTCCCTTGATGGTCTGGTGGAAGTAACCTTCCTGCATTTGGAAATGAGATTGCTGGGGTGCTGGCACCATCACCTGCAGCCCTGTCTCCCTGACAATGAGATGTAACTTGTGTTCCACACAGTGGATGCCAATGAAGTTGGCATCACAGAGCACCTTGACCATATTGGCCCCATTGTCGGTGACCATGAACTCATGGGTGAGCTCACCCTGCCCAGCAAGCCACCGCTGCACCAAGCAGTTCATGGCCCCCATGGTCTCGGTTGCCATGTGGGGCTCATTCATCACCTCAGCTTGAAGGAGATCCCACCAATGGCCTGACTGGTCACACAAGTGCCCTGTGAGGGAGAGGTACTTGTGATCCCCACCCTAGATGCTCCAGATGTCCAAGGTGAAATGTAAAGCCACCTGTGGACCTGCCTTGCACAGTTCCTCCCTCAGGTACTCCCTGCATGCCACATACAGTGAGGGCACCACTGTCCTACTGAAGGTTGTGTGTGTGGGCTTTGGTAGGATGGGGCCACAAGTGCCATGAACCACCTGAACACTGGCTGCTCAGCTAAGGAAAAGGGCTGGCCATTGACAGCAAGCATCTGTCCAATGCTCTGGGTAATCTCTCTCACCCTTGTAACATGCCTCCCTTTCTGTCTGCCTTTCCCCCACTGTTCCAGGGTGACCTACCTCTACTTTGGGAGATGAGGGCTTTGTAGTGAGAGGTGGACTTCCCTTTGGGTGTGCACCCACTGGTACCAGTCTGAGAAGGAGCAAGGGCAAGGGGGCAGTGCCTGTGAAGTTGCATCAGCATCCCTGTGGTGCTCATGTGTTTTGTTTCCTTGCCCTGGCTGGTTTTGGCTTGGCAGTGCAGGCAGATAGTGTATGTGGGATCATCTGCCAGCTCAAAATGATCCCAGACCACAATACCTGCTTGCTTCTGGAGTGTGGGTGCATTTGTGGATGATGCTGCACTTTCCCCCTTCTTAGCAGGCAAAGGCACAGCAACAAGAGGAGTGGACTCATCTGAGCTGCTTGCATCCACAACCTCTACCTCAACTTCCTCCAAAGTGCCTTCTGGGAAAGGAGACCTGGCTCTAAGGGAAACTTGAGGGATGTGGATTAGAAATTCAGATGTTTCCTCCTCCTTCCCCAGAATTTCCCTTGTTAGGGCACTGAGATCCATATCCAGCTCTTCCTCTGGCACTGGAAGGCTCAGCATGGGAAGTGAAATGGGGGTTCAGGTGGCCGTTATGCTGGTGCTGCTGCTTGTTGTTGTCATGGTGGTGGTGGCTGGGGGTGGTTATGGCTGGTGCTTCTGGAGGGGATGCAGTCTCAGGCACAGGCAGTGGCACTGGCACTACTCCCTTCTCCTTGCTGCTTGTGCATACCTCATCCATTCTAGCTGGAGGAAAGAGACTGTCTTTCAGTTGAGGGGGGACTTACCCCCTCTTCCGGCCCTCTTTGAAGGCTTGCCACCACCTGCCTTTCCACCATGCTTCATGGTATGAAGAATGTGTCTTTCCCCTATATGCATTCAATAATGTGAGTGTGTGTGGCGTAAAGTGGAAATGTATAAAAACAAATCTTAATGAATGAATTATATGTCTTTCCTCCTTTATGAATTCAATAAGGTGTGTGTGTGGTGTAAAGTAGAAATGTATATAAAAATATAAATGTATCTTTCTTCCTATATAAATTCTACAATGTATGTATGCTGCAAGGTATAAATGTATAGAAATAAAATATAAATGTATTTGCCTTCCTATATAAATTCAATTCTATAGCAATCCTATCCAATATAATTATAAAATTGAACAGAATAAATCAATGAATATAATAATCAAATTAAAAGCATGTGGAAGAAATAAAAAGCCAAAAAGGTATTCTAAAATCCCTCTTGTTAGGCTAGCCTAGGCTAGCAAGTAAGAAATCCTTCAGAACATCAGTGCTAATAGCCTTCGTTGTCTGATGCTGTTGAGCTGCTTGGAACACAGAGCTCAATAACTGACACCAAGACAGAGAGCATGGCAGTTCAAACAATGCTGCATTTTATGCTGTTTTTCCATCCCTCCCCCAGAGCACTGGGATTGGAAGGAACCTCAGGGAAGAATGACCATCATTAGGCAGCTACACAGTCAATATGAGAGCAGTCCTTCTCCACCCCCTTTCCCCCTCTTCCCCCTCCCTATCCTTACTTTCTGTTTCCCTGCAGACAAGCTCAGCTTCAGCTTCAGCTTTGAAACTCAAAATGGTTCAAAACTTTCAAAACGTTTCAACTGCCCTCATTTCATTTCAATTTTGCTGTTTCAAGCTCAAAATGAGTTGAAACAGTGTCAAAATGAAACAGCCAGAGAAGCTTCACACAGTCCTACTTGTTGGTGGTGCTGCCATCATCACCAGCAGACCTGTCCCCTCCCCCTCCCCCGCCATGCATCCCTGAGAATGAGGTAGAACTTGTGTGTCACACAGCGGATGGCAACAAAGTTGGCATCACAGATGCCTTGATCATATTGGCCCCATTGTCGGTGACCATGAACTCACGGGTGAGCTGGTTTTGCCCGAAGAGCCACTCCTGGATCCCTGTGGTTCATGGCCACCATGATCGTCTTTGCTGTGTGGGACTCAACCATCACCTTGACTTGAAAGAGAGCCCACCAACAGCCTGACTGGTCGCACCAGTGCCCTGTGAAGGAGACATATTGCATGATCTCCACCCCGGCTGCTCCAGATGTCTGAGGTGAAATGTAAGGCCACCTGCAGATCTGCCTTGCATAGATCTTCCCTCAAGTACTCCCTTCATGTCTCATGCAGGGAGGGCACAACCATCCTGCTGAAGGTGGTGCTTGCAGGCACTTAGTATGATGGGACCATGAGCACTATGAGCCGCCTACACTCTGGGCACTCAACTAAGGAGAAGGGCTGGCCATTGACAGCAAGCATCTCCCCAATGGTCTGGGTGATCTTGCTCACCCTTGCAACACGGCCCCATTTCTCTCTGCATTTCCCCCACTGTTCCAGGGTGGCCTGCCTCTGCTTTGGGGGGATGGGGGCTTTGTAGTGAGAGGGGGACTTCCATTTGGGCATACTCCCACTGGTGCCAGTCTGAGGAGGAGCAAGGGCAAGGGGGTGGTGCCTGTGGAGATGCATCAGCACCCCCATGGTGCTCATGTCTTTTGTTTCCTTCCCCGACTGGTTTTGGCTTGGCAATGCAGGCAGATAGCATATGTGGGATCATCTACCAGCTCAAAATGATCCCAGACCACAGTACCCACTCACTTCTGGAATGCGGGTGCATGTGTGGATGCTGTAATTTCCCCCTTCTTAGTAGGCAGAGGCACAGCAACAGGAGGAGCAGACTCATCTGAGCTACTTGCCTCTTCACCCTCCACCTCAGGCTCCTCTGAAGTGCCCTCTGCAAAAGGAGACCTGGCTCTAGGGGAAACTTGAAGGATGTGAAGCACAAACTCAGATGATTCCCCCTCCTTCCCCAAAATTTCCCTTGCTGTAGCACTCAGATCCAGATCCCATTCCAGCGCTTCCTCTGGCACTGAAAGGCTCAGCATGGGAATTGAAATGAGGGTGGCAGAGACTATCATGCTGGTGCTGCTTCTTGTTGTCATGGTGGTGGGGGGGGTGTTATGGCTGGTGCTCTTGGAGGGGATGCAGACTCAGGCACAGGGAGTGGCACTGGCACTGCTCCCCTCTCCTTGCTGCCTGTAGAACTAATGGAAGCCTCATGCCTTCTTGTTGTAGCCCCAGCACTGTCCCCCGGCATAGCCCCACTGCTTGCTTGCCTGTCCTGTGCTGGGCCTCTGGTGCTGCAGGCACTTGCCCAGGCCCACCAACACCCGGACTTTCACATGCAGCCCCTGAGGGCAACCAAGGAAGCCACTCTGGCATTATCCCAATGGCACACACCACCTCCTGGGGGCAAAAATGGTCCCAGGAGGAAATGATGGACTTGTAGTAGGGCTGTGTGAACTTTGACCAGTTGTTTCATTCAGCTCTCCCTCTACCCCCTCTTCCACCCCTGCCTGAAGGCTTGCCAGCTGCTTTTCCAGCATGCTTCATGGTGTGTTTCATAGTGTCTTGTCTTTGCCTTGGTGTGCTGGAAAATGTCTCTTCTTCTGTGATGTTATCTATCTGATTTATGTAATATATGTAGATAAGATAATTGTATGCATGTGTATTTATGTAATGTATGTATGTTTGTATGTATTTTTATGTATGTATTTTTATATTATTTATATAATAAAATATATAACTGTATGTGTGTGTTTTCCTATATAAATTCTATGTTATAATATACAATATAATTATGCTGTGCTCCCCTTCACAGTAAATGGAATGCACACAGTGAGAGAAAGCACAGATTTGAAAAGAAGTAAAACAGACTAAAGAAAAAGAGGCTTTTGGGGGAGGTGTAAATTGAAAGGAATCAATCAATTAATATTATAATAAAATAAAAGGCTATAGAAACTAAAGCAAAAGGTATTACTGAATCCCACTTGCTAGGCTAGCAAATAGAAAATGAATGGTAGCCTTTGTTGCCTAGCATTGCTGAGTAACTGACCCCAAGGCAGAAAGCAGCTCAGTTCAATCAATGCTGCTTTTTATGTTGTTTTTCCATCCCTCCCACAGAGCACTGGGATCACTGGCCTGCTACATGGTCAATATCAGAGCAGTCCTTCCCCCCTCTGACACCAAGACAGAGAGCATGGCAGTTCAAACAATGCTGCCTTTTATGCTGTTTTTCCATCCCTCCCCCGAAGCACTGGGATTGGAAGGAACCTCAGGGAAGGATGTGCAGCTACACAGTCAATATCAGAGCAGTCCTTCCCCCTCCCCTTTCCCCCTCCCTCTCCTTACTTTCTGTTTCCCTCCAGGCAAGCCCAGCTTCAGCTTCAGAACTTGAAATGTTTTGAAACATTTCAACTGCTCTCATTTTGAGACTGTTTCAAAGCCTTCATTTCATTTCAATTTTGCTGTTTCAATCTGGAAATGAATTGAAACAGCATCAGAATGAAACAACTGGTCAAAGTTCACACAGCCCTACTACAAAGTCTATCATTTTCTCCTGGGACCATTTTTGCCCCCAGGAGGTGGTGTGTGCCATTGGGATAATGCCAGAGTGGCTTCCTTGGTTGCCCTCAGGGGCTGCATGTGAAAGTCCGGGTGTTGGTGGGCCTGGGCAAGCGCCTGCAGCACCAGAGGCCCAGCACAGGACAGGCAAGCAAGAAGTGGGGCTATGCCGGGGGACAGTGCTGGGGTCTGGGCAAATTACTAAGGCCAGCACAGGGCCATGGCTGTGGGACCTGGTAGCCGGAGGCTGGCTGCAGGTGGCTCAGGGCCCTGGGGTCACTGCAGTATTTTAAGGGGCAGGCTGGGGCAAGCAAAGAGCTGCCCCAACCCTAGGGCTGAAAAAGCTCCAAGTCCCATGACCCTGGGGATAGCCCAACGCTGGCCCCCTGGTGGTGGGGCTGGCAGGAGCAAATTTGCTCCCTTTTGGTGTCTATACTTGTGCTAGTGCACAGTAACTACAGTGTGGTTGATTTGCTACTTGCATTTGCAGGTAGCAATTAACCATGCAATAGACTACTGCACAGTAAGTGTCAACATGATGTGTGAGCTTGGGACCCAGGAAGTGTCTACATGATGTGGGAGCCTGGGACTCCTGGAGAATCATCCCTGAGCACCAGGGAAAAGTGGCATGGCCCAGTAAGGCCTGGAGGTGTTCCCTACATTCCTGTAGGAACACCATCAGTGGAGTGGCAGGAGCAGCAGGCACAGCAGCAGCCACACTTTAGAAGTGCATGCTAGCTACACATAGGCAGGCACACCAGGGCATCTGGAATAACCGGATGTCCAGTGCTAGCTGGAGGGAGAGATGGCACAGCATGGAGGCAGCACAGCACAGGAGCAGAGCAGGGAATGCTCCAGGAACTGAATGCTCAGGTGATCCCTCCAACACCAATAAGGGAAACAGCCTGATGTCCAGGAGCTCAAAGGAGCACTTGACATCTTGTGCCGAAGACCATGGACAGCCTGTTGTGACTCTTCCATGGCAACTGAGACAACAGAGGATCTGATCCACATGAGTAAAAAGGCACTAGCAGTTTTTTAATGGGGCCCAAGCAGGGGTGCTCAGAGAAGTGGGACTGCAGGGCCAGCATGTGAGTCAATGAACCAACAGGGCTACAATTGATTTATTATCCCTTAATTGATTTATTATTCTTTAATTGATTTGGCAGCGGGGAGTGTTAAATGCCTGGCAGGACTGAGTTAATGAATTGCCAGCAGGTTGCCTGAGGTATCACTGAGCCTGATTCAAAGGCAAAAATTCCTTTTTGTGCCGAGAGCTATTTACTTAGGGGAGCATTAGCATAAGCCAGAAAGGCAGCTTTGAGTTGAAAACCCTGGAACTCAAAATCAGGACCCAGAGAACACACCAGTGGTCCTGACCTGGCATCAAGTACTCAGGTATGTTTTTTTTTCCTTTTTCATCTAAGATTGGCCCTGAGGCCTTAAATACTTGGTTGGCATGTAGATAGGATGAAGGGGAGGCAGGAGCCCCACAAAAGGAATCCAGACCCACACACAGAGCCCCATAACAATGAGGACCCTTCTGTTTACTTATAGTTTCATAGTTGGTAGGGTTGGAAGGGATTTGAGCAGATCATCAAGTCCGACCCCCTGCCATGGGCAGGGAAGAATGCTGGGGTCAGATGACCCCGGCTAGGTGATTATCTAGCTTCCTTTTGAAGACCCCCAGGGTAGGAGTGAGCACCACTTCCCTTGGAAGGTGGTTCCAGATCCTAGCTGCCCTGACTGTGAAGTAGTGTTTCCTGATATCTAGCCTGAACCTACTGTCCATCAACTTGTGGCTGTTATTCCTAGTTACTCCTGGTAGTGCTCGGGGGAACAGGGACTCTCCCGTTCCCCGCAGGTCCCCCCTGGTAAGTTTATAGCTTGCCACCAGATCCCCTCTCAGTCTTCTCTTGTGGATGCTGAACAGGTTCAGGTCCCATAGCCTCTCTTCGTAGGGCCTGCCCTGCTGCCCCCTGACCATGTGAGTGGCCCTCCTCTGGACCCTCTCAATGCTGTCCACATCCCTCCTGAAGTTTCATAGTTTCATAGCTGGTAGGTAGGGTCAAAAGGGACCTGAGCAGATCATCAAATCCAACCCCCTGCCATGGCAGGAGAGTACTGGGGTCAAACGACCCCAGCAAGGTGCTCATCTAGCCTCCTCTTGAAGACCCCCAGGGTAGGAGCCAGCACCACTTTGCTTGGAAGTTGGTTCCAGATCCTAGCCAACCTGACAGTGAAGTAGTGCCTCCTGATGTCTAGTCTGAATCTACCCTCTGCCAGCTTGTGACCGTTATTTCTAGTCACGCCTGGTACTGCTCGGGGGAACAGGGACTCCCCCAATGCCTGCTGGTCCCCTCTGACTAGTTTGTAAATGGCCACTAGATCCCCTCTCAGCCTTCTCTTGTGGAGGCTGAAAAGGTTCAGGTCCCTTAGCCTCTTCTCATAGGGCCTGCCCTGCTGCCCCCGATTATGCAAGTGGCCCTCCTCTGGACCCTCTCCATGTTTTCCACATCCCTCCTTTAGTGCAGTGCCCAGAACTGGATGCAGTACTCCAACTGTACGCCTTACCATTGTCGCATAGAGGGGGAGAATCACCTCCTTGGACCTGCTTAAGATGCATCTGTGGATGCATGACAAGGTACGGTTGGCCTTCCTGACTGTATCCCCACACTGCCGGCCCATGTTCATTTTGGCATCAATAATGACTCCAAGATCCTTTTCTACTTCTGCACTGATGAGAAGGGAGTTCTCTGGATCTTCCCCCCCAGGTGCAGTACCTTGCACCTGTCAGTATTGAATCCCATCTTATTCTCATCTGCCCACCCCTGTAACCTGTCCAGATCTAGTTGTAACCTGTCCCTCCCTTCTATCATGGCCACCTCCCCCCACATCTTAGTGTCTTAGTGTCATCTGCAAATCTGAACAAGGTGATTTTCACCCCCTCGTCCAAGTCACTGATAAAGATGTTGAACAGTACAGGCCAGAGGACCAAACCCTGGGGGACTCCACTGCCCACATACCTCCAGGTCAAAAATGACCCATCCACCACCACTCTCTGGGTGTGGCCCTCTAGCCAATTTGTGAGCCATCTGACTGTGTAGGCATCAATGCCACAGTCATCTAATTTTTTAATGAGAATGGGGTGAGAGACAGTGTCGAAGGCCTTCCTAAAGTCCAGAAAGACTATGTCCACTGCGACACCTGCATCCAAGGATTATGTGACCTGGTTGTAAAAAGCAACCAGGTTGGTCTGACAGGACCTGCCCCTAATGAACCCATATTGGTTGCCCCTGAGCATAATCTCCCCTGCTGGTCCCTTGCAGATGTGCACCTGGATGATTTTCTCAAAGATCTTCCCCAGGACCGAGGTAAGACTAACAGGCCTATAATTTCCTGGGTCCTCCCTCCTCCCTTTATTGAAAATGGGGACCACATTGGCCCTTTTCCAGTCGTCTGGCACCTGGACAGAGCACCATGAGTGCTCGTAAAGCCACAATGACCCCCACCAATTCCCTCAGCACCCTGGCATGGAGATCATCTGGACCTGCTGATTTAAACATGTCCAGCCTCACCAGAAGTTCCCTAACTAGGTTCTCTCTGACCCTAGGCCTGGCACTGCCTCCCCCAAGTCTGTCCAGAATCCCAGTGGTGGGGGGGATGTCCCGGTCCCTTCTCAGAAAAATGGAGGCAAAGAATTTGTTAAAGAGGTCAGCTTTATCATCTGATGAAACCACCAGATTGCCAAGCGTGTCCTGCAGGGGCCCCATGTTACCCAGTGCCTTCTTTTTACTCCCTATATATTTAAAAATGGACTTCTTGTTATCTTTAATCCTGGTCACTAGTCCTAGTTCTGTCTCTGCCTTAGCCTTCCTTTCAGCCCCACTTCCGTTTCAAGCAATGGAGGTATAATCCTCCTTGGTGATAGCCTCTCCCTTCCACTGGTTATACACCTCCTTTTTAGCTTTCAGATGTTCCTGAATGCCTTTGGTGAGCCAAAGTCATTTATTTACTTAATAAAATCAAGAGGTGGTAGGTGAGACCAGAAGGGTGGCTCATAAGCATGTGTAACACTAGGGCCAAGCTGTCGGTCCTGGCTCTTTTAAGGCTTGGGCTCTCGAGCCTGAAGGTACCAGACCTATTGTGGAACCCCAGACTTTTATCTGTAATGGATTGCCTCATATAGGTATGACTAGACAGGGTTGGAGGATTCCAGAAGGCCTGGACTTCTGCCCTTTATGATGTCATAGCCTCATTATGCATGCCATGACCCAGTTCCATCTTCTTAAGAGGACTGAAGCATGCACAGTTCTAGTAACCTCTGAGTGGGAAACTGAGTGGAATTCAGTGATGGTGTTAGGCCCCAGCCCAAGTCTGGGTTCGTGCCCGGTATGCAAAGGCCAATAAAGATACCAGGGGTGAAAGTATAAAAATGATTTATTGCTAGCAATAAAAGGTGCAAGCGGAATAATCTCCCAAGACAAGCACAAGCGCATTCAATACTGAGCCCCTTATATACCAGAGGTTGAATCTTCATAAGCATCCTTGTTTGCTAATTGGTTATAAAGGAGTGACGCAAGGAGTTCTTTACTGAGCATGTCTCTATACCTGTGTTTTAGCTATGTATCTCATTAACGTACATTAGCATATATCTTCCCCGCCTCGGGGTGTGATTTTTAGTATTTTAATGAGCTCTTTGCTCCAGTACCTCTGATTCTGTTTTTTTGTTTTCAAGCTTCCTCTATCTAAGACTGTCTGCCCCTTATCATTGCAGATGGGCATTCGACACACAACATTCACTTTTGCTTAGGCTTTGCATAGTAGTTTCTAGGTCAAACCTTACATTTCCCTCATCTGGAGCATTTATAATTATTATTAATTATGATTGCTCCATTCAATTTGACTTAACACAAATCTAGTATTCTCAGCTTTCTTTTTTTGCAAAATCATTTGATTTACCTTAGGCCTGAAGATAGATGCGATACAAACCGGTATACAATGGATACAGAAACAGATCATAATCCCTATAAAGCAAAACAGAATAACCATACAAAACAACTGCTTCAACCATCCAAAATTGGAAAGCCAGGAAGTTAACCAGGAAAAGTCTAAGCCAGATGTTTCTTTCAATGTCTGTGTCAATCATTGTAAGGCACCAATTTTGTCTTCAATTAGCACAGAATTATCAGTGAGGTTGAAGCAGCACATTCCTTTTAAGGTTTCACACCCCAGATTGTGTCGTAACAAGAGATAATCAATAGCGGCTCTATTCTCTAAGACAGCGTCCCTTAGTTGTTTTTGTTCAGCATTCAAGGCTGAGAGCGCTCGAGATGTAGCATTTAGTGCTTTTGCTAAAACACAGGCTACTGCATTAAGATTTCTGCTATTACTTACAGCAAGACCCGGAACCCCCACCATAGATGCAGCTAATGCTATGTATTCTGCCTTAGATAATAGTCCAGGGGAATAATTCTCGTCACAATCAGCAGTGAGAGTAGTGTATGCTCGTTTAAACCTCCCACCAAGAGGGGTTTGTTCAGTGTGCATTAGGTCAGACTTCCTTGGAAGAGCTGCAGTTACCCGGGCAATGGTGCATGGTCCCCCAGTAGCATTTGCTGGAAGGTATGAATATATCATTCTCCCGCAGGCCAGAAACCATCCTCGAGGAAGGATGGTATGTGTATATACATAGGATATTTGACTGGTCTTATTACAGAAGATTTTTCTACCTTGGTTCAATTTAAAGCAATTACTGGTACAATTCATTATTAAGAAACATTCAGAAATTAGCTGTTGCCTGAACCCATACAGAAAACATGTCTCTGCTTTTCTCTTTTACAACAGTCCCCCACTTATATATATCCTGATATGTATTTTCCTTTTTTACATCTTTCAGCATAGTATAATTCTGTAAAATTTTCAAAGGGGTAGGTACTGCAATTAAGCATGAGGTAAAAACCAGATGAGCATTGATCCCTCCTGCCAAGCAGAAGTCTGTTCTATTTAATATTTCCCGGGCCAGATAAATCCAGACATTTTCCTGAGGGTCAAATTCTTGTGGTAAAAGATTTTCCCCTCCTATAAGTAGGAGTGGACAAATTAGGGTGCCCCACACTAAAACCTTGAACAATTTCATAATAAGGCTTGTAAAACTTGATCAAAGATTGACAAATTATTCAAAGTTCCTTTCTTTTGAATAGGAATTTTAAGTCCCTTATTGGCTCCACCTTCCACTGTTCTCTGCCTCCGGTCCCGGAGTTTGCAGGAGTTTCTTCTTGTTCTGGTTCAGCCACCGGCTTTAGGCGACTGGAATGTATCCAAGTCTTGATTCTTTCGAGCTTTGCTGCCGTCGGGGTCGTTAAAAGTACTCTATACGGGCCCTTCCATCTGGCTCGAAGTGGTTCCTCATTCCAATCTTTCACAAGAGCGTAACTTCCAGGTAATAATCGATTTTCCGGGGTAGGAGACTGGTTCTGTGTCTGCAGCACGTCCCGTACCTGCTGATGAATGGAAGACAAAACAGAAACCAAAGACCATACATATTCTCTAATCATTCCCTCTCCTAAAACATGTAACTGTTGTTCAGTACCCATGGGCAGACTCAGAGGGTAAGGCTTACCATACATTATCTCAAATGGGCTTAATCCCAATTTAGAATGTGGTGCGACCCTTACTCGCAACAGGGCCAAGTGTAGGGCCTCTGGCCATTTGAGTCGAGCTTCTTGGCAAATCTTTGCAAGGTGTCTTTTTAAGGTCTGATTCATACGTTCCACTTTTCCACTGGACTGGGGTCTCCAAGGGGTGTGTAAATGCCAGCTGATTCCCAGGAACTCAGAAACCTTTTGAGTAATTTGTGCAATGAAATGTGGGCCATTGTCTGACCCTATTCCTTTTGGAAGTCCAAAGCGAGGTATAATTTCTCGTAGGAGTGCCTTGACCACCTCTCGGGCTTGGGCAGTCCGACATGGGAAGCACTCAACCCAATTAGAGAAAGTGTCCACAAAGACAAGGAGATATCTCATCCCCTGTTGCCGGGGTAACTCAGTAAAATCCACCTGCCATTCTTCTCCTGGCCCATTGCCTATTCTCTGATGTCCTGAAGTTTCTTTTCTCCCTCCTTTTGGGTTATTTCTCTGGCAGACCTCACATGTCTCTGATACCTTCTTGGCAGCCTCTCTTAATCCCACTCCAGTTACATAGTGACTGATCCACCTTATCAGGGCCCTGGGTCCATAGTGGGTGCCATGATGAGCTCTCTTCACTACCACATAAACCCAGGCAGCTGGGATGATAATGCGGCCATCCTTTGCTACTAGCCACCCGTGCTCCCCCTTCTTTGCTTGAAACTCTCTTATCAATTGTTTGTCTCTTTCCCCATACTGTGGTGTCACAGGCTGGTATAAGTCTGGGAGGAGAGGTAACAGATTACTTACTTCGGGCAGCAAGTCTGTCTGAGGTTTTTTAGCTGCTTTCTTTGCTGTAGCGTCAGCAAATCGATTACCTTTTGTGGATGAATCATCATTTTTCTTTTGATGAGCTTTGCAGTGCATTATCGCTACTTCTTTTGGTTCCCAGACTGCCTTAAGGAGGGCTTTTATCTGCTTGCTATGTTTAATGCCTGTTCCTTTTGAATCAAGTAGACCTCGCTCTTTCCATAGTGCTCCGTGAGCATGTAAAACAAGGAAAACATATTTAGAGTCAGTATAAATATTGACAGTTTTGTTGGCCGCCAATTGCAAAGCCCGAGTCATAGCAATGAGTTCAGCCTTTTGAGCTGAAACAGATGGGTTTAAAGGTCCTGCTTCTATCACATTCTGTGCAGTCACGATAGCGTATCCGGATTTTTGAATTCCATTCTCTATACTCAAGCTGCCATCAGTGTAAAACTCCAGGTCAGCTTTTTCAAGAGGTCTGTCTCTCAAATTTGGTCTTGAAGAATAAACAGTTTCCAATGTTTGCAAACAGTCATGCACAAGATCTGGTGTGTCACCCATAGATGGCAACAGTGTTGCTGGATTTACATTGCGAGAAATGGCTAATTTTATTTCAGGCTTATCTAGGAGGATGGCCTGATATCGAGCCATTCGTCCCAGAGTTAACCAGTTCCCTCCTTTCTGTTTCAAGACTGTAAGTACTGCATGAGGAATATATACAATCATTTCATGGCCTAGGGTTAATTTTTCAGCTTCTTGTATTAGCAGACAGGTAGCAGCAACAGCCCGGAGACAAGCAGGCCATCCACATGACACAAAGTCTAATTTTTTTGAAAAATATGCCACTGGTCGTTGCCAGCTACCCAATTTCTGTGTTAAGACTCCCACGGCTACCCCACCTCGGTCATGCACAAAAAGGGAAAAAGGCTTACTCGTGTCCGGTAGTCCTAAGGCGGGTGCTTCAATGAGAGCCTGCTTTAACTGGCAGAATGCTTGCTCACACTCTTCAGTCCATTCAAGTACCTTTTCATCTCCGTGTGTTGCCTCATATAGAGGTTTTGCAATAACCCCAAAATTTGGAATCCAAATCCTGCAAAAACCTACTGTACCTAAAAATCCTCGTAGTTGTTTCTTTGTTATTGGGGGTGCCAGCCGGCATATAGCTTCTTTTCTTTCAGGCAACAGGGCTCTCTGACCAGGCTGTAATTCAAATCCCAAATATGTGACCTTCTGGGATATGGGCTGCATCTTTTTCCTGGAAATGTGATACCCTTGTTGACCCAGAAAATTAAGGAGGCAAATTGTTCCTTCCAGGCAGCTTGCTTCAGTGGTGGCTGTTAAAAGCAAGTCATCTACATATTGCAAAAGAGCACAGGACAGTGGCAATTCTAGCCTGCGTAAATCCTTGCTTAATGCATTGCCAAATAAGGTTGGGCTGTTTTTAAATCCTTGGGGTAAAACAGTCCAGCACAACTGAGTCTTAATGCTAGTATCTGGGTCTTCCCATTCAAATGCAAATATTTCCTGAGATCCCTTCTCTACCGGTATACAGAAGAAAGCATCTTTTAAATCAATAACCGTAAACCAATTATGATCTGGGTTCAAAGCAGATAGCAAGGTGTACGGATTAGGCACGGCCGGGTATATACTCACAACCACTTTATTTACAGCTCTCAAGTCTTGGACGAAACGATATTCATTACTCTTAGGCTTCTTCAAAGGCAAGATGGGCGTGTTAAAAGCTGATGTACATTCACGGAGAAGGCCATACTCCAGGAACCGTTCAACTAACGGCTTCAGTCCTTTCCTGGCTTCCACCCGCATTGGATATTGTTTCACACATGGAGGCTGGGCCCCTGGCAAAAGTTGAATCTTCACAGGGTCAGCATTTTTAGTCTTCCCAGGTCGGTGACCTGCCCATACCCATGGAACAACAGCATCGAGCAGGGGTTGAGGAATATCCGGTGTACTCTCCTCTTGGAGAAGGCCAAGAAGGCAAGCCTGTAAATGCCACCCCTTTTCAGGAGGCACTGTTAAAAACATTTGCCCATCCTGGAACGACAACGTAGCTTGCAGTTTACAGAGGAGGTCTCTCCCTAAAAGGGGAACGGGGCAGTTTGGCATGTACAAGAATTGATGGGTAACTTCGGCCTGCCCAATATTACAGGTCATTGGCTGTAGGAAGGATTGTGTTACTGCCTTCCCTGTAACCCCTACCACCGGCACAATCTTTTTACTTAAAGGTTTCAGTTTTTGAGTTAAAACAGAATGGGCAGCACCTGTATCTACAAGAAAATCTACCAATTCATCTCTGTCCCCTAGTTGCATTTTAACCAGAGGCTCGTCAGGGGACACTGGGATCTGGGTTATCTTTCCCTCCCGGGCCTCCGGTCCCCTTCAATCTGAATCCCTTCCAAAAGCGAACAATCCACTGCTCTCCTCTTTCTTCTTTTCACCTTCCCCAACTTTTCGATAAGGGCATTCCTGCTTCCAATGTCCTTTTCCTTTGCAAAAGGCACATTGATCTTTCTCTAATGGACCCCGTCTCTGCGGCTGTCTCCAGGATCCCTCATCTCTAGGTTTTCTCGTGATTGCAGCTGCCACTAGGGCTGCCTGCATTTTTATCTCTCTCTCTCCTCTTTCTTGTCCTGTTTCTTTTTCTGAACACTTTCTCGGTTAGTAAATACTTGGTAAGCAATGTCTACTAGTTGGGAAATAGGCATACCTGTTGCTCCGTCTGCCTTCTGCAACTTCTTTCTAATGTCTGGTGCACTCTGAGCCATAAAGATCATATTTACCATGCGAGCGTTCGATGCATCCTCCAGATCCTCACGAGTGTATTGTCTGAAAGTATTGTAAATTCTTTCCAAAAAAGCACTCAGGGTCTCATTAGCCTCCTGTCGAATCTCATACACCTTACTGAGATTTTGAGGTTTTTTTCACAGCATCTCAATCCTCGGAGGATATATTCTCGATAGGCACAGATGGAGGTCATATCTTGGTCTGGTTTCCAATCTGGCTCCTGGATGGGGACATGATCGTCTCTATTTCCTTGCAGGTTCCCTGCAATAATTTCCTTTTCCACGTCCTCACAAGCTTTGTTCACTACCATTCTCTTTTCCTCTGGTGTCAACAAGATATCTAGAAGAGACTGAACATCTGCCCAAGTTGGGTTATGGGTTTTGAAAATCGTTTTAAACTGGTTCTGTACCTTTTCAGGATTCTCTCTCAAGCTGGGGTTATTGTTCTTCCAATTATACAAATCTGAGGTATTAAAAGGAATGTGCACAAAGGTTCGACGGTAGGTTGGCTCACCGTCATCTTCGAGAGGCCCGGGTACCACTTGTTCTCTTAGGGGAAATACCCCATTTCCCTTCCCACGGCCAGAATCAGATTCCCTGTGATATTTTCCCTTAACCCCGGAGTCTGCTTCTAACTGTACTCTCCATCCTCCTCCCGGGCTTATATCAGGAGAAGTCGGGGAGTTTGGAGATTGCCAAACACCTGACGGCCATGGTTGGCGCTGTTCCAGATCCCTATGTCGGGGAGTATTTACAACTTCTGCCTCAGGGGGGGAAGAAGCAGGAAGAGCAGATGCCAACGAGGAATCAGATGAATCAGGAGGAGGAGGAGGAGGAGGAAGAGGATAAGGTAAAGGCAACACAGGGGGAAGAGCCTCCGGCTCCGGACAGTCCAGGACAGGATTTGCAGCTGGTCAAGCCACAGCCATCTCACAGATCCCAACCCCCTCCCCCAATCCACATTCCTCCAAAACTTTTTTATCTCTACAAAGAGACATAAACGCTTGCGCATACATCAATTCCTCCCATTTACCATTCTGCCGGCAGAACAAAATCAATTGTAAGATGGTATTATAATTAACACTTCCCTCCCGAGGCCAATATTCTTTATCATCTAGCTGATAGCGTGGCCACGCAGTTTCACAGAAGAATTTAGCTTTCTTCTTAGTCATAGCATCCTCACCAAACTCTGCCCAATGTCTCAATATACAAGACAGGGGGGTACATTTGCTAACCTTACTGTTAATAGTACCCATTTCAGGACTGCCTTCCCGGTTCTGACCGTCCGACTTACCTGGGATCCAGGGATCTGTTTTTAGTCCTTGTCCTCACAGGGGAAAAATCACTGGTCTTGGACTCGGGCCAGACAGAATACTTACAGAGATAATCCCAGGCAGACCTACTGACGGTAGGCCTTATGCCCTTTCTACCCTCTCACCCAGGTGCCTGTTACTGATACTTTCACTCTATGGTGTTGCACCGTTAGGCTACTGCCGCCTCAGCGATCCAGCTTCTCCTGAAACAAAAGTCTCACCAGGAAAAGAAATCCCGGGGGCGCGCTCGACTTTTGATAAGAAAAAGCAGATAAACCGGTCGTCAGTTAGTCTGGGCAAAGCTTATCTACGGCAGTCCCATCTGGGGTGCCAAAAACTGTTAGGCCCCAGCCCAAGTCTGGGTTCGTGCCCGGTATGCAAAGGCCAATAAAGATACCAGGGGTGAAAGTATAAAAATGATTTATTGCTAGCAATAAAAGGTGCAAGCGGAATAATCTCCCAAGACAAGCACAAGCGCATTCAATACTGAGCCCCTTATATACCAGAGGTTGAATCTTCATAAGCATCCTTGTTTGCTAATTGGTTATAAAGGAGTGACGCAAGGAGTTCTTTACTGAGCATGTCTCTATACCTGTGTTTTAGCTATGTATCTCATTAACGTACATTAGCATATATCTTCCCCGCCTCGGGGTGTGATTTTTAGTATTTTAATGAGCTCTTTGCTCCAGTACCTCTGATTCTGTTTTTTTGTTTTCAAGCTTCCTCTATCTAAGACTGTCTGCCCCTTATCATTGCAGATGGGCATTCGACACACAACATTCACTTTTGCTTAGGCTTTGCATAGTAGTTTCTAGGTCAAACCTTACAATGGGTGTAAACTAGAGATGTGTGGAGAGATAAATGAGTGTTGTGTGCATAAGGTTTTGATTGGCTCACAACATGATTGACAGAAGTGATGACTGACAAGTGGACCATATAAATAGGGGTGATGTGCTGCACTGCAGGCACGTATAGTATCCTGTGGTGTTTGTGTCATTGTCTTTTGTTTGGTTCTGTTCTGTATTTGCATAGTTTAATTACAGCATGAGTACCTCCTGAAATGCGAGTGCCTCCTGCAGTGTGGGTGCGTCCTGCAAGATTATTATAGTGAGTGCATGTGTATGAAGTGATGGATGCTCTGGATTGCTTCATTTGCAACATCGAAGTCCTTAATTTCCATTACCCTTCTTCAATGGTGCAGGGGAAATGTATAAACCAGGGCTGAGTGAAGCTTCGGATGGTGATTTGATTTGGAAGAGATTTGGCCAGATTCGGTGGCTGAATCTCTGAATCCAAATTAAACCAGGGGACCAATTTAAGGGTCCGAACTGATTCGAAGCTCTCCAAATCTTCGGAAAAGATTCAGAGAGATTTGATGATTCGGACAGTTCCCGGTGGCTGCAGCACAGAGCTGCAACTGACTCTGAGATGATAAATAGGGGCCAGGGGGGTGGGAGCTGGGGGAGCGGGGAGAGGACCATGGGGGGACCCCAGTCCCCACCCATGGCTGCCCCACCTGCCCCAGCTCAGTACTTTAAAAAAAGGCCCCAGTGCTTACCAGGTGTTGCCAGGTGGGGAAACAATCCCTGCTGCCCCGCACTGCATGGGGGGGTCTGTATGAGCCCTCCAACCCCACCTCGCTCCCCCAGCCCCTCCACAGGTGCCCTGCCTGGGTGAGTTACAGCCCTTTAAGAAAAAAAAACCTGAGAAAAGCCCAGCATTCACCACTCCTGCAACGGCCTTGGGGCTTCGGTGGCTCATGCTCGGGCAGCAGCCAAATCTCTGAATCATAGAAGTAGGGTCAGAAAGGACCTTGTAGATCTTCAAGTCTGACCCCCTGCCTGGGCAGGAGGAAAACTGGGCTCAAATGACCCCAGCCAGGTAGGCATCAAGCCTCTTCTTAAAGACCCCCAGGGTAGGAGCCAGCACCACTTCCCTTGGAAGTTGGTTCCAGATCCTAGCCACCCTAACTGTGAAGTAGTTCTTACGGATGTCTAATCTAAACCTACTCTCCAACAACTTGTGGCCGTTATTCCTTGTTATCCCGGGGGGCACTAGGGGAAACAAGGTCTCCCTCAAACCCTTCTGGTCCCCCCTAGTGAGTTTATAGATGGTCACCAGGTCTCCTCTCAGCCTTCTCTTCTGAAGGCTGAACAGGTTCAGGTCCTGTAGCTTCTCACTGTAGGGTCTGCCCTGCTGTCCCCAGATCATGCGGGTGGCCCTCCTCTGGACCCTCTCAATGTTGTCCACATCCCTCTTGAAGTGGGGTGCCCAGAACTGGACACAGTACTCCAGCTCTGGCCTGACCAGTGTCACGTAGAGGGGGAAGATCACCTCCTTGGCCCTACTTGAGATGCACCTGTGGATGCACGATAAGGTCTGGTTAGCCCTGCCGACCGTGACCTCGCATTGTCGGCCCATGTTCATCTTGGAGTCAGTGATGACTTCAAGATCCCTTTCTGCCTCCGTACTCTCAAGAAGGGAGTTTCCCATCTTATAAGTGTGCTGCTGAATACTACTGCCCAAGTGCAGCACACTGCACTTGTCAGTATTGAAACGCATCCTGTTTTTGTTAGCCCACTCTTGCAACCTATCCAGGTCTTTCTGCAGTCTTTCCCTCCCTACTAGCGTGCCCACCTCACCCCAAATTTTGGTATCATCAGCAAATTTGAACAGGTTGCTTTTCACCCCATCATCCAAATCACTGATAAAGAAATTGAACAGTGCGGGCCCAAGGACCAAGCCCTGGAGGACTCCGCTGCCCACTTCCCCCCAGGTCGAATATGACCCGTCCACCACCACCCTCTGAGTACGACCCTTCAGCCTATTTGCAATCCATCTGACTGTGTAGGCATCGATGCCACAGTTGCCTAGTTTTTTAATGAGGATGGGGTGGTCGACAGTGTCAAAGGCCTTGCTGAAGTCCAGAAAGACTACATCCACGGTGACACCTGCATCCAATGCTTTTGTGACCTGATCGTAAAAGGCAATCAGGTTGGTCTGACATGACCTGCCCTTAATGAAACCGTGCTGGTTGCCCTTGAGCATCATCCCTGATGCCGGCCTGTCACAGATGTGCTCCTTGATGATCTTCTCAAAGAGTTTCCCCAGGATTGAGGTAAGACTGACAGGCCTATAGTTGCCTGGGTCCTCCCTCCTCCCTTTTTTAAAGATGGGGACCACATTGGCCATCTTCCAATCATCTGGAACCTGGCCCAAGCACCACGAGCACTCATAAAGCCGTGCCAAGGGCCCTGCAATAACCCCTGGTAGCTCCCTCAACACCCTGGAGTGGAGAGCATTTGGACCTGCTGACTTGAAAACATCCAGCCCCTCCAGAAGAACTCTAACCTGGTTCACCTCAACCTTAGGTCTTGAGGCATTCCCCTCGAGTCCGTCTTGAAACATGGTGGGGGAGTCCTAGTCCCTGCACAAGAAAATGGAGGTGAAGAATTTGTTAAAGAGGTCTGCCTTCTCCTCTGGTGCAGCCACCAGATTGCCCAGCGCATTTTGCAGGGGCCCCACATTTCCCAATGCCTTCTTCATCCTCCCTATATATTTGAAAAAGGACTTTTTATTCTCTTTGATCTTGGATGCTAGTCCTAGCTCTATGTCCGCCTTAGCTTTCCTAACAGCCCCCCTACAGGCCCGAGCAGTGGAGGTATACTCTTCTTTCGAGATAGTGCCCCCCCCCCCCCTTTCCACCAGGTGTACACCTCCTTTTTGGCAACCAGGCATTCCCGGACGTCCTTGGTGAGCCAGGGTGGCTTTTGGGCACTCTTGACCCCCTTACTTCTTGTTGGGATTGTCACCCCTTGGGCCCTGAGTATTGTCTCCTTAAGGAACGACCACTCATCTTGGGCACCAAGTTCCCCTGCCCTCAAGAACCCCAGTGCCTCTCCCACCAATCTCCTCAACTCGTTGAAGTTAGCCGTCTTGAAGTCTAGGGCTACCGCCTTGCTGCAGGCCCTTGTCACCCTGTGCTGGATGATGAATTCCAGCAAGTGATGATGACTATCACCCAGGTGGTCAAGGACCTGGAGGCCCCTTACCAGCTCATCACCTGTGGCCAAGACCAGGTCCAACAGGGCATTTCCTCTGGTGGGACTGTGCACCTCCTGGGTTAAGTGGAGGGCCTGTATCTCAGCCAGGAACCTCCTGGAACGGTCTGACCTGGCTGACTGCTCCTCCCAGCAGATGGCTGGGTAATTTAGATCACCCATGACAACTACATCCCTTGCCTTAAGTGCCTCTGCAAGCTGGCCTGAAAATTCCTGGTCCAGCTCTTCCCCTTGGTTGGGGAGTCTGTAGTAGACCCCCACCATTAAATCCCTCTCCCCATGACCCCCTTGTATCTTGACCCAGAGCACTTCAGCTTGCCCCTCCTCCGACCCCATTTTGCTGGCAGAGGATGTGTATTGCTCTTTGACATACAGCGCCACACCACCTCCCTTCTTTCTCTGTCCTGCCTGTAGAGCCTATAGCCCCTAATGCTAACTGCTCAGTCATGGGATGAATCCCACCACGTTTCTGTAAGCCCTACTATGTCTGGGTTTGAACTGGCTATTCTGAGGGCGAGTTCCTCCTGTTTGTTCCCCATACTCCGAGCATTGGTATACAGGCATTTAAGGCCTTGCATAGCTGTGCATGCCACCCCCTGATTAGAAAAACTATCTGGACCCCTGTTTCTTACCTGGGCACTCCTTGCATGCATCACCTGTCTTGCTTGGGTAGTGTCTCCACGTCTTCCTGCAGCCCCCTCCCCCGGCAAGGCTAGTTTAAAGCTCACCGTACAAGATCAGCCAACCTGAAAGAGAAGACATGCTTGCCTTTAAGAGAGAGATGAAGCCCATCCCGCCCCAGCAAGTCCCCGGCCTGAAAGCATGGGTCATTATCTAGGAACCCAAGGCTCACCTGGCGGCACCAACTCCGTAAGCGATGGTTGACCTTGCCAATGCAGGCCTTGTATCACCGTCCCCTCCTAGTCACAGGAAGAAGAGAGGGGGCCCAGGTGGTATTCTCCATCTCCTTAAGCTTGGCTCCCAGAGCCTTGAAGTCCTTCATAATGTGGTTAGGGTTTCCCCTGGCCTCGTCATTTGTTCCCACGTGGATGACAACCATGGGGTACTGGTCTGCAGGTCGGATGTAGGCCGGGATCCTCTCCATGATGTCCCGAACCTGAGCCCCAGGCATGAAGCAGACCTCCCGCGTCATGGGGTCAGGCCGGCAGATGGGTCCTTCCAGCCTTTGTAGGATGGAGTCTCCGATGATGAGGACCCAGCATTTCTTCCTGCTGGTTTGAATCGGATTTGGCCGAATCAAATCGGGACAGTGATTCTCATCACTGAATCAAATCACTGTCCCCCAAATTGGCTGAATCCAAAGCAAATACTAGCTGCTTCACACAGGTCTAGTATAAACCTCCCTGGGTCTCAGGCATGTTCTGTTGGTGAGAGCTGTCAGGGCCACAAGGTGACAAGGCCTGTGGGTGCAGTATACTGATACTCAGTGTCAGTAGTGTATGTAGTGCCATGTATATAGCTGTTAATTTTGTTTGTTGACCATGTATTTTGCCTGTTCTTTAGTTGTAATACTCTTGTGACCTCTTGTGACTAATACAATAGTCTAATACGTTTTGAAACTTAGTTGTCTGTCATATTTAATTCAAAGCCTTCAGGTGTAGGCCATGATGTTCTACCATGTAGTCAATTAGTCTACTGCACATTTCATAGTTGGTAGGGTCTGAAGGGACCTGAGCAGATCAGCAAGTTCGACCCCCTGACATGGGCAGGAAAGAATGCTGGGGTCAAATGATCCCGGCTAGGTGTCTATCTAGCCTCCTTTTAAAGACCCCTAGGGTATAAGTGAGCACCACTTCCCTTGGAAGTTGGTTCCAGATCCTAGCCACCCTGACTGTGAAGTAGTGCCTCCTGATATCTAGCCTAAATCTACTTTCAATCAACTTATGGCCATTATTCCTTCTTACTCCCAGTAGTGCTCGGGGGAACAGGGACTCTCCCATTTCCTGCTGGTCTCCCTTGGCCAGCTTATAGATGGCCACCAGATCCCCTCTCAGCCTTCACTTGTGCAGGCTGAACAGGTTTAGAGCTCGTAGCCTCTCCTCATAGGGCCTGCCCTGCTGCCCCCGATCATGCGAGTGGCCCTCCTCTGGACCCCCTCAATGCTGTCCACATTCCTCCTGAAGTGCGGCACCCAGAACTGGATGCAGTACTCCAACTGCAGCCTGAATAAAGTCATATAGAGGGGGAGGATCACTTCCTTGGACCTGCTCGTGATGCATCTGTGGATGCATGACAAGGTGTGGTTAGCCTTCCTGACTGCATCCCGACATTGGCAACCCATGTTCATCTTGGATTCTATGATGACTCCAAGATCCTTTTCTGCCTCTGCACTGACAAGAAGGGAGTTCCCCAGCCTGTAGGTATGCTGCTGGTCCTTTCTCCCTAGGTGCAGTACCCTGCACTTGTCAGTATTGAATCCCATCTTATTCTTATCCACCCACCCCTGTAACCTGCCCAGATCCATTTGCACCCTATCCCTCCCTTCTAGCATGCCCACTTCTCCCCACATCTTAGTGTCATCCGTGAATTTGAACAAGGTGATTTTCACCCCCTCATCCAAGTCGCTGATGAAGAAGTTGAACAGTGCGGGCTGGAGGACTAAGCCCTGTGGGACCCCACTGCCCACATCTTTCCAGGTTAAAAATGTTCACTACCACTCTCGGGGTGTGCCCCTCCAGGCAATTGGTGACCCATCTGACTGTGTAGGTATCAACACAACAATCTCCTAATTTTTTAACAAGAATGGGGTGAGAGACAGTGTCGAAGGCCTTCCTAAAGTCCAGAAAGACTACGTCCACCGCAACACCTGTGTCCAAGGATTTTGTGACTTGGTCATAGAAGGCCACCAGGTTGGTCTGACAGGACCTGCCTCTAATGAAACCATGTTGGTTGCCCCTCAGCACACACTCCCCTGCTTGCCTCTCGCAGATGTACATGTGGATAATTTTCTCAAAGAGCTTTCCCAGGACTGAGGTAAGACTAACAGGCCTGTAATTTCCTGGGTCCTCCTTCCTCCCTTTTTTGAAAATGGGGACCACGTTGGCCCTTTTCCAGTCCTCTGGCATATTGCCTGTCACCATGAGTGCTTGTAAAGATGTGCCAGGGGTCCCACAATGACCTCTGCTAATTTCCTCAGCACTCTGGGGTGGAGATAATCAGAACCTGCTGATTTGAATACATCCAGTCCCACCAGAAGTTCCCTGACTAGGTCCTCTCTGACCCTGAGCCTGGCTGTGCCTCCTCTGGGACCGTCAGAGATTCTGGTGGAGGGGATGACCTGGTCCCTGCTCAGAAAAATGGAGGCAAAGAAATTGTTAATAGGTTAGCTTTGTCGTCTGGCGAGACCACCAGATTTCCAAGCGTGTCCTGCAGAGGCCGCACATTACCCAGAACTTTCTTTTTACCCTCTATGTATTTATAAAAGGATTTCTTGTTATCCTTGATCTGGGTTGCTAGTCATAGTTCCATCTCCACCTTGGCCTTCCTAACAGCCCCCCTACAATCCTGAGCAATGGAGGTATAGTCCTCCCTGATGATGGTCCCTCCCTTCCATTGGATGTATGCCTCCTTCTTAGCTTTGAGACATTCCTGGATGCTTTTGGTGAGCAATGGGAGCTTTTGAGCACTCTTGCCCACTTTGATCCATGTTGGGATTGCCACCCTTTGGTCTTGGAGGATCGTCTCCTTCAGGAATGACCACTCTTCTTGGACTCCCAACTCCCCATCACCCCAGGATGTCAGTGCCTCCCCGACTAGTCTCCTTAGCTCAATGAAATCCACCCTCCTGATGCCTAGGGCTGCTGTCTTGTTGCAGGTCTTTGCCACCCTGCGCTAGATGGTGAATTCCAATAGGCAATGATCACTATTGCCCAGGTGATCAAGCATCTGCAGTCCCCTCACCAGGTTGTCACTTGTGGCCAGGACCAGGTCTAACAAAGCATTTCCCCTGGTGGGACTGTGCACCTCCTGGGTTAGATAGAGGTCCTGTAACATGGCTAGGAACCTACATGAGTGGTCAGGCCTAGCTGACTGTTCTTCCCAGCAAATGTCCAGATAGTTTAGGTCACTCATGATGACCACATCCTTCGACTTAAGTGCCTCCGCGAGCTGAAGTGAGAATTCCCGGTCCAGCTCTTCTCCCTTGTTGGGTGGTCTGTAGTAGACCCCCACCATTAAGTCCCTTTCCCCTTGACTTCCTTGTATTCTGACCCAGAGCACTTCAGTCTGCCCCTCCTCTGACCCAGTGCTGCTCATTGAGGATGTGAATTGCTCTTTGACATGGAGCGCCACACCCCCCGTCTTTCCTTCCTGTTCTATCCCTCCTGTACAGCCTATAGCTCTTAATATTCACCACCCAGTCATGCACTGGATCCCACCACATTTCGGTGAGCCCCACTATGTCTGGTTTTGTGTTAGCTAGCAGGAGGGCAAATTCCTCCTGCTTGTTCCCCATACTTCAAGCATTACTGTAGAGGCATTTAAGGCCTCCTGAAGGTGTATGCACCACCCCCCTAATCCTAGGACTATTCAGGTCTCTACCACCTGTGCCCCTGTCTCCTTCATCTTGCCCCCCAGATCATGGTAGTCCTTCATCAGATGGTCTGGGCTTCTCTTGACCGCATCATTTGTGCGCACATGAATTAGTACAGTGGGGTAGTAATCAGTGGGCCGGATAATGGCCGGGATCATCTCTGTCACATCCTGAATCCTCACTCCGGGCAGACAGGAGACCACGCATGTCAAGGGATCCTGGTGACAAGTGGGACCCTCTGTACCTCTCAGTATCGAGGTCACCTATGATGAGCACTCATCAGCTCTTCTTCTGGGTCAACTTGCCTCCTTCAGTCTGTTCAGTGCATGGAGTGGCCTCCTTTCCAGAGGTTTCCTCCTCTCCTTCCTCCTCCTCCAGTATCACCAGGGCCTCATACCTGTTCTCCAGCTGGACTGGGGGAACTGGTAGTGCACTGCCACGAGCAGTCCTGGCTCTGGAGGGAACTTTCTGCCATTCTGCTGTGGAGGGCATCTCCCGGGGTGCTTCTCCCTTTGGTGCTTGGCCCTGCAGGGAAAGGAAATACCTGTCAATTTCATTCTCCACTTCTTTGATCCCCCTCAGCCTGCTAACCTCCTCCTGGAGCTCCCTCACCCATATCTCCAAGGCCCTAAGATGGGTACCTGCAGGACAGGTGTGGGGGCCCCCATTCTGTGCCCCCCTGGCCATCCCCCACAGGCCAGGGGGCAGGGTGATGCCAGCTCCCCCATGTGCTTTGTCTGGGTGGAGGCCTCAGAGGAGCCCTGGGAAGGCAGCAGCCCCCGGGCAGGGGCCCTAGCAGCACTCCACATTGGAACTGTACATGTGCATGCTGCCTTCTCCTTACCCTTGCTGAAGACTTCCTCCTGGCCCTTCATGCTTGCCATCCTGTGCAAACGCTGGTGTGCTGTGCTGGCTCCCTCTGCCCTGCTTACCTTATCCTATGACCTTGAAAAATCTATGGCAGAAAATCCTGTGTACACCTTCCCATGAACTGCCCTGGAAACTGCTCCTGTTGGCAGTCCCTGTTTGCTGGCTACCTGGTTGCCTGGGGAATCCCCTTTTATACCCTCCTGGGCCTGGCCTGGGCTGACTCAGGCATAGGCAGCTATCGCACAGCAATCACAATCAGCAATCAACACTCACTCACTCCCAGCTTCTCAGAGCACATACCCACCAAACAGACACACGCTCAGCTGAACCAAAGCTTCAGGCAGCTGGATCACTTACTTTTCCTGGGTAGGATCTAGTGCCTGGCCTGGCTTCTCACTTCTTTCCTCCCTCCTCTTGCCTCCAGCAACTGCCTGGAAACTGCTCCTGTTGGCAGTCCCTGCTTGCTGCCTCCCTGATCACAGGCTCTTGTGTAGATGTACCTACTGTTATAATGGTGATTAATGCTTTAGAACTGTTTATAGATATATTGTATTACATATTTATAGATATCTAAGCCATTTTCTTGGTGAAAGCAGCAAAGATAAAGAATGGCATTGTAACAAGAGGGCAGTCAGGGTCACCGTGCTCTCCCCTGTTGCCTCCTTTACTGTGTCAAGTTGCCGACTGGCACCCTCCAATTCTTTCCCGCCACAACTTTGATGTTATATATATATATATATATATATATATATATATATATATATATATATATATATATATATATTTATAGGGAGGCTGCCTTTTGTCTTCTGGTCCACAGTTCTCCTGTTAGCTCTAGTTCTTCAACAGTAGAAAATGTTCCTGTATACTCCAGCCTTATGGGCTATGCATGGCTCCAACCACCCCTGTACCACATCCCAAGCCTTGCAGATGTGACTGATGTTGTTAGGTCACTCTATCTCTGTGCCCTCCCTGGCGCTCGGGCTCTCTGCAGCCCTGTCTCTCTCCGCGCCCTCTCTAGCGCTCGGGCTCTCTGCCCTTTTCTCTGGGGCCTTCTCAGTAATGCCGCCTTCTCTCGGGGCCTTCTCAGTAATGCTGCCTTCTCAACTGCCCCTTTCTGGGGCCTGTGTACCCTGAATGCTGCACCCTTGCTGGCGCTGGGGTTCCCTCACTATTGTGGGCCCTTATGAGGCCTCCTCCAACCCCTAATAGCCTCACCCAAACCACCGGTAACAAACAGCAACACAAACACAAGCCCCTGGGCTATAACACAAACAGAAGCCGCCCAGCTATAATCACGCTCAAGCCTACCAGGGTTTCTTCCTCCTACAGCAGTGTCAGATGCTCTTGCATCAGGCTTCTCCTTTCTTTCATGACCAAGAGCTCTTTCTTCCTTGGCTGCTGGTAGGGAACTGCCTCCTGCCTGTGATTTATATAGGAGCCAGGCCCTACCCCTTCTTGTCAGCTGTCTAGGCAGGTGTGAATCACTAGTTCCCCCTAGTTGCCTCAGCAACCGGTGCCTGAGGGGTTATCTCAGCTCTCCAAGTAGCAGGCACTTTAGTGCCCTGCCACAGGCATAAGAAATAACTTACAGTGTGGAAAGTGTAAGGACTGAATGGCTAAAGAGTAAATAAAGTACAGTGGAACTCTTCTTGATATAAAGTTGCAGATTGTCTATTTTCTTACATTCTGTTCCTTTCAACAATGTCCTTTGTAGTGAATAATATTGCTTTGGGTACAGTGAACACACATTGATCTAAACAGCCTTTCCCCCCTTTTCAATGTTAGAAAGAATACAATTGTTATCTGGAAAGACAATCTTCAATTTAAGTCCATTTTCCACAATAATCCTGGAAGATTTCTGCTTGTTTATCAGATGCAGGTGTGACTAGATTTCCTTGCAAGGGGAGTAGGTAGGTGCCTATTTACCAGAATACTACCAGTTAAAATAGTACTATTTACTATTTTAAATTAGCTTTGACATGTTAAAAACACCAATGTGTTCCTGAATGTGGAACTTGACTGCATAGGTAAAATTGTTTATTTGTGTTACTACAGAGAACAAAATCTTTGCTTCCTGGTTTGGGCATTTTGTGATGGATGAAGGTGTCGAACACTTGCAAACAGATAGAGCTCTCTAGCTCCTGACGTGTTACTAGCACTGTTAGTGTAGGTCAGTGATCTTTGTTTTGTGTAAATGGCTGGCACACGTAAATGGCAGCAGCTGAACTAATGTTTCTTGAATTGAATTTGAACCAAAAGCGTTGTTAGGAGAAACTTTGGTAAGAGTCAGAAAAAAACAAATCTTGAAGTAGGGAGAGAGAACATCAGAACTCTTCCTGCGTAGGGTAACTTTACCCAGGCAGCAGACCTTGTCTAAATGTATTAGATCTCTCTGCCTTCCGGCATCTCTCTGAATTCTTGTGGCTGATGGCTTTAAAAACAAGAAACAAAACATAGGTTTTATCTCATGTCAGCCTCTGCCTGCAACTCAGCTGTTAAGCAAATTGAGCACTGATGCTGAATCTCTTACTCTCAATCTCTAGCTTCAGACTTGGCAGCACATTGCAGGACAGAAAATCTGCTTTTATCTTTTTATTCTTCAAATTCTTCTCTATTTTTCACTAATGCTCCCTGCCCAGAGTCCATAACCATTAACATACATCAAGTTTCTTAATTGGAGTTTCTTAAGGCAATGCAAAACTCAAGAAAATACATAAGATTAAAAGCAATAGGCAAAAAGTCTATTTGTATAACAGCAATAATAAATGAAAGAAGTTGCATTTATCATGCTTTCTGTTTGCAGTCTCCATTGTCCAGTCCCTGCATTGTGGTTCCAGTGTCCCAAGCAGGACTTTGGCTGGGAGAGGGAAAGGCTATACAAGTACCACATTGCCCAAGCATCCCTGGAAGTAGCGACATGCTTCTCACCCAAAAGACAACCCCCTTTGCAGCTGTTCCTGGCTGCTTTTAACTCTTTGCTCCTTGCCCATGTACGTGCAAGTCCTTCTGCCTTGCAAGGGACAGGTAGGCTTCCAATTGTGCTGGGGGCACTTCCCCAGCTGGAGCTGCTTGTCATGGCAGCTCCTCCCATGTGAACTTCCAACCAGTTTATGTGGCCATGGCACAGCTGCATCTGTCTCAGGGGGGCAGAGCAGAGAGCCATCCTGGGCCAGAAGCAGATCAGATGTGCTTCTCCCCACTGGGCCCCAGTACAGGCTTACATGAGGCATTACTTCTTTCTTTTAGTACTATCTATCCAAGTAAAGCTTGTAAGACAAAGCTCATAGATTGTAAATTTTATTTTTACTATTGTATATTTAAATATGGAAAACAATATCACTCACAAAGACATTCTAAAGGGAACAGGACTAGGCTAAAATTCTTGCTAGTAAATTGGACAAATTATAGCCAAGTCTTAAAATCCTCCAAGGATGGAGATTCTACAATCTCTCTGGGTAGCCTGTTCAAATGTTTTACTACCCTCCTGTGAGAAAGTTTTTCCTAATATCAAACCTAAACTTCCCTTGTTGCAACTTGAGACTATTGCTCTTTGTTCTGTCATCTGTCACCACTGAGAAAAGTTTAGCTCCATCCTTTTTGTAACCACCCTTAGGTAATTGAAGGCTGCTATTAAATCCCCCCTCACTCTTCTGTTCTCCAGACTAAATAGCCCACTTCCTTCAGTATCTCCTCATAAATCCTGTGCCCCAGCCCCCTAACCATTTGCATTGCCCTTTGCTTTACTGCCTACAATTTGTCTACGTTCTTTCTGTAATAGGGAACCCAGAACTGAACACAATACTCCATACGTGGCCTCACCAGTGCTGAATAGCAGGGAAGAATCAATTCCCTTAATATGCTGGCAACTCTTCTACTAATGCAGCTGAGCATGCCATTAGCCTTCTGCACCAAAATGGCACACTGTTGGCTCATATTCAGGTCATTTTCCACTATAACCTCTAGGTCCTTTTCTGCAGAGCTTCTGCTTAGCTAGTCAGTCCCCAGCCTGTAGTAATACATGGGATAGTTCCATCCTAAGTGCAGGATTTTGCACTTGTCTATACTGAACCTCATGAGATTTCTTTTGGTTTAATCTTACAAATTGTTGAGGTCACTCTGAATCTTAGCCTTACCCTCCAGCATATCCACTACTTATCCCAGCTTGGTGTTATCTGTGAACTTTCTGAGGATGCACTCATCTTCCAGGTCATTGATGAAGATATTGAACAAAACTGGCCTGAGAACCAACCCCTAGGGCACTCCACTTGATACTGGCTTCCAACTAGACATTGAGCCATTGATTATTAGCCTTTGAGTCCAACAATCCAGCCAGGTTTCTATCCACCTTACAGTCCATACATCCAACCCAGACTTTCTTAGCTTGCTTGCAAGAATGTTGTGGGAGACCATATCAAAATCCTAGCTAAAGTCAAGGAATATCATGTTCACTACTCTTCCCACATCCACAGAGCCAGTCATCTCATCATAGAAGACAATTAGGTTGGTCAGGCATGACCTGCCCTTGGTGAATCCATCCTGACTGTTCCTGATCACCTTCTTCTTCCCCAAGCGCTTAGCAATGGATTCCCTGAGGACCTGTTCCATGGTTTCTTCAGGGGCTGAGGCAAAGCTGACCAGTCTTCAGTTCCTTAGATCTTCTGGGATCTCCCTCAATCACCACTAGTTTTCAAAGATGATGTCCAGTGGCTCTGAAATCATATTGGCCAGCTCCCTCAACCTCCTCGGGTGTATTGTGTCTGGCTCCATGGACATGTACACATACAGATTTTCTAAATAGTCCATAACCTGTTCTTCCACCACTGTTGGCTCCTCACCTCCTCCCCAAACTGTGCTGCCAGATTCAGTAGTCTGGGAGCTGACCTTGCCTGTGAAGGTTGAGGTGAAGAAGTTATTGAGTACTTCAGCCTTTTCCACATCATCTGTCACTAGGTTGTCTCTCCCATTCAGTAAGGGGGGCATACTTTCCTTAACCTCTCTTGTTGCTGACATACTTGTAGAAAACGTCTTGTTACCCTTCATATCCCTTGCTAGCTGCAACTCCATTTGCACTTTGGCCTTCCTGTTTTCATTCCTGCATGCCTGACCAATACTCTTATACTTCTTCCTAATCATTTGTCCAAGTTTCCACTTCTTGTAAGCTTTCTTTTTGTGTTTTAGGTCACTGAAGAGTTCCCTGCTGGTCTTCTTCCATACTTGTTAGTCTTTCTGTGCATCAGGATGGTTCCTGAGCCCTCATTAAGTTTTTTGAAACCTCTTCTGGACTCTTTTCCCTCTTAGACTGACTTTCCAGGGGATCCTGCCCATCAGTTCCCTGAGTGAGTCAAAGTCTGATTTTCTGACATCTATGTTCCATACTCTGCTGCTCTCCTTCCTTCTTTCCCTCAACATCCTGAACTCAATCATCTCATGGTCACTGCTGGCCAAGTTGCCATCCATTTCTACTTTCCCTACCAATTCTTCTCCATTTTTGACTAGTTCATATTTACATATTAAAAAATGCAGTATGTTATCCTTAACCTTTAGAACTGGCTTTGCTTGTAATGGAACTGAAATGAGTTCTACGGTAGATCAGTTAATTTCCATACCTTATTTTTGGCCTCCAGTCACACATTTGGCACTTATTTTTTTCCTTTAAAGTGTCTGCTCTGAATACCAGGTGACTTTGCTTTCCTACTTCCTTCTCCCAGCATAAAAAAGCACTTCTTGATACAGTTTTATTAGGTTCTTTTACAGCAAGGAAAATCCCTGTACCTGGACATTAGTAAAAGTAAAATCCCCTAATACCTGTATAAACCAGGAAGTGATGCAAATCATATAAGTAAAAACATCATATGGATTACTGTATAGCAAAGTAAAGAAGGAATTTAATACCTAGGCAGATAGCATTGCACAAGATGTAGAGAATTCTTGTCTTTCTTTATCTGCAGTTTCTTTATTATTGTGAAGTTGGCAGGTGGTAATAGTCTGTATTCTGTGGACTGTTCCTAAGAAATTTGTGCAATTCTCTTCTTGCTTCATGGGAAGTCTTCTAAGGTAGACAGAAGTAGGAGGATTCTTTACTCCTCTTTGGAGGTCAGGGCAGAGAATTGCAAATAAGATATTAAAATTGGGACAATAATTTATATTTTGTATTTCTACAGCTTGTATATCAAGTCCAAAGAAGCATGCACTGAGTGAATTTAAAATGGTTACTGTCTGTATGTTACTGTGTTTTAACTACCAACTATGAAACTTTGAAATGTCTTAGACAAGGAAAAAGCATGTATTGTAAAGCACAAGTGTTAAGGTTTAGAAGTGAAAATTTTCTCAATTCCATATCTGGTTTTGCTACTGTGCTCTAGGTCAACATGGTAGTGTGTGATACTCTTTCTTTGGTCTCTCAAGCGTGTTTTAATCTTTGCAGCAGGAAGATGCTGACTGCCATTGTCTGCCTGCTTTATCTGTGGCAGGTTACTGTGCTCTGCCTTGTAGTTGTGTAACAGGGTTGATCATTTATTTTTAGTAATAGGTTAGACAAAGATGTGAAGGGGATGGTTTGGAAAGGGATGATCCTGCTTCAGGCAGGCAGGGTTGGACTAGATGACCTCCAGAGGTCCCCCCGCAACCTTACTTTTCTGTAATTCTATGCCTGTGCTTCAATTTTGTTATGTGTAAACCTGGTATCATGCTTATGTAATCTGGATACACCCAAGGGTGTGCCCTATTCTCATTTGGGTGGGATAGGTAGGCAGGAAGGGGTGCTGTGAGAGGGATGCCAGAATTTCAAGCAGATCCCTCTTTCCTCCAAGGAGGATTATTCTGCACTGGTCCGGTCCTGTAGGGAGCAGACCAGGAAAGCCAAGGCTGCAACTGAACTCCAATTAGCTTTGAGCATCAAGGACAATAAAAAGTCCTTTTTCAGATATGTGGGGAGCCGGAGGAAAAGCAGGGGAAACATTGGACCCCTGCTGAACCAGATGGGACATATGACAACTGGCACCCAGGAAAAAGCCAACCTATTAAATAGGTACTTTGCGTCGGTCTTTCATCAGTCCCATGGGAAGTCCATGCCCGCTACAGGACAGGGAAGTCTGGGTGAGGGTGATCCCCTGCCCTCCATTAATGCTGACTTCGTGAAGGAACTTCTTGAGAAGCTGGATACCTTCAAGTCAACCGGCCCTGACAATCTTCACCCCAGGGTACTCAAGGAGCTGGCAAGCATCATAGCCCAGCCTCTAGCACGGATCTTTGAAAACTATTGGCACTCTGGTGTAGTGCCTGAAGACTGGAAGAAGGCCAACGTGGTGCCTATCTTCAACAAAGGGAGGAAAGTGGATCCGGCTAACTATAGGCCCATTAGCTTGACTTCTATCCTGAGGAAGATCTTAGAAAAGTTTATTAAAGAGGCCATCCTTAATGGACTGGCCTACGCCAACATCTTAAGGGATAGCCAGCACGGGTTTGTTGCGGGTAGGTCTTGCTTGACCAATCTCATTTCCTTCTATGACCAGATAACCTATCTCCTGGACAAGGGAGAAGAGATTGATGTCATATATCTTGACTTCAAAAAAGCCTTCGATCTGGTTTCCCACGATCACCTCTTGGAGAAACTGGCCAATTGTCACTTTGGGTCCTCCACAATCCACTGGCTGGATAAGTGGCTCCGTGGTCGGACCCAGAGGGTAGTAATTGATGGAAGTCACTCATCATGGTGTCCTGTGACCAGTGGGGTCCCCCAAGGCTCTGTCCTTGGACCCATACTGTTCAACATCTTCATTAATGATGTGGACACTGGAGTCAGAAGTGGACTGGCCAAGTTCAACAATGACACCAAACTTTGGGGCAAAGCATCCACACCAGAAGACAGCAGGTGATCCAGGCTGACCTGGACAGGCTCAGCAAGTGGGCGGATGAGAATCTGATGGTGTTCAACGCCGATAAATGCAAGGTTCTCCACCTTGGGAAGAAAAACCCACAGCATCCTTATAGGCTTGGCAGTGCTATGTTGGCTAGCACTATGGAAGAAAGAGACTTGGGGGTCATCATTGACCACAAGATGAACATGAGCCTGCAGTGCGATGCTGCGGCTAGTAAAGTGACCAAAACGCTGGTTTGCATCCATAGATGCTTCTCAAGCAAATCCCGGGACGTCATTCTCCCCTTGTACTCGGCCTTAGTGAGGCCGCAGCTGGAGTACTGCGTCCAGTTTTGGGCTCCACAATTCAAAAAGGATGTGGAGAAGCTTGAGAGAGTCCAGAGAAGAGCCACGCGCATGATCAGAGGTCAGGGAAGCAGATCCTACGATGACAGGCTGAGAGCCCTGGGGCTCTTTAGCCTGGAAAAGCACAGGCTCAGGGGTGATCTGATGGCCACCTATAAGTTTATCGGGGTGACCACCAGTATTTGGGGGAACGTTTGTTCACCAGAGCGCCCCAAGGGATGAAGACTAGGTCAAATGGTCATAAACTACTACAAGACCATTTCAGGCTGGACATAAGGAAGAATTTCTTTACTGTCCGAGCCCCCAAGGTCTGGAACAGCCTGCCACCGGAGGTGGTTCAAGCGCCTACATTGAACACCTTCAAAAGCAAACTGGATGCTTATCTTGCTGGGATCCTATGACCCCAGCTGACTTCCTGCCCTTTGGGCAGGGGGCTGGACTCGATGATCTTCCGAGGTCCCTTCCAGCCCTAATGTCTATGAAATCTATGAATCCTCTATAGAGTTAGCCCAAGCCCAAAGTTCTTAACTATATACAATTTATTGAGTTATAATATACATAAACATAAAACTAAATATCATATACATATATTTACACAGTGAACATTAACCAAGGTCAAACCCTAAATAACACTATTTACAATGTTACAATACAACATTTCAATTACAAAATATAAGGCGCAAACATGAACAATCTTAATAATGTTTATTCCTTAATATAGCCCCAGACCAATGGCAAGAGTAAGTCCTTCTTCCAATGGGGTCCCTTGGGGGTGGGAGGATGTCCAGGAAGCACCAGGGGCCCCTCCTCTTAGGGCCTTGACTAGGTGGGGGGCTACTCACCCAGCCACTTCTCTAGGTTTGCCCACCCCAAATGTCTTTCCCCTGTGGGACCCAAGGGCCCAATGACTTATGCTCCCTCAGGTGGTGGTGGTCAGGGCACAGCTTGATTGGGTTTCCTCTGCTGGAATACCTCTCCAGGCCTCTCCTGCACCTCTGGGTTCCTCCCCACCATGTGCCCCACTCTGGGCACTGAAGGCTTAGCTCTTCTTAGCTGCTGCACCACCGCTGCTGGCTTCTGGGTGCTGAGCCTTACGCTGCAGCACTACTATTTCCCTGTGCCCTGGCTTCAGCACCAAAGGCTCTTTTAGCACAGGCCAGGCCCTTCAGGCTCCAGCTGGCTGTCTTCACGCTGGGTGGCTAACCCAAGCAGCCTCTGATGCTGCCTTGCTCACAAGGCTCGGGCCCATGTACCGCCATGCGCACTGTGGGACTTGGCCGCTTGCTGGGAGATGGGGCCTGAGCCACCTCACTGCAGTCCCAAGGCCTTACCCTGTGCACTGCCCTATGCACTGTGTGGCTGCTGGCCCTACCAGAGTTGTAGGCTCAAGCCGCCGCTTGCAGTTCCCAAAGCCTGGGCTCCATGCACCAAACTGCGCACCATGATGGGCCTGAGTAATCTCACACCGCTCTCAGGGCCTGGTCTCTGCACAGTGTCCCATGCGCTGTCAACAGCCCGAGCAGTCTCGCACCACTCCCAAGACTGCTCCTTCAGTGGCAGATTCAGGAGCCTTGGGCCTGCTCCCCACTGGGGGAGAGCTCCCCAGCTTTTCTTGGCTCCACTCTTCTTCAGTCCCTCGCTGCATCTGCCCCTCATGCTGGGCATGCAGCTCCTTTTATATGCTCCAGGGTTCCACCCCTAGAGTCTTCCAGACCTGACAGTTTACAGTCTTCAACCAGGTTTGGGAGAGCTCTTGGGAACTCTTCTCGCCCTCCCCTCAGGAAAGGGGTGTGACTTTATTTCTCTTGCTGCCTCCTGATTGGTGGATAGGCTCCACCAATCAAAACATCAGGATCTCAAGCCTGGGACTCAATCCAAGCTCTGAAAGGTGAGCCTGCTACACTCTCCCCTGAAGAACTCTTCACCATCCTGGTGAAGGGCTGGCCCCCTGCAGTTATTGAGTCCAGGGGGCAGAGATGGGCACCTTGCTTTGCAAGCCAGGGCCATTGTAGGTGAGGCATTTAACTGGCCTCCTTTCATGGTGGGTTCGAGGAGTGGGCTCATGTTCCAAGACCCATGGGGACTCAGGGGCATTCCCTTCATCCCTGCTATCAGGGCTTTCAACCCTGGAGGTGGATGGTCTGGCAGCAGGGCTTGCAGTCCTGGGAGACTGCAATGGTCATGGTTCTTCTGTTGGGCTATTGTGGGGTTCTGGAGCCTCTCCCACTCTTCCATCCTGAACATCCCATACAGGGGTCATTGGCAGTAGGCTGGAATGGAACTCTGAGGGGTACCACCCATCACTGTCTGAGTCAGAGTCTTCCTCATTCACTGGAGCTGGAGGAAGAACTTGTTCTGTCCTGGGCCTAGCCCATTTCTCAGACTGAGGGGGTCTGTGGTGGAGCTCAGCTGGTGGGGACCCCGTGCCAACTAATTCACCAATAGGCAGGAGTAGGTAGTGGTGCAGTACTCGGGGCCACCCAGGCCTAGTCTCAGGGGCCACTTCATACACAGGTAAATTCCCCATCCTTCTGACAACTACGTGAAGTTCAGCTTTCCAATGATCTGTAATCTTATGTCTCCCAGTCAGGCCCAAATTCACCTGATAACACCCGGTCCCCAGGGCTCAGTCCCTGCTCCCTTACTCGGGCATCATAATTTCACTTGTGCCTCAGCTGGTTGTGGTTCACTATGTCTCCAGCCAGGCGGTAGGCCCGCCTCAGTCTGTCTCTCAGTTGCTGGGCATACTGCCCATGTGACAAGTGCTGTCTGTATGCCTTCTCTACTCTGAAGCAGATCTATAGGAAGCCGCGGCTGCCTCCCAAACATGAGGAAGTATGGGCTTACCCCCGTGGCATCATTCTTTGTTGAATTATAGGAATGTACAAGAAAAGACAGATGTTGGCCCCATGATGCCTTTTGCTCCTGTCTTAGGGTCCCCAACATGTTCAATAGCGTTCTGTTGAAATGCTTAGGTTGGGGATCCCTTTGCAGGTGATAGGGAGTCGTTTGGGATTTCCATATCCCTGCTACAGTCAGTACCTCTT
This sequence comes from Alligator mississippiensis, assembly GCF_030867095.1. NCBI lineage: Eukaryota > Metazoa > Chordata > Crocodylia > Alligatoridae > Alligator > Alligator mississippiensis. The sequence goes on along the minus strand of NC_081835.1, from coordinate 31,835,197 downwards.
TGAGTAACTTGCTCTCAAAATCCCTGTCCTGATCAGAATGTAAGTGGGCAGGCAGTCCAAAAACAGAAAAGTACTTCTCCCATAACATTTTAGCCACCTTTTGGGCAGTCTGGTCATGGGTCACAAAAGCCTGGGCATATCATGTAAAATGATCTGTTGTCACCAGGACGTTGCTCTTTTGGTTTCCATCTTCCTCTATAGTAAGAAATTCCATGCAGACAAGTTTGAGTGGCTGTGAGCTCTGAATAGGTAAGTGGTACGTGATGGCAGGGTTTTCTGCTTCACACAGTGTTCACAGGTCTGGCATTTGGTTTTAATGTCCTCGGCCATGCAAGACCAGAAAAATCTCTCACACTAAAACTAGGCCTACTTGGCAATATCTTATATTGTTTGGACATCACACCTGAGTGTTATTGTCAGTTGTTTTGAGCGCAGAAAAAGAGGGAAGACAAGTTTCCCAGGGTGCTTCTACAGAATCTGGTGGACCTCTTGGAGAGATGGATAAGGCCTGCTGTGATATCTAGGGAAGAGATTATAGACACTATTTTATTTGAACAATTCTTGGCTTATCTAGAAGAAAATACACAAAATTGGGTATGCCACCATCATCCGAAAATATTGAAGGAAGCATTGTGGTTGGTGGAGGATTTTGACTGTGCCAAGATGAGGTGCCCCATGAGAAAAGCAATAAGACTGGGACCTCTCTGGATACTAAACCAGCAGATTGGCAGGGAGACTGAGAAAGTAAAAACTTAAGTTGACCAGGTCCTATAGGGATTACCTGTTTTTGGTGTGGCAAGAAGGAGCATATAGTGAGGGAGTGCTTGACAAATCCATGCCTTTATGTACCGGAAGGAAATATGAGCAGGGAGGTTAAAGAAAGTCATCAAGAGCCATGAGAAATCTTGCTGGTGGAGATGATGGATTGCAGCCTGGGAAGGATTGCTGAGGAGAGATTCCAGGCCAAACCCTTTGTGGTGGCAAATGTGGCAAGATGAAAAGTGCAAGCCATCATAGATGTGGGGTCTAACCAGACTTTGGTAAAGGCAGGGCTGATCTCCCCAGAAGTGCAAAAGTGACTCCTATCAAGATGGTCTGTTACATGATCAAGTTCCAACATAACCTAGACAGCAGGTTCAGCCAGTTGAGCAAGGGATTGTCAGAGAGATGCTGGTCAGGATAGGGACATATCTGCCATACCCTGTGGTTCTAGGGCAGGGCTGTCCCAAAATCTATGAAATATTAGAGAGAAAGTAGGCAAAGGGAAGTTTATATAAAGGCCTAGTAAGGGAAGGGGTCCAAGAACAGTCTGAGGATGATGATTGGGCTCTCGAGGATATGGAGACGTTAACATGTGGAGCTCAACTTAAAGAAGCACAGTGGGAAGAATTCACATTTTGGGCTATTTGGGAGACAGATATTGCCAGATGGGAGCAGCAACTGATCCAGCCAGAATTTTGTGGGCAATTGCCCCAGTGTGAAGCCGCTTGTTGTACCATATAAAGAGGAGACGGGAGGAAGGTGAGGAAATGGCACAGATAATGGTTCCCTAGACACATGGGCTGGACTTGTGGTTGGCTCACACAAGTCTGTTGGGAGGTCCCTTGGAGAGGGAAAAGACTATAGCTTGACTGTCAGGCTGATTTTTTTTTTTGGCCCCATCTCTGTCAGGATGTAGAGAAATTCTGTAACTTGAGGGAGGCACAGGTGAAACAGAAGCAACAGTATAATAAAAATGCCAGGGAATGAGAGTTCCAGGTGGGTCAAAGTGTATTGGTTCTATTGCCTAGCTCAATGAGTAAATTTTTGACATGCTGGCAGGGGCCATTTCAGGTAGTATGCCAAGTAGGCCTGGTTGACTGTGAAGTGCTGCGGCCTGGGCATAGAAGAGAAGAACAGATTTTCCATGACAACTTGTTAAAATTATGGTGGGAGCTGGAGGGGATCCTAGCTACCCCTCTGCCAGGGAAGGAAAAGTCTGGGAGAGAGCTGGATGACACTTTGGAGGGGGTAATGGAGAGGGGAGAGGTTTCTATGGGACAAAACCTTACGGAAAATCAGCAGGGGAAACTGGCTCAGATAGTCCAAGATTTTGCAGATGTATTCAGTGACATTCCTGGGAGAGCAAAGGGTGCAGTGCATAAAATTGTGACACATGAAGGGGCTATCATGAGGTAAAGGTGCTGGTGGATATGGTATCATCATTACCAGTTGGTAAGCGAAGAAATAAAGATAATGCTCAGGCAAGGGATAATCATGGCGTCCAGGAGTCCCTGGAGGAGCCCTATAGTGATGGTCCTGAAAGCAGATGGGACCTTATGACTTTGCATTGATTTTCAAAAACTCAGTGCCATCACAGTTTAATGTGTTCCTGATAGCACAGGTTGGGGGGAGTTGTTGGAGAGAATAGGACAGGCCAAGGTTATTTTGACTTTTGATTTAGCTAAAGGATACTGGCAGATTTCTTTGTGTTTGGAAGACCAGGCTAAGACAGGTTTTGGGACCCCTTGTGGACTTTACAAATTTTGTAGAATGTTATTTGGCCTCAATGGGGTAGCGGGGATATTTCAGAGGTTGATAGGGTGTGAGTCAAACATCAGGAGTATGTGGCGGTTTACATCGATGATACTGTGGTATATATGGAAAGATGGGACCAACATCTAGTAGCGTTTAGAGCAGTGCTGCAAGAATTGAGGCAGGTGGGCTTGACAGCCAACCCAAGGAAGTGCACATTAGGGCAATCTGAAACCAAATACATAGGATTCTTAGTGGGCTAGGGTCAAATTAAACCCTTGGCTTACAAGGTAGAGATAATAAGGAACTATGAGATTCCTCAGAGTATGAGACAGATACACATGTTCTTAGTTATTATAGAAGATTTATCTCCCATTTTGCAGGGCTTACCATTCCCCTCATGGATGCTATCAAGGGGAAGTGGAATAGTTTAATTAGGTGGGATGATGGGCAACAGAGGGCCTTTGAGGAAGTCAAGACAGCCCCTTGTCAGGATGTGGTCTTGCATACACTGGAATTTTCAATGCCTTTTGTCCTGCAGGTGGATGCATTGGGACAAGTGGTAGGGGCTGTACTTTCCCAAAAAGTCGAGGGAAATGAATGACTGGTAGCTTATGCCAGTAAAAAACTTAACGAGCAGGAAAAGAAGTATGCTATTATTGAAAGGGAATGCTTGGCTCTTAATTGGGGAATAAAGTACTTTCAGTATTATTTCTTAGAACACGAGTCACTGTAGTAACAGATCACGTCCCTCTAAAATGGCTCAAATTGGCAAAAACAGATAATGCACGTATAATGTGGTGGTACTTGGCATTACAACATTTTAAGTTATCAATAGAATACAAGCCAAGAAGGAATAACATGGTAGCTGACTTTCTGTCTCCTTACCATTCAAGAGAGATCCCTGAGCTATGTCAGGTAATTTCAGGAGGGACATCAGGAAGAGAACAGACCATGCCAGGTAATGAGAAAAGAACACCTTGCATCATCTGGAGGGTGGGGAGGAGATATATGAAGTGGAAAGAGAAAATCCAGAAGTTAGCCCCTCCCCATTACTTACCATAGCAAAGGCAGTGAACACAGATGACAGGCCAGCTCCTGTACATCATTTCCAGATCAGTGTTGCCCTCTGTATTGGAGTGCAGTGGATTGGTGGGTCTACTTCTGGCCCTGGAGTGGGGCCTCCAGGGAGAGTCCAAGTCATGCTGGAGAAGCGGATGTCGGAGGGATTCTCCAACAGGGATTAGCAGGCAGTCAAGGATGTGGCAGCTGACCTGGCTGTGCTGTGAGGCAATTGGAGGAGTGTCACTTTGCAATTGCAGCCTGTGCTGGACACCATGATGAGCAGTGGTGGTACCGGTGGAGACAACTGTGAAGAAACCAAATACAGGTCAGATGATGGTGTGGGGAGGGGCCCAGCTTTGGGGCCACCAGCTTCAAGGGGTCCTTTGTCCTTGCAGGACTGAAGGAAGAGCATGAGGGGACTGTGCCCCAGGAGTGTAAAACCCCTACGGGGAGAAGGCTTAGTGATAGAGAGAAGTTGCAGTTGGCCTAAAAGTGTCCCTGATCATGTGTCATTTTCAGTTATACTTTTGGATTAAGTTACCTGTTTGTTTTTAGACAGAGGAACTATCCCTAAAGAAGGTCTGTTAGGTTTGTTTAGCCCTAAGGGGGTCCCATTGAGGACTGTGGGAAGGGGGCTTGGTGCTAGAGAGCTGCTTCTAGCACAGCCTGTTGGCAGAGACTGCTAATTTGAGAGATGAGTGTGGTAACATCTGTAGGCCCAGACATTAAGACACTGGGTGTGTCTACACATCCATTAAGACACAATTAAGCCTAATGCACCTTAATAGCAATGCCCCTTAAGGTGCACTAGGCAGGCTTCTACACATGGATGCCCTAACTTGCCTTAACATGGCTTTCTAAGCAAACACTTTGCAGCCTGCCTTTGTCAGCACCCAAAACAGTTCCCTGCATGCCTGGATTCTAAGCCTCTCCCCAGCAGTAAAAGTAGGTGGGAGTGGCACTGTTGCTGCCACTAGTGTCTGCCTTGAGTCAGGGTTCCTGGCAGGACAATACAGCACTGCAGGCAGCAGGATTCCTTGCTGCCCACCTGGGATTCAGGTGCCCTTAGAAGCTGGTACTGTGGCTCCCCTGAGACAGCAAGCAGGCTGGATCTGTTTCTGCTTCAGCCCCCAGTGTGGCATTGCCTGCTTCAGCCGGCATGGCTCCAGCAAGACATGGCTCTAGCCCAGCAGGTCTTTCTCCAGCGTGGCTTCATCACTGGGCACAACTTTTCTCCACCTGCACTGCACCCAGTGTGCCCAGGCTGAGCACCAAAAAACTGACACTGCCTGCTTCCCTGCCAGACATTGCCTGTGAGAGAGACAACATCAGCTTCTCTGGGCTCAGCCTGGGCATGCAGGGACCAGCATAGGCAGGGAAAAGTTGCACCAGGTGCTGGAGCCACTGAAGCTTAATTAGGCAATGCCACACCAGGCACTGGGGTAGACACAGACCCAGCCTATCTGCTGTCTTGTGGGGAGCTGCAATGCCAGCTTCTAAGGGTGTCTGAATCCTGGGTGGGCAGCTAGGCATCCTACAGTCTGCAGCACTGCATTGCCTGGCCAGAAACCCCACCGCAAGGCAGAGGCCCATTCTTTCTTCTGCTGCTGTTCTTCCTGGTGGTGCTTGACTGCAGTGTATGGCCCCACAGGCTTGGCTCCAGCTGGCACAGCTGACAGCATTAAGGCACCATACTGTGTCTACACATGGCTTATGGCACCTTAAGTACCTGAGTGTAAATTTGATACCTGCTTTATGCAGGTACCATATTTACTCCCAGATTGTCCTAAGTCACCATATTTAAGGCGCAGTAAGGATGGGCATGTATAGACCCATCCCTAATGTGCTTTAAATATGGTAACTAATGCAACATTAATTTCCTTATGTCACTTTAAGTGCACATGTGTAGATGTGCCCACTTACATCAATTCATAGCTGGAAGTGGCAAGGGTGGAGTATAGGGGAGACTGGAGCCCCACAAAGAAGCCAGGGTGTTGGACCTAGAAAGTCACCTGTGGGGGAACTGGCTCACAGTAATATAAGATCAAGTTGTGGCAGGTGAGAAGGAACAACGACCAGGATACCCAGGTGACACCCTAGGTCCCACCCCGTTGTCACCAGTGAGTAGGGTATTGACCAAGAGGGGACCCAGGCCCTACAATACGTATCAGCGACACAAGGCATGTGAAGCTGATACCCTGTGTTGGTGCCTCTTTACAAGGGCCATCATAGCATGCATTGCGTTCAATAGCTTCGTACCTACATTATTAAGTGCCTCTGTTCTCTGAATGGACACCTCCAGGGCATCCAAGAGCATCTGGTTCTCATCACTGAGTCCATCATGAGTCAGTGAAGCCACTTTGTTATGCAGAAAACAACTGTTTCCTTGGAGCACCATTTGCGTGCACTAGTGGGGTTGACTCGGTAGGGCTTTTGAATATGGTCATTAGCATTGTAACAGTCATGCTCTTCAAATTTAAATTCCTAACCTTCACAGGTCAGGTTCCTATAAACACCCATCCTGTAAAAACTTAGGGTGTCCAATGATCCCAGAGACCCATCATCTGCCCAGGGGTGCAGAATATAGTGCCTAGCGGGACAATGACTAGAGCCTCCATGAATTTTATGCCAGTGTCCTGGGATACCCAACCCTGGCAAGGCTACTCTTATTCCCAGTACCAGTCCCTAGGGCCCTGACTCTTACAGGACTATGCTGGGTGCCCCTGGGTCACTCCTGTGGCTTCCACATCTACCCCATAGCCAGAACCTGGTCCTCCAGTATTTAAACAAACACAAAAAAACTAGAAAAAGTGCTAGCCATCTGGTTGTGATTTACTCAACCCCCCTCAGGGCTATAACAGCTGCCACATTCCTCCCGTAAGAAGCTGACTTGATTCCCCAGTTCACAGGGTACCTCATTTTGCCTGGCAGACAGTTCCATCCTCAGCTCTTTCCCCTACAGCCTACAGGCATGGACCAATAGCCACAGGCAAGAGGTTGGACTTATAAACAGCTAAGCCTTGTCCCTTCCCATCATCTGACTTCTGACTTTGAAAATGGGCCCAGGGGTTTGCTCTAACAAGCTGTTGGGATGCCCCTCCACTGCAGTACTACCTGGGTCCTAGTCTCAAGGCCCAGATCTCTGCTGCTGTGGGCTTTCTCCTGGCTGCTTATCCAAAATGCAGCTGGCCCCAATTCAGCTATCTCCTCTTAAAGTAATGGGACCCCTGGCTCCCTGTTATAATCACCCACTAACTTTATCTAAAATAGCCTAAGATTTAAAAAGAAATTAACACCCAGCACTGCAAATTCACCTAGGGGTTCTTTTGGTTTTGTGCATCTTCATAAATTTAACAGCCCAGACTTAGCAAAACAAATGATACCTGGCTGATTCTATGCAAAATCACTGCCTTCTTTGGGTTCACAGACAAAAATTATTAAAACTGAACAAGTAAACATTTGATGGACAGAGAAGCAGAATATAGACTATACAGTTTTTACTGTTAGCTCTCTGAACCCAACTGGAGACACTAATGTGGTCTGAATATATGCAAGAAGTAGTTAAGTATGACAGTGCCATTCTTATAGAGTTGCAGGGGTGTAGGTTGTAGCCGTGTTGGTCTAAGAACATTGGCAGACAAGGTTCCTTGGGTGAATTTGATACCTTTTATTAGACCAACCCAAATAGTTGGAGAATAGTTATTAAGCAAGCTTTTGGGTTCAAAAACCCTTTGTCAGGCTAAGGAAGTTTCAGCAGTTGGTGTATGCTCTTCCTGGATGGAATGAAAAGTAAAGAAGCCAGAGGCTGGGCTGGAAACTCAGATGTCGGGCAGATTATAATGTGTCAAAAATCCAAAGTCTATATTTAGCCCATGATCTCTAGTATCCAGGAGGTTGATGAAATGGAGTTCATAGGCTCGTCTCTGGGAAGTGTTGTGTAAGTTTCCCTTGAGGATCAGGACAGAGATTGGAGAGAAAGTGGCCCTCCCGTGAGAAATGTGCCCCCACATGTAATTGGGTATTTTTGTCTTTGATAGATTTCTGGAGTGCATTCATTCTGGTGCGCAGTTGTTGTTTGATCTCTCCTACATATTTTCCATCAGGGCATTTGGTGCATTAGATGAGGTATATTACATTTCTGGAGGTGCAGCTGTAAGATCCTGGGATGCTGATGGCTCTGTTGTGGGGTGTAGTAATAGTGGGGGTGGTGGAGATGTGTTGGCAGGTTTTGCATTTCTTGTCATGGCACGGTCTGGATCCTTTTGGTGTGTTCTGGGCTTGAGGAAGTTTGCTTCTGGTGATGAGGTTAGCAAGGTTCGGTGCTTGTTTGAAGGCTAGGATGGGTGGCTCTGGAAAGATCTTTTTAAGAATAGGGTCCCTTTCTAGTATGGGTTGCAGTTGTTTGAGGATTTTTCGTACAGGTTCAAGGGAGGGGTGATATGACTTTTCAGAGTAGAAATGCATTAAATGTTTTAAACGAGAATGAGTTTATATCAGTACGTCTGGCTCTCTATTCTTGCATTTATGGTAATAACTCATACCATGGTGTAACTATCAACACTCATATTCATATCACCTAGCAACTCATTGTTCAGAATTGAATAAATTTTGTTAGTGTGCATTTAAATATTCTGCTGAATAATCCAAACTTAACTCTAAATTTGATTTTTATTTACTTCAGTGAATCTATTGTACATAAATCACATTAATATCTCTAAAAATTCCCTTTCCATGTTATTAATATTATTTCCTAAACCAGAGGTTTTCAACATTTTTGGGTCAGTGTACCCCTGGCGGCCAGACAGGCGGGGGGAGCAGCATCCCACAGTGACCAATCAGAGACTGGGGGCCACAGAAGTGCACAGCAGCAACAGAAGTGCCAGCAGTGTGGCGGTGGTGGAAGTGCTGGTGGTGGCACCTGCTGCCAAGTACCCCCTGAGGCCATCCCAAGTATCCACAGGAGTACCTGTACCCCCAGTTGAAAACCCCTGTCCTAAACAGTTTTATCTACTGTATTGTGATAACTGATGACATGTTGGCTATTCCCAATCTTATCTAAGACCCTACTTCTACAAAGGCATAACAAGCTCAACTCCAGTTGCAGAGCAAGCCTTGAGGCCCTATAATAATAGCTCTGCAAAAGTGAAGGACTCCATAGATCTTAGTTACATGAGTAATGAATAATTAGGGAGTCCACCTCTGCTAAGTTAAATGATTCACTTGGACTTGTTCTTGGACAGCAAGAGAGTAGATAAAGCAAAATTATTTCCTCGGTGATTTACATAGGTACAATTCTTTCATTATTCACCATGACTACATGCTATGCTGTATTAAGTTTCTTGGCATTCTTCTGTACTTTTCAGGCACTCATTGACTTATCTACCAGTTTCCAAATAAGATTTAAGAATAAGAGGGACAAGTGAACTAGTTGTTCCCTTCACAAATGTCCCAAAATATGTAATTTATCCCGAATGATTTCCAAACCAAGAATAGCAGAAGGTAGGGGAAGGTGGCATCCTAGGTTATTTTTTATATGAGCTCTGGGGGGAGGGGAGAGGAGGGGCACTTTAATTAGAACAGCTACAAGAGCTGTTCTAATTAAAGTGCCTGGAACATCTTGTGTATCAGTTTCCCTGTGCTTCAAAATGGCAGTGGGGGTGCTTTAACTAAAGTTCGTCCAAAAGTGATGTGTTCTCATAGTCTGTATTTATAGAATTTGGATTCCATAAACAAAAAATTCAGATTCCCCTCAATGCAAAGTATAGGCCCTGAGAGGAAGAAATGCCTAAAATCATGTTTGCTTAATACTTAATTTACCTATTTTCAAATGCTGCTAAACATTCATTTATTGGATGAAATTTCCCTTTATAAAATCATAGTCACTAATAAATACACACATGAATTTCTCCACTGCCCTGCAATACTACCAGTTCTCTATAAAAATCTCATGAATCAGACCTAAAGAAAGGATTCTGTGTGCATGACTCTGGAAATTGATCCATAATTAGGGAGGGAAATAACATAGATCAAGTTTTATTATAGAATCTCTTCTTGTTTCTCCACAGACTGAGAAAGTGAACTTGCTAATTAAAGTGCAAATATGGCTTGGTGCAGGATGGTGATAAGAAACTTGGGGTCCCACGTTTTCCCAGTTAAAGACTAATGAACTGACATGCATAACTTGTCTAATCTCCATTTTCCAATTTATGTCATTGACCGTTAGTCACTGAAAATTCATTACCTGATTTTATCTGCTGTTGCACCAATTTGAGTTGCTTAAGGTTCAGGTAGATTAGCTTTGGTAAACTGGTCAGTCACCTAATGCTGGCAAGATTGATATTGCTGTTCAAGCCTGAATTATGAATCATCACTATTATTAATTACTTTTAAAATCATGGTTGTACCTATGGGTCATAGCTAGATTGGACCCTGATGTCAGCCCCTGGTCCAAAGATCTTGAGGATAAATAACACATTATACTAGTTGACAGGAACAAACCAGCTGGACTGAAATGCAGGAGAGACAGGTTGACAAATCAATAGGATGAAGACAGTAGCAGTAATAGTCAGGACATATACTGTGTTCCATAGATGTCACTGATGCCTAGTTAGTCAAATCCATCTCTCAGGAAACTTAACTGCTTAGCAGCTATTGGCTTCCATAATTTTCAGCTGGAAATGCTGTTATAAAATGTTGCTGCTGCACCTTTTTCAAAAGTAAAATATTTTCTACTGCCTTAGTTGATGCTGCATGACTGGGATTAGTCTGTGCACTTGATACCTTTATATCACTCTTGGCACATTTCCACTAAACACATTTGCTTTTACAGCTCTTGAGCCTTTAACTCAGAAGAGGTCAACCGGGGAAGTCCTCAGGGGTCTCTCTTGATTTCATGTGAGTGAGGCAAATTGCCAGGAGCTTTAATGTACTTCCCCATTACAACTGCAGCAAAACTTAATGGCTTTTGAAAACAAATTGAGAAGACATTGCAATAATGTAGCATCTATAAGTTGCAGTAACTGTAACAGCATAGCCATGTGAAAACAGAGAATTAACACCTCTGATACAATCCCACAGAGACGTGGGAAGTACCCTCTTTATGCTCTCTAAGCCATTTGCATCAGACATGTCCAGCAATGTCTGATGCAAATTCTGTTTCAGAAACAAGATTAACCTAATCCCTAATGACAACTGAAAGAGCTATGTCTGCTACAAAAAAAGTCCAAGTAAATCAGGAATTTAATGGTGAAAAAGACACAATTGTTTGAAAGGGAGTTTCCATATTAGGCTATTGATGTGCTTTCCTGCTGAGCTACTTATGAAACATCAGTGGAGTAGATAGAAGCAGGAGAGGGAGCTCTCACTGCATTTGTAGTGAAGGAGGGGACACTGCAGTGGAATGAAGAGAGCAAAGGATTTCCATCTCCTTTCTCTTTAGGAAAAGTTGGACAGCTGCTCTTCTTCTGCCGCCCCCCCCCCCCCAAATTTCTTTATTGTTGTTTTATTTGGTGTCCTTTAGTTCAGTTTATAAAGAAAAGCCATTTTACTAAGAACATCTTCTGCAGCAATGTTGTAGAGATTTTACCTGGAAAGGTTTTTAGTGTTGTCCAGCACTGATGATGGTTAATTCCTAGAATCATAGAATCACAGAAAGAAGTATGGGAAAGGACCTGTAAGATCATCAAGTCCAGTCCCCTGCGATGGGCAGGAGGTAGTTGGGCTCAGGCGAGTTCAATGAGGTATTTGTTCAGCCTTCTCTTAAAGACTGCCAGAGATGGCGACTGCACCACCTCTGCTGGAAGTGTGTTCCAGATTCTAGTTACCCATATGGAAAGGAAGTTTTTCTTTATGTCCAGCTGAAACTTTTCCTTGACTAGCTTGTGTCCATTGGTTCATGTTTTCCGGGGTGGGGAGGGGGGCTTTTCTGAAAAGTTGTTCTCCTAGATCCTGGTGTTCTCCCTTGACATATTTGTAGATGGCTATCAAGTTACCTCTCAGACTTCTTTTGCTCAGGCTGAACAAACCCAGATCCTGAAGTCTCTCCTCATAGGGCCTTTCCCCCAGGCCCTTGATCATGTGGGTGCCCCTTCTATGCACCCTTTTGAGCTTGCCCCCATCCTTCTTGAAGAGCAATGCCCAGAACTGGACACAGTACTCCAGGTGTGGCCTCACCAATGCTGAATAGAGGGGGAGGAGCACCTCTCTGGAACTACTGGCAACACATCTGCTGATGCACACCAGAGTTCTATTTGCTCTGTTGGTGACTTCATCACACTGATGGCTCATATTCATCCTCTGGTCAACTGACACCCCTAGGTCCCTTTTGGATGCAGCGCCAGCCAGTGGACTACCATCCATTATATAGATATGGCGAGGGTTCTTCCTACCCAGATGAAGGACCTGGCATTTGTCCCTGTTGACCCTCATATGGTTCTGCTCAGCCAATAGGAATAGCCTGTCAAGGTCTTCCTGAATCCTTGACCTGTCCTCTGAAGTGCCTGCTTGTCCCTACAGCTTGGTATCATCTGCAAACTTAATCATTGCACTTTTCACTCCCTCATCCAGGTCATTAATAAAGATATTAAAGAGCATAGGCCCAAGCACTGACCCATGGGGTACACCACTGAAGACTGCCTTCCAGGCTGAGATCACCCCATCAGTTATGACTCATTGGGATCGGCCACTAAGCCAGTTCTCAGCCCACCTCACTGTACCCTGTTTTAGGCTAGTACTCTCCAAATAACTGAGAGAATTTCATAGGAAACAGTATCAAAGGCCTTGCTGAAATATAGGTAGATGATGTCCACCTCCTGTCCCATGTCCAGGTGGTTAGTTACTAGGGCTGTGTGAAGCTTCAGTCCCTGATTCGATTCACCAGAGATTTGGCCCGATTCAGTGGCCAAATCTCTGAACCTGAATTGAATCAGAGGACCCTTTAATCTTTCTGAATGGAATCGCAACACTGAATTGATTCAGAGAGATTCGGAAAGATTCGGAGATTCAGACATAGAGACAGCTTTAAAAGTGTTTTCTACACACCTCTAGGTAGCAGGCGGCTCGTGAGTGCTGCAACGCTGGGTTGCATGGAGTGTCCCACAGAAGTGCAGGGGGCTCCCCAGTGCACTCAGCAGCACTTCTGAGTCCCAGAAGTACTTCTGGTCCACTTCCGGGTTTGCCACCAAGCAAGTGGAGGGCCCCCCCAAACTCCTTTGGGACGCTCCATCCTCCCCAGCATCACAGCATTCATGAGCCATGCCTGTGACCTCAAGGTATGTAGAAAAAAGTTAAAGCTTTGTCTATGTCTGAATCATTGATTCTCTGAATCAGTATTGAATCTTCAGATTCAGCTGAATCAAATCATGGACCTTAACCTGTTCAGCCTTCACAAGAGAAGGCTGAGGGGGGACCTGGTGGCCATCTATAAACTTACTAGGGGGACCAATGGGGATTGGGAGAGACCTTGTTCCCCTGAGCGTCTCCTGGAGTAACAAGGAATAACGGCCATAAGTTGCTAGAAAGTAGGTTTAGACTAGACATTAGAAGGCACTACTTCACAGTCAGGGCAGCTAGGATCTGGAACCAACTTCCAAGGGAAGTTCCAAAGGAAGTGGTGATGGCTCCTACCCTGGGGAGGCTCAACGTTTCCCTGGCTGGGGTCATTTGAGCCCAGTTTTCTCTCCTGCCATGGCAGGGGGTCAGACTAGATCTACAAGGTCCCTTCCGACCCTACATCTATGAATCTATGAATCAACGAATTGAATCACTGTCCCTGATTTAGGCTGAATTTGAAACGAATAGGGTCCGCTTCACACACCCCTATTAGTTACCTGGTCATAAAAGGACACCAGGTTTGTTAGGCATCACCTCCCCTCTACAAAGCTATGCTGGTTTCTTCTCAGTACCCCACCAGATGCGAGCTTGTGGTTGATCACCTCCTTGACAATTTTTTCAAAGAACTTTCCCAGGACCGAAGTCAGACTGATGGGTCTATAATTGTCTGTCTTTCCATTCTTAAAGATGATAACCATGTTCGCCTTTTTCCAGTCATTAGGGACAAATTCTGAATTACACGTCTCCTCAAAGAGCCCTGCCAGAGGCATCACTATGAGCTCAGCCAGCTCCTTCAGCACTCTCAGGTGAAGGTTGTCTGGATCAACCAACTTGAAAATGTCCATGTAAGTTCCCATGGCATTTGTTAATATGCCTAGCTGTTAGGGACCTCTCAGGGTTCACTGTTTCATTGGGATCTGGATAGTTTGGTATTGAAGTATTTGCCTTGAAAGGCCTTCAGGGGGTTCTCTCCTGCCATGTCTTTGATGGAAAAGTAAGTGATTACTGGGAGTAGGATGTTACTTCCCACCTTCCCTAGGACTCTTTGTAACCCGGTTTGTCCAGTTTCCCGATTCAGGGCTCCATCTCCCCTACACCCCACCTTACGCCAACCTTAAGTTGTTATCTTCCGCTCACCTGTAAGGTGAGCCATGGTAGTAATTTTTTTGTCTTGGCCTTTTGACCTTAAAGGAAAATAGGATATGGACCTCAATTGGCCTGAGCTTCCAGCTGTAGTTAAGATTGGCTCGTGGTCCTTGTTATCCCCAGGTTACCTTGTTGCCAGGGATGTCTTTGCTTCTTTGCTATGTAGTTACTGTGGTCCAGACTCCCAGCTCTTTTTTCCCTTTGCAGGGTCCTTGGCCATCCAATCATGTCCAGAGGTGTCCAAGATCCACACCTCAGCTTCAGGTATGTACCTTGGCCCTTGCGGGCTTTTTCCTTCTTTGTGTGCCCCCTCCTGGGGCAGCCACCACTGATCCTTTCTGGAGCTCCCTCATCCTTGGGGCTCTCCTGGCCCCACTGGAAGCCTCACTTCCAATTCTCCCGGCTCTGCTCCTGGTGGAAATTTTATCTCTGCCCTAAGGGGCCAGGCAGCAAATCGGCACCGGCACACTGCCATAAAGCAGGTCCATGCCAGGGCTAGAGCCAACCCCGGCTCTTCCTGGACCGGTTGTGCTTTTTTTTTCTTTCATTGCCATTTTTCTCTGCCGCGGTTTTGCTCCTGCCAGACTTCTGGATTTAGGCATGTCCTGAAGGCTTGGGAGCTCCTCCTTCTGTGGTAAGTTTTCCCGTGGGGCATTGCCCCTATCACAGTCCAAATGATCTAAGAGTGTCTTCACCTGTTCTGGACTGATTTTATAAGGACGGCTGTCATTGCTGTACTCCCTGTGCCCCTTGTCTGGTGACCAGTTCTCACCTGGTTTCAGGATAACTGATGCAAAATAATTATTAAGGAGCTCTGCCTTTTCATAGAAGTCAACTGTGAACTTCTCCTCTGTGTTCAGTAGGGGTGCCACAGTGGAGCTTGATTTTTTTTCTGCTCCCTATGTACCTATAGAAGGATTTTTTGTTATCTTCAATATCGGTCACCAGCTTGATTTTCATGGATGCCTTAGCTTTCCTTGTCTCATGTCTGTAGAACCTGGCCACATGAGCATACTCTTCTCTGGATCCTGATCTATTTTTCCATTGCATGTATGCTTCTTTTTTCTATTTGAGAAGTTATCTAATGTCTCTGTTGAGCCAGGCCCCTCTCCTTCTTTTTGATTATGGGGATGGCCTCTTTTTGGGCAGTAAGAATAGCCTCCTTAATGAAGTGTCATCCTTCATGAGCTCCCAAGTCATCCAGTTGCTGGTTGCAAAGGACCTTTCAAACTAGACTCCTGATTTTACCAAAGTCTGCTTGTCTGAAGTTTAGGACTTTTTTCTGCTGGTAGAGTTCCCAGCTTTTCGGTGGATGGTGAATCTGATCAGATTGTGATCGCTGTCACCCAGAGCTCCTCCAATCTTCAGGTTGCTTACCACATCTTCCCCTTTTGCCAGCACCAAGTCCAGAGTGGCTTTACTCCTAGTCAGCCCCTCCACAGCCTGTCAAGAACAGGTGGTCTGTAGTCAACAAGAAGTTGGTTGATCTGCTGGAGCTGACTGAATGATCTTCCCAACAGATGTCAGGGTAGTTGAAGTCACCCATGAAAATCAAGTCTTTAGTATTGGCTGCTTCAGCCAGTTCACTGTAGAATGCCTGATCGCTCTCCTCTTCCTGGTGGGGAGGCCTATAATAGACTCCCACCATCAGGTCCTCTTCTCCTAAGCCCCCTTGTATCTTGACCCAGAGGGTCTCAAGGGACTTCCCCCTGCCATCAAATGTAACCTGCAGGGAGGGGTACCACTCCTTCACATAGAGGACCACTCCTCCACCCTTCTTCCCAACACTGTCCTTCCAATCAAGCCTGTAGCCCTCAATATCCACTGCCCAGTCATATGTATCATCCCACCAAGTCTCTGTCAATCCAATGAGGTCAAAATCCTCATCTGCCAGAAGGAGTGGCAGTTCATCCTGTTTGTTGCCCATGCTTCTAGCATTCCCATAAAGATAGCTGAGCTCACCCCTAGTCAGCTCATGTTTTCTGTCTCTCTGCATGTGTCTCTGGGTGTTGGTAGTAATCTGGGTGTCTCTGATGTGAATACCCTCCTCTGGGTCCTCTTGATCAGTGGATTTATGCCCAGGAGTTTGGGTTTGTGCTCAGCAGCTGAATCTTCCCCCACTTTCGTGGGCTTGTCTAGTTTAAATTCCTCCTCAGCAAGTCTACAATTCTTGTGGAGAAGATTTTTTTCCCTCTGCCCATGAGGTGGATACCATCTCCTGCATGCAGACCAGTATTGTTGATTCGGGGGATAGTGATTCAATTTGGTGATTCGAATCACTGTCCTAATCTGATTCAGCTGAATCTGATTCAGAGATATGGCTGCTGCTGAATCTCCATATCTCCAAATCAACCAGGCAGGGCCATCCTCCACCCCTCTCTCAGCCAAGCAATTGTTGTCCTGCCTGCCCTAGCTCCCAGGTCTTTGGAAAAAAAATGCCCCAGTGCTCACTAGGTGCTGCTGGGTGGAGCAGTGAGTCCCAGGGTTTTCTCATTTTGTTTTTCTTAAAGGGCCAGAGCTGGCCTGGGTGGGGCACCTGTGGTGGGGTTGGGGGAGAAGGGGGGTTCAAGTGGCTCAAGCAGAGCCCCCCCATGCAGTGGGGGGCAGCAGGGATCACTCCCCTGCCTGGCAGCACCTGGTGAGCACTGTGGCTTTTCTTTAAAGTACTGGGAGCTGGGGTGGGTGGGGGCAGCCATGGGGGCGGGGGGCTGGGGGAGTGGGGGTGGTCAGGCGGGCTGGGGGAGTGAGGGGGGCTGGGAGGCTGGCAGAGGTCCCCCTGTGGTCCCCAGCTCCCCCTCCCCCACCCTTAGTACTTACCAGCTTGAAGTCTGGCTGCAGCTCCCTGTTGCAGCCACCAGGGACTGCTTGTATCATCAAAGCTCTCCAAATCTTTTCCAAAGATTTGGAGAGCTTTGAATTGATTCAAACCTTTAAATTGGTCCTCTGATTTGATTCAGATTCAGAGATTCGGCCACCAATTCGGGCTGAATCTCCTCCAAATCGAATCACCACCCGAAGCTTTGCACAGCCCTAATATACAGCTCAAAATAAGCTTTTAAGACCATATTCATAATCAGAATATTTTGTTGCCAACATATCTAGTTCTTTAAATTTGGAGGAAGTTTTTCCTTTTTACATTTATATTCAGGGGCATTCTGCTCACTTAGATCAATTGTTATCAGTGGCAGTTTCATGTAAATCATTATAACCTTGCCTCAGATGAAGGAAGCACATAAGACAAATGATCAATATTATAACACTTGGGTTGGGTATGGTAGAGTGTGTGCTTTTGATTGTTGTGTATTGTGGGTTTTTTGTGTGTTTTTCATTGTGGGCAAGATGGCCCTTGTTGTTTTGACTATGTGCTCTGCCTGTGGAAAGCTGGGGCCTTGTATGTGGGCAAAATATGTAAAAGCCTCTGACCTTATTAGCCAGAGGAAGCAGGAGATTCTCCAGGCAGATTGAGTAAAAGAGAGGCTGTAGCATGGCACTCTTTAATTGGACAAGGCTTGGGTGATGTCACACCAGGTATATAAGAACAACTCAAGTAAGTTTTTTTTTTTTTTCCTTGGGGCTGCTAAGAGCTGCACAGCTGAATTGGGAGCCAGAAAAACTGCTCCCCACTGGAAAGGCAAGTAAAAGCTATGTGAAGGGAAAGCCTCAGGGAAAGAAAGTCTGTCTCAGATTTCGAGACCCCTATTTCCTCCCTCTTTCCTCCCTTCCCCGCCACTTATTTTGAGTGGGATAATACCATGGGGGTATTAATCCCTGGAGCAGGCTGACCAGGAATGGGGTCCTGGCAGTTACTGGTCACATGGTTCTGGCCCCCTCTGTTCTATAATTGTAGTGTCTCAGCATAGTAGTGTAGCTGAGACTGGCTGTCCAGGCTCCAGCCATAGGCCTGGGCCCTTTTTGCTATTTCAAAGCTATTGTGTTTCAGCCTAGCTTTGTGGCTGAACCCTAGCTGTATGTTTGGATGACAGATTTGGGCCAGAGTGGATCCTGGCATGGTTTGGCCAGGGTGAGACCTGGCACTTGTTAATCCATGCCTCAGTGCAGTATAGGGGCTGACCAGCTTTTGCTGCCATATTCAGGCCCAGTGAGATAGGCCTGGGACTCCTTTCATCTCTTTTTTAGTTTATGTCCAAACCAAGTGGTGTGGTTGGTAGGCCTGTGTGAAGTGGCTAGTATTTGCTTTGGATTTGGATTCAGCCAATTTGGGAAACAGTGATTCGATTCAGTGATTCTAATCACTGTCCCAAATCAATTTGGCTGAATCTGATTCAGAGATTCAGCCGCTGCCAAATCAGTCAAATCTCTGAATTGAACAGGCCCCATCCCTGACCCACTATCCCAGCCTCGTCAATGACTGGCCCACCTGGCCCCAGTGTCCCAGCATTAAAAAAATAAAATAAAATAAAAAATCCCAGCACTCACCAGCTCCTGCCAAGCCAGGGGGGTGATCCCCACTGCCCTGCGCTTGGTGAGGGGGATACTCTGCCATGAGCCCCCAAAGGCCCCAACAACTGCTGCGGCATCTGGTGAGTGTGGGCCTTTTTTTTTTTTTCATTTGAAGTGCTGGGATGCTGGGGTGGGTGGGACAGCCGTTGATGGGGCTGGGAAAGTGGGCAGGGGTCGGGGGCACTCAGGGGGCTGGGGGAGCAAACAGGGGATGGTGCCTGGTGGGGTCCCCCAATGGTCCCCTCCCCCCTCGTGCAGCCCCTCCCCTCCACCTCCTACTTACCAGCTCGGAGCCCAGGTCTAGTTCCCTGTGGTGGTGAGTGGGGACTGTTTGAATCTCTGAATCTCCTCTTTGGGGAGCCCCAGTCTCCTGGAACTACCCTTTGGGAAGCCCTAAGTCCCAGACTACCTGGGCATGGGCAAAGCCTTCCTAAGAGGATGCCACCTATAGACTTCACTTTGCAGCTAATACTGTTTTAAAATTATATTTATTGGGGGTTTTTGGGGGGGGGGGGCTGCCTTTATTTTTTGTAATACTTTTGGATTTTTTGTGTTTACACTACTTGCAAGGAGGGGGGGCTTTGTCTGTGGGACAATTCAGTAAATTTAGTATTCCTAGATTTCTGGGTGGAGACTTGAACTACTCTCGAGCTTGAGAATATCTTATGGAGTACCCTGAAATGCAAACCCAGCCCTTCTTGTGGCCAACCAATGCCCAGCAGAAGGGCTACAATATTTTCCAATCAGTTCTAGTGAAATTATAAAAATCTGAAGTTTCAAATCAGACCTTGTTTTACCACCACCTATTTGGAAATCAACAAGTGTACTGAGAAACCAAGAATTGAAGGCCAGATTTTAACTTTTCTTAAGATTGCGTGATCTTTTGTATAGGTTTTAAATTCACCTTAATTCACTGTATTTATTGAGGCTTGCCACGGAGCACCTCGCTGCCCCGCTCCTAGAGAGGGGAAAACTGCCAGAGGAAAAGCTCTGGCAGTGCATAGGGAGCCCTAGCAGTGATTAGGGAGTACAGCTGTGGGTTGCCGGGGCAACTAAGGAGAGCCAGCTGCCGGTAGGAGGCAGGGCCTGGCCCTTATAAAGCCCAGGGCTGAGGCCAGGCTGGGAGTTCCTTGCCAGCAGCCAGAGAGGCAGGAGCTCCCTTAGTCGAGTTATGGGTAGAAGTCTGATCGCAAGTATAGCTCATGATAGCTCTGGAGGCTTGAGCCCTGATGCTAAGTTATAGCCAGGCGGCTTATAGTTATGTTATAGCCTAGAGGTTTGTGTTTTGCGTTTGCGTTGTTGCTATTATACCGGTGGTTTGGGCGAGGCTGTAGGGGTTGGAGGAGGCCTCATGGGGGGCTCACGGTAAAGTGGGGCCCCTGGTGCCAGTGAGGGTGCACTAGGCCCTGAGAGTTGCAGGGCAAAGTCGTGGGGTCAGTTAAGCTCAGAGAGGAGCGGCTGAACCTTATAGGGACCCACAGGGGGTGGGACCCTAGCGCCAGTGAGGGCGCACCTGGCGGGGTGTGTAGACCCCAGCCCCAGGAGAGGGGCATTTTGAGAAGCCCCAGTGCGGGCACAGCAAGCCCGAGAGAGGGGGCATCAGTATTAAGGAGCCCGAGCGTGGGCACAGCAAGCCCCAGAGAGGGGGCGATATTATTGAGAAGCCTGAGACGGGCGTAGCGAGCCTGGCTGTAGGCTAGTGCGGCAACAGCCCTCAGATAGGGGCAGGGTGCTGCGGTGGACCCCGACAGAAGGGGTTAGTAGTACAACGCCCCAGGAGAACGGCAAGGTGCTGCGGTGGTCCCTGACCAAAGGGGATAGCAGTGCGGTGAGCTGGGATCAGAGAGGGTAGCCATGCGGTTGGCCTAAAGGACAGGAGACCCGCTAGAGGGTCCCTGAGCGGGACAACACTTTTAGAGAAGGCCCAGGAGTGGGCTAGATTACAGAGAAGGCCCGGGAGAACGGGCGCGTATCGTGACAGACCAACGTCCAGCACATCAGCGAGGCTTGGGGTGTGGTATTAGGGGTTGGTAGGAGCCACGCGTAGCCCATAAGGCTAGGGTGCCCCAAGGCACCCATGGGTGCAGGATAAGACCCACGAGAGGTCCAGGAGTTTACGTGCCCAAGAAGACGCAAGGCAGCCTCCTGAACCTACTGAACATCAAAGATGTGGCGGGCGAAAATAGAGGGTGCCCTTGGGCCGAATTGGCATGGAGAGAGGGCCTTAAGGAGATCACGGCCCTCCTATAGGACCCCGCCGTGACAAGGCTCTTTTTGATTTTTATCTCATCCCTAATAGTTTGTCACTTTTGTAGCTGCTGTTCAAATATATTGATTTGGGACTCAGTTACTTTTCAGTACAGTGTCAATTTGTTGCTAAGCAACCCCAACACTTGCTTGTTTAAAAATTGTTTTTGGATGCTGCTTTTACTTTTTTCAATTTAAGTGACCTACGGAACAAGCAAATAAGGATACAGATAACTTGTCTGGTTCAAAAAGAATATTTACTTATCTACATACTATTCCTATCTACTTTAACTGTTCCTGCAAAGTACATGTCACTCCCTATGTTGTTTGTCAATTGTTTGTTCTTGCAGTTCACTGTTTGTGGCATATGGCTGTTCACTTGGTACAGGCAGTTCTCAGACTTAAGACACAATTGGCTCCTGAAAACCACATCTTAAGTTGAAACATTGTAACTTGGAACTGATTTTCCCAAAGGAAACAATGTTATAAATGGGGGATTGGTTACTGAACCAAGGCCCAATACCCTATTTTCACCAAAAATAACCCAGACTTTTGTACTCAGTCAATTATGGGTAAGTAATATAGCTACATTCATGTATTTGTAATGTAAATAGCAATCATATTGATTTGGAAGGACTTCTTTGAGGAGACTTTGCTGGACATTTTGAAGGGCTCTTGGTTGGACTTTTTGAAGGGTTCTTGGCTGGAGTCTTCTCAGGAGTCTTGGCTGCAGGTTTTTCTGGAGTATTGTCTGCTTTCTTAAAGAAAGTGTCCAAGGAAGTTTGGACAGATGTTCTCCAGGGGAGATGGGTAACACAGCAAACTTGTTTGCTGGCATGGCTTCGCATCAGATCAAGTGTGTAAAGTTGAAACTGACGTCATAAAGTTGAAACAGGGTGTCAAATTTATAAACGTTGTAAGTGCGAAACGTTGTAACTCAAAATGTTGTAAGTTGAGGACTGCCTGTACTATTTCTGTTTTTCAACTGACTGTTTAGATTTCTTTAAACAGAAGAATGGCAAATAATTAGCACTTTTTGCATATAACTAGTTATATGAAAAACAACCATTTCCCAAACACTAATGAGAACAAAACCCTTCCATACAACTCTTTGAATAGCAAATAATGAGTGACCTGAAAAAGGATGAACTAAATGATCATTTAGAACAGTGAGGCCAACCTTTTTGGCAGACATGCCGCAAACTAGCCCCGCACCCTCCCCAAGTGCCACTTTGATCTCCTTCCTGTGTCTGAGCTGCTACTCTGCTCCCTGCCCTGCACTCCATTTCTGATCTTTTCTGCTGCCTGCTCCCTGCCTTATCTGCTGTTGTGCTGCCTGTCCCCTTTGGTTTGTCATGTACCACACAGAGAGACAGCCCATGCCACTTGCAGCATGTGTGCCACAGGTTGGCCACCCCTGACTTAGAAAATATGAATGAGTATCCTCAGACATTCCTGAATACCAATTTGTATAAACTGACTTGCTAGGATCATTCAGAGTGGAATCTTGTACAGTAGACACTATCTACTTGGCTTTAGGGCAGCCACTGTGATGTGAAATATCACTGCCATTTTAAAGATATTAAAAAATCATATCTGAGAATGTAGCATTAATCTAATGCTATATGACTAATGCACCACTCCCAAATTCTGGAAAGCTTCAGTCCTAATATTAGGAATCACCTGGGGAAACACCTTTGCATTGAAGCATCTTTACAATACAGATTCTCTCTTACATGTCATTGTTCAGTGAAAAATTGAACAATGTTGATATTTGGGACTAAAACATATTTTACCTTTGCACAGCTGTGCAACTACCTCAGTATAGCCTAACTACTGTTTTTGGCATTTATTCACAAATTAGATTGCACATAGCTGTGCTTGCCCTGAGCTCACCCTGAGCTCCAGGATGCACAGTCACCTCCTATATATAATTCTGCTCTTCTATTCTGTCACCTGGCTTGCAACACCAGAATAAGCCTGAAACTCTTGCCAGGTACAGCATAAATACCATGAGTGAGTGTTCAGTATAGAAAGAGTGTTCAGCATGGAAGTGTCTTCCTACCTTTTTTGCCAAATAGCATAGTGTTGGGTATCAAATTTATGGCCTGTGGCCTGGATCTGACCCACAGAGCTGTACTGTGTGGCCTATATAGCTCATAGAGGGGCTGGGAATTCAAGTGCGGGGCAAGTGGGGACAGAGTTTAAATCTGGAGTATGGAACCCCAGCTGGCAATGTGTGTTGGTAGCGGGCATCAAGTGATGTCACTGCTTGCCTTGCCACCACTTGCTCCACCACCACCATATTCTGATCTAGCCCACAAGAAACTCTGGGGCCTGGATTCAGCCTGACAGGGGCAGGGTGGGTTTGATGGCCCTGGGCTACTGGTCATGGTGCTTTCTCAGGTTGCAGAAGACTGAGAGTCTAGGTCCTCTTTCCCTTCCCCTCCCCTACAAGGTGAGGTTTGAACCTCTGCTTACAAGCAAAATGCTCCAACTACCCAGACTACGGGTTAGACATTTTCTACTGCACTCTCCAGTTCTCCTCTTAAAGCTAGCTCAGTGGGTAGCCAGGAAGGGGGACATACGAGGCTAGGAGGAAGAGATCAAGCCAGGGCTCACTGAGATGAATGATGACCGGGGAGGAAGGGGATCCTTGCCGCAATGTAATGAAAGGATGGAATGGTCCTCTTCCATTTTTCTTCTGGCAGGTACATGTATAATGTATTCCCCCACAGATAGAAAAAGAATACAAATACTGGGAATACCCTAAAAACTGCAATGAGATGGCTCCATAAATCCTGCTTAGGTGCATGACTGTGCCCTTAACACATTTCCACTGGCCTCTGAGTTAGAACCTATTGAAATAATTGGCCAGTACATACATGGTCATCCTGATTTAGGTTCTCTGCAAATAGCCACAGCTGTTGTTTCTAGCTCTGACACTCTGTTTTTCAGATTTTCTTCATGCACATGACAGTTATCATTTAATTCACACATTTAATTTAATTTAATAAAAATGAGGCACTATTGAGCAACTGAGGTGTGTATGTCTTTGTCCTGTGCAGCTCTACATTCTACACTCTTATAAATGCCATCTTAAGGTAATACAGAAACTTGTATTGGCTAATCTATACTCTGCAACACATGTAAGATAAAAACAGCACTATAATTGGGTCATATCTTGCCACACATTTTGAAATTATTAATCTAACAGAACAGTGTGAAAATGTTTTCAAACCATTAATATCTTATAAAACCTATATATATTAATAGCTCAAGCAATATATTCTTCATTAATTAACTGCCCAGCTCTCAGGCTTTTCACTTTTTTTCAATATAACACATTATATTACAGGCTTCCATGGCTTTGTGGCCTATGTCTGATATATGAACTTTACATAGAAGCTGCCAGAACCAGTTCTGTTATAATGCACAGTTGTTGTTGTTGTTTTTCAGTTAAGGCTAGTCACTTCACCAAATTGAAATAAAAAGTCACAAGAAACCTTTATCTTCCATTTGTCACCAATGTTTGCATTCTGTTGGAGTATACAAATATAAATGAAGATACATTGCTTGCCCTACTTGATAAAGACTTAACAAAGTCTTGACAGCATTAGTGAAAAACTGATAGGGCTTTATAGCAGCACTTCCACAATGCTTTTTGCCAAACATGTCAAAGTGTATTTACAAAGTTTAGTAAGCATTAAAATCCAATTTAGAAATTCAGAACCAAGGCCTACAGTCACAAGGTGCAGCAGTGGAAAAGTGGGAAATAAAACCTACATTCCCTTACTCTCAGGCCCCAATACTTTCTATTGGGTCATACCAAATTTCTTTTGATAGTGAAGTTATAATTAAATTTTGAGACACTCTTCCCTCTTAGCTTTTTATAACTTTTTCTGCAAAAACATTCTTGGTAAATAAAATGTCTTCTGCATTTTCTCTGAAAATACACAACCTTTTTTGAAATAATCACATCTTTTTTTCAGCCAGTTTAAAGTTTTGAAATAATCAGATTTAATGGAGTATGTGCATTAGCATAGCATTCCAACTTGATACATACATGTGTGTACCTAGATCATTGCACTAGCAGTGTAAGCAAGGGGCTGTCCACCAAAGTTAAAACTAAAGTCTTAAGGGGAGACTCTAAAGTGAAAGGGGAGACTCTAAAGAACAATGAAAAAATAAACTTTTCCTCGATGCTCTTGCATAGACCACTGTTATCTGTTCATGGTCTTCTGATATTTCTTAGTATTAATGTTCTCCCCAGTTGTCCTAGCCACCTGCGGAGGGTTGGGGATTGAGAGTATGGTCGGGGGTAGAAAGGTAAGAAAGGTTTATCGACTTAACAAAAACACAACCACGCGTAGTAACAAGACAAACAATGACAGACAAGAATAATTCGCATTGGCAACTTATCGGAGTCCCCTCTGATTCTTAATGTACAAAAAGTTTCTCTTTCTACAAAGCTCAGCGAAGTCAGGCATCCTTGATCAGTGCTGTCTGAGAGGTACTGGGAAGGACCCTGGTATTCAGTCCTTGGGCTCTTCGAGATCTATGGACCCACTGATCCAGGTCAACAGCTAATTAATCCTTTTCACAGACCTGTATCTTCCTTCTGAATGATTTATGGATGTTTAGCCAATTTATAGCTTCTGAACGGTACTGATAACATACAGCCACTCAGATTCCTTTTACTTTAACTGTCCTTAGACTGACTAATAGCAGTACAAGCTTTGCATTTTTTTTGATAAGGTTAATTTTAACTATGCTACAGGGCCTTACTACTTCAAGGCTTTGCTAAATGTATTAGGCTTTACTTTATACAAGGCTTTACTACATCTTAAACTTTAATTAGGCTTTTATCAACAACGTACAGCTTAATATCTAAACAAATACAGAAAAACACTTGGTCTAATCTTTATAGAGCTTTCAGCAAGCACTTTTATTACACAGACATAATTTACAGCTGTTACACCCGGTGGTGCCTGTAGTGCATACCTTGTAGGGCACAGGCCCCTGGGGGAAATTTTAGCTGTATGTGTGCATGCTATTATTAGACCCAGACTCCATGTGGCATCCAATGACTAGGGAGATGACAGTCCAGTTGCTCATGGATCCTGGTACTCATTAGCCAGAGTAGACAGGGAGCAGACACCAGTACACATTGGTCACAACAGCTTTATTCAGAATGGAGACAGCTTCAGACTGTATCAAAACCACCAGTTTTTTCTTTCTTTCTTTTTTTTTTTTTGTATTTATTTTAAAATGCATTCCCTCCCCTTCCCCAAACATTTCTGACTTTTTCTCTCCCTCTCTATTCCCTATAGATAAGTATAAGTGAGTTCAGACTTAGGATGAGCTTTAAACATTTTTATTTTAGTAGCAAGTTTTTGGTTTTGGATATCCACTGTTTTATATTGTATTATTATAAGGTTTGTATTGATTTTTACTGTTGTATTTTGTATTATTATCATTTTCATATTGATTTTTATTGTTTCATATGAATATTGTATGGTTTAGGCCTGTGTTTGTCAGTGAACCAAAGTCATGTCAAGTTTCCATTTTATATGTCAAGTCATAGATTCATAGATTCATAGATGTTAGGGTCGGAAGGGACCTCAATAGATCATCGAGTCTGACCCCCTGCATAAGCAGGAAAGAGTGCTGGGTCTAGATGACCCCAGCTAGATACTCATCTAACCTCCTCTTGAAGACCCCCAGGGTAGGGGAGAGCACCACCTCCCTTGGGAGCCCGTTCCAGACCCTGGCCACTCTAACTGTGAAGAAGTTCTTCCTAATGTCCAATCTAAATCTGCTCTCTGCTAGCTTGTGGCCATTATTTCTTGTAACCCCCGGGGGCGCCTTGGTGAATAAATACTCACAAATTCCCGTCTGTGCCCCCGTGATGAACTTATAGGTGGCCACAAGGTCGCCTCTCAACCTTCTCTTGCGGAGGTTGAAAAGATCCAGTTTCTCTAGTCTCTCCTCGTAGAGCTTGGTCTGTAGGCCCTTAACCATACGAGTGGCCCTTCTCTGGACCCTCTCCAGGTTATCTGCATCCCTCTTGAATTGCGGCGCCCAGAATTGCACGCAGTATTCCAACTGCGGTCTGACCAGCGCCCGATAGAGGGGAAGTATCACCTCCCTGGACCTATTCGTCATGCATCTGCTGATGCACGATAAAGTGCCATTGGCTTTTTTGATGGCTTCGTCACACTGCCGACTCATGTTCATCTTGGAGTCCACTAGGACTCCAAGATCCCTTTCCACTTCCGTGCCACCCAGCAGGTCATTCCCTAGGCTGTAGGTGTGCTGGACATTTTTCCTCCCTAGGTGCAGCACTTTGCATTTCTCCTTGTTGAACTGCATTCTGTTGTTTTCTGCCCACTTGTCCAACCTGTCCAGATCTGCTTACAGCTGTTCCCTGCCCTCCGGCGTGTCCACATCTCCCCATAGCTTTGTGTCATCTGCAAACTTGGACAGAGTACATTTCACTCCCTTGTCCAAGTCACTGATGAAGACATTAAAGAGTATTGGTCCAAGGACCGAACCCTGCGGGACCCCACTGCCCACACCCTTCCAGGTCAAAACCGACCCATCCACCACGACTCTCTGGGTGCGACCTTCTAGCCAATTCGCCACCCACCGGACTGTGTAGTCATCCAAGTCACAGCCTCTTAACTTGTTCACCAGTATGGGGTGGGATACCGTATCGAAGGCCTTCCTGAAGTCTAAGTATACGACATCCACCTCTCCTCCTGTGTCCAGGCGTTTCATAACCTGGTCATAAAAAGAAACTAGATTGGTCAGGCATGATCTGCCTGCCACGAACCCATGCTGATTTCCCCTCAGCATAATTTGTCCTGCCGGGCTCTCACAAATGTGAGCCTTGATAATTTTTTCAAAGACTTTGCCAAGGATGGAGGTGAGACTGACTGGCCTATAGTTGCCCGGGTCCTCCTTCTTCCCCTTTTTGAAAATGAGGACCACGTTGGCCCTTTTCCAGTCCTCCGGGACTTGGCCCGTGCACCACGAGTTTTCAAATATTCCCGCCATGGCTCTGCTGCCTCCCAGGGCCCACGGCAGCCCCGCCACCCGCTGGGGCCAGGCCGTGGCTCTGCCACCCATCAGGGCCCACTGTGCTGCCTGCTGGGGCCTGCTGCAGCCCCACTGCCCACTGGGGACCACCGTGGCTCCACTCCCTGCTGTGGCTCCACTGCCTGCTGTGCACCATGTGGGTCCCACTGCTCCCTGCAGCTGCCACTTCCTGAGCTGCTCCCTACAGGCCCACCTGCCACCATGCCACTCCTTGCAGCCCCCACCGCTCCCTGCATCCACCACTTGCAGTCACTCTTTTCATCCAATCTTACCTTATTTTGCACTCAGACAGAGGGAGGGGGAACAGCTCCAGGGGCACAGGGCCAGAAGCTGCAGAGGCTTCTGGTTGGGGGCTGAGGGTGGGAAGGGGGTAAGGGACTGGGTGGAGCCAGGCTAGCCTTGTTGCTCAGCCACAGGCTCCCGCTGGGTCCTGCTACCACTGGCTACCTGTCATCTTTGACAGGCAGCCATGGGCATATATAAATTAATTTTCTAAAAATTTTAAAGTCCCCATGGGTTGGATAGAATGGGCTGGCATGCCAGATCCAGCCTGCGGGCCATATTTTACCCACCCCTGGTCTAGGGGAACTTTGAGGGGTGTGGAGCACAAACTCAGATTCCTCCTTGATCCCCAGAAGTTCTGTAGCCAGGGCGCTCAGGCCTCTGGTTCCAGCTCCAGCTCCTCCTCTAGCAATGGGAGGCTCACACTAGGAGATGAAATTGGGGTGGAGGAGATGGTAATTCTGCTGCTGGTGGCTATTTCTGGAATTAGGGGAGGTAGCACAGGTGCAGGGACATCAGGTACTTCTCCCACCTCCTTGTTTCCACTGGCAGCAAAAGCCTCATGGCTGCTAGGGAAGAAGATGCGTCTAAGTTTGGGGGGGGAGGGGGCGGGGGGACCTGAACTTGCAGCTCTAGCTCTCCCCATACCCACTTTAGCCCCTCTCCTTCCACTGCCAGAAGACCTGGCATCTGCCTTTCCAGCACGCTTCATATTAATCTTCCCTGTGTTGCAAAAGGTGTGTGTGTGTCTGACTTCTTCTGTTTTGTGTGTTTTCTTTACTCTGTGTTGTTTTTAGTGGACTCTGCTATGATTGCGATTGATTATCGATAACTATATGCTCTCTTCTTCTGTGATGTGATATATGAATTAGGAAGGTGAATGTGTGACTTCTTTTTCTTCTTTTTCTTCTTCTATGTTGTGTGTTTTCTTTACTCAGTGTTGTGTGTGGACTCTGCTATGATGATTATTGATTATTATAACTATATATATGCTATCTTCTTCTGTGATGCAATATATAAATTAGAATGTGAATGTGTGACTTTTTCTTCTTCTGTGTTGTGTTTCTTTACTGTACTGTTCTGTGTTGTATACCTTAAATAATACATTTTCTAGGACTCTGAGTTCTGTGTTGCGTGTGTTAATCTCAGTCTGAATCTCTATCTCAATTCTTCTGTGTTGTCTTTAGTCTGTATGTAAACTAACTATGACTAATAATATTAATAATGAATAACTATATATAATCTCTTCTTCTTTTTCTATGACTTCTTCTTCTTCTTCTTCTATTATGTGTGTGAGTATGTGTAATGTGTGCTAAGCTTCCCTGCACAGTGATGGATCACATTGCCAGGGAAAACACTGAGCTTTCTTTTTAAAAAGTATTGTGAAAAAATAAATAAATAAATAAATAAATAAATAAAAAGAAGAAGAGAACAAATATAAATTGAAAGAAATTAATTGGAAAAGAAAGTGAGGGATTCTAAGCTAAGCTAAGCTATATCCTATCCAATCCTTTCTAAGTGCAAACAGGAGCAGGTGACTGACTAGAAAGCCAAGCCAGTCCAGTACCTTTCAGATGTTGTTGCTCAGAGCCAGCTCATAAAAGGCACAGAAAGCCTGCAGACAGAGGCTTTTATGCTGTTTCTGATCTAGATCTAGGTATCTTAATTTCTCCGAAGTGTCCTTCCATGGCCACAGGTATTTTGCTGCTGGATGGGAATGTCTTCAATCTTGCTAGACCCATTATAGTGGTTGCTGTCTTGTGAGTTAGTGTCAGAATGTTTCTAGTTTCCATAAACACTTTGAAAGTCTCTCTGTGTAACCCAAACCTAATGAGCTAAACCTAGATCAAGTGCCAGATACAGGGAAGTTTAAGCATATATGTAGATCTCAGTGACGTCAACTGGATTTAAGCACTTTCCTAAGCACTTCCTTGAATAGGGTTAGTTTCTGAACTAAAAACTAAAAGCAACTCCTTATGTTCATCAATCTATATACCTACAAACTGGCTGCATCTACATGAGATGCTGACTGCGCAGTCATTATTGCACAGTCATTTAGTACTTGTATAATCAAGTACTAAATGACTGTGCAATAAGTGAAGTTACTACACAGTTTTGCCAAGGAACAGCTTTTTTGTGATTCTGATTCTTAGTGACTACTGCACAGTAGCGTTGTGTCTTGCTTCCTGCCATGTGCCAAGAAGTAGTCATGGGCTACTGCACAGTCAGCATCTTGTGTAGATGCAGCCTCTGTTATGCAGAATTTGGGTGCCAATGTGCTTTACCTAGTGTATCTTTATACTGTCAAGTTGAAGGCTGCATTGTATTGACAACGTTTATATAGTGTTTTGAAATTAGCTCATGAAGTACTGGTTTTGAATGTATTTCAACACACACTTGGAACTGTCAATCAATTTTTAAATGTACATGCAGTATTAAATGTTACATGCCTATTTAGTGATGATTACTTAATGAATAATTAAATAAAAATAATTTTCAATATCTTCATAGAAATCAAAATGACTACCTGGTGAAAGTCCGATATTTCTCATCCCACTTGCATCCTCTAGTATAACAAGTGTGGGTCTTTTGTGAATCACTTAACAAGCTGAACAGGCTGGATTTGTTTTTCAACCTTTGATATTTTAGAATAGTTCCATGGTGCAGATTTGTTCCCCTTAAACACAAAATTGTTTTGGGTAGAAAAAGGGATTGCTCCAAGTCTGGGTCCCCCTCTCTGGTACTGCTGAAGCCTCCACCCAGACAGAACCCCTGGTTCCAGCCTACACCCAGAGAGAGTCCCTAGCTCTCAGCTATGGGGGCTGCCTGCTACTCTTGTAGGCACCTGGGATTAGAAGCATTGCCACCTCCCCTTGTGAGGTTTGCTCCACATTGGAGATGCTGGATTACCAGGTAGGGGAGCTTCAGGCTGTGTTGCAGAGGCTGTTTGCCATCAGGGATGGTGAACAGGAGATCAACTCCTACTGCCAGGCCCTTCACCAGAAGACAGAAAAGCTAGGGGTTGCCTGGATGAAGGTTGTCTCTGGCCCCAGGGCACACTGCATCAGGGTCGTCATCACTCCCCTGGACCTTTGAAACAGGTATGAAATCGTCACAGCACCAGATGAGCCAACAGAATCACCAGCTCTTATAACTGAAGAAGAAAGGCATCCTGCAAACACCCCTAGGAAGAAACACAGAGTGGTTGTTGTGGGAGACTCCCTCTTGTGGGGGACTGAGGGAGCAACCTGCTGCCCTGACCCCTCAGCCCGTGAGGTCTGCTGCCTCACAGGGGCCCATGTATGGGATGTAGCTGAGAGGATCCCAAAACTTATCTGGCCTTCCAACCATTACCCCATGCTTCTTATTCATGTGGGCACAAATTACATGGCTCAGCGCAATCCCAGCCAGGTCATGACTGACTACAGGTCTTTAGGAGTGGGGCTCGAGGGGTTGGGGGTGAAGGTGGTTTTTAGTCCTGTGTGAAGTGGCTAGTATTCACTTCAGAGTTGGATTCAGCTGATTCAGGGGACAGTGATTTGATATAGTGATTCAAATCACTGTCCTGAATTGATTCGACCAAATCTGGTTCAGAGATTTGGCCACTGCTAAATTGGCTGAATCTCTGAATCGAACAGGCCCCATGCCCCGCCCGCTCTCCCAGACTTGTTGATGGCTGCCTCACCCGGTCCCAGCACCCCAGCACTTAAAAAAAAAGTCCGGCACTCATTGGCTCCTGCCAGGTTGGGGGAGGGGAGGAAGTCCACGCTGCCCCCCCAGTGCCCTGCACTGCATGGGGGGGCTCTGCCACAGCCACTACAGCAGCCAGTGAGTTCGTTTTTTTTAAAGTGCCGGGATGCTGGAGCCGGGCAGGGCAGCCATTGACAGGGCTGAGAGAGCTGGTGAGGGTCAGGGGGGCTGGGGGAGCAGGCAGGGGGTGGGGTCTGGTGGGGGTCCCCCCATGGTCCCCTCCCCCCTCCTCCAGCCCTCCACCCACACTTAGTGGCATGGAGTCCGGGTCCAGCTGCCTGCAGCAGTGAGTGGTTTTCTCCTTGATCCTTCCTGTTACTCGACATGGGCTTAGGAGGGTGAGAAGAATTCAGGAAGTAAACAGAAGACTGCAGTGCTGGTATCATCTGTCATGACCCAAAGGTCTGATTTTTTTTGTGTGTGCTTCGGCACTAAGAATTATCCCCGTGGGTTTGCAACTTCATTGCACGGAGGAGTTCTGCTGCGCAGAGAACCCGCGTGCAAAGGAGTGTTCCTGCCACTTTGCAGCGGTCTTTGCAGGGTGCATTTCCTTTGCAACACAGAAATGCACGGTGCAAAGAGTTCCCGCTCATCGTATGCAAATTCGTGCTCCGCAATTGGCTAGTTCTAAATTATTCACACGTGGCGGCTAGCGATTGGCCTGCTAGCTGTATAAGAGGCTTGAGCAGTTTCCGCCCAAGCCGAAGAGGACTCCGCATCTATCTCGTGGGGACTCTGGGTGTGCGCGGCAGGGTAATAGAAACCCTGTGTGTCGCTCAGAGGAGTTTGGCGGCCTGATCCACCACCCACCTCTTCCCGTCTTCGAATGGAGCCTACGATAAGACGTAACGACGAGTTTAATGTGCGCTTGTCCTGGACATCCGGAGTTTGTCGTGTTCTGTCTGCATGGAGCCTTGCAACCTCCACGTGTGTTCATGTTTTTTGTTGTAACCGCAACTCAAGCAAGTTCTCAGCCTACACCACGACCATCTCGGTGTAAGTAAAATAATCTTAAAATCAACCGTTACGTGTCTGTGCCTAATTCTAGCTCGGCGCCCGCCCTCTCCGACCCGGCCGGCCCGGGCTGCTGGCCACAGCCCACGTGCAGAGCGACAAAAGTGACCCGGGGTCAGACCCGGCGCACACATGGCGATGAGGATGGGATCAGGATCACTGCGACCCATGATGGGATCCAGCGAAATCCTCACCGCGCACATGGCGACGAGGATGAGCTCAGGAGAGGGCTCGCTAGAGTTAGAATTAGTTGAGAACTGCCCTTGGAGAAGTGGAAGACGCAGCGTAGCAAGCGTCGGAGAACTGGAGGCACACCTCGCGTACCACCAGGCGGGCAGAACAGGTCGGAGATGTGTCCGTGGACACCTTTCGTTAAGGGGAGAAGAGGGAACTCCAGAAGTCGGAGCCCTGGAAGGGAAAGAGATATATCTTCACCCCGTGGCGTTCGGGTGTATCATGGGCGATGAGCAGGTCCTGTATAGGTCCCTCGAAGCTGTAACCCTTGCCGAAGTCGACCCGGCGAGCGCAGTAAGCCCGACCCCCACCCGGGAGTGTGTCCGTTGCTCACGGTGTGCCCGAGAGATGGGAGAGACGATGCCAATCGGCTGGTTTTCCCCTTGCATGGTGGTGCCTAGACTGAGGGGTCGAGATTGCCCGTCTGAGCTCCACAAAGACCCGGAGACGGAGGACCGCGCCGTAAATGAGAGAGTGGTCCTATGGTATGACAAGGGGGGAAAACTAAATGCAACCTTTCAAACCATGGCTGATTTAATGAGTGAAACTTTAAGTTTAAAGACCCAGCTGCATATGACCGTTCGAGCGGTCGGAGAGGTGGCTAAGAAAAGGGATCTTGAAAAGCCCCAACAAGATGGCGCCGAGCAGAGGGAAGACTGCGTGGAGGAGCCGTAAGTGGATGGAGCTTCAGGAGAGCCCGCGAGTGTTCAGCCGGTAACTCCGCCCAGCGACGCAGTGTCGGTTCTGCCGACCACGCCCCTCTGCCGAAGGGAGGGGGAGTCAAGCGGAGGAGTGCATCCGCCCCTCCCGCCTGAAACAGCAACAACTCCCACTGTAACAATGACTGCAGCTCCGGCAGAAACAACAACAGCAATGATAAATCATGAGGAGATTGATCAGCCTGCAGTATCAAGCAGCCCAGTCATCGGTCCGCAGAGTGCAGTTCAAGCTACCACCTATCACGCTCGCTCCAGAGCCGAACTGCAGAACTTGTGTAGAGAATCCAGGATCCGATCCGACGAAACTCTGGCTGTGTGGTTGGGACGTCTGGTCATGGAACTTGGGTCCGACCTCCTGGACCAGGAAGAAGCAAGCTTCTTGGTGAGACAAGCTTCATGGAGTAGGGGACATGTCACCGACATCGACATGGTGGCGTTTAGCGTCCACTGGCCTATTCTGATTCCAGCGCTTGTGGCAGGAGTGATTGAACAGAAGGCCCACGCATGGCATGACGGCCGACCAGAGCACACCGGTGCAGAACAGCTTGTACTGGCTATTATCGGAGTTTCGTACTGTGCCTGGAACCCAAGAGAATGTATGTTGGGACTAACACCGCTCCAACGAATGCAACCATGGCCTCATCGTCACCTGCGAGACCCTGGAACTATTCCAGTGACCCTTGACAGCATAGATAGTTGTCTTAAAGTTTATGGGCAAAGAAACATCGTGGTTCTGCGAATTGTGCTGAACCCACTGGTCGATCATCCTGTGAGTAGTCTTCTTCATCAGTTGTCAAGACTGCGCGTCCTTATGGAGCCAAGACTACCCAGTGATCAGGAGTGTCAATCCCTGACTGAGGCTCAGAACACGAAACACCGCGAATCCGAGCGTCCAGTATTACGCCAGAGAACACAGGAGGAGAGATATATGTTTGGATACCTCCTGCAGCGTTCTGGACTTAATAAGAGACAGCTTCGGATTTTAGGAGATGCGGGACAATGGCAGCTAGCCTACAAGTTAGGTTTTCACTATCTAGAAGAAGGCGACGATGACTCATCGATGATTTCGTCGAGTTGCTGAGTCAAAAAAGAAAGAGAGCTGTCCAGTATAAAATCGTGTTTACGTATTTGTATTTAATAGTACTGATAAGTTTAATTGACTGCATTATTGTGCGGTCCCGTGTGATTTTGTAAATAATAGTGAATAACCATTTTAAGAGAGTTCTTTTACAGATCTGGGATTTGGAGTGCGTTGTGGAGAAAGGCCTCGAGAGAGACAACATCACTGAAGGGAACGAAGGCCTGACGCGCGATTCCACCATGACGCCCACCGAAGTCATGATCGTTCAGTTTTTTGTTATGAATGTGATTTTATGTATATGTGTGTATGCCGGTTATTATTTGATTCGATCCCTTGAGGACGAACTTTTATTGTTGACTGATTTTGTTTTTGCTCGTTTAGTTTCGCGAACCATTGACAGAGCTATGAACAACCCGGATGATAGGTTTGAAGTATAATTCTATTGTGCCTTCAGCAAGGGGGGATGTCATGACCCAAAGGTCTGATTTTTTTTGTGTGCGCTTCGGCACTAAGAATTATCCCCGTGGGTTTGCAACTTCATTGCATGGAGGAGTTCTGCTGCGCAGAGAACCCGCGTGCAAAGGAGTGTTCCTGCCACTTTGCAGCGATCTTTGCAGGGTGCATTTCCTTTGCAACACAGAAATGCACAGTGCAAAGAGTTCCCGCTCGTCGTATGCAAATTCGTGCCCTGCAATTGGCTAGTTCCAAATTATTCACACGTGGCAGCTAGCGATTGGCCTGCTAGCCGTATAAGAGGCTTGAGCAGTTTCCGCCCAAGCCGAAGAGGACTCCGCATCCATCTTGTGGGGACCCTGGGTGTGCGTGGCAGGGTAATAGAAACCCTGTGTGTCGCTCAGAGGAGTTTGGCGGCCTGATCCACCGCCCATCTCTTCCCGTCTTTGAACGGAGCCTACTATAAGACATAACGACAAGTTTAATGCGCGCTTGTCCTGGACATCCGGAGTTTGTCGTGTTCTGTCTGCGTGGAGCCTTGCAACCTCCACGTGTGTTCATGTTTTTTGTTGTAACCGCAACTCAAGCAAGTTCTCAGCCTACACCACGACCATCTCGGTGTAAGTAAAATAATCTTAAAATCAACCGTTACGTGTCTGTGCCTAATTCTAGCTCGGCACCCGCCCTCTCCGACCTGGCCTGCCCGGGCTGCTGGCCACAGCCCGCGTGCAGAGCGACGAAAGCGACCCGGGGTCAGACCCGGCGCGCACATCATCGAGAAGGTTTCAGTGTCTACAACCATGGGCCGCACTCCAGAGAGCGAGCCAGCAAGTTATTGGGAAAGGACGGCCTCCACCTCACATAAAGAAGAAGCTCTTTTCAGCCAGAATGACAAGGGGCCACTGATGGACCTGGTACTGGCCCTGGTACTGGCCAAAGGGGATGATATAGTCAGTGACCTGAGATTCAAGGGGAAGCTGGGAGACAGTGACCATGAGTTGATCACCTTCTCTATTCGCCACAAAGCTAGCAAGTCAGTGAGCATTACAGAAGTCTTCAACTTTAGAAAGGCCAGCTTCCACAAGCTTAGGAGGTTAGTTGTTCAGGCCCTGAGAAACCATAATCTGGCAGGGAGGAATGTCCATGATGAATGGTCACTCCTCAAGGATGCAATCCTTGAAGCACAAGGGAAGGTCATTCCAACCTGCAGAAAAAGTAGCAAAATGGCTGGATGACCCCCTTGGCTCAATAGGGAACTCATGCACTAAAAAAAGAAGCTTATAAAGAATGCAAGATGGGAAACATCACTGAGTATCCCTCAGCACTAACCCGCACTTATAGGAAGCAAACTAGGAAAGCCAAGGCTGAAACCGAGCTCAAACTGGCCACTCAAATTAAGGACAACAAAAAGTCCTTCTTCAAAAATGTAGGAAGTACGAAAACAAACAAGGGTAACTAAACCATGTGGGGCAGCTGATAACCAACACTCAGGAAAAAGACAGTCTCCTTGATGACTACTTTGCACCGGTCTTCCATCAGCCCAGTGGGATCACCCTGCCTGATAAAAGACAGGATCACCAGGGGAAGGGTGAACATGCATCCACCATTACCACTGATTTTGTGAGGGAATATCTTAAGAGGCTGGACATCCACAAATCAGCTGGCCTGGATGGAATGCACCCAAGAGTGCTAAAGGAACTAGCTGACATTATAGCGCAGCCTGTGGCGAGGATATTTGAGAAGTTGTGGCACTATCTTCAAGAAAGGGAGAAGGGAAGATCCAGGGAACTACAGGCCAATTAGCTTGACCTCATTCCCTGGAAAGATTCTGGAAAAAGTCATTAAGTAAACCATTACCAGCATCCTAACAGAAGGTAACATTCTGAGAGATAGTCAACACGGCTTCTTGGCAGGTAGAACTTGTCTGACCAACTTCATGGAAAAATTGGGGAATTGCGGCCTAGACAATTTCACGGTCTGATGGCTGGGAAACTGGGTCCATGGATGGACCTAGAGAGTGATAGTTGATGTTACCAAATCAACTTCATGCACTGTAACCAGTAGCCACCCCAGGGCTCCATTCTCAGACCTGTACTCTTCAATGTGTTTTTAAAGGATCTGGACTCGGGTGTTACATGTGGTTAAGTTTGCTGATGACACCAAACTATGGGGAAGTGCAGCCACCCCAGAGGATAGGTTGGCAATCCAGGCCAACCTCAACAGGCTTACAAGGTGGGTGGATAAAAACCTGATGGCATTCAATGCTGAGACATGCAAGATGCTTCACCTTGGGAGAAAGAACCCACACTATACTTATAGGCTTGGCAGTGCTACATTAGCTAGCACCGTGTCTAAAAGAGACTTGGGGGTCACCATCCAGCGCAGGGTGGCAAAGACCTGCAACAAGACAGCAGCCCTAGACTTCAGAAGGGTGGATTTCATTGAGCTAAGGAGACTAGTCGGGGAGGCACTGACATCCTGGGGTGATGGGGAGTTGGGATTCCAAGAAGAGTGGTCATTCCTGAAGGAGACGATCCTCCAAGACCAAAGGGTGGCAATCCCAACATGGATCAAAGTGGGCAAGAGTGCTCAAAAGCTCCCATCGCTCACCAAAAGCATCCAGGAATGCCTCAAAGCTAAGAAGGAGGCATACACCCAATGGAAGGAAGGGGCTGTCACCAGGGAGGACTATACCTCCATTGCTCAGGATTGTAGGGGGGCTGTTAGGAAGGCCAAGGCGGAGATGGAACTGGGACTAGCAACCCGGATCATGGATAAAAAGAAATCCTTTTATAAATACATAGAGGGTAAAAAGAAAGTTCTGGGTAATGTGCGGCCTCTGCAGGACACACTTGGAAATCTGGTGGTTTCACCAGACAACAAAGCTAACCTATTAACAATTTCTTTGCCTCCATTCTTCTGAGCAGGGACCAGGTCATCCCCCGCACCAAAATCCCTGATAGTCCCAGAGGAGGCTCAGCCAGGCCCAGGGTCAGAGAGGACCTAGTTCAGGGAACTTCTGGTGGGACTGGACGTATTCAAATCAGCAGGTCCTGATGATCTCCACCCCAGAGTGCTGAGGGAATTGGCAGAGGTCATTGCAGGACCCCTGGCACAGCTTTACAAACAATTCTGGTGCTCTGGCAAGGTGCCAGAGGACTAGAAAAGGGCCAATGTGGTCCCCATTTTCAAAAAAGGGAGGAAGGAGGACCCAGGAAATTATAGGCCTGTTAGTCTTACCTCAGTTCTGGGGAAGATCTTTGAGAAAATATCCAGGTGCACATCTACGAGGGGTAACCAGCAGTGGGAAGGAGAGGATCCAGGCACACGTGTGTCCCGCACGCACGTGTGCCCCCTTACTAACTTGCTGACCGGAGGCGGAGGAGGCAGCAGCAGCAGCAACAGCAGCAGCAGAGGAATCGGCAGCGGGGGCAGCAACAGCTGATCCCCCGAAGGTAAGTGGGGCGGAGGGACAGCAGGGCAGGCCCTATGAGGGAAGGCTATGAGACCTGAACCTGCTCAGCCTCCACAAGAGAAGGCTGAGAGGGGATCTAGTGGCCATCTATAAACTGGCCAAGGAAGACCAGCAGGCAGTGGGAGAGTCCCTGTTCCCCCCAACCACTACTGGGAGTAACAAGGAATAATGTCCATAAGTTGATGGAGAGTAGATTTAGGCTAGATATCAGGAGGCACTACTTCACAGTCAGGGTGGCTAGGATCTGGAACCAACTTCCAAGGGAAGTGGTGCTCGCTCCTACCCAGAGGTCTTCAAAAGGAGGCTAGATAGACACCTTGCTGGGGTTGTTTGACCCCAGCATTCTTTCCTGCCCATGGCAGGGGGTCGGACTTGATCATCTGCTCAGGTCCCTTCTGACCCTACCAACTATGAAACTATGATTGACCACAAGATGAACATGAGCCACCAATGCAATGCTGCAGCCAGCAAAGCAAACAAAACTCTGGCCTGCATCATCCGACACATCTCAAACAAGACCCAGGAAGTCATCCTCAAGGCTGAAACACACTTTAGTTGGCCTTGGTGAAACCACAGCTGGAATACTGTGTCCAGTTCTGGGCTCCACAATTCAGAAAGGATGTGGAGAAGTTCAATGGAAAAAACTATACGTATATAAGGGGTGTGCACGGGAACTGGGAGAACATCTGTTCACCAAAGCACCCCATGGGAAGACAAGGTCCAATGGTCACAAACTCTAGGAAGACTATTTTAGGCTGGACACAAGGAAAAGGTTCCTTACTGTCCGAATGCCCAGGGCCTGGAATAAACTCCCCCCAGAGGTGGTGCAGGCACCTACTCTGGATTCCTTTAAGAAACACTTGGATGCCTATCTTACTGGGATCATTCGACTCCTGCTGACTGCCTGCCCTTTCAGCAGAGGCTGGACCCAATGATCTTGCAAGGTGCATTCCAGCCCTAATGTCTATGAAATCTATGACAACTATAACTCAAATAATCGTGAATTTTATTCTGTTCATAAAGGTCCAGATAGATAGGTATTATTTGTACTTTTGGTACTAAAATGGAAAGACTTAGATCCTTGTCTGGATGTAATATCTAACATTCAGTCCATTAAGTAATATATTTTGGATGCTCCTGCTCAAGTCCATTTATATTTGTTTATGTTTTAAAAGTACCATAACTTTATTTTGGATGTGAATCTGATCCCTATTCTTCCATGCCTTTGTCTCATTATTGTTTTAACTTTTATTATTAACACAACCAAAGAAGCATATACAAAGAACTATATAAATAAAAGAACTATATAATAAAAGCATATTTTGGGGTAGAAGCTGTGATTATCTACATAAATGTTCCAGTTACTTCATTCAAAGTCACTTTATTTTGTTTTGCTCAAAAGGGGGACTGTCTCATGCTGTCTTTTCAGTTTCAAATATACTATTATATCTCAACACGTCAGTGTAACTGTGATACTTTTCTTTTATAGACCTTTTGTGTTAGATATTTGTATCATGGCAACCACCTGACATAAATCCTCATACTTATCTTTTATTGAAGTAGGTAGAGAAGTTATTAGGGCTGCACAAAACAGTACCATTTTGTTTCAACTTCCATTTCACCATATTGATGGGACAGTGTTTTGTTTCAAGTTTTGTTTCATTTTGAAGCACTGTTCTGTTTTGTTTTGTTGAAACTGTTTTGCTGTTTCAAAGTTATTTCGCTGTTTCACCCATAGGCTATAAGGGGGAAGCACAAAACTGCCTATAACTTTGTCATTTCTGGGCAGATTTGGATGAAAACAGCAAAGGTGGTAGCACTTTCTCTGAACATGAAGCCTGACATGTTTCAAGGAGATTGAGGTGCACTTTCCCAGAAACCCCTGCACCTAAGTCCTGAAAGCAAAACTCATGTCACTTGTGTGTGTTAAGGCACAAGGTGAAAACTGCAGGCATGATCGCCACTGCAGAGACGATGAAGCCTGACAGGCTTCAAGGAGGTAGGTGCACAGGCTTCTGGGAAACTGAACCTCAGGCTGCTGACAAGCAAAACTCGTGACATGTGTGACTTTGTGTGTGTGTGTGTGTTAAGGTGCACCCTCACTGGTGCTGGGGCCTCTACACAACAAGGTAGTGTGCCCCAGTGAGGACTCCTTCTCCCCTGTAGCCTCATTCTGCTCCACCATTTTAAATAACAACAGGCCAAATAACTTAGTAAGCAGTACAGTAGCACCAGCAGCATCTCAGGCAGCCAAACTGTCACAGAGCTTTTCTTTCCTCTCCTGCAGGAGCTTCTTCTCCAGCAGCTGCCAGAGAACTCTCCCTGTCAGCCCTAGCCCTGGGGCTTAGATGTGCCCAGAGGACCTGCGTCCTTTCAGTCAGTTGATCGGGAACAGGTAGTAGAGCTCTTGGTCTATGGACATGGCACTGGCAGACAAGGTTCTTTGGGTTGATCTGGTATCTTTTAGTAGACCAACTGAATAGTTAGAGAAATATATCTTAGCAAGGTTTTGGGTTGAAAAACCCTACATCAGACTGAGGAAACACCTGCATTTGGTGTGTGTGTGCTGTTCCTGGATAGAAAGAATAGTAAAGAAGCCAGAAGCTGGCCTGGCATGCAATGCAGGCAAGAAAGCCAGTCAGCGAAAATGGAAATGGAGATGTCAGGGGGTGAGGGACAGGCTGGGGTTGGGGGTGGGAGGGGAGGGATGTAGCAGCACAGGTAAAAGTGCAGAGGTACCTGGGTAGTCAGATGTCTGACAGGTTGTAGTGTGTCAGAATTCCATTGTCTATATTGAGTCCATGAATTTTACCTTTTACCTGTGCTGATACATCTCTCACCCCGCCCCCGCCCCCAAATCTGTTCCTCAACCCCTGATGCCTCCATTTCCATTTTAACTGACTGGCTTTCTTGCCTGGATTGCATGCCAGCCTCTAGCTTCTTTACTATTCCTTCCATCCAGGAACAGCACACACACCAACTGCAGGTGCTTCCTCAGCCTGACAAAGGGTTTTTCAACCTGAAAGCTGGCATCCCAGACAGCTAAGCTGAGCTCACCTGGAGCCTCACGACTCCACTGCAACCAGCAAGCCTCAGGCCTGTCAAAGACATGACAGGTCTGGGCTTTCCCCAGCCAGGACTGTGTGCATGTGTGTGGTAGCTAGAGGTTAAGATGCAGCCTACCCGCCTTTCACCAGGAGGATCATCGGTCCTGGCATTTCCTGGAGCTGCCATGCCGCCAGCAGTCCCACCACACCTCCTGACCCTGGCAGATTGCAGTTTTAGTGGTCATGCCCAGGACCTGGGGTTTCCTTCTCCCCATAGCCCCAGCCCATACCTCCAAGTTCATCCTGGCATGGGAGCTCAGCAGGGACATGTTCTTTCCCTGCTGGCTAGCAATGCAGTGAGTGCCCCTCTCCAGCTCTGAGAGCAGGGCATTAAATGGCTTTTAAAAAATGAAAAAAGGAAATAGATGTGGATGGAAGGAGAAGGGTGGCATTCACTCTGTCTGCACATGGAGCTTCGAGAACCCCAGCAGTGGGAAGTTCACCTTGAGGAACACCAGCTCCTGCACAAAACCAGGAGCCAAGCAGGTGTGGTGGGGTGTCACTACATCCCCAGCAATGGCAAACACCCTCTTGCTTGGAACACTGGTTGGCAGACAGGACAGGTGTTCCTGGGCAACTGTGGCCAGATCTGACCACATGTGATTGCAACTTGCCCGGTAGGCCCAGGGGTCGCGCATCAGTGGCTCCACATCCTCAGTGAGAGAGGCAGCCACCAAGGCCTGAGCTCTACCTGCCTGATGGTGGGGTCTGGGGCCTCTGGACCCCAACATTGAAGACATGCCCTTGGCTCACATTTGCAGCACCTCTGGTGGAAGAGAAGACTGGTTGGTAGATGGTGTGCTAGCGTGGGACAGTTAATCGCTCTCTTTCATGTCCCCCCGCCTCCACCATTTTCTTTCCATGACTCTCTTCACCAGGACCTCTGTCCACTGATTCAGGCCTTTGCTGCTACATATGCTGCCCTTCACTCTTGTGTCACACATGGCAGCCAGCACATGGACCATACTGGACTGCAAGGAATCCAGCCATTTCCTGATGCACTCCTTCAGCTGACTCACAAGGGCCTGCACCTCTGGTGACACTGGCTTGCCCCACTCAGGAACATTGATCCTCTGGCT
Organism: Alligator mississippiensis; assembly: GCF_030867095.1. Taxonomy (NCBI): domain Eukaryota; kingdom Metazoa; phylum Chordata; order Crocodylia; family Alligatoridae; genus Alligator; species Alligator mississippiensis. Next base: position 31,792,136 of record NC_081835.1, on the reverse strand, counting down.
CTGAAGTTCCCTCACTACATGGATCACCTGCCTAAGGAGGGCAGCGTTGGGGGGGGGGGCGCTTGGTGGCTTCGAGGAAAGGCTTGAGGACCACCAAGATCTGGGAATCTGGGAGATGGTATCCTACTCAGCTCTGTTAAGGGGGCCACTGATCCCAATCTCCCCAAGCAAGGCCTTCTCAAGGATGGCCTTCTGTTGCTCCACCAGTGTCTTGAGCATCAGGTATGTGGAGTTCCACTGAGTCTCCACATCTTGCTTGATTTTGTGCTGTGGGATGTTCAGGTCTGCCTCTTTGTCCCACAGCATCTTGTCTCCCTTGATGCTGTGGTGGAAGTAGCCTGCCACCTTCCTGCATTTGGAAATAAGATTGCTGGTGGTTCTGGCACCATCACCGGCAGCCCTGTCCCCCTCCAAGGCATCCCCAACTACAAAGTGGAACTTGTGTGCCACACAGCAGATGCCAAAGTTGGCATCATGGAGTGCCTTGACCATATTGGCCCCATGGTCGGTGACCATGAACCCATGGGTAACCTCACCCTGCCCAGCAAGCCACCCCTGCATCAGGCAGTTCATGGCTACCATGATCTCTCTTGCTGTGTGGGACTTATCCATCACCTCAGCTTGAAAGAGAGCCCACCGATGGCCTGAATGGTCACACCAGTGTCCTGTAAGGGAGAGGTAAGCATGATCTCCACCCTGGCTGCTCCAGATGTCCGAAGTAAAGTGTAAGGCCACCTGTGAACATGCCTTGCACAGCTCCTCCCTCAAGTACTCCCTGTATGCCTTATACAGGGAGTGCACCACCGTCCTGCTGAAGGTGGTGTATGCGGGCACTTGGTATGATGGGGCCATGAGCATCATGAGCTGCCTGAACCCTGGGTGCTCAACTAGGGTGAAAGACTGGCCATCCACAGCCAGCATCTCCCCAATGCTTTGGGTGATCTTGCTCACCCTAGCCACACACCCCACTTTCTGTCCACCTTTCCCACACTGTTCCATGGTGGCCTGCCTCTGCTTTGGTGGGAGGTGGCTTTGGAGTGAGATGGGGACTTCTTTTTGGGCACACTCCCACTGGTGTCAGGCTGATGAGGAACAAGGGCAAGGGGGTGGTGCCTGCAGAGATGCATTAGCATCTCTGTGGTGCTCATGTGTTTTGTTCCCTTGCCCCAGCTGGTTTTGGCTTGGCAGTGCAGGCAGAGAGCATATGTGAGATTGTCTGACAGCTCAAAATGATCCCAGACCACACTAGCTGCTCGCTTCTGGGGTGCAGGTGCATATGTGGATGCTGCAATTTCCCCCTCCTCAGCAGGCAGAAGCACAGCAAAAGGAGGAGTGGATTCAGCTGACCCACTTGCCCCTGCACTCTCTACCCCAGCCTCCTCTGAAGTGCCTTCTGGGGAAGGAGACCTGGCTCTAGGGGAAACTTGAGGGGTGTGGAGCACAAACTCCGATGATTCCCCCTCCTTCTCCAGAATTTCCCTTGCTGTAGCACTCAGATCCAGATCCCACTCCAGCTCTTTATCTGGTGTTGCCCTGTGGGGTCAGGCCAACTCTCAAGATCTCCATATTGCGCTGTTAGACAGGAGGGTGTGACACAATTGCACATATACAAACACACAAATCAACTAGGTGCATACACACACACACTACCAGGTCAGGCATCTATACATCCAAACTAGCCTAGGCACATGCATACCTATCACCAATCCAAGCACATACACTATACATCCTAAAAGTTAGACACAGATCACTAATTCATATATATATATATATACACACACACACACACTCACCAGTTCATGCACATACAACCCACCTACACATACACACAGGTAAGTTCCTAACTTGGATGGTACAGTGTGTATGTGTATGCTTGGGGTACCTGGGATACTTGGGGGAAGGTTCAGGTGAGAGAGAGAGAGTTAAAGTGTAGGGAGTGAAAGTTGCCAGAACCAGGATTAGAACCAGTGGACTAAAGAGAAACTGGCTGAGGAACTGAGGCTTAGGTTTTCCTAAGGTAGAGTGGGGCTGGAAACTGAGGCAGACAGCTGAGATATTGGTGGGGGACAGATAAGTGGTGGCAAGGAGGAGACAGCCAGGAAAGAAACTGAGGCAGAAACCTGGTTGCTCAGGGGAAAAGGAAAAGGCAGTGGGGATAAGACGGTGGCAAAGAAACAGGGGGTTTGGAGGCAGAGAGGAGCTCAAGACAGGTGTTGGAGGTGGCAGTGAGGCAGAAGCAGCAGAGGGAGAAATGAGACAGAAGTTAGAGGGGTGAGGAGCAGAGATTGGAGCGGGGCCAAACCATAGTAAAGCAAAACCCAACTTAGGGGTCCTAATAACAGTTTTATTAAACAGACAACACACTACACAGCCCCATGAAGTTATTGGTTCACACACACACGCAAGCACTCACAATGGCAGCAGGAGAAAGAGACTCAGTGGAAGGGTTGGAGTCCAGCTAGGGAAGAGAAGCAGAGTCCAAGTCCTTGGTTGAAGACGGGGTGGGGGATGATAGCTACCTATCCAGGCTGGAAAGGGGTCCTTGTCCAGTAGGTGTTGTCCAGAGGGGGGTCATCGGCAGGGCCTCTGGGTGGATAGGTGGTGTGGCATGGTACTGGTCCAGATGGAGAGGGTGTCCCACTGTGTCTGTTTTCACTGCCCCTTTTTATAGGGGAAAACCTTGTGTGACCCTAGTGACAGGAGGCATGCCCAGGCAAGGGTCAGCCCCGGTGTACTGAGCATGTGTGCTCCATGCAGGGATGTGTAGTTTCGGGTGTCTGTAACGATGGGGTACAATGGTAGAGTTGCTGGTTCTCCAGGGTCTTTTGTCTTTCAAATGCTGGGTTCTTATCTCTGTTCCTGGGAGAGGTCCATGGTTCCTGGATGAATCAATGCGAGGTGATGGCCTGGTCATTATAGGCCATTCAGTAGAGGCCTGCTACCATTGTATTTCAATTGTTTCCAATCACTCTCATTCATCCAGAAACCAATTTACATGGGAGGGGTACATGAATCATACAGTGGCAACACAGGGGATGCCTGGGCAGAGGACACAAGATGGAGGCTTGACATATAAAATGGAAACTTGACATGACTTATGCTAACTTACATATATAGGCCTAAAACAGTAATCACACAATATAAAAGCAGTACAAACATAATAATTATAACTTATAAAACAGTGGGTATCGATATTAAAGTAGCATGGAACTTATTTGCAAAGAGGGTAGAGAAAAATAAAACACTACCTAAAATAAAATGTTAAAGCTTATCCTGCATCTTAGCTTACTTATACTTATCTATACGGAATAGAGAGGGGGAGAGAAAAAGTCAGAAATGGTTGGGGAAGGGAAGGGAATGCATTTTAAAATAAATAAAAAAAGAAAAACTGGGGGTTTTGCTACACTGGCACTGGAAGGCTCAGATGGGAAGTGAAATGGGGGTGGTGGAGACTGTCATGCTGGTGCTGCTGCTTGTTGTCATGATGGTAGTGGGGGGTGTTAAGGCTGGTGCTCTTGGAGGGGATTCAGACTCATGCAAAGGCAGTTACACTGGCACTGCTCCCCTCTCCTTGCTGTCTATAGAACTAGTGGAAGCCTCATGCCTGCTTGTTGTAGCAAAGTGGCTGCATCTCAATGTGGGGCAGCGGGGAGTGGGACTTATACTTTTCCCTCTACCCCCTCTTCCACCCCTCCCTGAAGGCTTGCCAGCTGCCTTTCCAGTATGCTTCATGGTGTGTTTCAGTGTCTTATCTTTGCCTTGGTGTGCTGGAAAATCTGTCTCTTCTTTTGTAATGTTATCTATCTGATTTACATAATATATGTAGATAAGATAATTGTATGTATGTGTATTAATGTAATGTATGTATGTTTGTATGTATTTTTTATGTAGTAAAAAAATAAAATATATAAATATATGTATGTGTTTTCCTATATACATTCTATATTATAATATGCAATATAATTATGCTGTGCTTCCCTTCACAGTGAATGGAATGCACACTGTGAGAGAAAGCAGAGATTTGAAAAGAAGTAAAACAGACTAAACAAAAACAGGATTTTGGGGGGAGGAATTGAAAGGAATCAATCAATGAACATAATAATAAAATAAAAAGGTATAGGAACTAAAGCAAAAGGTATTGCTGAATCCCACTTGCTGGGCTAGCAAATAGGAAATGAATGGTAGCCTTTGTTGTCTAATGTTGCTGAGCTTCTGGAAGACAGCTCAGTAACTGACTCCAAGACAGAAAGCAGCTCAGTTCAAACAATGCTGCTTTTTATGCTGTTTTCCCATCCCTTCCCCAGACCACTGGGATTGGAAGGGACTTCAAGGAAGAATCACAGTCACTGGCCAGCTACACAGTCAATATCAAAGCAGTCCTTCCCCCATCTTCCCCCTCCCTCTCCTTACTTTCTGTTCTCCTGCAGGCAAGCCCAGCTTCAGTTTCGAAACTTGAAACATTTTGAAACTTTTGAAATATTTTGACTTCCCTCATTTCCTTTCAAGGCTGTTTCAAAGTCTTTTGTTTCATCTCATTTTTGCTGTTTTGTGCTCAAAATGAGTTGAAACAGTGTCGAAATGAAACAGCCGGCAAAATTTTGCACAGCCCTAGAAGTTATCTTCCTTGTTTGGAGGGGTTGTTCATTTCCATGCTCTAGCTATTACACTGACAACTGCTACCTTGAGGTGGAAGAACAGAGATCTGTACATGGCCGGAACCCTGGGAAATAGCCCAAGAAAGAAAATTTTGGGTGAAAGGGGGAGCCATAAGCCAATTACTCTGTCAATGTTTTTTTCTTACATGTTTCGAAAAACCCTGTACGAAGGGGCCTAACTGCATGATGTAAAGCCCTCCTGGAAACATAGAGTGTACATCTACATGAGACACTAAATGCACAGTAGACTAATTCTACTGAGAATTAGTGTGCAGGCAAAAACTGTGCTAATGCGCTAATGTGCAGTAGAATTAGTTTACTGCACATTAGCATCACAAAAAAGCATGCGTCAGCACTACTGAGCAGTAGTGCTGATTATGGTGCATTGTTAGTACCTTTTATTACTAAAGCACCTAGAGGGTCTAGGAAGTGTGGAATCCCACGAGATAGTCTGGGCAAGGTAGCAGTAACTTCCCAGTGGATAGCTAGAAGCCTAGGCTCCAGACCCTTACAAATAGGAAGATTGTTATTTCTCTACTGTAAATAGTTCGTTATATAATTTCCTGTAAATAATAGTGTTATTTCTATACCACAGGCTTCACCAAGATATTACAGACTGAATACAGCCAATTGTATGCTGCTCTGAGCCAGCTCTATTCCTGCTTAAGGCCTATGATATGGTGTCCAGCCAATAGCTACAACTGTGAAAGGGTTAAGATAGGACTTCACCCTGTCTATTGGCTGGATCCAGAGAGAAGTAGCAGCCATCTTAGCAGCTAGAAGCTAAAAGATATTGTGCTCGAATAGTCTTCCTGATTTTTAATCCAGTTCAGAAAAATTAGTTTCCCCACTTAAGACATACACCCCAATTTTGGAGGGCTGATTTTGGTGGAAAAGGTATATGCACTCTGCAAGTAAATATAGTAGTTAAATTGTGTTGGAAAACTTATTTGCAGAATATAATGAAGTTTGTTACACAGTGGGTGCATCTTCACATGCGCTTACTGCAGAGTTGACTAATTAGCTCTGCAATAAAGTATGACATGTACACAGATATTAGGGTGCAGTAAATTAATTCATGGTGCCATAAGATAGTCCTGTCAAGGACAGGACTCTTACAGTAGAGTAATTAAGTGCAACAAAATGCACATGTAGACAGTGACAGGGGCTGCCTGGGGCATAAGGGTGTTAATGTGCAGGGGCTGCCTACCGCATGGCTTCACACTTTAGCACTCTCATGCCCCAACCAGGCCCTCTGCTGTCTGATGCCAACACCTGAAACCCAGGGCTGACCGCCCCCGCTCCCCCCCCCAATAGTGCTGCCAACCTAGGGCTCCACCCCGCTCAGACTGCTGCTGTCCTAGGTGCACGTGTAGATGCTGTGTCCAGGAGCAGCTGACTCTGGCTTGAACTTCTCTGGAGTTTGTGTCACATTAATTTCACATGTAGATGCACCCATTATTATTATATTATATTCATTGCATCAAAATAAATAATATCTGTTTGTGATGTCACAAACTGCACACATTGCACATTAAATGCTGCCTGCCAGCTAGTATTGCACTGAAGCACTGTGTGCCAGCCAGTCCTCCCCACAACACATGGGGAACCTATACACATGCAGAGAGGCTGCTCTGACACTTGGCTCTCCACGGTGGCATCCAAGACCTCCTGCCTCTGTGCCACTGCTGCCTGGACCCTGTGCTGCCACCCGGACCCCAGCAGGAATGCCAATGACATGCTCCTGGATGCCACCACCAGGACTGTCCATACCCTCCTGGGACCTCCAGCCCCAATACCTCTAGGCCCACCTGGCCAGCCAGGACTGGTGGCTGCACATTACCCAGACCACCTGGGACAATGAGCATTGGCTTGAGTCCTTCTGCATGACCTAAGACAACTTCCAGCAGCTCCTGGAGCAGCTCTGCCTGCACCTGGAGCATCAAGACACTACTATGCAGCAGCATCTCCCTGCAGAGACCTGACTGGCCATTGCCATGCTCAGGCTGGCCATGCCTACCAGCCTCCACTACATCAGCCACCTCTTAGGCATGGGCAAGTCAACTGCTGGGAAGGCTGTCCTGGAGGTGTGTGGTGCTCTCCAGAATGTTCTGGGGCACATTGTGCTCTGCATGCATGACCCCATGGGGGTGGTGGAGGGGTTCCTTGCCCTGGGTTTCCCCCAGTGCACTGGGGCCCTGGATGTGACCCATATCCCCATCACCTGCCTGCTCCACAGTGACCGCCCCTACTACATCCAGAGGGGCTTCCACTCTGTGGTGTTCCAGGCCATTGTTGATCAGCATAGCACCTTCACGAACATGAGGGCTGGCTGGGTGGGTAGTGCTCACAACACCCGTGTGTTCCACAACTGTGTTCTGCCAGCCCTAGTGAAGAGCAGGCACTTTGCACTGGGAGTGCCAGAACTCCTTCTAGGTGCTGGGGTGGTCCCGTCTCCCCTCATCAGGGACCCTACCTACCTGCTCCTCCCCTGGCTCATGTGCTTCTATACTGGCCAGTTTGGCCCCCACCAGGCACACTTCAATCAGAGCCTGGGCTGGACCTGCGCCCTGGTGGAGTGTGCCTTCAGCTGGCTGAAGCAATGCTGGTGCACCCTCACCACCCGCCTTGAGGTTCTGGAGGCAAACATCCCCCCCAGTCATCGTCACAGCCTATGTCCTGCATAATATTTGCAAGGCCTGGGCAGAGAAGGCACAGTGGGCAGAGGGTGCCTGGCATCAGGAGAGCAAGCTGAGGTGGCAGAGACAGCAGCAGACCTCTCCCATTGAGCCAGAGTATTGGGTGCGAGAGGCACTGGCCAGCCACCTCCTCCTGCCCCACCACACACCTGCAGCACCATGCTCACTGTGGACTGTTCTCAGAAAAGTACTTTATTCCTCTCCGCAGAAACAGAACCACCTCCCCTCTCTCTCTCTCTCATAAATTCATAGATTGTAAGGCTGGAAGAGATGTTGGAAGATCATTGGGTCCAGCCCCTCCACCGAGCAGGAAAGATAACTGGGGGTCAGGTGACCCCAGCAAGGTGACTGTCTAGTCTCCTTTTGAAGATTTCCAGGGCAGGTGCTTGCACCACCTCTGAAGGGAGCTTATTCCACAGTCTGGACACCCTGACTGTGAAGAAGTTTTTCCTAATGTTGAGCCTGAATCAGTCTTCCAGGAGTTTGTGACCATTACTCCTAGTTTTCCCCTCGGGTGCCCTGGTGAACAGTTGCTCACAGAGCCTCTGATGTACTCCCCTAGTGTAGCGGTAAGCTGCTACCAGGTCCCCTCTCAGCCTTCTTTTCTTCATGCTGAAGAGTCCCAAATCCCTCAGCCTTTCCTCGTATGGCTTGCAGTGTAAAACTATGATCATATGGGTGGCTTTTATTTGGATTCTCTGAAGCTTGTCCATGTCCTTGTTAAAGTGTGGTGCCCAGAACCGGATACAGCTGCAGTCTCACCAGTGCTGAGTGGAGCAGAAGAACCACCTCCTTGATTTTGCTGGAGATGCATCGATTGATGCATGCCAGAGTATTATTTGCCCTACTGGTTACAGCATCGCACTGCCAGCTCATATTCATGCTGTGGTCTATTATTACCCCCCAGGTTCCTTTCATTTTCGGTGCTAGTCAGTTTGGTGCCGCCAAACCTGTAAGGGTGTTGGGGGTTGCTCATCCCAAGGTGGAGCACTTTATATTTCTCAGTGTTGAACTTCATCAGCTTCAGATCCACTCAACTTCCTAGCCTTTCTAGGTCCACCTGTATCTGTAGTCTATCTTCAAGTGTGACCATGCTTCCCCATAATTTCGTGTCATCCATGAACTTGGCCAGTGAGCTCTTCACCCTCCCATCCAAATCATGAATAAAGACATTGAAAAATCCTCTCCCCCACAACAGAGCCCATCCCCCCTCCCTCCCCAGCAACAGAGCCCATCCTCCCTTTCCCCGCTCCCTACAGAGCCCCTTAACCACCCACTCCACCCACCACCAATACAACACCCTCTTCCCTATGCAGACTATTTACAGTGTGTGTGTGTGTGTGTGTGTGTGTGTGTGTGTGCATGCGTGTGTGCGTGCGTGTGTGCGTGCCCTCCCAGAGTGAGGGGGGCATGGGCTAGGGGCACCTAGGGGGTGAAACCCTGGAACAGGTGACCAGAACCCAAGCCTCTGGCTGCTCCCTCACAGGTGCACACACCATGGTGAGGCCCGGGGTTCAACAGTGGGCGCTGCTCTGCCAGCATGCCCATCTTGCCCTCTTGCAGTCAGTGGGCAAGGCCAGCAGGGCCGTCACGTGGTCCTGTCCTCATTGAATGCAGATCTTCCCTGTGAAGATGGCCAAATGGAGCTCGGGTGAGTGGCAGGGCTGGGCCCAGGCAGGGGGCTGGGTGGTGGGGGATCCAGGGTGAGGGCTAGGGCAGGGGCTTCTGGTTGGTGGAGGCTCTGCTGTACCTCAGCCCAGACCCACAGTGGGGGCCTGCTGCTGGGTGGCAGACAGATGACAGGGGCCAGGCAGGGCTAGGGCTAAGGCCAGGGGCAAGGCAGCAGGAAGCACAAAGGAGAATGCCAGGGTCAGGATGGTGTCCAGCACCCAGTGGCCCTCCTCTGTCACCTCCACTGCCCTGGCCACCAGGATAGCCTGCTGCTCCAGGGCCTCCATGTGCTGCTCCTCCATGGCCAGGACCCTCTCCTAGAACTCCTTATCCACCTGATTCTGCCACCAGTCTCTTATATAAAGGTCATAATCACCAAGCCCAATAGTGTCCTCAGTGGCCATGTGCATTCTATAGCCTACCACTGAACTTAGTGGGCAGTCCTCAACAGTATGCAACATGATGTGTATTTTGCCACAACTACAGTCTGGGTTGTTGTAAAGACCCCAGTGGTGGAGGTTGGCAATGTACAGACCTTGCCCTATCCAGAACCTATTCAGCAAGGCCCACTGATGGCATGTCAGGTTGAAGCCAGGTGGGCAGACTGCAGGATATGTGATAAGGAACTTGTTTGGTGGTGATATCAACTGCCATTCTTCACACCAGATGGTCTCTTTCATGTGGTCCTGGTGCAGCAGTTTGGGCCACAGCTGGTGTCATGATGGTAGACATGCAGCAGGTGTATTTAAGCAATTGTTGTACAGCAGCAAGCTTAGATTGGTGTAGATCTTCTCCAGTAGCTTGCTATTTGCAACTTCCCATCAGATATGAGGAGGAACAATGTTTCTCAGGACTGACAGACATGGTAGAGGGGTCAGTTGAATGCTTTCTGAGATGATGCACATCATCGAATGTAGCTGCACATCAATGAATTTGGTGTGTGATGACCCTACTTCAGACTGGTGCACAGTACTCTGCTGCAGAGTATGAGGTGGCAAGAGCTGACAACCTTAGGGTTGAGGCTCTTGTACCCCATGATGATGTAGCCAACTTGTTAAGGAGGTGGGTGCATATCTTAACTTTCATTGGTTTCTTTATTAATTGTTTATGATAGCTCAGTGTCTGGTCTAGCGTCATGCCCAGGTAGACAGGTTGTACATCATGCCTCAGCCTCTGGCCATTCAGGTAGATGTTCAGCTCCTGAGCAGCACTGGCATTGTGTAGGTGGAAAGTGCTGAAAATCACCTTACTGATGCTTGGCTGGAGGTGCCATGTCTTGCAGTAGTCAGCCAGCTTTTGCTACGTCACTGTTCAGAGGGTGTTCTAGCTCAGAGAAAGTCTGGGCCTGGAATCCACAGCAGATATTATCAGAACAGATGATTTTCCATGACTGGGTTTGTGGTAGGTCATTGGTATAGATTTTGTACAAGGTTGGAGCAAGCACAGATCCCTGAGGCAATCTATTGGTCTGTCTTCTTCAAGTACTTGTCTTCTCACCCATGTGCACCCTGAACTTTGTTACAGAGAAGCAGTTCAACAATGTCATCGCCATGCAGGTAGAACTCTTGCTATCTTTATTGTCACAACCCAATGATTTTAGTGCCTCGGCACGATGGAATTTTCCCGCCACATGAGAGTCTCTTGCACAGCAAAAGTTTTCTGCTGCAACAGAAAACCCCAGTGCAAGAGAGTTCCTGCCATTCGCATGCAAATTTGTGTCCCGCTATTGGCCAGTTCTAAATTATTCCTACGTGGCGGCTAGTAATTGGCTTGCTGGCCGTATACAATTTTGTGCGACTTCTGCCCAAGTCGGAGAACTTTGGGCACACTGCAGAGTGCCTCTAAAGATATCTGACTTGCGGCTGAGCTGATCAATAGCCTGATCACCTATCGATTCTTCTCCCCGTCGCCGAGCACAATCCTTCGACGTACCCTTTCCCTGCCGGCTTAATCTGTGGACGGATTAGCTGGCCTGAGCCTTGCCAGCTGGAGCAACTCATGGAGTTGTTTAAGCGATCAGACCACCTGCGTCGCGGCTACTAGCGGCGTAAGTAAAGTTTTTGCAACCAATATGCTTTGTCTGCCTCTCCATTCACCAGCCTGCCCAAATGACTGAGCAGTTTGTATATCACCTCGAGTCGGCTCCGGCCATCCGAGACATTTATGAGCAGACCAGTGTGCCAAATGGTATTGTACACTGCTGGGAGGTCAAGGAAAACAGTGCCTGTCTTGAGGTTCCTTTGAAAACCATTTTCAATTAATGTTGTACTTGGTCGCATGTATTTCAACCCTGTCAGAAATCTGATTGATTGATACCCAGGGTGTTCTCCACCTCTGGGAGTATGTGCTGTAGAATCAGTCACTCAAGGATTTTGAAACAAAAAGACTGCAGCAATATACGGCTTGACACCTGGTTTGGGTCTTTTCTTGATTTGGGGAGGACAGTGACTTTTGATATGTGCCAGATCTTTGGCAGCTTTCCCTTTCATGTGACCCTTGTAAAGAATTAAACCAACAAAGAATGAGCATGTGGGCTGAGGTGCTTCAAGAACTTGGGGGAGATGTTATAGCCTACAGCAGTGCCAGACTTGATGTTGTCCAATGATCATAAATTGAATACCCTCAACATAACAAAGAATTCCCCCAAATCAAAACGTTCTGGATGGGATGGGATTTTGAAAAATGCAATCTTTGTCTGGCCAAGAAAATTTTATCTGAAAATCTTTCTCAAGTTTGGGGTGAAAGGAAGCATGTTTCAAGTTCTGGTTACACTTCTGGCATCTCTTTGCTCAGTAACAAAAAGCAGGAAATATATATTGCATCTATAACATAGTTTTCTTTTTAATTGTTGATACTACAGTAGGCATTCAGTCTTTTATATTTTATTAAAAAAATTAATGTGCTGCATTCGTTCACTATATATGATAGAAGGTAATGATTTTTAATAGAATACCCGTATTGTTTAACATTGTTTTTTCAACTCACTTGGAAAAACATTGTGTACCAAACCATAATTGTATTAATGAGTTCTATTATCATTGTCCTTTCAGATTCTGCATTAACCTAATACACTGCAAACTGCATTAATGGCTTATCAAGGTTTTACAACCTTAGCATTCAAAATTAATGTGTGACAACTAAAGCAGCCATTAATTAGCAATATGTGCATTCACCATAATAACTGTTTATAAATGAGTGTAAAGTCAATTACTTAAATGTGAAAGTTTAAATGGAGGTAAATCTCATATTCTTCTTCTTTATTTACTGCATTCCATATAGTGTTGTTGTTTACATCATTTTACCTTTGTGTCAATTATTTTAATGCATTTATTTCTTGCCAAACCATTGTTGAATTTTGTCTAACATTTTAAAATATCAGGCAATTTGAGTATATAGAATTTGAGTCATAGAATTTGCAGCATATTTTCCTCCAAATCTTCATGAAAATTGATTGGGTTGCTTTGGTAGGAGAAAAAAGTAGTTAAAATACTTTATTAACTTAATTGCTTTGATTGCATTTACTTTTCAGTAATAACCTTTCCAGATTTGCTTTCTGAGAAATTTAAAAAAAATCAGTGGTTTTCCGAGGCCCAAGATAAAGTCACTATAGTGTATAGGAACACCTGTTCATTTTATGTGTTTGTGTACATGAGTGATTTTGGCTTAAGTATTCAACTCTATTGATTCTAAGACATGCAGTTGTTTTTGCTGCTTCTTTTGAATATATCTATTAAAAACACATAGTATGAACCATATCTGCTTTTACCTTCCCTACCTCATGTACAAGCTACTTTATCATATAAAGCCAAGTTAAAGTTATTTAACAATAAACAATAAATTAAAAATTCAACATAAAAATGACCAGCATTGGTGGTATTTTCTCTGTCTGCTTGCTTTAAATTGTGCATAAAATATTCTTTGTCACTTTCCATTTCTAAAGTTTTGGTAATGTTGTCTTTGTTCCATTCTACAGAGGTGTTTGGGTTATGCTAATAAAATCACCCCTATAAATGTATGTGTAGTTTCTAAATAGTAGGGTTGCTTGCAAAGGGAGATATTGAATATCAGTCAGCCTTATTACATGAGACTTCTGTAATATTATGGAAAATCAATAGATGATTACTATATAGCTTCTTTACAGCAAAGGAAATATGTGCCACATTTAAATATAGATTAAAATGTATACTGCAAGACCAGAGAGGCAGTGCAGCTTCAAGTTGAGAAAAAACAAAATGGGAGAAACTAATTAGCTTAGTACCATCTAAGTAACAAAAAGCATGATACGTTGTTGTTAAGTCCCTGTAAAATAGCAATACTACTAAACAAGGTAGAGCATAAATATATCATATCTTTTCTGTTTTTTAAATATATTTTTTCAGTTCAAGCACACCATCAAGTCTTACTAAAAGCCTCCTTAATCAATTTTTGCTACAAGACTTCTTATAAAATAAAAAACATTATGTATCTTTCAACTACATTTTGCAATTTTACTCAGGGAAACTTCTTATTGAAGTTAATGGAGCTTTTATCTAAATGAGTTCTGCTGCATTTTGCCCTTAAAAGGCAAGGTTTAAAACACTTAAGATGCATCTATACTTCTACCATAATGAAAAAAAATATAGGAAATGTAACAGAGAGACAAGCTCCAGCTTGTTACGAAGGACATTACTGTTAATACTTACCGAGAGTCCGGGACATGGGTCACCGGGGCAATGATGTCATCAAGATGTGTCCCGCCATCCAGAGATCTCTGCACCTGAAAAGAAAGCACCATTATTGACTGGAAATGAGGGCAGAAGACTGCTGTCAGTAAGCATAGTTCCCCAGAAGGGGATAGGGAGAGCCAAGCAGGGTGCGAAAATCTGTGCGGAGGTGCAGAGTCTCATTGACAGTGGATTACAAAGTGGAAAGTTGCTACTTGGAAAGAGCAGACGGAACTTAGCAGCAGATGAGAAAGGTGAGACCTCTCTTTTAGTTTGGAAGGACTAATGGATCCAGAGATGGTGGACTGGATGCTATAGGAGACTGATACAAAACCGAGTCATCCTGGCGAGAAGTAGGCAGCGGTGTCCTGCAGGGGTCGATGCCTGGTCCTTTTCAAAAACTTTTCAACATTTTTATTAACAATATGGATGTGGGGGTGAAATGCTCACTGGCCAAGTTTGCGGGCGACACCAAGTTATGGGGAAGCGTGGTCACACTTGAAGGTAGGCTAGAGATACAGGAGGAACTAGACAGGCTAGCAAGTTGGGTGGATCAGAATTCGATGAAGTTCAACATTGAGAAATGTAAAGTGCTCCACATCAGGACAAGCAACCCCCAAAACAGCTACAGGCTTGGTGGCACCAAACTGATCTGCACCACGAATGAAAGAGACCTGGAGGTAATATTAAACCACAATATGTATATGAGCCACCAGCACAATGCTGTAGCCAGTAGGGCAAATAATACTCTGGCATGCATCAATCAATGCATCTCCAGCAAAACCAAGGAGGTGATTCTATCACTCTGCTCAGTACTGGTGAGACTGCAGCTGGAGTACTGCACCCAGTTCTGGGCACCACACTTTAACAAGGACATGGACAGGCTTCAGAGAATCCAAAGAAGAGCCACCCATATGATCAGAGTCTTACACTGAAAACCATACGAGGAAAGGCTGAGGGATTTGTGACTCTTCAGCATGAAGAAAAGAAGGCTGAGGGGGGACCTGGTAGCAGCTTACCACTACACTAGGGGAGTACATCAGAGGCTCAGTGAGCAACTGTTCACCAGGGCACCTGAGGGGAAAACTAGGAGTAATGGCCACAAACTCCTGGAAGACTGATTCAGGCTCAACATTAGGAAAAACTTCTTCATAGTCAGGGTGTCCAGACTGTGGAATAAGCTCCCTCCAGAGGTGGTGCAAGCACCTGCCCTGGAAATCTTCAAGAGGAGACTAGACAGTCACCTTGCTGGGATCACCTGACCCCCAGTTATCTTTTCTGCTTGGTGGAGAGGCTGGACCTGATGATCTTCCATGGTCCCTTCTGGCCTTACAATCTATGAATCTAGGAATATACTTTTAAAGTGAGCAAGGCTAAAGACAGCTTGCTTATTCAAAGGACTTTGATATCATGAACACGGACTCTAACTGAAGAATATACCATGCATTTCACCATGCTAGGGCTAATCTCAAGAAGTCTGGGAGACAAATACAACCTTAGTTTATATAGTCCTGAATGTCCTTGTTGTTTACTAATTTATAAATTATCCCTTCAAGGTGTGGCAGGACAGTTGCCAAAAGAAGACTATGGACATACTTACCAAACTAAGAGGGAAGACCCTTAAGATAACCAACTACCTGGTACAACCTAGTACAGAAAGTAAAACTTAACTTATTGTGATCAAAAATCTGAAGATAGCTGTATGCATTCAGCACTGGAAATGAAATAAGCAATGGAATAATAATTTAGCACTGGAAATAATAAGTAATTTTTATTTTCAGCACTGAAATTGGTCTGGAATTGGACTAAGACATAGGTTTACATACTATAGGTTTACAAACCTACCATAGATTTACATACTGGAATAAATCTTGAGCAAGTTAAACTATATAAATATATTTTACATTTCATCTGCTGCTGTAATCTATTTATCCCACAGCCATCTATTATGCCACTTGTAGTTTTATAACTTCTTCATTTGTATCTTCCTCTCATATGAACATTATACAGAACTTCATGGTGCTTACTTTTTTCATCTTTGCTCAGAGCTTTTTTTCCAGCAGCCTTAATTCAGCCATGCTAAAGGCAGTGTCAAATCAATGTTTATTAAATAAAATAACCTATAGAGTTTTTAGTAGGTTTATAGGGCACTATAACATGTTGCCATCCCCAGTGGCTTTCTAGCGGTCTGTAAGGGGCACCCTTGAAGTCCTTTAATGCTTCACTCTTGTGTTTTGTCCTGTATCCCGCCTTTACTCACCTGCCACATCTTGATGTAAATATTGTTTAGGTGTTCTTACAAGCGGGGGACTACTTATTGTACGCCCGATGAGTAGGGCTGTCCTTGCATGCTCTGACTACCCCTGTACATGCCCCATGCCTTGCAGATGTTGTTTGTACTTGTATGTTGGGGTTCTCAGCCACCTCTGTCTTCTCACCCCTGTCTTCCTCTAGCTAGACCTACTGGCCTAAACCCACCACCTAGGGTTTGACTCTGAGGCCCTAGCTCCTTAATACTCTCTGGGCCCGTGGTCCTCCTTTTGTGCTCACTACAGCATCAGGTCTTCTGGTCCCCCTTTCACACTGCACCCCTGGGCTCTGAGTTGTTGGGTCTTCTGCCTCCTCAGGCTTGGCCCCCTTCTTATAGCTTGGACTACTGGCCTTGATCCACCAACTAGGACCTGGCTTCAAAGTCCTATTTTCCTGCAGCCGGCTCTGGGCCGCTGGCCCTATACAGCTGCACCCACTAGTGCACTGGGCCCTTTGGCCTTTTGTGACTGTGCCCCAAGGCACTAATGACGCCTCCTCCTCCCCTACAGCCTCAACTACAAACCACCAGTTTACCAATCAAACACAAACAGTAAGCCAATGGGTTATAACCAAAATAAAATTAAGGAATGCAGTCTGCCAGCTCACATTTTCCATGGCTCTGTGCTTCTGCTTCCCACTGTCTGCTGTGCTCCTTCTTGTGGGGCTACCTCAGTTTCACTGGGAGTTGTCAGAAGTCTACCCCCTCTTCAGCCAAAAGTCCCTTTAGTCAGCTCAGCCCAGGGTTTTTACAGTTCTAGTCTGCCGCCTTCTGGTCACCTGATTAGCCAGCAAGGCTCAGCTTTTAACTGCTACCCTGCCAGTGTGCCAGCCTGCCAGCCAGCCTGCCAGCAGGCTGTGCCCAGAAAGTTCTGGTCTTAAAGGGGCTGGCCTGCTTTCTGGTAACAGGGCTAGGGTTCCCTGTTACAGGCATGTCCAGATGAGCATGTATGTGTGGTATACTGCAGACCCGTCTGTGGTGCCACAAAATGCACATGCCACACATGCAGGCATCCTTCAATTCTTTCAAACTTTCCTTGTAAATCATGTTTCCTCACCTTTAATAATGTTTGCTACTCTCTGCCAGACTTTTCTATTTCTCTAAATCTTTCTGGAAGCGTGGTTCCCCAAACTGGACACAATATTTTAGATGAGGCAACGTTGCTGAATGGAGTGGAAGAATCACTTCCTTTGACTTGAAAGCAAACCTTCTTTCAAGGCAATCCAATATACCTTTGGCTTGTTTTGTGAACAGATCACATTGTTAATTACATTCAGCTTGTGGTGTGCTGTAACTCCCAAGTCCTTTTCTGCAATGCTATAGCCTACCCAGTCCCCCAATTCGCAGTTCTAAGGTTGTAAGTTATAATGTAGAAAAAGGCCCTTTATGAAAAAAATGCATTAAAATTAAATTTGAATTTCTTAAAAAAGAAAATATTAGTATTTATGTTGATTGGGAACTGATCCTACAAACCTGTTTTAATGATGATAATCAGTCATGCAAAAGTGCTGTTGACATCAGTGGGACTAATTGTGCAGATAAAGTCCTGGACTAATTATGTGACAATTATGCATATCATTATTCTGCTGTATCTGATATCTAGCATATTTAGTATATTTTAGTATAGAGAAATTTTAGTATAGAAAAATTTTAGAAACAGAGAAATAATCAACTACACAAAAGGAGATAGATTCATAGATTCATAGATGTTAGGGTCGGAAGGGACCTCAATAGATCATCAAGTCCGACCCCCTGCATAAGCAGGAAAGAGTGCTGGGTCTAGATGACCCCAGCTAGATACTCGTCTAACCTCCTCTTGAAGACCCCCAGGGTAGGGGAGAGCACCACCTCCCTTGGGAGCCCGTTCCAGACCTTGGCCACTCGAACTGTGAAGAAGTTCTTCCTTATGTCCAGTCTAAATCTGCTCTCTACTAGCTTGTGGCCATTGTTTCTTGTAACCCCCGGGGGCGCCTTGGTGAATAAATCCTCACCAATTCCCTTCTGTGCCCCCGTGATGAACTTATAGGCAGCCACAAGGTCGCCTCTCAACCTTCTCTTGCGGAGGCTGAAAAGTTCCAGTTTCTCTAGTCTCTCCTCGTAGAGCTTGGTCTGCAGGCCCTTGACCATACGAGATGCCCTTCGCTGTACCCTCTCCAGGTTATCCGCATCCTTCTTGAAGTGTGGCGCCCAGAATTGCACGCAGTACTCCAACTGCGGCCTGACCAGCGCCCTATAGAGGGGAAGTATCACCTCCTTGGACCTATTCGTCATGCATCTGCTGATGCACGATAAAGTGCCATTGGCTTTTCTGATGGCTTCGTCACACTGCCGGCTCATGTTCATCTTGGAGTCCACTAGGACTCCAAGATCCCTTTCCAACTCTGTGCCACCCAGCAGGTCATTCCCTAGGCTGTAGGTGTGCTGGACATTTTTCCTCCCTAGGTGCAGCACTTTGCATTTCTCCTTGTTAAACTACATCCTGTTGTTTTCTGCCCACTTGTGCAACCTATCCAGGTCTGCCTGCAGCTGTTCCCTGCCCTCCGGCGTGTCCACTTCTCCCCGTAGCTTTGTGTCATCTGCAAACTTGGACAGAGTACATTTCACTCCCACGTCCAAGTCGCTGATGAAGACATTAAAGAGTATCGGTCCAAGGACCGAACCCTGCGGGACCCCACTGCCCACACCCTTCCAGGTCGAGACCGACCCATCTACCACGACTCTTTGGGTGCGACCCTCTAGCCAATTCGCCACCCACCGGACTGTGCAGTCATCCACATCACAGCCTCTTAACTTGTTCACCAGTATGGGGTGGGATACCGTATCGAAGGCCTTCCTGAAGTCTAAGTATACGACATCCACCCCTCCTCCTGTGTCCAGGCGTTTCGTAACCTGGTCATAGAAAGAGACTAGGTTGGTCAGGCACGATCTGCCCGCCACAAACCCGTGCTGGTTTCCCCTCAGCATAATTTGCCCTGCCGGGCTCTCACAAATGTGAGCCTTGATAATTTTTTCAAATACTTTACCAAGGATGGAGGTGAGACTGACCGGCCTATAGTTGCCCGGGTCCTCCTTCCTCCCCTTTTTGAAAATGGGGACCACGTTAGCCCTTTTCCAGTCCTCCGGGACTTGGCCCGTGCGCCACGAGCATTCGAATATTCCCGCCAGTGGCTCTGCAATGACGTCGGCCAGTGCCTTCAGCACCCTCGGATGGAGCCCATCCGGCCCTGCCGACTTAAAGGCATCCAGTTCTTCCAAGTGACTCTGCACCACCTCAGGATCTACGTATGGAAGTCTGGCACCTTGCTGCTGCCTCTCTACAACCCCAGTGAGAGACTTGTCGTGCCCCTCACTTAGGAACACTGAGGCAAAGAACTCGTTGAGGAGTTCAGCCTTGTCCCCCCTATCTGTCACCAATTGTTTCTGCCCATTTAGCAGCGGTCCTATTCCTCCCTGGGTCTTCCTTTTACTCCCAATATATCTAAAAAACAATTTCTTGTTGTCCTTTACTTGGGTTGCCATCCTCAGCTCCATGGTAGCTTTGGCCCGCCTAACTGCCTCCCTACAAGCACGAGCAGAGGAGGTATATTCATCTTTAGTGATCTCACCCCATTTCCACTTTTTATGTGCTCCCCTTTTGGCCCTTCGGCTGCCCTGGATTTCTCTGGTCAGCCATGGAAGCCTCCTGGCCCCTTTCCCTCTTTTGCCTCGCTCGGGGATCGTCTTGCTTTGTGCCCGAAGGATCGTTTCCTTTAGGCACAGCCACCCTTCTTGGGCACCCATCCCATCAAAACTCCTACTCTGCAGTGCTTCCTTGACTAATTGCCTGAGTGCATTGAGATCAGCTTTCCTAAAGTCTAGCACTTTCACCCTACTAGTTACCTTACCCACTCACTGTCTTATGTTGAATTCTATTATAAGGTGATCACTGTCTCCCAGATAGCTACCGATCTGGAGGTCCCCTATCATGTCATCTCCCGTTGCCAATACCAGATCCAGTATGGCATTCCCCCTAGTGGGACCATGCACCTCCTGTGTCAGGTGGAGGTCCTGTACACAAGTTAGAAACCTGCGTGAGCGATGGGACCTTGCTGTCTGCGTCTCCCAGCAGATGTCCGGGTAGTTTAGGTCCCCCATGACTACCGCCTCTTTAGCTTTTATGGTCTCCGAGAGTTGCCTCAGGAGCCCCGCATCTATTTCTTCCCCTTGGTGTGGGGGTCTGTAACAGACCCCTACCACCAAATCCCTTTCTCCTTGCCCCCCATGTAGCCTAACCCACAATCCTTCTACTTCCTCAACCTCGGATTCTGTCTTGATGAGGGTTGATGTGTATTGCTCACTGACATAAAGTGCAACCCCCCCCCCCCCCTTTCTTCCCCGACCTGTCCTTTCTATACAATCTATAGCCCTCAATATGTACCGCCCAGTCATGGGATGAATCCCACCAGGTCTCTGTTAGCCCCACTAAGTCATAGGTGTTTAGTGCAAGCAGGAGCGCTAGTTCATCCTGCTTGTTCCCCATGCTCCTAGCATTAGTATATAGGCACTTGAGCCCTGCGACTGGTGCCTTTGCTGCCCCCCCGCTCCAAGTCCCATGGGGCCCATTGTTTCTTACCTTCTTGTTTCTTATCTGTTCTGTAGTGCTGGCCTCCCCATGGCCTTCACAGTATGTATACAGATGTATACAGTGACATCACCAGCCATGTAATCTTTGGCTTTGGATATCATTATGTAATATGTTGAAAGTAAATATGCAGTTATTGATTTATTCATCTGAAATTAGATGTACTTTCCAGGTGGATAACTAGTAGGTGAAGCAGCTAGTATTCACTTTGGATTTGGACTTGGCCGATTCGGGGGACAGTGAATCGATTCAGTGAAACTGAAAACACCTACGACTTAGTAGGGCTAACAGAAACCTGGTGGGATTCTTCCCATGACTGGGCGGTACACATTGAGGGTTATAAGCTGTACACAAAGGATAGAGTGGGAAAGAGAGGGGGAGGGGTGGCGCTCTATGCAATATACATCGACCCTTATCAAAACAGAATCGGAGGAGGAGAAAGTAGAAGGATTGTGGGTTAGGTTACATGGAGGTCAAGGAGAAAGGGATTTGGTGGTAGGGGTCTGCTACAGACCCCCACACCAAGGGGAAGAAATAGATTTGAGGCTCCTGAGGCAGCTCTCAGAGACCATAAAAACTAGGGAAGTGGTAGTCATGGGGGACCTAAACTACCCAGACATCGTCTGGGACACGCAGACAGCAAAGTCTCATCGTTCATGCAGGTTCCTATCCTGTGTACAGGACCTCCATCTGACGCAGGAGGTACCTGGTCCCACTAGCGGGAATGCCTTACTGGACCTGGCATTGGCAATGGGGGATGACATGGTAAGAGACCTACAGATCGGTGGTCACCTGGGGGACAGTGATCACCAAATAATAGAATTCACCATAAGACGTCGAGTGGGTAAGGTAACTAGTAGGGTGAAAGTGCTAGACTTTAGGAAAGCTGATTTCAATGAACTCAGGCGTTTAGTCAAGGACGCACTGCAGAGTAAGAGTTTTAAAGAGTTGGGAGCCCAGGAAGGGTGGCTGTGCCTTAAGGAAATGATCCTTCGGGCACAGAGGGAGACGATCCCAATGCAGGGAAAAAGGGGGAAAGGGGCCAAGAGGCTTCCTTGGCTGACCAGAGAAGTCCAGAGCAGTCTACGGGCTAAAAGGAGGGCATATAAAAAGTGGAAACGGGGAGAGATTACTAAAGAGGAGTATACCTCCTCTGCTCGCGCTTGTAGGGAGGCAGTTAGACAGGCCAAAGCTACCGTGGAGCTGAGGATGGCATCCCAAGTTAAGGATAACAAAAAATTGTTTTTTAGATCTATAGGGAGTAAAAGGAAGGCCCAGGGTGGAATAGGACCTCTACTAAATGGGCAGAAGCAATTGGTGATGGACAGGGGGGACAAGGCTGAACTCCTCAACGAGTTCTTTGCCTCAGTGTTCCTAAGTGAGGGGCAAGACAAGGCTCTCACTGGGATTGTAGAGAGGCAGCAGCAGGGTGCCAGACTACCAAGCGTAGACCCTGAGATGGTGCAGAGGCACTTGGAAGAACTGGATGCGTTTAAGTCAGCAGGCCCGGATGAGCTCCATCCAAGGGTACTGAAGGCACTGGCTGATGTCATTGCACAGCCACTGGTAGGAATATTTGAACACTCATGGCGCACAGGCCAGGTTCCGGAGGACTGGAAAAGGGCCAACATGCTCCCCATTTTCAAGAAGGGGAGGAAGGAGGACCCAGGCAACTATAGGCCAGTCAGTCTCACCTCCATCCTAGGCAAAGTCTGTGAAAAAATTATCAAGGCTCACATTTGCAAGAGCCCGGCAGGAAAAATTATGCTGAGGGGAAACCAGCATGGGTTTGTAGCAGGTAGATCATGCCTGACTAATGTAGTCTCTTTTTATGACCAGGTTACAAAACACCTGGATGCAGGAGTAGGGGTTGACATCGTTTACTTAGACTTCAGGAAGGCCTTCGATACGGTATCCCACCCCATACTGGTGAACAAGTTAAGAGGCTGTGACTTGGATGACTACACAGTCCGGTGGGTGGCGAATTGGCTAGAGGGTCATACCCAGAGAGTCATAGTGGATGGGTTGGTATCGACCTGGAAGGGTGTGGGCAGTGGGGTCCCGCAGGGCTCGGTTCTTGGACCGATACTCTTCAACGTCTTCATCAGCGACTTGGACGAGGGAGTGAAATGTACTCTGTCCAAGTTTGCAGATGACACAAAACTGTGGGGAGAAGTCGACACACCGGAGGGCAGAGAACAACTACAAGCAGACCTGGACAGGTTGGACATATGGACGGAAAACAACAGAATGCAATTCAACAAGGAGAAATGCAAAGTGCTGCACCTAGGGAGGAAAAATGTCCAGCATACTTACTGCCTAGGAAATGACCTGCTTGGAGGCATGGAAGCGGAAAGGGATCTTGGAGTCCTAGTGGACTCCAAGATGAACATGAGTCGGCAGTGTGACAAAGTCATCAGAAAAGCTAATGGCACTTTATCGTGCATCAGCAGATGCATGACGAACAGAACCAAGGAGGTGATACTTCCCCTCTATCGGGCGCTGGTCAGACTGCAGTTGGAATACTGCATGCAATTTTGGGCGCCGCACTTCAAGAGGGATGTGGATAACCTGGAGGGGGTCCAGAGAAGGGCCACTCGTATGGTTAAGGGCCTACAGACCAAGCCCTGTGAGGAGAGACTAGGGCACCTGGACCTCTTCAGCCTCCGCAAGAGAAGGTTGAGAGGTGACTTTGCGGCTGCCTATACGTTCATCATGGAGGCACAGAAGGGAATTGGTGAGGCTTTATTCACCAAGGCGCCCCTGGGGGTTACAAGAAACAATGGCCACAAGCTAGCAGAGAGCAGATTTGGACTGAACATTAGGAAGAACTTCTTCACAGTTAGAGTGGCCAAAGTCTGGAATGGGCTCCCAAGGGAGGTGATGCTCTCCCCTACCCTGGGGGTCTTCAAGAGGAGGTTAGATAGGCATCTAGCTGGGGTCATCTAAACCCAGCACTCTTTCCTGCCTATGCAGGGGGTCGGACTCGATGATCTATTGAGGTCCCTTCTGACCCTAACATCTATGAATCTATGAATTGATTCTGCGGAATCTCTGAATCACCCAAGCCCATCCTCCACTCACTCTCCCAGCCTGGCAATGGTTGCCCCGCCCACCCCAGCTTCCAGCAAATGGAGAAAAAAAGCCCTGACTCACCGGGTGCTGCTGGGCAGGGGGTGATCTCCACTGTCCTCCTCTGCCACACGCTGCACAGGGGGCTCTTCACAAACCACCTGACCCTTACCTCACTGTCCCAGCCCCTTCCCCCCACAATGGATGTCTGGCCCGCCCGAGCTCTGGCCCTTTAAGAAAAAACCCCAGAAATCCCCCGGATTCAGTGTTCCTGCCAGTGGGGGGTGTTCCCTGAAGCCCCATGCTGCCCCACATCACATGGGGGTGGTCTTCCATGAGCCCCCTGTAGCCTGGAGGCCGCTGCATGAGCGGTGAGTCCCAGGGCTTTTCTCATTCTTTTTTTTCTTGAAGGGCCAGAGCTGGGGAGGTGGGGCAGCCATGGGAGGGCAGGGGGAGTGAGGAGGGATTGGGGGCTCAAGGCAGAGCCTCGCACACAGCATGGGGCAGTGGGGGGCAGCAGGGATTCCCCCCCTCCCAGCAGCACCCGGTGAGTGGGGCTTTATTTTAAAGTACCAGGTGCTGGAGTGGACAAGGCAGCCATGGGGGGGCTGGGGAAGCAGGCAGGGGATGGGGACTTGCAGGGGTCCCCCCATGGTCCCCTCCCCCCTGTTTCAGGCCCCCCCCTACCCCTACATATCAGCTCTGAGTCCGGCTACAGCTCCCTGCCGCAGTGGGCAGGGACTGTCTGAATCATCAAAGCTCTCTGAATCTTTTCAGAAGATTCTGAGAGCTTTGAATTGATTTGGACCTTTTAATTGGCTGGCTGATTTAATTCGGATTCAGAGATTCAGCCACCGAATCAGACCAAAATCTTCTCTGAATCAAATCACCACCTAAAGCTTTGCACAGCCCTGATAAGTAGTTCTGGTAAATAGCTACTGATATCTCCTTTCTCCTTTCCAAAGTGCTAAGATGAAATAGATTTTCAATACGCTTTTCTTATGGTTAAACAGACGTTGTCTAGATATATGAAAAAGCATTTAAATATCAAGAGTTATATCATCTGGCTTTGCTAAACAGATAGAAGAGGGTCCCAGATCTGTTCAGTAACAAAACTCCCCCCTTTTTATAGGGTGCAGTATCAAACCCTTAATGTGTGTTTGATAGCTGCAGAATAGTTTGAAATTCAGTGACACTTGCTAACATACTGGGAAGGTTTCCATAGTGCCTTTCATAGTTTCATAGTTAGTAGGGTCGGAAGGGACCTGAGCAGATCATCAAGTCCGACCCCCTCCAATGGCAAGAAAGGATGCTGGGATCAGATGACCACTGTAAGGTGTCTATCTAGCCTGCTTTTAAAGACCCCCAGGGTAGGAGCGAGGACCACTTCCCTTGGAAGTTGGTTTCAGAT
This sequence comes from Alligator mississippiensis, assembly GCF_030867095.1. Taxonomy (NCBI): domain Eukaryota; kingdom Metazoa; phylum Chordata; order Crocodylia; family Alligatoridae; genus Alligator; species Alligator mississippiensis. Next base: position 31,766,996 of record NC_081835.1, on the reverse strand, counting down.
CCTAGCCGTCCTGACTGTGAAGTAGTGCCTCCTGATATCCAGCCTGAATCTGCTCTCTGTCAGCTTATGGCTGGTTGTTCCTTGTTACTCCTGGTAGTACTCTGGGGAACAAGGATTCTCCCATTGCCTGCTGGTCTCCCTTGGCCAGATTATAGACGGCCACCAGATCCCCTCTATCAGCCTCCTCTTGTGGAGACTGAACAGGTTCAAATCCCGTAGCTTATCCTCATAGGACCTTCCCTGCTGCCCCCTGATCATGCGAGTGGCCCTTCTCTGGACCCTCTCGATGTTGTCCACATCCCTCCTGAAGTGTGGTGCCCAGAACTGGACACAGTACTCCAACTGGGGCCTTGTGAAAATAGTTTTAGTAATATTAGTCTTCACTAATATTAGCCTTCACTATTCAGCTATTAATTAGTGACTGGGAAATTTGACAGGGACAACTGATTATTTTTAATAATATGGCTGTGAAGTTCTATATTTTAGTCAAACATGGAGATTTATTTCACTGACCTCATTTAGAGTAGTACTGTATAGCATCACAGTGTAAGAACCCTGGTAATTCAGTGTCTGAAAATTTATAAAGCTCTGCTATAGTTCCACTGCTGGATTTTTCTCTCACATCAGTGTGATTCAAGATATAAATCCTTTCTATTCAGTTAGGTTTTGCTATTGTTTAAAATTAACATTTGGAGTGCATTTCCTGCTTTTGTCTTACATTTCTAGAAGCCAGATTCCCTAATATTGGAATTTTTATATCAACAGATCCACCTCAATCACAACAGTCTCAGATTTCTCTTGAGCCTATTGAGCCTATAAATAATACACCGGCCTTGTTGTAATTTGTTTTGATTGATTTTGGAATCTTCAGCTGGAGTGCCAATCTGTCCTAGGACTGCTAGGTAGTTGTCTGGATTTTGGAATATTATCTTCCATATTTGCATTATTTTCAAAACGCAGATCTTATTTACTCCTAATGGCTCATTGATCATGCAGACCTTAGTAGACATTTAGCTCTGTAGTGATTGTCTGGTTTGTTTTCATGACTGTTTACAAACCTTTCTGTTTGACCTATATCCCAGATGCACTATTTCACAGATGAAAACATCAATATAAAATTAACACAATTATGCCATTTCATGCTATTTCGTTATTGGCATTTTTAACCTGTGCAGTCAGCTTTTGTTTATTTTTCAAGAAGGGGGGCAGCAAATACTCCAAAGATTGGGATATAAAGAGGGTATTTTTCACTGATTACATAAACCAGTGGTGCTCAACCTTTTGGTCCCACAGGCCAGATAAGTGCTGTGGGGCCAGTCTACAGGTCAGACTGAGTCTGGTGTACTAGGACTGAGCCATGGGCCCAAGTACTTCCCCTGTCTGTTCCATGTGCTATGATTGGACCCTGGGGGGCCAGCAATGTCCCATCCCATTGAGATTGGACTCTGGGGGCCTGGCACCAACCTATCCCACCCCCATACACTGGAACTGGATGCTGGGGCCTGGCATCACCTACTGAGATTGGATCCTGGGGGCCTGGCATCACCCTCTTCTGCCCTGTGCACTGAGATTGTATGGTGAACTTTCACTGTCCCTGCCTGGTCCCCCACACTGGGATTGGGCCTTGGAACCTGGTACAGCTACTTGCCTTGTCCTGCATGCTGATCCAGTGTGCAAGGCTAGGGCTCCTCATGGGTCAGGAAACAGGGCAACCAGGAAAGGAGCTACTGCTCCCCTGCTGCCAAAGTTCCAGACCAAACGGGAACCCCACGGGCCAGAGATTGAGTACACTGATATAAACAAATTTCACTAGATTTGCAGCAGGTTGTTAATATATCAGGTAAATTATAAAACTGCTTCTAGGACTGTTGCTTCTGATGAATTTTGAAATTTGACCATGAGCTTTCATGCCTAAGCTCACTGAAACCTCTCTGGCCAGTTGGATGTAGATGTCTGTGTATAATCTTGTGAGCAGCACTCCTGTTAATACAACCCAGAATACTTTTGGCTTATTTTACATGAGAATATGTTCTGGTTGTGGTCCACTACTATGACCAGGTCCTTTTCTGCAGAAATGCAGCCTCACCAGTTGTAGTTGTTCTCCAATCTATATTTAATGCATGTGCTTGTTCCTTCCTAAGTACAGGACTTTGCACATGCGCTTTTTGAATCTTTAATTTCACCCAGCTTGGTGAAGTTTCAAGTCATTGAAGAGTTTGCTGTTAAGGAAGGCCAGTATCTTGCTGCATTTCCTATCCTTCCTATTGAGACAGCCTATTCTGGTGCCCGGTATATGGTCTCTATAGGAAACAACCAGCTCTTTCAGACTCCTTTTTCCCTGAGCCCCCCTGATCTTACCCATCAGTTCCCCGAGTTTGTTTAAGTCTGATTTTCTGTAATCCAGTCTATTTATGCTGATCCTTTTTTTCCCCTTCCTTTCCTTAGGATCTTGAACTCTAACATTTCATGGTCACTGTCACCCAAGTTGCCTTTCACCTTCATATTCTTAACCACTTCTTCCCTATTCTTTAGCTGCAAATGGAGAAGAATTTTCTCCCTATTTTGCTTCTCCACCATTTGTACCAAAATATGATTTCTGACAATCTAAAACCTGCTGGATTGCCTGGGTTACTTTGCCAGCAGATGTCACAGCAATTAAAGTGTCCCATCAGCAACAGATCCTGTGAATAGGATCCTAGTTAAAAAAAAAAAAAAATCATCTACCTTACTCCTCCTGGCTTTGTGGTCTATAGCAGACATACATTCTGCCATTATCCTTGGTGTTCTCCCCTCTTATCTTGATGTCGAGGCTTTCAACAAGCCATACCTAGAATTTAAATACCACCTATAGGCTTACAGAATGGGAAGACGAGACCATGCCTATTGCTCTTAGCTTCCCCTTTCTTAGACTGAGGGCAGGGGAAAAGATACTTCTTGATTTGGTCAGGAGAGTGTTCTGAAGAGTGAATAAGGAACCTGGTTGATGTGGGGTTGATGACTAGGAGAGTAATTGAGGCTGGGTGTTTGGAAATGGAGTCAAACACATGCAGTGGTATCAGGAATGGTGGGGAGAAAGATGCTAGAGTGAGCAAAAAGGGAGAGAGGGGAAATATGCAACTGTACTAGTCACTGTTTCTTCAGTAACTAAAAGGGACTCCTTCAAAACTCCTCTCTTGGCTACCTACCCTGTCTTAGTTACCCAAACACTTGGCAACAGCGATACCCTTACTGAATTGCTCCATTGAAAATATATTCATTTTAGAGAACTATGTTATCGGTCTAGTAACTTGGAATATTATTTTTTCTAAACAATAGCTGCTACCATGAACAGCACCCATCCTCTGTTCCTTCAGCTGTCTTTATTTTTGCATATGAAAGTAGCTGCATGCATATATGCAGATGTAATATTCTACTGGAAAGATAATATGAAATAATAAACATTTAAAGCTATTTTCCTCAATTAAACCATGAAATAGTTTGTCTGTGGTGGGTGAAAGCCCACACGGCTTGCAAGATTTAAAAATAAACCAGGCAAAGCACTAGACCATATATTGAAAAGAAAACTCCTCCCCTGTGACTGGGATGGACTCTTTGGGCACATCTAGATGAACGTTGATGTGTGGTATGTGGTCTATGGACCGGTTTGTGGCACCACACATGCGAATATTCCCCATGCTGCTATCTTGCAGTATAGGGGGGAGGGGTTGACCCCAGGAGATCCCAGGTTCAAAAAAACCCACACCTTAAAAAAGCAGGGTGGCACACGTGGAGGCAGTGTGTGCTGCCGAAAACTCGAGCCTGGCCTGCCAGAGCCATGCACCGTGGATAAAGCTCCCCAAGACCCCCAGGTTCCCAGGTGAAGCTGCTGGGGCCAGCACAGTTGCTGGCCTCAGCCTCTCCTATGCCACCTAGGGTTAACTGTCATGTGCCAGAGAGCGTGTGGCACAGATGTTCCCCAGGAACAAGCAGCAGTGGCACACCACACCTTGTGCCACAGCTGCTTGTCCCTGGGGAAACAAATGTCCACACTCATTTGGACACAGCCTTTCTGTCTCTAATTTCTATCAATCTATACAATATCTGATTAATAGTATATTGGCAGAAAAGATTAAACCAAAATGTTTTCACATTAAACATAATTAACTTTAAAGGCAGAGATGTCATGTAATGTCATTAATCCTGCTAAAAAGTCGGGTTTAATTTAAATCTTATTAAAATGAAATACGTGCAAGTGATCAGCATGCAAGTGAACCTTGATCTCTAACAGGTATAACTTGACCAAAGTAATTATTCATAAAATGTTAACCTAACTTGGGGATAACAGATTTCTTCATTCCATTACCCAGCCTAAAGTTGAGAATTAGATGATAGTAGCAAAAGAATATAGATTCAAATAATGCATTTCCCTAACCTATTTGAATGGTCCTTTGGTTGTTCTTGCTTGACTCTTTTCTAATCACTTATATATACTTCCAGCATGAATACATACAGGCAGTCATCAGACAGTGCATTAATTAGGGGGCTTCATCTTTCCCCCTTATTTTGCAATGAGACAATATTACTACTTTAATTGCCAGTAATCTGATCCCTGATATATTGAGATTTTAAGGTTAGAAAACAGGATTGGGAGTAAGACCTGTCCTAGTAGTGACAGTGACAATGTTTTGGACAAGTCATTTAAATTATTGATGCTTTAGAGTCTTGTTTCTAAATAGGTCCAAGATCTAATTTATCTAATTCACAAAGATGTAGTGAGCTGTTAAAATATTTCATGAACCTCAGAGATGTCGGGACCCAGGGCAGCCGGCCAGCAGCTCTTTTTGACTCCCACCCGGGCAGATAAGGGTCCGGGGCCTTAGAAGGCCGTCAGGCAGGTACTTGTGATGCCTGGAGTGGAATTAATTAGGTGGACGCTTATCGGTTGTAAAGCAAGATTATTTACTCACGTCGTCAAGGTGGTGAATAGCGGAGGTCAGAGATACTTGGTTAGTTATAGCTTAAGTTTCGTAGGTCATAGGTTGGTCTGCATAAGAGTTCTTTGGTCGGGCAGATAAACGGAGAAAAAAAAATCGGGCCGGCAGGTCGTTGATTTACGTCTGATAAGGTCGAGACGAGGGAGACTGACAAGCAATCAATTTGTCAGTTATTCTCATGCATACGTTCAGAGGTTTTTTTAGGTGTGTGCACGGAGGTCTCCCGTTCTTCACGGAAGTGAAGACGGGTTTTATTTGTGTAATAGCCAATTGCTTTTCGCCACGTCATAAATTTAATTAGAATCACCAATTATCTAGCTGTTTTCGCTAGGGTGTTATCATAGGGTTACTCCCTGTTTTTTCTGACCAGTTATAACGATTTATGTACAGCACAGAAGGCTAAGTTCTATCTCTGTTAGTGTCGCAGTTATAAATTTTTTTTTGACATGCGCAGCAAAAAAGTGGTTACTATCATTATTGTTAACCCTTAGTTAACCTAGTGCAGAAAAAAACTGTTTTGAATGGTTTTACTTGTTTGTGACATGGGCACTACTTAATTGGGTTGTGACATGTCTCCTTGCCCATGGTATAGCAAGTCACATCATGTTTATATATAGACCATTTTGTTTATCATTGTTAGAGTTTGGCAAGCGGGTGTATACAAAAGCAAAAAGCGTGGTTACCTTTGTTTTGAGATATTGTAAAATCTAACAACTAAAACACACAAATATAACAATGGCTATTATGATTAATGGTAAACACAAGAGAATCAAAGACGCCGACACTTGAATTAACTTAAACGCAGTAAACTGTTATTTTTGATTTTATGTAATCTTTTTTAATTCGATTTTTTAAGGTAATTGAGAGTGAGGTATCAGATTAATGCCCCCTATATGGAGGGTTTTTAAAATTGTGGCTTATTATACTTGAGTTAAATCGTAGCTCTGAAAACACCGATTTTTTGTACTATTAGCGGCCTTTTTTTATTGTTATCTCTCTTTTTAAATCGTTTTTTTTTTTTTTTTGAATGTATAGGTTCCTTTAGAACCTTGACTCTTTGCCCCCTTCCATCATCATCTCCCTCATCTCTTTTTTATGTCCCCTCAATTAATGCTTTTGTCCACACCCGACCTTTTTGTGACATCCCCCAAACCTTTAGACTATCAATGTTGGTTTTTTTTAATAATTTAGAGTTTTTTATTTAAAACATTATGACTTGGCTTTACTGTGTAAAGTCTCAAACAGGTTTTAAAACAAAACAAGTATGTATAAGATTATTAATAGGAAAAGAAAAACCATAGAATGAGTCGTTAGTTATGTTTTTGGCCTAAAATGACAGAAGGTTTAGGATCTAGTTGGAGGTTTTGAAGTTAGCTCCATTCGCCGAGGAACCTGTTGGTAACAGCAGGAATAGAGCGACGACCCTGCTTGCGACATATGAGCAGGCGGTCATTGTGTCGTTGACTCAGGTGTGCTGCAGGTTGGTGCTCGGTGATTCTTGCGATCGGGCAGTCACAGATTGCCTCTTCGTTACCGCTGGGCCTGTAAGGGGATAAAACAAACAAACAGACAAACAAACAAAGAAAACTAAAAAACAATTAAATTGTCTTTTGTATATCTACTAGCATAATGTCGTAGTGGTTGGAATAGTTCATCAATGCCCCCTTCGAGTAGTTGTTTGTTGGAGCAGGTTGCGGTGTTATCCGGAATGCGCTGTTAGGCGTGGGTGCCTCTGGGGCCCGGACCAGTTGGCGGGATTGGTCGAGGTTGGTAGCCTAGTATATGTGCCAGTTGTCGTTGTCCCGCATGTCCTAGGACGTGCAGCCATTGTTTGGTAAGCGTGAAGTGGTTTAGGAGGAACTCAAACATGGCTCTTTTCTCTGGTGTCCTCTGGGGTGGTAGTCTTGATTTTTTTCATGAGTTGAATTGGGAATGTCTTGGCCCTTGGTATTCGACTGGATATGCAGTAAGATGGCTTATGGCCATGGCTGAGTTTGCGGTTGTTGACTTTATAAGGGCTTGCAGTCGTGGAAGCTGACTTAAAAGATTTTCTTCTGGCTGAGTAACGAGCAGGTTGAGGAGAAGGCGAAGGTTGATGGTATCCTCTTTTCTATAAATCTCTATGTATGCTTCGATGACGTCAAGGGTAGTGGTGGTAGTTGCACCCTCTGGGTTGGTTATTTGTTTGGTTATTGTTACAGGGTGAGCGGCAGCTGTAGTTGTTATTGTGTCTGGTGGGAGGATTGGATTTTCGCTCGTTGCCCCCTCCCTGTGGTACGGAGGTGGGGCCGTTGGGAGCAACGTCATCTCAGGGGGCGGGCTTGCTGGGTGGAGTCCCACCTGTTCTTTTGTGGCTCTGCCCTTCTTTTTCAGGTCCTCCGGGCAGCTCATATTTTTCTCGGTGCCATTTTTTGGTGGCAACGGAGGGTTTTGGCATGCTGCGATCTCCGCAGCAGCTTTGCTGACTGTAGCTAACTGGGTTTTTAAGTTTGTATTTTCACGCAGTAGGAGTGACAATACATTAATCATCTTTTCTTTGTCCCACTCGGAGCTTCCCCACTCCTTTTTAACTCCCTCCTCTCCTCTCAGTGAGAAGTAGCCGCTGACGCACCCTGACTCCGCTCCACTCGCTTGGTGATAAGCGATGTGGGCCCACAATTCATCTGTGTTATCTACATGGCGCCCCCCACTATACCAGGGGCAGTTCTTAATTAATTCCCACTCCATCACATTTCCCCTTGATCCTGTTTGTGATGCCATGTCGGGACCCAGGGCAGCCGGCCAGCAGCTCTTTTTGACTCCCACCCGGGCAGATGAGGGTCCGGGGCCTTAGAAGGCCGTCAGGCAGGTACTTGTGATGCTTGGAGTGGAATTAATTAGGTGGACACTTATCGGTTGTAAAGCAAGATTATTTACTCACGCCGTCAAGGTGGTGAATAGCGGAGGTCAGAGATACTTGGTTAGTTATAGCTTAAGGTTCGTAGGTCATAGGTCGGTCTGCATAAGAGTTCTTTGGTCGGGCAGATAAACGGAGAAAAAAAAAAAAAAAATCGGGCCGGCAGGTCATTGATTTACATCTGATAAGGTCGAGACGGGGGAGACTGACAAGCAATCAATTTGTCAGTTATTCTCACGCATATGTTCAGAGGTTTTTTTAGGTGTGTGCGCGGAGGTCTCCCGTTCTTCACAGAACGGAAGACAGGTTTTATTTGTGTAATAGCCAATTGCTTTTCGCCACGTCATAAATTTAATTAGAATCGCCAATTATCTAGTGGTTTTCGCTAGGGTATTATCATAGGGTTACTCCCTGTTTTTTCTGACCAGTTATAATGATTTATATACAACACAAAAGACTAAGTTCTATCTCTATTAGTGTCGCGGTTATAAATTTTTTTTGACATACACAACAAAAAAGCGGTTACTATCATTATTGTTAACCCTTAGTTAACCTAGTACAAAAAAAACCTGTTTTAAATAGTTTTACTTGTTTGTGACATGGACACTACTTAATTGGGTTATAACAAGAGAGAAAATGTTTTAAGTATATAAATCTGTATATGCTAGAAAGGGCCTTTGGTCTTCAAAGTGCCTTAAAAATAACTTTTTACTTATCCCAGATTCACTCTAAATATTGTAAAATTATGTAAAATTATGGAAATAAATTGTAGGTAGAACCATGAAAGGGAAACTAATACTTCTTTTCTTAGGCACAAAAATCCCTGAAACATTTGATTTACATCATCATAATTCTCTTTAAAGTTATTTAAAAAAAAAATTAAGTGCAACTATTCACCAGGGCACCCTTGGGGAAAACCAGGAGTAATGGCCACAAACTCCTGGAAGAGCATTTTAGGCTTAACAGTAGGAAAAACTTCTTCACAGTCAGGGTGTCCATACTGTAGAATTAACTCCCTACAGAGGTGGTGGAATCACCTACCCTGGAAATCTTCAAAGAGGAAACTGGACGGTCACCTCGCTGGGGTCACCTGATCCCAGTTGTCTTTACTGCCTAGCGCAGGAGGGCTGGACCTGATGATCTTGTGAGGTCCCTTCCAGCCCCTTTCAATAAGACTCATAGATTGTAAGGTTCTCTACTGTCAGCTCTACACTGTCTCTCACCTCATTCTCATTAAAAAATTAGGAGACTGTGGTGTCGACACCTACACAGTCAAATGGGTCACTAGTAGGCTGTAGGGCTGCACCCAGAGAGTGGTGGTGGGCGGGTCTTATTCAACCTGGAGGGATGTGGGCAGTGGGGTTCCACAGGGCTCGGTCCTTGGGCCTGCACTGTTCAACAACTTCATCAGTGACTTGGACGAGGGGGTAAAAAGCACCCTGTTCAAATTTGCAGACATATCCCCCCCACACACGTCTCCCCTAAGATGTGGGGAGAAGTGGGCACACTAGAAGGGAGGGACAGGCTACAACTAGATCTGGACAGGTTACAGAGGTGGGCAGATAAGAATAGGATGGCATTCAATACTGACAAGTGCAGGGTACTGCACCTGGGGAGGAAGAACCAGCAGCATACCTACAAGCTGGCAAAGGGTAGATTCAGGCTAGATATCAGGAGGCATTACTTCACTGTCAGGATGGCTAGGATCTGGAACCAACTTCCAAGAGAAGTGGTGCTGGCTCCTACCCTGGGGGTCTTTAAGAAGAGGCCATATGAACACATTGCCAGGGTCGTTTGACCCCAGTACTCTTTCCTGCCATGGCAGGGGGTCGGACTTGATGATCTGCTCAGGTCCTTTCCTACCCTACCAACTATGAAACTATGAAACTACAGACTATCCACGGAACAGGTATGACAATGACAGTGAAAGATCTGAAGGGATTGTTTCTAATGGCAAAAGTGAAGTTTGTGAGCCATATCTGTTTACAAGAGGATGATACCACAGGTTGAAGAACAGATAAACTGTCTAGGTCTATGAGGAGGTTACTACTTTGCTAGGAACTTAACTGAGACCACCAAATGCTTGACAGTGAAGAAGGGTGCATGTGCCCGAAAGCTTGGAAAGAAAGATAATTTTTTTGCAAGTTCTTAATCTAGTAAAGGTATTTTCTTTGACAGAGTTTTAGAGTTTTGCATTTCTTTTTTGTCTCAGACCAACACAGCTACCAAATACTTCCCTAACAGCTAGTAATAAACTTTTTTTGTTTTTGCCAATCTAGACAGTGTTCTGACCTGAATGGAAATGGCTTAGGTCAGGGGTTGGCAACATATGGTCAACATAATGCTTGCATCTGGCCTGCAGATGTCTGATTTAGGGGTGAGGGTGAAAATTTAAAGGAGCTCTATTAAAGCAGCCATTTAAAGGGGTACTTTAAAGAGGCTTTTTAAAGATACCAAATTTGTGGTTCCCTGTTGGTATTGTTCATGCTTTTTGGCAGCATCCACTAAAAAGAGAGGGGTTTGGAGCAGTGTGGGATCAGAGCAGCAGAGGATCAGCAGTGGGGGTGGAGACTGACAGCCCATGGCAGTGGTCAGGTCACAAGTGTCCAACCTGCCACTCTACAAGATTGCAGATTCCTGGCTTGGGTGTTACAGAGGCTAACTTAACAATCACTATACAGTACTGTAGGATCCATTTTGTCTAGTTCCGCTTCCTTAAAAATATCAAACTTCTCTAAGTAATCTTTAACTTGTTCTTTCCCTACTCTTGGCTGATTGTCTTCTCCCCTATCCTTGTTACAAACTGCACTCTTCATGAAATCTTATTTTTGAAGATTGAAGTAAAAGAGGCATGAAATATTTCAGCCTTCTCTGCATCAACCATTATTACCCTCCTCTTTTAGTAAAGGACCTATACTTCCCTTGGTCTTCTACTTATTTCTAACATCATTGTAGAATGCTTTTTTGTTGCCCTTTACATACTGTGCTAACTGTAACTCAGTGTCTTGGCCTTTCTGATTTTTTCCCTGCATGCATGTGGTCTAATTTAATGTTAATCTCTAGTAATATGGCCAAGTTTCCACTTTTTGTAAGAATCATAGAAGTAGGGTCGGAAGGGACCTTGTAGATCTTCGAGTCCGACCCCCTGCCTGGGCAGGAAGATTCTTGTTTAAGTTTCAGCTCATTGAAGAGTTCACTGTTTTAGCTAGGCTAGCCTCTTGCTATACTTCCTATCTTTTCTTCACTTTGGGATAGCCTGCTCTTGTGTCCTGAATATATTGCTCTTAAGATACAACCATCTCTCCTGGACCCTTTTCCCCCATAGACTTGCCTCTCCTGGGAGCCTGCCCACCAGTTCCCTAAGTCTGCTTTTCTGAAGTTGTGTTTTGATTTTGCTATTCTCCTTCTTTTCCTTAGGATCTTGAAAGCTGTTGTGGCATGGTGAGTGTCACTCAAGTTACCCTATGTTTTGAGATTCTCAACCAATTCCTCAACCAAATTTGAACCAATACAGTTAAAATTCTTAAAAGGGCACAAGAACTGTGCGGCCATCTAACTCTAGCAGTGGCAAACACTGAAATACTCAAAAGTAACTTGGACACCTAGTGGGATACCATAATGGTGCTTTCCTCTTCTTGTTAAATTTTTTGAGAAGAGAAGAGAGGAGATGAGAGAAAGGAAGAGAGAAGCATTACTAAGGAAAGTAGTAAAAAAACAGTGACTAATCCATTCTAACTGAGCACCATGTTTGAAAATCCAGCATTTTAAGGATTATTCTGAGGATTTCTTTTAGCTTTGGTCAGTTTGGAAACAAAGTTGTTAAGAATAAAAGTAAAAGATTTGTTTTAGATGAGTTATGTTAAAATTAAGTAATGGTATAAATTATTAATATATGTTTTAAGTGATAACTTCAAAAGAGCCTAAGAGTCCTCCCTGAAGTGAGGTGAGAGGAGATCCTAGAATACAGTACTTTCCAAAATTGTACAATTGAGGTGATTTGCAACCAGGAAGATCACCCATTGCAGGGATGAAACATGGCTGCTATTTGCCACACCTATAAATGGAAAATGTCTTTTGGAATTAGATAGACTTTAACTCCACCAAAACCATGAAGTTATTGTGGAAAGTCCCATAGAAAGAAAATCAAATTTTCAGCCCTCAGCATATGGAAGTTTTTCACTTACATATACCAGGTTTGGAAGATCTCATGTCCAAGAAGCTTAAATAGAATAGCTTTACTCCATGACTTCATTATTATTATGCACTATTTTATAGTAATGAATATTAGAGTTTAATTTTCTTCCTACCATTTTATTTTGTTGTAGGTATCTTAACCTAATAGAAAGTGGCACTGCTGATATGGAGGATGGATTTTTAGCCTTGCAGTTTACACCTAGTTAATATTTCTGTTTGTGTGCACAGTCGAATGTATTACAGCTCATTCTCCCAGTGTTGGCTTTACAGGGCAAACGGATGTAGAAAGGAATAAACTCATTCTGACAGTTAAACCAGTAGACTTGATTCCATGCAGATTTCTGAACATGAAGGTGTTATTATTACACTTACTGTCTTGTCACAATCAGGAACACTAATCTGTAGGCCTGTGCGAAGTGGCTAGTATTCGCTTTGGATTCGGCCAATGTGGGGGAAAGTGATTTAATTCGCCGATTCGAATCACTGTTCCAAATCGATTCAGCTGAATCGCCCAGGCCCATCCTCCACAACCTGGCAACGGCTGCTCTGCCCACCCCAGCTCCCAGCTCTTTGGGAAAAAAAGCCAAGCTGCTCACTGGGTGCTGGGGGTGGAGAGTGATCCTTGCTGCCCCCCACTGCTCCATGCTGCATGGGGGGCTCTGCATGAGCCCTTCACCCCCCTCGTGCTGCCCCAGCCCCACATGGCTGCCCTGCCCAGGCCAACTCTGGCCCTTTAAGAAAAGCAAACAAACAAACGAGACAACTCCGGACTCACAGCTTCTGCCGGCGATCCCCGCTGCCCTGCACCATGTGTGGGGCTCATGCAGGAGCAGTGAGCTACAGGGCTTTTCTCCGTTTTTCTTTTTTTAAAGGATCGGAGCTGGCCCGGGAGGGGCAGCTGTGGGAGGGTGGAGGTCGGGGGGGGGGGCAGCAAGGATCGCCCCCCACCAGCAGCACCCAGTGAGCAGAAGGGCTTTTTTTAAAAAACACAGAGACCTGGGGCAGCCATTGCAGGGGGGCTGGGGGAGCAGGTGGGGGCTGAGGGTGAGGGGGCCGGAAGGGGTCCTCCCATGGTCCCCTCCCCCAGCCCCCACTCCCCAGCCCCTCATATACTTACCAGTTTGAAGTCAGCTGCAGCTCTTGACTGCAGCCACCCGGGACTACCCAAATCAAAGTTCTCTGAATCTTTTCCAAAGATTCGGAGAGCTTTGAATCAATGTGGACCTTTAACTAGGTCCCCTGATTCGATTTGGATTTGGAGATTTGGCCACTGAATTGGGCTGAATCTCCTCCAGATCGAATCACCACCTGAAGCTTTGAACAGCCCTACTAATTTGTTTCAGATTTTTTCAATAGAAGAAAGGATGCATTGTTAGTGATGATAGTAGGGATCTATTACTAAAAATTCCTGGAGCCTGCTATTCCTAATGTCACGGGCAGGGTCCTACAGGAGGGCCGTAATCTCCTCAAGGCCCCCTCCCCGTGCCAAGTCAGCCCAAGGGCACCCTCAGATTCTCGCCCGCCACGTCTTTGATGTCACTATATATTTGGGAGGCTGCCTTTTACGCCCTCTTGGTCACTTCTAGCTGGTTACTCGGACCCCGTGAACTCCCGGACTCCTTGTGGGTCCCGCTCTACAATGGGTGCTTCCGGGGCACCCTAGCCTTATGGGCTATGCATGGCTCCAACCACCCCTTATACCACGCCCCAAGCCTCACAGCTGGAATAGATATTGTTCGGTCTCTCTCTCTCTCTGTCTCCACTCCCTTTCTAGCACTTGGTCTCTCGACAGCCCTGTCTCTCTCTCTCTCTTCCCACGCCCTCTCTCAGGGCCTCCTCTGCAATGCCGCCCACTTCTGGGGCCTCCTCTGCAACGCCGCCCTCCTCTGGGGCCTCCTCTGCAACATCGCCACCCCTCGGGGCACCTCAGTCAAGCCGCCCCCTTCTCCGGGTTTCACTGCAATGCCGCCCCCTTCTCCGGGGCTCACCGCAATGCCGCTTCTCCACAACACCCCCTTCTCTGGGGCTTCTCAACTGCCCCTCTCTGGGGCTGGGTTCTATGTACCCTGAATGCTGCGCCCTCACTGGCGCCTTGGGTCCTCACACTCTGCCGTGAGTCCCCTATGAGGCCTCCTCCAACCCCTAATAGCCTCACCCAAACCACTGGTTTAACAAACAGTAACACAAACTCAAGCCTCTTGGCTATAACTTAAAACATAAGCCACCCGGCTATAATCACAGTTCAGCCTACTGGGGTTCTTCATCCCACAGCAGTGTCATGTGCTGCTCAGGCTTCTCCTTGGTTCTGCAGCAGAGAGCTCCTTCCTCCATGGCTGGTGACAGGGAACCACCTCTGGCCTCAGCCTGTGATTTATATAGGAACCAGGCCCTGCCCCTTTCAGTCAGCTGACCTCCTGGTTGCCCTGGCAACCCACAGCTGGGCTCCTTATTCCTTGCTAGGGCTCTTTTCCCTGCAGTTTCCCCCCTTTAGGAGCAGGGCACCTCAGTGCCCTGCGACACCTAACATATGTACATGACTAATTCCCACCGAAATGAATGGAAGTTGCACATGTGTAATTGTTGGGAAAATAAGGATCAAGGATCATAATAATCAAGAGAATCAAGAGATAATAAGGTAATTTCATCATTGTCGACAACTTGCTGTGTCAATGTAATATAAATCATTTTATATATATGCTTCTGTCTACTCATAGATAACATTATTTAATACTTTGGTATGCTCTCCTCAGGCCCGATGAGGAGAGACTGAGGGACCTGAACCTATTCAGCCTTGGCAAGAGGAGGCTGGGGGGGAAGGGGGGGGGGACCTGGTGGCTGCCTACAAACTCATCAGGGGAGATCATCAGCAAAAAGGAAGAGCTCTATTTTCCCCAACACCACCTGGGGTGACAAGGAACAATGGTAATAAACTGATGGAGAATAGGTTTAGGAGGCAATATTTTACAGTTAGGGTGGCTAGAATCTGGAACCAACTTCCTCGGGAAGTGGTCCTCGCCCCTACCTTGGGCAAATGCAAGAAGAGGTTAGATGATCACCTGTCTGGGGTCTTGTGAACCCAGCATTCATTCCTGCCTGTGGCAGGGGTGTCAGGATAGATGATCTGATCAGGTCCCTCCTGACCCTAGCTACTATGAAACTATGAAAGCTTGTTCATCCCATTTAAAAATAATCTTCAGTAATTCTAATAAGTCTTAATGGCATTGATGAAAATCCAGCCATTCTTCCTGATTGTATTCCTTCAGTCCTAAATTCACTCTGAAGTAATTGTAGCTCCAAATATCTTCCAGCAGTGCCAGCCATTGACTGGTGAAGTGAACAAGACATTTTAACTACATCCTTAACTTCAGGTTACTTCACTTGTTTAAGCTTCCCATGGTCCTAATGCAAATTACAAAAGAATATTGGTCGCAGAGTGATTTTGAAAAATGAGCCATGCCTATCTTAATCATTTTCTTATCATCTTCAGGATGCATTTATGGTATAAACACATCATTTTAAAAGAAGCTTTGGAATTGCATTTAACTGGGTCAATGTTATTTTCTACCACTAGATGTTAAATGAACATCTATGAATGCAGTGATTCATTAAATAGGCTTATGCAGGATGCTACATCCCACCAGCGTAGCCATAGAAAATTGAAAGGCGAAATATTTGGAACATAGGACTAGCCCCTATAATGTGAGAAAACAACATTTATTTTGCTTCAAGTGTTTGTGATACGTCATCTCTAAACAGTTGTCAAATGCAGCGTAGAACATATATTTCAGCTACATTCCAGACAAAAAATTACATTAAAGTTTAAATAATATTTCAATAAATTAAGATTAAACTACATTTCGGAGATGCTGTAATCATCCCAGAACAAAGCATTACCCATGCAGGAGAGTCAGGGGTAAGATTACACTGATACAAACTCAAACTTTTTAAGGTGTGAAACTGCCTTGGGCATGCACATGTTCTACTCTGCTGTGACAGCGTACAATGACTTTATGATTATGTAGGATGAGGAGTTTATTTACAGCTTCTACTAAAATGACATGAGAATTAACAGTAGAGTTAAACAGCTATAACATTACATGATCTGTTACAGGTAAGACTGTACAAACAGTTACATGTTCTGCTGACTGTGATGAGGATACATAAAACTAAACCAGATAAAGTGATGTCAGAGAGTAGAATACAGAATGAACTCCAGGCCATATCTGGACCCTTGTTCCTCACAGGAGCAGCAGAGATGCCTCTGCTCTGCTAAAGGCCTGTCAGTGTCAGCAGTTCTTGCAGAGATGGGAGGCATCCCAGGGTGGTTGCACTTTTGCACCCCCTTTTCATTCCTGCTCCGCCCAAAGTTTAAAACCAACTGCCTGGCAGCGATAGCGGCGTTTCTAGTCCTGTCGGGCAGTGTTGAGGGAGTCACCTGACTTATTGGCTCATTGTCATCCAGGAGCTCCCTTCCACCCACTTCATTACAAAGGTGTTAGGGGCACGGCCTTGGCCCCCCCGGCTGATGGTGGGCAGGAATCTCCTGTTGCCAGGCCTGCAGACTGCCCCGGCGTCCCTGCAGCCATATTCTTCGGTTCGACCCGCGCCCCCTAGTACAGCTTCGGCCTCATTTGTAACTGAGAAAATTCTGCGTCGAGTAGACGGGAGGGGCCCTGCGCCCCGTGGGTGCCCTTCTCCCGCTGCGTGGGGGGCATAGGGCGGCAGGGGCCCACCCTCGCTCCCGGCCCCCACGAGGACACGAGAGTCCAGCCACAGTGGGGCCAACAGCGCCCCCCCGCCGGGCCCCACCCGGGCGCTGCGCCAGCAGAGGACGAGCCGCCCAAGCCCCGGCGCCGCACAGGCGCGGCGACGCTGCAGCCCGGCCCCGCCCAGCCCCCGGTGCAGCGCCGCAGCCTAGCAGCCGCGGCCGCCGCCCCCTAGCGGCCAAGGGCGCAGGCGGCGGCAGCAGACGCGCGCGAGCAGCGGCAGAGAAGCAGCCGCTGGCGCCGCCGCACCGCAGAAGGCAGCTCCGTGACCCGCACCCGGCCGTGCTCTCCCGCCGCCGGTGGGGCCGCCGTCGCCCGCCCGGCCAGATGATGAACTTTCTGCGGCGCAGGCTCTCGGACAGCAGCTTCATCGCCAACCTGCCCAATGGCTACATGACCGATCTGCAGCGGCCCGAGCCGCAGCAGCCACCACCCGCCGCGCCCTGCTCCGCCTCGCCGGGCTCGGAGCGCCGGCCGCCGCCGCAGTCGGCCTCGCCGCAGCAGGCGCCGCAGTCGGCGGGCAGCAGCTTCTTCAGCTCCCTCTCCAACGCCGTGAAACAGACGGCGGCCTCGGCCGGCTTGGTGGACGCCTCCTCCGTCTCGGCCGCTGCCGCCGCCAGGAAGTTCAAGCTGCTGCTGGTCATCGACGAGCCGCACACGGACTGGTAAGTGCCGCCGGCCCGGCCCGGCCCCGCCGTCCTGCCGCCTCACACGGGCTCGGGCCCTGGCGCAGTGGCCCGCGAGGCCACGGGCCCGCAGACTGGCAGGGAGCTGAGGCCCCCGGGGACGAGCCCGCCGTGCGCACCCCGAGGCGGCCTCGCGCGGGCGGCGGGCGGAGCGTGCTGGAGGGCGGCCTGCCTGCGTCCCTGGGACCGGGG